>NC_090988.1:83710000-84335000 GCF_041146395.1 Eulemur rufifrons | reverse complement strand
TTTTAAAGGTCACATAATGTAGAGAAAAACTTCATCAGAGCAACTGCTTCTCAGGTGTTAGTTTATATATTATGGCACTTGGGCTGGATATATATTCATATATATATACACACATATTTATTTATACTTGTATATGGGATTTATTATGAGAATTGGCTCACACAAATGTGGTATGAGCCACAGTGTGCCGTCATCAGGCTGGAGAAACAGAAGAGCCAGTGGTGTAATTTAGTCCCAGTCTAAAGGATAACAGGAACAAGGGGCACTGGTGTAAGTCCCAGAACCAAGAACCAGAAACTATTATGTCTGAGGACAGGAGAAGATGGATGTCCCAGCTCAAAAAGAGAAAGAGAATTAGAACTTCCTCCACTATTTTGTTCTATTTTGTCCCTCAACAGATTGGACAATGCCAGCTCACATTCGTGAAGGCAGATTTTCTTTGGATGGTCTTCTGATTCCAATGCTAATCCATTTCTGTGCCTGGCTTATTTCACTTAACATAATATCTTCCAGATTTATCCATGTCACAAACGATGGTATTTCATTCTTTTTTACAGCTGAATAGTATTCCGTTGTGTATATATGCCACATTTTCTTTATTCATTCATCTGTTGATGGGCACTTAGGTTGATTCCATATCTTGGCTATTGTGAATAGTGCTTAAATAATCATAAGAGTGCAGATATCCCTTTGACATACTGATTTCCTTTCTTTTGGATATATACCAAATAATGGGATTGCTGGACTATATGGTAGTTCTATTTTTAGCCTTTTGAGGAACCTCCATACTGTTTTCCATAATGATAGTACAAATTAACATTCTCACCAACAGTGTGTGAGAGTTCCCTTTTCTCTGCGTCCTTGCCAGCATTTCTTATTGTCTTTTTGATAATAGCCATCCTAACTGGGGTGAAAGTTAGTAAATACTGCATATTTTCACTCATATATGAAAGCTAAAAAAGTTAATTTTATAGAAGTAGAGAGTAGAATAGTGGTTACTAGAGGCTGGGGTGGGTAGGGGGAAGGGGAATTAGGAAGAGGTTGGTTAATGGATCCAAAGCTTACAGCTCAATGGGAGAAATAAATTCTAGTCTTCTATAGCACTGTAGGGTAACTATAGTTAACAACAATTCATTGTATAGTATATTTGCAAATAGCTAGAAGAGAGGATTTTAAATGATCCCAACACAAAAAATGATAAATATTTGAGATGCTAGATATGCTAATTACCTTGATTTGATTATTATACATTATATACATTCATTGAAATATCACCCTTTACCCCATAAATATGTACAATTATGTGTTAATTTTAAAAATTATCACTTTTTAAAAAGCAAGATAGCTACATTTAAAAATATATACTAATCTTCTCAAGAAACAACCCCACAGACACACTCAGAAATAATGTTTTACCAATTATATGGGCATCCCTTAACCCAGTCAAGTTGACAGATAAAATTAACCATCACACCACCTCAAATGCTATCACATAAGCAATTGCAATTCATATATATTCATAACTCAGTTGCATCTTCATTAAATTAGGACAAATTGACATAACTCCTTGGATTTTGAGAATGACACTACGCCTATTAGAAAATAACTACCAAGTGATTGTGCAGCCTATATTTGTATAACTCAAGTGATAACGAACTCACTACCTTCAAAGGCAGGCAATTCCCCACTTGAATTTTTGACAGCTAGAAATTTTTTTACACGTTGAATTGAAATTGCATTTCCTGTCATCATCAACTTTGGTTCTTGTTCTATGCCTTTAGGCACACACAACAGTTTTAATCACAATTTACCAGAACAACCCAGAAACCCTGATTCCTGCCCTGTGTCCTCAGTGTCAGTTTACTTTCTACAGAATCAACTCCCTTATATTCTTCCCACATGATTCGTGTGACAGGGTTTCAGTTGTTCCAGTTTCTCCCCTCGTCTTGTTTACATTAACTGGGTGCAATGGCATTTCAGAGCTACACGTTTTTTGCTGCTAGTCATTAAAGCACTGGGTTCTGTTTTCCCGTGACATCACAGTATGACTAGCTTGCCCAAGTAAAACAAAGTTTAATTAAATCTTAATGTAGAACCCGACTCTTTATAGAATGAACTGTTATTTTCACTTCCTTGTGCTATTAGCAGAATACATAACGAGAGCATATGGAGTACAGAATCAGCCCCACTCACAAAGAGTAGCATTTTGTCACTCACTCAGAGTCTACTTTCACTAAGTTTACTAAGCTTGCTTCTTGTCTTGCCATAGAGATCTCATTTTTCTACCCACGGACAAATAGACTTATATTTATGGCAAATGATGCCACTTTTTTTTTTTTAATTACAAAAGTGGCATCATAAAAATCTTAGAATATATCAATCTATCTAAATGAAAAGAAGCCATATTTAGTGCAGAAAGGTTTGGGGTTTACCCCTACATGCTGCTATTATCCAGTAATCTTTTTCACATTTATGAATTGTCTAAATGGAAACCACTATTCTCCCGAGCACTCCAAAAGCAAATGACCCATAAAATATTCTGTATTTAAACTGATATCATTTCTCTCTTGTTTTTAAGTTATGACAGAAATAATCACCAAAGTGATTATTCTCTGTGGAAAAAAATATACCCACATACCCCTGGGATTACTAATTTTTCCTACTTGTAAATCTTTAGGAAATACACTGCACCTCAATTATTAAATGTTGATCCAATAAGAGTTATTCCGGTGGTTGACAATTACTGCCTGCCTTAGAGAACCAGAAATGAAAGTCTGATTACATGGGTTGATATATGCATGCGACTTGTCAACAGTTTTCACTATCTCTAGCAGCTAAAAGCAAATATATAAAAAAATAAATCACAATGTTTGGACTTTTATTGTACTGTATCATTGAATTGATAATGATGTAAATATACCTTTTCAGGCAATTCATCTCTTGCTTTCTTAACTTTTTACTTCAGATAGTAATATTATAATATGTTCTTTTTATTTTGTGGTAAAAACCAAAGAGCCTAGAAGAATTCCTGAACACCAGGCTCCTAATTCTTACATTAAATACAAATACTTTAAAGTGGCTACATAGAATTAACTCCCCTTTAGATAAAAATAATGTAGAACAGAATGTTGAGCAGTCTCTTTTTAAAGCTATGCAGGCAATAGAAAAGTAAAATATCAAGTTTGGGTATAAATGTTCTCATTTTAGTTTTTCCTATGCAAACCAAATTCTTTTAAAATGCATGTGAAAAGATTTCTACCCAATGGCACCAAAAGAATAAAATAAAAATAAATAAATAAATAAATGTATGTTAAAAGAATTTATTTTGTTTGTTTATTTTTTTTTAATTTCAGCATATTATGGGAGTATAAATGTTTAGGTTACATATATTGCCTTTGCCCCAGCTGAGTCAGAGCTTCAAGCATATCTATTTTGAGTAGTATCTGTCTACAGACCCCGTCAATGTCTGTGTTACATACCTGTTAACATGTGTAAACATCATGACATTATTTTTACATAATGATTGTTCCATTCTAAAAACAAAAACTCAAGCACATCCACAATTAGAATTTGGAAGCACAAAGTGAAAGAAAAGATTCTGATTTTCTAAAGGACATAAATTTTTCATAGGTCAAATGTAAAAGTTATAGACTTTATTATTTGTTAAATACATAATTGTTGCAATAGTGTCAGAGTCAATGTGGAGTGTAGTGAATTGCACTTGAGATATTTTTTGTTGGTGTTTAATAGAGTTAATATCTAGAAAATGTACATGCAGAAGAGGTGTTACAGGAGTTTCCTCACAAACCCTTGCCCCAGTACATGGCTAATTCAAAGTAAATGTTTATTAAGTGACTCATTGCCTGACAGACTGACAGATGGACTAACTAACTGACTAAGTCAATGATTATGAAAACATATGCACTGAACTCAGATCCAAGAATTACTGTGAAGCGCCATAGCTTTTGATGAATGTTGTCTTCTCTATGATGGCAGATAGAAGCCCTTTTCTTGGCCATTCATTTTCTAAAAGGGAACAGCAAGTCTCAATGAATTTGAAATAAATATGAAACACTGACACTTCCCAATTGCATCTTCCTATTTACTCATGGAAAAGTAGCCTGTCTCTGTGAAGAAAACATCTCACATTACCCCAAAGGGCATGTGTCCATCCATAGACAGTCTCTGTTGAAAGCCCTGTCATGAGAATTGGCAGATTTCTGAATGGCTCCATGGGGAAGTCAACAGGAGGCTTACCTTTCTTCCTCTGCTATCACTAGAGGCTGTCCTTAGCAATAAGAGTGAACCTCAACTTTTAAACACAGACCACCTCTACTAACCACATTCAGCATTAAGACTTCCCAGCAGCTGCTTCAAATCTGAATCTTTCATTGTTGTATTTTTCACTTCTAATTCACGAGCAAATCCTATTGGGATTTCTTCCAAAATACATCTCAAAATCCATCCACGTTTCTGAATGTTCATTTCTATCACTGTGATTGTAGCCTTCATCATTCTTGCCTGAACTTCAGCCATATCCCTAAACTTCCCTTTCTGCACTCAGTCTTACCCTTACAACCCATTTTCTACACATTCGTTATCATTTTTTAAAAATGCAAAACAAATCAGTGGTATTCTCTGTTTCTATCTTAGAAGATTCCCATTACAATGAGAATAAAATCCAACAATGTGATCAGGAGCTGCAAGTCTTTGCATTGTTTGATTCATAGTCTACCTCTCCAATTTCAATTTCTCACAGTGTGTTTCTTATGATACTGCACATACAATGGTTTTCTGATTACTCCTTGGGCATATTAAGTATATAGCAAATTGATCTAAACTGCTTTGGTCCTGCACATGGCACACAGACTCTTTTTGGGGAAATAATAATCACCAAAGAAGGCTGAGCTGGGTGAAGGTTAGCTATGCCCTCAAGACTAAGTTGTAGTAAAGCAAAGTCACTGTCTAATTTTTGTCAAACACAAAAATAGCTATTAGACAAAAATACTTGCAATAGTGAGCAAGCACAAAACAATTTCTACCACCTATTCTACGTGCAACAAAGTTCCACCTTTTTTGTTCTTTTAGGTTCTCCAAATGACGCATTTCAGCAGACAGCATTCCAGAAGCAGAACTAGTATAATATTATAGTTGGGTTAGCCAATGAAATGTTCTCACCCATGGCTGGATGCAGAACCAGTCATAGAGTAAGCCTTGCATTTCATCCCTAACTTCTGGCCTCACTAGATTATTAAATGGTGTTAATATCATTGTGGGAGTATCTCAAAAGTATGTAGGGAAATCCACACATGTTGAATACAATTAATCTCACCAAGAAAGGCTCATTTCTATCATGTATAATGCCAATTATTGACACCATTCATTTGCTAAAAAATGCTACTAATAGTTTCTAATATTGACTATTATTAGCTGACTGGTGTTGATTAAAAGATGTAAAAATAAGTTTTGGTAGCTATATCAGATCTGACTTTTCTTATATAATCCTGGCAAATGACCTCTGAAGTATGAGTTTTAATTAAGACAAGTGACCCCTCTGTTCCTCGAATCAAAGCATAAGCAGCTATAATCAAAACATGTAGTGATACTATCTACACTGAAGTAGTTTCAAGTAAGTTGAAGACTATCTTTTAAATTTTTATTTCAGAATGTTAGGGGATACAAGTGTTCTTGTTACATGAATGAATAGTATTATTTAATGCTGAAGTTAGGTCACACTAAAAGCGTGAAGCAATGTCAATTAATAATGTACATTATACCTGATAAGTAAGTTTTTATCCATCAACCCCCTCCCCTCTCCTCCTTTCTTGGTCTCCAATGTCCTTTATACCACTTTATGATCATGTGTACCCATCATTTCGCTCCCACTTATTAGTGAGAACATGTGGTATTTGGTTTTTCATTCCTGAGATACTTCACTTAGGATAATGTTCTATAGTTCCATCCAAGTTGCTACGAATGACATTATTTCATTCCTTTTTAGGCTGAGTAGTACTCCATGGAATATATACACACACACAAATATATATGCATATATATTCATGTGTGTATATGTATATATATATGTGTGTATATATATATATTTATATATGTGTGTGTATATACATATACACACACCACATTTTCTTTATCCACTCACCAGTTGATGGGCACTTAAGTTGGTTCTATATCTTTGCAATTGTGAATTGTGCTGAGATAAACATTTGGGTGGAGGTGTCTTTTTGATATAATTTCTTCTTTTCCTTTGGGTAGATACCCTATAGTGAGATTGCTGCATGGTCTACTTTCAGCTCTTTGAGGAGTCTCTGTACTATTTTCCATAGAGGGTGTACTAATTTACAGTCCCACCAACAGTGTATAAGTGTTCCTTTTTCACCACAACCACACCGACATCTATTGTTTTTTGACGTTTTAATAATAGCCATTCTGATAGTGATATCTATTGTGGTAAGTTAGTATCTATTGTGGTTTTTATGTGTATTTACCTGAGGGTTAATGTTGTTGAGCATTTTTTCATATCCTTGTTGGCCATTTGTATGGCCAACTCCCTTCATGTCTTTTGCCTACTTTTTAATGGTTGCTTCAGGAATTTTACACTGCTGTTGACTCTGTCTAGGAAATGGTGTGAACATCGTTCTTAAGACTCTTCACGTTCTTTAGAACTAAGCCCAAATTTCACCCTCTCAGAGAGGCCTTTCATGGCAAAGCTGTCTGGAGAATAGTAATAGTAATAATAGACTAATAAAAGTAACCACAGCTACAATAATAGCTAATATTTTGGGGTATGTATATGCACCAAGCACTGAGCTTACCACTGAGTATTTCTTAACTCATTAAATCCTCACAACAAGCTTATGAAGTGAAATATTTATCTTCAATTTGCAGATAAGGAAACTGAGGCACAGAATCTTACTGACACAATAGTATAGGGAAATGACAGACCTGGTATTTGAATCTAGCGAGTCCCAGTCCAAAGTTCATCCTCTTCACAGTTAAGTTACCCTATCTGACCCCATCCTCGTTATTAGCACATAGCCCTGATTATTTCTTAATGATTTTACTATAATCTGTAAATGGTTTTATTTACTTAATTGTTCTTTCTCATTTCTCAGGAAATGTTCTCTTCTCAAGAATTGTTTTTTTCTCATTCCTCAAGAAAGTGTAGATTTCTTGAGAGCAGGGACCATGCCCATCTTATTCATTACCCTATCAGGGGATCTAATATTGTCCCTGGCACATAGCTGGTGCTCAATTTATAGTTTTTCTAAAATGAGTGAAGGTGGCAGAAGTCAGGTACAGCATTGCTAATTCTAGTCTCTCATTGCCCCATTTCACTCCACAGTAAAAAGGAAAGCAACAGGAGTTGGAATTGCTAAGCTTCTCAGACATTCTCCACTACCTGTGTCTTACAACTGGTGTCATATGAACTCAAGCGTGGATATAATAGGGACTATTTTGACATCCAACAATGTTACAGGGAAAACTGCTTACCTTCCATCTATTCTCTGCATTATTGCCAGAGTAGTACTTTTTATATCAAGTCCACTTAAAACCCATCAAAGCCTTTACATCTCCATAACTTTAAAGGTAGTTTCCAAACTCCCTAGCATGTCTTATGAGGTCGCTCAAAAATTTGTCCCTGCCTACCCATGCATGTCAATTTGTTACACTTAGACTTGTATGGGTTCATATCTGTACACACACACACACACACACACACACACACGCACACACTCTTGCCTCCTCTCACAATAAATATTCTGAATTTCTTGTTCATTGAAAGGGAGGTGTCAGGCTCGTTTATAGGATCTCCCTTTTATCTGGTGAGATTTTCTGCTTTTCCTTAATTAACTAATGCCTACTTGTTTTTTAAGCCTTATTTCTTCACAAGGTTGTTCTTGGTTTTCCTTAATCTTATTCAGATGCCTCTGATAGCACCCAGTGTGTATCTTGTTCTATCATAAAATACGTCATTTTATTCTATAATTGTTTATATGCATCACTACATCATTCAATAGATTATGAATTTCTTGAAGTAGGATCTGTGTTGTTTTAGCACACTGCTCTATCTAGAATAGGGGCTCTACAAATATTTGATGAATAAAATTTATAGAAAAAAAAAGAGTAAGCTCTAATTCTAAAACATTCCCAGACCTGAAAATAATCTATGGCAAACTGCCCTTCAGAGAAGGTGTGTGCACTTGCTGGAAGCATTTTGTATCTTCAGTGAATAGGGCCAATTTCATTCCCTGGTGATGTCAATATGGTACCTTTCATCAGCCTGAAAATCTTCTGGCACTGAAAATATGTAGTTTGGAAGCTGTTTATGAGACTAAGAAGGTGAGTCAATAGACTTTATTCCAAGTTGGCAAGAAGAAACTTAGTCCTAAATATCTAAACCTCCATAATTCACATTGAGCTTCTCATTAATTTAAATGTTAATGTAAATGTAAAACATGTTGTATTGATTTGGAACTATTTTATATGAATATTGCATAACTGAGCTTCTAACAGCAGATTCAAATGGACATTCCTTCACATCGACTTATTTTGATTAAGAAAAATGTATGGCTTTTCTTTTCTTTTTTTGTCATGTAAAATCATTTGTTTTAGTTACAAGGTCTAGGGATAAGAAGTTATGAGACCACTCTGCCTTTGAGTACAGTTGCTTTCAGTTCTGAACAAAATGATCAATTTCCAAACCTATTCTTTTAGAGTATTGAACATTTAAACTCAAATATGTGTAGAGATTAGTGTCTTTCCTATACCAATGGTGAAAAAGATAGTCACCACCACGACTATGCTGGGTACTTCAAACTCTTCTATTAGTTCTTCAGCCATAATCTCTTTTTATTGGGGTTTATATTTCTTTTCTTAAGAGGAAAACATAATTTACAAATAATATTCTATTACATTAGGTACACATAAAAGAAATTATAATGATGATGATGATGACAATACCTGGACATTTTTGTATATACTTATTCCAGGCCAGACCCTGATGCAAAGTACTTTATAAAAATTTCCTCATTTAATCCCTAAAACAGCACAGGGAATGGGAAGCTCTCATTATATGGTTTTACAAATTAGGATATTGGCTCATAGAGAGATTAACCCACTTTTCTAAAGTTCCACAACCAGAAAAAGGAATGTTGCTGACCCAAGGTTGGTCTGACTCCAAAGTCTTTTGTGTAACCACCATGTTGCCCTGGTCTTAAACTATATGGTATGATTGACACATGCAAGCTAGAATAGTTAATTTCTTTTTTAGGACATGCATATAAACATACAATTAAGGATTCGATACTGCTAGTGAGAAGCTGAGAAGATGGGTGAAATCCAGAAACCTGGTTTCTAGTTCATGAACGCATTATATCTTATTCCCTTTACCTGCACAGTGTAAACTTTGAAGTAATTGACTAGTTAGGGCTCTTCCAGTCTCACATTTTATGAATCTGTGTAATTATATTATTCACTTTGTTCTGATCAATAAACCCTCTGCCTCGTTCTCATCTCGATCACTCATGATAGTGCTTCTTCTTATCTGATGCCCATGTCCCTGTGGGCAGCCCCACCTAGCTCAGTTCTCTGTACTAAGTGAGAATTCTTCTATCAAGGAATTTCTTTGAAACATGCTAAATATCAAGCAGAAATCTCAGTCTAAAAGATGGAAGAGGCATTGTTCTGTTTTCCTGAACATAGAAATGAAACACGAAAATCAAAACCCAGAGAGAAATCAGACAAAGCCTTCATATATCAAAAGAATATTAACCAATGCATTTAGAGATTAAGATAAGAAAGTCTTGATAGTACCTACTTAAGTTGACTATGTAATGATCCAGTGTAACCATCAACCTTTGTAGCACCAGGATGTATAGCACAGTGCATAAGGAGTTTAGCCTTTGGGATCAAAACAGACTTGCTAACTCTGCCACTCATCTATTTCTGACTTAAATATCTATGCCTCAATTTCTTCACCTGTAAAATGGGAATCATAATCCAAATTTATCATAGAGTAGTTATGAGGCTAAATTTGTAAAATAAGGTAAGGAATTTAGCCCAGTGTCAGAAGTAGAATACAAGCTTAAATTAATCTCCTTTATTCTAATAACAGCAGCAAACAAATCTGATGTGTCAGTTTTAAAATTATCCTTGGAAATAGTGATTTCAGCTATCACTCAACTCTCAATTTTAAGAATTGTTGTTTTTGCAAGACAGTGATATGTGAACACCAGTCAGATATAAATATTTCACCCAGAAACACCTTTTTCCTTGGAGGATAAATCAATAAGTGAATCTCACATTAATTGATTACAATCACCTTAGTATCATTTATCTACAAATGACAACAGAGAGAGAAGCTAGCAATTAGCATACACAAGTTTATAAATATTCAGGCTTTATCTAAACATGAGGATTTTGTTTCCACAAATTCTTCCAGATCACTATACCTACTTCAAACCATGTCCTTAGAAGGAAAATTATCACAGAACTTGAAAAACGGCAGGGGCCAAAGTGGCAATTTTATGCAAAGCCTATCATTTTACATGTAGAGAAGTTAAGACTCAGTGAGTTTTGGATACTTGCCCAAAATTGCCTGCCTAATTACAGTAGTGTTATGAATCGAATCCAGTTCTAATTCTCAATCCAATGCCTATATTTACTTATTTTCTTTGTTGCTATATCAAATTGAGAAATCTGTAAATTACAGTGTATGTTTTCTATTAATAGTTTTTTTATGTCTGTTTGACTATTAGAGTTTAAATAAACTGATAATTATCTGTATTGTTTCGAACTCATGGCCAGGAGGATAGGATAAGAGTAAGAAGTCAACATAAAATAAACTATTAATATTTATAGATCTAAAGGTTCCCCAATGAAATTCCTATGACAGTTCAGTAATAAAATGCACTGAAAATTGACAAAGAAATGAAAAACTAATAAATCTATGTATCTCTATATACATACATATTTGCTTTAGCTTACCCATCTTTTGATTTGTTAGTCATATAACACACATGCACATCAAAGATCAACATTCTGTCATTTCAAATTACTAAATTCTATTGGGGGAATATGGCAGGCAGGAATGTAATCCTAAATTTGTTTTCATTTGTATGGTATGATTTTAAAATAGGATATTTGTGTTATCCTCCTCCAGGTGTAAAGAAACATCATCTGCAGAAATCCAGAGCACTTATTTAACTTGTTCGGGTTTTCTCAGGAACATCAAGACCTGTCGAAGAAATTATGATAAGGTAAGTTCCAACTAATATGTTTTCTGGGGGCTTCCATTCTACCTACTGGAGTTCAGAACAAAGTGAGGTTTAAGAAATTAAAAAAAAATAGACAAACAGCCAGATATCGCTTTTTTTTTAATGATGCAGATATCACTTTTTAAAAAATATTTGTGGATATTGTTGCAGTGTGTGGCAAAAATGGGCTGCCTACCCTTTAACTCAGCATTAGATAGATTTACCCATCCAGGCCCAAATAGTGTTTGGCAAGTGCAGTCTCTCCCAAGACAGCAGCCTGATCTGTGTAATGTCCAGTGCGGAGCATCAGATCCAAATGCATCTTCCTGCAAGCAGCCCACTGTAAAGATAAAGAGAATGAGTTAAACTGTAACTGATACAATCTTGCTTTGAAGGTCATCAATCAAATGAGCAATTTTACTGACCAAGGAAAAGAGAGAGGAAAGGATATGAAGAGAGGCCAGGGGAACTGCTATAATGGAGTTGGCTTCATATGGAAAAAACAAAATTAGAAATGGGGAATGAGTACAAGAAGAAAGGCTCTTTCGAGGTTACGTTAGGGTTTTCTTAACCTAGCGGCACACGAAGAGAATTTCTCCTGGGTGATGAAGGCAGACACAACACTGAGACTTTCCCTACTTTAAGAAAAAAACCTGATTCTGGAGCAACTTTTGCCAACTTCCTGTTAGAAGTTAGGTATGTTCAGAATCACAATGGGCATGTTGTCTATGTTATCACAGATCAGAGACTTCTACCATTTGTGGTTTTATCTATTTTTAAAAATCAGAAGCCCTTAATATATAGTAATTTTTAATTTTTGAGACATACTATTAAATTATTCTGCAAAGAGCATGGGGAGGGAACAGTTTATCTAAGTAGTAAATGAACTTAGCTAACTCCTCAGTGAATTTTTCTCAATGGGAATTTGTAATTCTAATTTAGTAAATCATCTATGTGCTTGGATTTATTTGTTGATAAAAATAAAACCAAGGAAATAGAATGTATTGAAAGTTTAGAAAAGGAATCATAGGTTGAAGAAAAGCAAAATAATGGACTTGATATGAGAGTATAAAACAAACCAAGTATCTGTAGAAGGTAGCAGGATCCACTTAATATTCTCAACTAGATGTTACATTGAGAATTAATGAGCCCTGTTCCTTTCATATTTGTGTTTTTTCATCTGACAGTCAAGGTCATTCAAGAAAAACTGGTTTATTTTGATAATTTGATTTGGTCAAATTATGATAATTTGTCCCCTTGACTAGACTGGAATAGTAAAAAATAAAACAAACAAAATCCAAAAAACTAATGCATTGGCCTATTATGGTTTCCATAATGGAAGGGCAGGTATCTGGATTTACTATCCCACTGTAAATATATATCATGAGGGAGAATTAATCATTGAAATCAAGAGAGGGCTACTGTCAGGAAGGTGGGGTCCCTACCTGATATTATTTAATGCTCTCCATTTTTTGGCATAGATGGTGTATCACCTTTTAACATGAGTGATCTACAAAGGTATGGGTAGAGTGACATTTGGAAAGTTGATTATCAAAGACCTCTTGATATATCTTTCAAGAATACCAAAGGTCTAATAGATTGATCAATCTTTTTAAATTTGACACCTAAAACTTATACTTCTGCAAGCAAATGGGTAAGCTTAGAAGTATAATTAAATCTATAAAGGTCTTGATCCTATCTTGTGTTCACTTTGAAAGGAAGGGACTACTCCTTGTTACCAGGTCTCTGCTCCTGCAGGGAAAATAGACCTCTGATATTTAAAAGAGGAGCCTGGTTTCTCTTATCTTTCCCCTTCAAGGATGGACTGGGAACACTTTAGATTCAAAATACATGGTTTCTTACATTTAACCAAAGAATAAGATAGTGTTATAACTTGATAATGAGTGGCTAAAACCATACTTGAACTAATGAAACCATGAAAAAGGAAAAGTTAATATAGTCATTGAGTATGTGGTCTCAGAAAGAGACATGTAGAGAAACATTTCAGTGCCTAGATAGATGATATAGAAGGGTTGGGTGTCAGGAAGTATGATCACAAATGCACACATTGAGGAATTTACTGGCATGTCTATTATTGTTGGTGAGGTATGAATTAGAGAAAAATGGGACCAATATGTAATCTGTTATCAGCTCTAGAATTTGGAACCATAGCTTTCTGCTGCTGGGGTGCCAGTCTGGATACCAAGTTGTAATTAGATCCTGGGGAAAGTACAACCCATTAAGTAAAGGAAAATCTCCTACCTCCAGAAAATGAAACATATAATGCTGAAAGACAGATGAGGAATAGTGACAAAATGAAAACACTGGAACTTCTGTGAAGGAGCCAAACCCAAAAATTCTTCACAAAACAAAGACCTTGAAAAGGGGAATAAAGTGGCCCTAGGTCAGTAGGGAGTCCTACTCCAGAGAGAAACAAATGTAAATCCCAATTTATGACCTTGGTTTAAGACTCCAAGATTTCTCCAGATTAAGTTCAGCCAAAGATGTGTTCATCCTTAATATTTAATAAATGTTAGGTGAATAAATGATTGAATGAATAGATTAATAATGAATGTATGAGAATGTTTTCCAAAATATATGTGTTTGCTCATCTAATTTGGATGTGTAAATCTCAGTTTTCTTCCTTTTCTCCACATTATAACATCATTCTTTTAGCATATTAAGAAACCAAGATTAAAAAAAAAAAAAAAAACTAGTAACTTAAGGAAGAACTATATCCATCCCCAATAGATCTATTCTAAAGAATTTATCTCAGAAATTCAAGGCTGTCTGGTTTCTGGATACCAATAAATCACAGCATAATCAAATCAGGTAATCATGAGAGAATTATAACTTTAATTTTACCTTGAGATTTATGAAGTTTATAATCATATTTAGCATCAGTTTAGAATCAGAATGAATGCATAATAGTTTCTATAGGAATATTTGAATATTCACAGAAATTTTACAAAACTCTTTGCAAAAACTTATTAAAATTCTAGAGAAGATCAGAAAATACAATCACTCATTTGATTAACTATCATAGGTCTTATTTTTCTGTTGTATATAAGCTCTGGCATGCAGATTTTTGTCCTATGTGGAATTGTTATCCTAATAGGAATCGGCCCTATTAGCACTGAAATTTATTTCTGATTTCTCCTTGCTAATAGAAGGACTGAGAATTATTAACTTCTGAAAGGTCATTAAATGGACAGAACAACAAATTGGAACAAATGAAGTTCCAAGTAGCCTTGTCAGATTTCTGATTCATATACAAAAGTAGACATCTACATGGATAAGTTGCAGTGCCTATTACTTTATGATTGACATTTTTATTTAGCAACAAATAGAGTTCCACTTATTCCTGGAAATATATCTATAAATTAAATCCCCCAACATCTACAATGAGTTATATAATTTCAAGTGAGACAATGTTATTGCTCCAGTCTATAGAGAACTAAAAGGATTTTTGCTGTTATCACATCCATGGGAATTTTTTTGATAAAAAATACATAACCTTTTTTAGTTTGGGTTGTTTCTGAAATGTGGCTGTATTGGTAGTGACTAAAATAGTTATTAGGTCTGATTCATAGAGTTCTTGGTAATAGAACAAACATACCCACATTCCCATGACTCAGACTCTGGTTAACAAATCTTTACACCATAAATCTGATGTAACCTTACTCAGGGAGATTGTAAGCCCTATTGAGATGTCTCTTCCTTGCTCTTTAAATTAAAAAGTAAGTTAAAACACCCAGTAGTGGCAAGAGTATAGAGAAAGAGCACTTTTATAAACTGTTGTTGAAAATATAATCTCATATTGCCCTTCCAGAAACCAGTATGGCATGTGTATCAAAAGTCTTTAAAATATGCCTGACCCTGACGTAAGTTTTTTTCCTAAGATTTATCTTAAATAAATCCGTGAACAAATGAAGATACACATATAGATTATCATTGGAGCGTTGTAAACAGTTGCAATATATTGGAAATAGCCTAAATATTTTAATAACTAAAAGTAGAGGATGTATCATAATATGCTCTATAGATAAAATAAACATTATACAGCCATTTATAATGATGCTGCTGCTCTGAATGTATAGACATGGGAATATACTCATAATATATTATTAATTTTAAAGCTCTGATTATAAGAAATTATGTAAAAGTGACATCAATAATCTTATATATTACATATATTATGCATTTATTAAAGTATATTTAGAAAAAATATCTAAGTAATGGGATCTTTCTTATTTTTACATTTTCTCTTTTTTAAACAGGAAATAGACATGTAGGTCCATAAATTGGGAGGGTAAAATTATTGGGAAACTAAGTAAAAGTTCTTCAAAGGGTAAAACATGAACTCCCTCCTTCATTAAAACACACACACACACGTGCACATGCATACACAGACAACACACCCCTCCTCTTTATAATCCATATTGTTTCCATCCCAGAAGGAAGGAGTTGGCCTGGTGAACCTATCATGTTTTCCTGGGAACAAGGCTGAGCAGCAACTCCTATTTCTTAGTCTATAACAGTGATAACAACTCCTGCCTGTTTTTATAAGTCATAGAATTGAGAGATTGTAGACACTAGAAACATGGTAAAAGGCATTGGGCGGGGTGGGGGGTGGTAATAAAAACTAATACAAACAAAACTATTTCATCAATTGCAAATAGAAACAAAAAGAATGTGAGATGTAATGTCCAGGGCTAGAGATTGAAAAGAGACATTTGAGGATGCGGAGAGGGAAAGGCAATAATATATGGGCTATTCACCAACAAAGTAACTCCAAGACTACTTCTGGTGTGGTAGACATTTGGGTCTCAGTGAAAGGGGTGGATGAGCTGCAGAGAGTGGCTAAAATCTACACAAAATTCTGCAAGCCTATAAAACTTAAAAGAGAGGGCAACTGGTCAGTAAAGGTGTCAGGGTGCTGCTTGGGAGAGCAACCCTCATGCAACTACTATCAAATCTCTAGAAGCAACTAAATGCTCAAATAAATGCCCTTCAAGTTAGCCTGCCTCCCTTTTCATCCAAACTGTTAACACTGTTTCTTTCCTAGAATATTGGAACCACCACCATACTTCATTCATGAAGCTGTTAGTATCCCTGAAGTAAAGAAAAAGTCTTCTGCAAATAATGCTAAGATAGGAGCAGTTCAATAGCTCTGGATTCTGTGGAATTTACCTTTCGTTTAGCATTCCGGGGTGAATCTGTGTTGATGCTGTGAAAGGCTAGGAATCCCTTTTTTAAGAGGTTTAAATGCATCTATGCAGGGAGGTACCCCAGTCTACTTGTCATTACCATTATCAGAAAAATAATGGCAGGTAACAGTAAAGGAGGAAGGACTTCCTATGCATATGACTGGAACTGAGCTCTTTTACGTGAATTATCTCATTGAATCATAGCACCCTTTTCACCTTCATTTCACAGATAAAGACACTTAAGGAGACAGAAGCTAATTATTTGCTGAATGTCATTCAAATAGAAAGGAGGTAGAAGTGGGATTAAAATCTAGGAAGTATGATTCAAATCTTCTTAAGCATTGGCAGCTCTTCTAACTATATATAGAACAGAACACATTATATTGTTTATTTATGGTCATTGTTGATTAAAGTAACAATTATAATTCAAAAAAATTGACACCAGGTATAACCAAGCAAGAGTTTTACACAATTCAGAAGTTCAATTTTTCAAATTTTATTTTTCTTATGACAAAAGAGGAGGATTGGTGAGTTAGAGCTCCATTATCCATCTTTAGTTCTCTTCTTTTTCCCTAACCCAAAAAATACAGCCATGGTAAATAACAAGAGATGAATGAACTCCATAGACTTAAGAGAGAAAGACGTACAAAAGAATACAGCATTGTATCACGCCTGAAGAGGGAAAAAAAAAAAGCACACTTTAAGTAAGGTGTATTTGGCAAGTGGTAACCATTTGGAAAACAGAGGTGAAATGAAAATTACCTGCTAAATCTCAGCCGTTCTGTGGCATATTTCAGCTGAGAATGCTTAAAAATAAAATACCCGAGAAGGCACGCTATTTGCAGTTATATTTGTATGTGATCTTATTTTCTCTGTGTGCTAGGAGAGATTTTCTTTCAAGGTTGTCACTGTCACCATTGAGCACTCACTCACTCATTCAGTAAATGTTTATTGAACGTGTACATCATGCCACAGAGCTAGGCACTGGGTTACGCAGGTGAATAAATGCTCTCTTCAGTGAAGGGAACCACAGATAGACACTGAGAGCTTAATATCTTAATAGTATGGTAGAGATGAGAGGAACAGATGCACATTAACATAAAGATATATACGCTTGCCCACATATACGCATATGCTATCTCGCCACACTGCAGGAGAGAAATATCAATCACACTGAAGATATTAACAGAATGTCTGGGTGGCTTCCGCCTCAATTGCAGAAGATTTCATGGATGAATTGAGTTTTGAAAAGTTTTGGAAAAAATGACAGGATAAAGTATGGTGGCAGAGAATATGGAGACATTTTCTATTTTGGCAGAGATAGTGACACAAAGGATCTAAAGAGTCCTCAGGATCTTTAAGGACTATAACTTGAATTAAGAACCACCTCAGGTGACCCACACAGTGGAAGAACAAATTCAGAATTACTGCCTGTTTTTCAGAATGTTTTCAAATGAAATCTAAACAAAATGAAACAAAACCCCAAAACTCCTCCACATCCTTCTTTAGGACGTAATGTCTTTGGCTATGAGATAACATAGAAGTATACTTAATTCTAATAAATAATAGTAAATCAAAATCCTTTCTAAAGGCCCCGATTAAACTGGCTTAAAGTTCCAGCTTTGCAAATTAGTTTTAAACTTAAATTTTTTTTTTAGTTCTTCTGCCCTTGGATTCTTTATTAAGTGTATGTGTGTAGGGGGTCAACCATTGTGAGCTTATGTATGTAAAGAGCTTAGTACATGGTTTGGCACATAGTCCATGCTCATTAAATGTAAGCTAGGTTAGTATCCATATGGTTTCTTTTTGTCTTTTTAATGAAGATGACCAGCGTATATAGCAGGCAAATCATGCACACACTGATTGATGTGCTATGATTCACTGTTCTGTTTTTGCTTCAACAAATAGTTTTATTGAGATATTGCTATATCCTATAAATTGTGTCAAGCAATGTGGTACAATAATGACTAAGACAGTCTCCTTTCTGGAAGGGCATCAGAGTCTGTTAGGACCCATTTTCAACTAACCACAGTAGGTAGTTTGGGTTTCTGATTTGTTCCTTATTTCCCTATGAATTCCTAAAAAATTCAAGGATCTCTAAAGCATTTTTTGTCATCAGAAAGCATTTCAAAATGCCTCTAGCACAATGTACTATTGAAGCTTTGTTGTACTTCAAAAATTATGGTCCAGTTTATAAAATCATTAAGATATGATCCTCACTGTGGGCTTTATGAAGTAAGAATGAGGCTGGAGGGGATGAATGGAGAGGTAGAAGGTGATTAGAGGAAACTGACACTTCGTGAAGGTCAACGACTTCCCCAAGCCAACAGGGCTGCTAAGTAAGAAGACAGGGCTTTCTTCTGCATTAGGTTGCTTCTGTATAAGATGAATGAGTCACCTCTCATTCCTCTAACTCCAGGAAGGGCCAGCAGTTAGGCAGCGAGTGAGTCTCTGGCATGCTTCCACAAAATTCTCAGCTTCCTTCCTCAACTTCCCTTTTGCTTCTCTGGCCAAACATATTTTCTTGCTGCTCCTGGGTGCCTGAGCAGCCATTAAGATTACACCTCTGCTCCTTCTTTCTCCCTCCCTTTGACTCAAAAATATTCTATCCTGTAATATGATGATAGTAACAAATAAAATGTGGTATATTTGTATGATATAATATTACCTGGCAATAAAAAGGAATGAAGTACGATATATGCTATAACGTAGATGAACCTTGAAAACATTATGCTGAGTGAAAGAGAAGCCAGACACAAAAGACCACATATGGTATGATTCCATTTATATGAAATGTTGAATATGAATATGATATGAATATAGATCTATATCAATTTGAATATAGAATAAGCAATCTATAGAAATAGAAAGTAGATTAGTGGTTGCGGAGGGCAGAGTGAGGGCTTGGGGAGTGACTGCTAATGGGTATGGAATTTCTTTTGGGGGTGATAAAATATTCTAAAGCAAGACTATATTAACGGTTGCACAAATCTGAATATGCTAAAAATACTGAGTTTACATTTAAATGAGTGAATTGTAGGATGCGTGCATTATATCTCAATAAAACTTAAAAATATTAATAATAACTAGAAAGGTCAAAATTCATTTTATTTACTATATAGTATTTGGATGTGGCAAACACTACATATGTCAACTTTGCACATACTAATTTTGCATATACAGTAGTCTCCCCTTATCTGCAAGGGATACATTCTGAGATATCCCAGTGGATGCCTGAAACCATGCATAGTACTGAACCCTATATATACCATGTTTTTTCCTATACATACATACCTATGATAAAGTTTAATTTATAAAGTAGGCACAGCAAGAGATTAACAAAAATAAAGAATAACAAAATAGAACAAGTATAACAATATACTGTAATAAGAGTTATGTCAATGTGCTCTCTCTCTCTCAAAGTATGTGTACTACCATAAGTAACTGAAACCATGGAAAGTGAAACTGTGGATGGGAGGGAACTACTGTATATTTAATCATCAAAACAACACTTGGAGATTGATCCTATTTTTATTGTCATTTTATATATGAAGAAATAGAGGAAGAAAAGTTAATTTTCCAAGGTTACACAGCTAGTAAATAGCAGAGTTAGAATTTGAACTAAGGAAATCTGGCTTCAGAACTCTGTTCTCTCACCTCTTTCCTTATTTACATGTTATTCACAGTCTCACTCTACTCTTATATTGCCTATGCTCTGGGGACATGGAAGTAGTTACTATGCTCATATCCCCACTCTGCTCTTCCTAGCATTTATTCATATATTGCTATGGTATGAATGTTTGTGTCCCCACAAATTATGCTCAAAATGTAACCCCCAAAGTGATGGTAGTAGGAGGTGGGGCCTTTGGGAGGTAACTAGGGAACGATAGCAGAGCCTTCATAATGGGATTACTGTACAAGAGACCCAAGAGACCTCATTTGCCTCTTCCATCATGTAAAGATAGAGTGAGAAGTCACCATCTATGGAACCCGTAATGGGACCCTCCCCAGATATTGAATCTGCCAGTGCTTTCACCTTGCATTTCTCAGCCTGAAGAACTGTGAGAAATAAATTTTTGTTGTTTATAAGCAACTCTAACTAAATACCATAAGCTTTATGGTATTTTGTTAGAGAAGACTGAATAGACTAAGCCAGAAAATTGGAACCAGGAGTGGGGTCCTACTGTTACAAATACCTAAAATGTAGAAGCAGCTTTGGAACTGGGTAATGGCTAAGGCTAGAAGAGTTTTGAGGCACGTGCAAGAAAAACCCAAACACGGTGGAATTTCCCTCTCCACCCCTAGCCAAAATGGCCTCTGCAACCCCCATAAGAGTCCTTTTCACCCGTAGTGGCAGTGGCATACTCACCACTAGTGGTAGCAGCCTCCCCACTCACAATGGTATTGGCTTTACCACTTCCATCTCAGGAGATCAATTCTGCATTGCCTGAGGAAACCGGAATGGCCTCCTCTGAGTCAGTTGCCATGAAAGACAATGCTGATTCACCTCTACTATCCCTCTTTGCTTCCAGAGCTGTAACTGGACTCAAGTCCCAGCAGATTCTCAAAGATGAGGAATAAAGTGTGACCCATGAGGAAGTGTACTACACTGCAAAAGAACTATTTGATTTTTCTAATTTATACAAGCATAATTCCAGGGAACATGCATGCAAATGGATATTAACTGTGTAGGGTAATAGTGGAAGGAATATAAAGTAGAATCTGGCCAAATTTATTGATATGGGCTTACAAAGCAAAGATCCTACATTGAATGTTGCAGCTCAGGGAGGTAAAAAAGGTCAACAGTTGGGTTGACCAAAATATGGATCACAAGACGAGCAAATTAGAAATGCCTGACCTTACTTGGTTTCATTTAGAAGAAGGGATTTAAAGGATTAGGGAGATTGGAATATTAGAGTAGATTTTTTTTCCACACTGGGAAGTGTCCAGAAGACATCAGACCTTTCACCAATACTCTGAGAAATAAATTTGTGAGAGGAGCCCCCACATCATTGAGGAGCTCTGTGATTGCACTCTCTGTAGGCCTGACCTTACGGTGGGAACAGCAGCTGCACAACTAGAAAATCTACATTGGATCCTGGGGTGTCAGGGACCAAGAGATGGCACTCAGCCACCAAAGGCAAGGTAATGATAGTTACCATAATGGATAGCAGAGTTAAAGCCACAATCAGAATAGTCTGACTCATGCAGATCTATGGTGTTGGCTAATCATAGTGTTCCTAGAAGTGAAATAGATAGAAAGTCTACTGAATTCTTACTTGATTTGTATAAGCAAAATTAGTGTTGGAAAATGGGGTGGTGCTGTAACAATCACCTAAAATGTGAAAGCAGCTTTGGAGTTGAGTATTGGGTAAAACTGGGAGAGTTTTGAGGTGCATGCTAACAATAGCCTGCATTGTTATGAACAGACCATTAAGGGTGATGATGCTGGTGAAGGCTCCGGAGAGGAGGTAAACCCTGGAGAACATTGCAATCTTCTCAGAGTATACCTAAGTGATCATGAACAGAATGTTAGAAGACATATTGATGGTAAAGCAAATTCTGATGAGGTTTCAAGCAAAAATGAAGAGCAAGTTATTGGGCAATGGAGGAAAGACCATCTTTGTTGTGTAGTGGCAAAGAACCTGCTGAATTGTGTTCATGTCTTAGTGTTTTATGGAAAGTAGAACTCATGAGTAATGAAATTACATATTTGGCTGAGAAAATATCTGAGCAAAGTGTAGAAGGATCCTGGTTCCTCTTGACTGCTTATAGTAAAATGCAAGTGGGAAATGACTTGAAGATGGAATTTTTAATCAAAAGGAAAACAAAACTTAACAATTTAAAAAATTCTCAACCGATCCATATTGTAAAGAATGAGAAGGCATATTTAGGAGAGAACACCAAGGGTATGGCCAAATGACCATCTGAGAAGGAGATTAGTCAGCCATCTAAGCAGAAGCCAGGACCTATTGTCCAAAACAATGGAAGAATGGCCCCAGACGCATTTCAGAGGTAATTGTGATGGCTGCCCCTCCTATCACAGGCCCAGGGTGCAAGGGCATGTGGAACAGAATGATTTCAAAGGTGGGAAGGCTGCTGCCTGGTACCTTTCACATCGTGGGCTCCACTCTTTGTACTCAGTAGCCACATTCCTTAGCCACCTTGGGTGTGGCTCCTGTAGTCTCTAGTGTGGCATGTGCAACATGCAGCAAGCTGTGGGCTATTACTGCCTCCACCTAGATTTCAGAGGATGGAACCACCCAGAGCTGAGGGTGCACAATGCAGGCAGAGAACCACCACTGGGGCAGGACCACCACAAACTCAAGATCACAAAGATTTTTCTCCTATGTTGTCTTCTAGAAGTTTTATAATTTTACATTTCACAGTTGGATCTAAGATCCATCTTATATTAATTTTGTATATATGGCATGTAGTATGGGCCAAAGTCCATAGTGTTACACATGGATAC
Organism: Eulemur rufifrons; assembly: GCF_041146395.1. NCBI lineage: Eukaryota > Metazoa > Chordata > Mammalia > Primates > Lemuridae > Eulemur > Eulemur rufifrons. The sequence continues at coordinate 84,312,045 of NC_090988.1, read as the reverse complement.
CTAATTGTTTCAGCACTTTTTGTTGAATAGATTATCCTTTCTACACTAAATTATCTTTTCACCTTTGTCAAAAATTAGTCGTCCATATATGTATGGGTTACTTTATCTTTCTCTTTGCCTATCAAAATTCCACTTATCCTACAAGATCAAGTTTAGATACCTTGCTCACTAAAAAGCTGCCCCAGATCCTTCTACCTATTACACCTTACATTCAGGATCAAGTAAAAAAAATAAAACATACATGCACACTCATATATCAGCAGTGATTATCTCCAGCTATGAGATTTTGGATGATTCATATTTTAACTAATGTGTTTTATCAGTAATATCTGAATTTTCTACCATCAGCACTTATACTTCATAGAGAAAAATAAGTTTCGTTTATATATTTATTATATACTCTGTACCACACCCTTTCACATATATAACTTTTTTTGTTTTGAGTAAATAAAATCCAATCTAATTAGCTGATCAAATACATATGTGTTTGATATAATTGATACATACATACACATTTTATTGGCTTATGTAACCAAAAAAATCTCAGAACATGGCAGCATCATGCTGGCTAGATTTAGAGGCTCAATTGCTATTAAGCTGGTACATAGAATCTATCATTCTTAATCTCACAGGTCTACCTACACTCCTTATTTTTGGTGGCAAAGAAATCCCAAACAACTACAGGCTCACTTTGGCAACCTCAATGGATCAAGGATGACTTCTTTCTGATAGTCCTTGAAAAAAGTTGTGGTTGGCCTGCCTTGAGTCACTGGCCCTCTCACAACCAAGTATGTTGACTGATAGGCCAAGTTATTTGTAATCCTGCCTTCCTCTTATAAGGACCCTTGTGATTACATTGGTCCCACCCAGTTAATCCAGGATAATCTTCCCATCTCAAAATTTGTGGCTTAATCACACCTGCATGTTCCCTTCTGCAATGTTAAAATTACATACCCATAGGTTCCAGGGATTAGAATATGGACATTTTAGAAGGGCCATTATTCAACCTGACATAGTTAAAATGCTACCCAGTGTTAATGTTGGGTCTTTAATCCGTGTTTCCCAAATTGAAGATCAGCATCTTTTCTATTTTATCACAAATGTATCATATAACAGTGGCTATGTATAAGCTTGTCTATGTTTTAAATCCCTGGAGAAAAGGAAATTTCACTTTCCATGGCAAACAAGTGTGGGGGTGGGGGCAGGGGGGAGGTGGTTTGATTTTTTTTCTAAGACTATGGGGACAAACGGAAAAGAAGGTTCAGTTTCACTTGCATCATTCCACACTGGCAGTGCCTCCATAGCCCTCCTTTTTGATTAATAAAGCAATCATGCAGATTTGCTTGTACCTCCTTTATTTGATAAATTCTGTTTCGAGCAGAAGAATAAGAATTCCATCAGTAGGCAAACCACTTAATAGTTTTCAAATGACAACTATAATTCTTTCTCAGCTGTTCCTACAAGTGCAAAGAGAAACAGAGAACTCAGGCAGTTGTATAAATAATTTAAACAATAAACAATCAACTTCTATTGGCTCAATTATCTATTTCAACAAGCATCTGGAGATAAGTTTAAATTTTTTATTCTCTAACTTTTTTTAGTTTACTTTAACATTTGTAGTCATTGTCTTATAAGGTGTTTATTTCTTTTGTGTCCTAAATTAAATTTTACAAACCTTTAATGAGCAACTAATATATGCCAGAAACTGTGTTTCTTTCTATGGTGGCTGAAAAGGCAGAAAACAAAGAATCTCATTCTCATGCAGTTTTCAGTTTCAACAAGAGATATGACACAATTACAGAAATAACTATACAATATGGCAGAATGTAAAGATCATGATTGAGGTACAAAAATGATATATTTTTAAGTATTTAGAGGGAGAAATATGCAGTTGGAAAGAATTAGGGGAAAGTTCCCATAGGAAACGAATTCTAGAGGATGGATAAGAATTTGCAAGGCACAAGAGGGGTGGGAGAGTGTTGTAGTGGAAAGAACAGCAAAGGCAAGGAGGCAGGAAATCCTAGGGCTAATCTTGGCAATACTGGAGAATAGGGAACATGCAAGTTGCTCCCAAGAATTTAAAAGAGAGAAAGGGACATTTTATGTCCAGTATCTAAAAGTATCTACTTTCTTCATTGCAATACTCAAGCAGTTTTCAATGGGGTGTTGGGGAGGAGAGGATTAGGCAACGTCTGTAGACATTTTGATTGCCAAAATTGGGGGTGAGGAGGTGGAGAGGGGGAAGAGAGGGTCCTACTGCCATCTAGTGGATAGAGACCAGAGATGCTGCTACACATCCTACAAGGCATAGGGCATTCTTTCAAACAAAAAAGTATCGGACCTAAAATACCAATCGTGGCACAGATAAGAAAACCTGCGATAACCTTATGAGGTTGTACTATTATTTTCACTTATTTTACCAGTAAGAAAATTGAAGTCTTTTGAGATTACATACCTTATCTTGCCCAAGATCATTAAGAAGTAAATGGCAGTGCCAGACCGTGTTATAACGAACGAACGTGGATATAATCGAGTAGCTCAAGAGACTCTCTTAAGGTGGCCATGACAATCATTGGAGCTTTAATTAAACGACAGTGCACGTGAAGTGTTTAGCACAGTACCTGATTCAGAGTAAGCACTCAATAAATGTGTCTTGCTGCTTTGCATGATAGCTGGTGCTTTCAGCTATGTATGGCCTGTGAATGGGTTGGGCTGGGCTGGAGGAGCACACAAGGGGCAAAGTGTTCAAGATCTGAACTGGAGTGAAAGCAGTTGGGGTGTAAGGGAAGAGACATATGCAGAAAACTTTGCCTACAGGGAAACTAGAGAACTTGGAAAATGAATAACTGCACGGGTGTATGTCAGGGGAACTTTGAAGGTGACTCTGGTTTTGAACATTAGAAACTAATTTTCACCTCACTACCAAGAAGTGAGCAGCTGCTGTGTTAGGAATTTTATTTAAAACAGACAAACTGAGACACAGAAAGGGAAAGCAATTAGTGCAAGGTCACACCACATTTTGAGATTTCATTTGACACTTAGGGAGGGAAAAAGGCTGACCCTTTTAAAGATACAATAACTAAATCTTTATAGGAAAGAAAGATAAGGACAAATGACATTTTCCTTCAAATGCTTCCATAAAAGGTTTAACATTCACTTTGCTATCTATTTATATAGATGAAAGTAACTTTAACCTCCAGTCTGGCTGAATTAAATAGGGAGAGGCACCAAGGAAGAGTTGTCCAAAGAGCACTGGATGAGGTTCTATTTTTTTTTTTTTTTTTTTTTTTTTGGTCACATTTGCTGCATTATTAAGAGAGAGCCAAAAATAAATAAATAAATAAAACCTGATTGGTTAAGTGACAACATGTGGAAGAAAGGACTTATAGCAACTAACACTGGTATAATGCATTTGTTAATAAGAACAAACATCACTGATAACAGAGTGCTTGATAGATGCCGGCAACTGTGCTAACTATTCTACTGCATTATTTCATTTTAATCCTTGTAACTCTGTAGAACAGATGTAACCAGTTATTGATGAGGACTTTGAGGCTCAGAGAGGTTAAATAACTAACCCTAGGTCAACAGCTAGGAAGTAGGAGAGCTAATATTCAAACCTCAGATGTTGAATTTAAGAGCTTAAGCTCTTATTTAATATTATGTGTATACAGCTGGAAGTTAGGAACACACATTCTTCCTTTTTTTTTTGTTTTTGGTAATTGACAAAATCTAAATAAGACACATGGTTGTCATTCAATTAAGCCTTATCTAGGTGTGACCAGATAATAGTTGCTAAAAGAACAGCATGCCTCCTTCTCAGATCCTTGCCTTTACCCCTAACTAACACTGCACAGTTGACTTCCAGCTCTAACTTTTATCATTTCAGCTATTCTTTCAAAAATTTGAATTAGGCACCTATTCTGTGCCAGGTACCATTCTATGAGTAGAAGATATACCTGTGATCGAGAAAGTCAAGGTCTGTGCTCTCACGGACAACTCATTTCAGCAGAGCTACACAAACAACCCCACACATGAAAGCAGCCATCAGACAAGCACTCTGCAGAAAATTAAAATGCAAGTTTTAATTTTAGACGTGAGGTAGCCACTTTGTTGCATAGTCCTCTCTTACAAAGTGGAAAATATCAGTGCCTGCAAAGAGCACAGAGGAATGCTCTAGGCAAAGGAAACAACTAGTGCCAAGCCCCTATCTGAGCACAGAAAGAAGGTCCATATACCTGGAGAAGCCAGAGTGCAGGCGCAGGAGATGTGGGATAAGATTGAGGTAAGGCTGAGAGGAAACTGAAGCCAGATAAAGGAGGATTTTATAAGTCAATATAAGGAAATTTAATTTTATTTCTGATACTATGAGATGTGTTTGGAGAAATCTTTTCCTCTTTCAGTTAAGGACTGTTGTCCAAAAGCGTAGCTTTTGAGGTAGAGAAGTTAAAGATACGAAGAAAAACAATTTTCCTTTGACTTTATTAGTTAATATTTCATAGGAATAATAGAGCAAGAGAGCCCCCAAACTCTTCAGTAGCTTCATTTATACCTGAAAGGTGTGTTTTTTTGACACTTCAGTCAATCAGCGGGTGCCATTAATCTGCATATTATGTTACAAGAAGCTGCCTTTCTTCTCAATTTTCCTTTTCTTTTTGTTCTCCTCAGGAAAATTAATTCTGTCATTTCTATTTGAAATCCTATGGCATTTAACAGCACAAGCACTTAGAGGCACCCTTCTATGACTTGAAGCTTAGTTTAATTTCATTGCTTGTCAGCAGCACCTTTAAAAAAAAGAGCCGGGACCGCCGGGCCCCGCAGTTACCCCTAAGTTACATATGGAAAGTGACTTAACACAGGTCTGTGGGTCTGTATGGAGGTGGCCTCCGAAATTGCTGATTTGGTGAGTGATGCTGGCAATTTGGCTGTTAACATTTTTCCAGTGTTGTATTTTGCTGTGAAAGGAACACTTCAGCTAGTAAGATGTCATCAATTTCACTTTTGAATGTGGCTTTTGGAAAAGGCTGTACTTGGAAACTTTTAGGAGCATTTCCCGCAGTTATACTTTTGATTTGTTTGATAAAAAGTTGAATAATGTCAATCACACTATTCTGTTGATCTACATGAAAGCACTTCTTTAGGCAGAAATATTCTGATAAAAGCAGAAAATCTAAGAGCCCAAAGGGCTCTCAAAGGCTATCAGTCTCGCAGGCCCCAAACTAAATGACCTTTCATGTCATTAAAAATGAATATACAGCTGCTCAAAACACTGTTTACAACTTTTTATTTTGCCAGGTATTTACAGTTTAAATCAGACTGAAATAAAAGAAAAAAAAAGTTTTAATTGTAAAAATATCAGAAAGACTGAATCACAAATTGAAGATTTTTGCTTTAAATTCAACTAGTTAATAGGAAATCCCACTACATGGTTCTTACTCTTCTCATTTTAGTACAGTGGACCAGTGAAAATTTAATCAGGAACAATGTTTAGGAGCTGCTGGTCTAATTTAAACTTGCCTTAAAGACCCAGCTTCAACTTGCAGTCTATGCACTACCAACTCCAATGGCAGGAAAATCATTGCCTTATGAGGCAGCCCATTCCATGTTCAGAGAGCATTATTTTTAGGAAATACTTCATTATATTGAATGGGAGTTATATATAGCCTCCAAATAGAATGTCACATGTGTACAAACACACACACACTCAAAAACAGCAAATATATAAATAAATAAAACTTTGTAGATTCTGACACTTGGTATCTCTTATGCCCACCTCCTTCTGTCTCTCCCCAAAACTGCTACCTTTGTTTGGACTCTCATAACCTCCAACAGCTGCCTAATTGCTCTTCTCTAATTCATCTGCATACTGCCCCTATGATGTCTTTTATAAAGCCCAAATTTGTCACATCACTTCTTAACTTGATATCCCTCAATGATGCCCCTTCATCTTTCAAACAAACTCCTTCAAAAAAACAAAAGAAAAAATCCTTTATCTGGCTGTTATATGTAGGTTCATTTCTTGGCATTTCATCTTTTTCCCTGCCACAGATTTTCCTTAAGCTTTAGCCCTAAAGTATTTGTACTTCTCCTAAAATATGAACAATGAATGTCTCTCAAATGCAAACTCAGGCCTATGAAATTCCAAACGTGCTGCTGTTGGCTTTGACTCCACGTTGTTTCCTTGGTTCAAGCATATCCCCTTTTTGAATATACAATAATCCTTCCTAAAAATTGCAAGCATCTCTGGGAGATGATGAAAAGTTACAAATATTTTACCTAGTCATGGTATTAATATATATGGAACCTACTGAAATTGGTACTAGATACATATTTGTAATGAATGAATGGATTAGATTGGACTAAATTGTTAGGACCTATGTGCAAATTTGTTTATTTAGTATCTTTCTTTCTGGAGAAAGGAAGTGCCTAATGTTGAAGTCTTAGGCTTATGTAAAGGAGAATAAAAAGGAAAAGCACAGAACAGGAGGGTGAGTCTCTCCAAGGAATCTTTGTCCCAATATCATAATTTTGCTGTCCTTTAACCACAGAGGTAAAAGAAGCAAAGCGGACAATAGAAGTGAGAAATTTCTGTGGCCTTTTTAATGTATCCCTTAATATCAATAAGAACAATAACAAAAAATTATAGAGCCATTCATAAGAATTAAAGTAAGAAATTGAGTATCACGGTAGCGTAATTGTTATCCTAGTGAAAATGTAAACTGCCATAAATATTATTAAAATTTCATTAAAAAATCCTTTCAGGAAGATTGTCAACTGAAGGTTGTGGTAAAATGTCAAACACTCAATCACTTAACTAGGTGGAGGCAGCCAGTGTTCACTCTGTGCAATAAGACCACAACTCTAGGATACCCTTCATGGTCCCTATCTGCCACAAAAATAGTTATCTAATCTCTTGTTGCTCCTATGAAAAGTAACACATTTATTTATGGATTTAAAATATCTGTGCAATGAATCAAAGGATTCTCATGCCCCTCCCACTCTGAAAGTCCGTATTTCCTTATATATGCTTATTTTCAGTTTTTGAAGTATTATTTCATTAAAGTGATAAAGGTGTTTCCATTTTCTGTGGAAATGCCATGGATTATTTTTTCCCAAGTGTGCAGTTTCTCCCAGTCATTTTTTTCTCTCAAAAATGTTGTGCATGTTAGAAACCTGGACATTTAAAAATGCAAATTCTTTCACATTATTTGAATCCCACGCTACTAAATCAGCTGGAGGCCTAGAATCACAGATGTGTTAACAAATCTTCAGTGTGAAGAGAGCTCAATTTTGAAATCTATGCACTTCATTTCCTGAAAGCACAATAGTGATGTGGTGGGGAAAACAAGGCTATCATTTCTTGAATCTGTACTGCATGGCTGATGCTAAAATAAAGTGACATTCTTTAGGAATTGTTTAGTATCAAGTGCTGATTTAGCTAGATAAAATGCAACTGTCTTCTTAAATTACACAACTGGATTTACACCATCTACTAATTCCTGATGGAGTTTTAAAGATACCTTTATGGGCAATTTTCTTCCCAGTGCACAGATTCCTAATTTCAATGGTACAAAAATACCACCATGTATTAATAGTATCTGTGCACAAATACCACCTCCCTTAGAAACATTCAGTAAAGGAGATTGTGTTTTACAAGTGCCTGAGTCACCACTTAAAAAGGATTTCTAAAATGTAGTTGAGTCTAAATCCATTCTGAATTGGTTGCCAAATTGTCATACAGTTGTTTCTTTCCACATTCTTCTTCTTGTTAATACTTTAAGTCACTCCTAGAATTTGTCTTGTTGCTTTGTGTGGTCTGTAAAAGGAAGACTTCTCCCACAAGATGCTCTCCTTCACTAATGCCTTTCCTTCCCAGATCTCTTTTATGATTGATATCTTCCTGGAAAGAATATTTTAAAACTACATTCGGCCCTTGGTGTCTGTGGGTTTCACATTCGTGGATTCAACCAGTCACAGATCGGAAATATTTGAGGGGGGAAAAAAAAAAAAAAACTCCACAAAGTTTCAAAAAGCAAAAGTTGAATCTGCCGCTGCATGCTGAGTACTACGTTGAATCCATGAGAATGAAATGATGTGTAGGTATCGTATGAGATATTTTAAGTTAGTAGATGAGAGGATGCGCATAGGTTATATGCAAATACTACACCATTTTATGTAAAAGACTTGAGCATCCTCAGACTTTGGAATCTGTGGGGGTCCTGGGACCAATCCCCCATGGATGACAAGGGATGTTTGTGCTTTCAAATCCTAGACTCTCTGGATCTCCACATGACATCTAATAGTCAACTACCTCTCCTGTAACTCAGTTTGTAAGTAACTTAAGCTTTAGCTCTGCTAATCTTTGGACAACAAATTATTTTTTGTTAGAATGCATCTTGTTCTTTGTCCTCTGGCTGCAAAATGAGCAATTCTGCAATCCTCAATTGTACAGTCACGTTCATGAAGCTTTTAATGCATTGGGATTCTATTTGTGAAGTTCCCTTGAACTCCCCCACATAGAGGTAGCTACTGCCTCCTCTGCCTTCCACCTCCAGCTCTTTACACTTACTTCTGTAAAATTCTGACTATAATATGTCACCATTGCTTGTAATTAGCATAACTCCCATCTACCCACTTTCCTCCTCAACCAAGTGGGCAGTTCATTCATCTAGTCAATCAAAATTTATTAAGAGGCCAAAGGGCCCAGCAATGTCAGTACCAATAAATGTTCAAATAACTGGTTCTTCTTTGAATTGACTATTCATGTATTTTTTTTTTCCCATTTCTCTTAGCTAGTTCTAAGAACTATTTATGTATTTAGAGTATGAATCTTTTCCTATGCATTGCAAATAGTTTTCTTGTTATTGTACGTGTGGAAAAGATTCTCCCTTTATTATTTCTTCCTATAAACTTTCTCATTCACTTTTTTTCCACAAGCTAACTGGTACTAGAGAAGGGAAGGAATGGGTAAGAAGAAAGATCAGTGGCAAAGAGTACACAGAGGAACCTGAAAAAGGTCTCTGTAAAGTAATAAAGAGAACTGGGTACATTCTTTTAGGTACACATCTGTGAGCCATTCCTGAAACAGAATCAACAGATGTCATCAGTAAAGTGAGGGTAACAGAGAAGTCAGTGATAACTTCTATAATACCTGGCACATAATGGAAGATTATTATGTATCTGTTGAAATAAATGACTGAATGTCCCCTAATGTAGACAGTTTTCTTTCCAGTACACTTCAGTAATAACTAAGGAAATTCATTATTTGTAAGGCAGATAGATTGTGGTTGATGTCAGTGATCACCCTGATTCTTCACTCTCTTTTGTTATATAACTTTGTAGTGGCCTCCTCTTGGGAGTGGGATGATCTGCCCCATTCCTTGACAATGAGCTCAACCAAGTGCTTTGCTTTGGTCAATGGGAAATTAGCAGATTTGATTCACCTGGAAGCTTGAAAAAGTACTTATTCCTTTTACTGCCTGCTCTCTTGAACTTCTGCCATTGCCAAAAATATGCTTGGGCCAAAATGATGGAGAGAGATAGATAGACACATACATGGAGTGGAGCCCAGTTGTGGCAGTGATTCTAGCTGAGACCATTCTAGATCAGCAAACCATGAACCCAGCCAAGATCAGAAGAGCCACGTAACCAATCTCTGACTGGCCTTTAAACTCATGAGAAATAATAGGTGATTGTTGTTTTCAGCTACCAAGTTTTGGGATGGTTTTTTATGCAATTGCTAACTGATTCTGAAGTTATAATTCTCTGATGAAATCATCTTATTTTGTAGCATCTTTTTTTAGTTTTTTTATTTTAATAATTGCAATAAGTATCTCATCTTTCTAGGATTTTATATACTACAGTGAAAAATATACAGGGTAATGGAAAAAAATGCAAGTCTTTCCATTTCCTCACGTCATAATCTTAGACATTCACTCAACAATGCGCAAAGCATTAGAAATACACACAGTGTTCTCATGAAATCAATCATGGTGTGAAGGGAATATAGACATTATCAAATCACTTCCATCAATACAATAAATAATAATAGGAAATATATGTTATGACCACAATCTCTGAAATGAAATAACCTGAGTTAAAATCTTGCCTCCATCACTTCCTAGCTGGGAGCTCTTATTTAACTTCAACTCCAATTTCATTATCTCTAAAATGAGATTATAATTATACCTACTTCATAAGATTGTTGGGAGGAGTACATGGGCTGAAATATGTAACATACTTAGAAGTATACTTGGCACTTATAAGCTCTAATTAAATGCTAATTATTCATACAAATTTTAAAAAGTATGAGAGCATAGAAAAGTAAGACTAAATGGGGTGAGGGCTAAGTAGAGGGTTAGCAATCATAGAGGAGGTACACTGAAAAAAAGCTTAAATTTGCAAATTTACTGGGACTTTAGGATCCTCATCTATATTTCAAGGAATAAAGAATAGATGATTGTTAGGATATATTCTAGTTCCGAAATCTAACATCTATGTAATATTGTCTAGCATAACATATGTAGTAAACTCCTACTACATACAGCATGTCAAAGTACTTTTGAAAATAGAAGCTGGTTTAATGAAGTTAATTCGCATGTCATTATGTGTGACTACAGAGGCAAGCTTGATATGATTATCTCAGAGGATATTCTTGTCCCTGTTTAATAGTATTGGAAGTGAAAAGGAAACATCTATTCTCAGGATTTATAATACAGAATTAAGACTCAAACTGTAAGTATGTATTGTGCTTTAACACGGTAGCATGCAGCCTGTTAAATCCAATTAATAAGCACAATAGACACATTCATATTTTCTTTATTTTCAAGCAAAGTTACTGAATTCATTCTACTTGCTGGTTTGTATTTCTGATTACAAGATGCTGTCCCCTACTGTTTGCTAAAGATTACACCAGCTAGAGTCACCAACACACAGTGAAATGACATGATAGTTTTGTTTCACTATCCAAATGTCTACAAATCAGAGGACAACAAACATGGAACTCTGTATGTCCATAAAACAAACCTGCCATGTTAGCACTGTGCCCCATTTTGTCACAAGTCATCTGATTTCGATAGCATTTTGTCTTATCCATGCTTTTGGTAACTAGTTGGGCTAATAGGAAGTTTGATGATGTGACATTACTTCTTTTAAAAGAGCTTTTATAAAAAAATTTACTTGAACATATTCTCTGTCATTGTTGACAGTACCTGGAAACCTCTAGTGCATAAATATCTCTAATTATGTTGTTACTAACAACAATTTAGTTTGCATGTGTATTTTTATGAAAGATAGCTTGTTTACTACTTATTTTGATTCCCTTTAAGTCAAGTCCTTCAGGGATAGATGTGGCAATGCCAACCCATCAAAGGGTTACAGATTTACCTCTGAGATTCAGGGCTGATAATGATGGCCTGCACGTTCATGACTGTCTTAGAGGTGTTCTGCATGTTATCAAAACCTAGACATTATAGCAAAACAGAAGAATTGAAATTGGGTAGATCTGGGTTCAAAGCTTGGCTATGTAACTTTCCAAGTATATGACTTTAAGCTTCATTTTCCCCATCTTCAAAACCTCTCAGGAGTTGTTTTGAGTATTAAATAAGGTGATATATATCAGAAGTATAACAAAAGGCCACACTATATGCATGCTCAATAATTACTGTTTGAATCTGAATCTAAAAATGAAAGCCAAATGACTAATTCAAGGTCACATAGTGTGAATGATTAGCTGACAAGGGCAAAGATACTGAACTGTTGAATGGGAAGGTATACAGCAATGGCAAGCCTTTCCTTTTTTTCATTTTGGCTAAACAGCATTTATCCTTCCCTGCTGTTTTGCTTAATAGATTAATTCATTCTGAAAGGCATTCAAGATGTCTGGTAGATAGCTAATAATCAGCTTTGAAGAAACAAATCATTGGCCTTTCCCTTGCTGTCACAGTCCCTAAAAAGAAAATTTTCATTTCAAATGGTTTCTAGCTTTCTTCGGAACCAAAGGATAGATTCCTTTGAAGCTTTTGAGAGCAGATAGTGAATGCACTGTTTAATGGTTTATTAGTTTATAAACTATAATTGGCATATAAGGGTAAGAGCTTCAAAACACAAATTAAAGTTATAGTCAACTGCCCACTAGTGTTTTGAAACAATCAATACAGCTTTCATTTAAAATTAAAGCAATGCCATTAACCCTCAACAGATTCACATTTTGATGTAATTTATAACTACATCAAAGCTCTCTAAAAAGATGGAGAAATTACAATAAATCACAATTCATGTGTTAGGACAGGCCTTGAAAGTGCTGACATGTGAGATTCATATTATATCATGTCATTAGCACCCAAAGAAATTTATAAATGTAATGTTTTTTTTAACTCTAAGAAAGGAAATACTCATATACTATAAAGGAAACAGGAAAGAAAAACAGAACATTTAGTGTGAACTTGGATATGCCTCTGATGTTCCCTTAGTAAAACTTTTCTCGTTTTTGTCTGATTCAACTTTTCATTATCACTTACTCAGTTTGTTTAAAACTGTTTTTAAACCAAGAACATATTCTGATTTCTCAAAAATAAAGAAAATCAGCACAAAAATCATTACTTAGGGCACACAAAACAGAGAAGTATTTATTTACCCTCTCCCCCTCCAAAAAAAAGTCTTATTGTTTGAGTTATAATTCCTAATTTTATCCATTTCATAGCTCAGGATCACATATGTAGATGACATAGAATAAATATCCATAGCTTACAGAAAGGGCCTTATGATAATTATATAGCAGAGAAAGAAACCAATAGAAATAGAGTATTAATAGCATTATTTTGTGGACCTGGTCCCTCTTTCTAAGGAGACCCAGTGAAGTTGAAATGTGTCAACCGCTTCTCTAACACGGGCTGATGGAAAAGCCCACATCCAGGAGCAGAGGATGTTGGAATTGAGTTGTCAAGCTGTCCTGAATGTCTTGTACAAACTGAACAGGCCAATTTACTGCAACACTGCATAGGCTGAAGGCTACTATCTCGCCTTTACAGTTGCTTCCTCTTGGTGAGATTATGCTGCTCGACCACAGGCTCCTTTCCCAGTAGCTTTCTGAGCTACTCCTGATTCTTTCTGGTGATCCTATTCTAAGTAATAGTACTTCGTTAATCTTTACCTTGGGACCAGACTGCTTGACTACCTAGGGGATAGACTCTCCCCCTGCAATTTGAAAGCAACAGCTTTGTGTGTTTGGTGATAATTTTGAATCCTAAGTGGTGATTTGATTTCAATATCTTCCTTTTTGTAAAGCTCAAAACTCTTGAATTTCTGGATGAAAACAGGCAGGCTTTTCGGGAAAAAAAAAACCAAAAAACAAAAACTGACAACTTCTCCCACACAGCCCGAATTTCTCTGCCTATTACTAACCTAGCCTGGGGGTTGCTTTGATGCTGAGCTGTTCCGACTCTTCCCTCCAGGTGGCAGCAGTGCCACACCTCAGAGACGCCAATCCCTTCTTCCCTGACTTCAAGTGTTAATGCAATTGACCAATCAGTGCTAAGATGATGGGAGGTAATTGGGTAATTGTATTTTACTGATCACAAGCAGAGAAAGGGAAAGGAAAAGAGGAAAGACAGAGGGGCAGAGGAGGGAAGGGGACTGCAGTCCGAGAGGAGCTTTGGGGAGCTAGGACCCTAAACGTCAGGACGTGGCATTGGTGGACAGAAAGCCTAGTCTGGCAGTAGCTGCCGCCCGCGCAGGGAGCACATTTATTTATTTGGGGGAAAAGGAGGAGAAAGAGAAGAGAGAGTGGGAGGAAGAGAGTTCCAGCCGAAGTGGATGGAAGGGGACTGGGGTTTCTGCCGCGCAGGGAGCCGCAAGCCAGGGAGATGGCGCTAAGGACGGCGCGGAGCAGCTGCGCTCCCGAGGACGCGTCTCGCAGAGGACTAGCCGGCGTCGGGAAGCTCTGCGCCAAGAGGAACCAACTTGTGGCTCCAAAATGTACCCAACGCAGCTGGAAATGAGATCAAAGCTGCAGTTTCATTTGAGAAGGATGAGAAGAACCAGCGATTAGGGATTTTTTTTAACCCCTTTCGTTCTTTTTTTTTTTTTTTTCAATTTTCTTTTTTCTTTCATTTTTTTCCTTTTCTTTTTAAATTTGCCTAACACTCCGTTGGTCCCATCACTTTGCCCTCTCCATTTGAAATAAAAGCCCAATCTGAACTTCCATCGCCGCGGTGCCCCCGGATCTGCTGCCGGCGGATGTGAGAAGGGGACCCGAGGGCTGGCAGGGGCCACCGGAGAGGGACCGCATCACGCTTCTCCCCTGTGATCCCGTCCCTGATCCCGGAGTTCTGCAACACCTGGAGGATCTGGACCGGGTGCCGGGGTGGGGGCGGGGACAGAGGAAGCGAAAGCCACCCCAGGCCTTTAAAAAAAAGAAAAGAAAAAAAAAGTAGCAGGGGGAGGAATGGGTTTCTTCTTGACAGCTGACGGAGCCTTGAAATTTTCCTCTACTACCTCCACCCCCGCCCCCGCCCCCGCCCCCCCGCACTCCATTTAACGTGAGATTATGAAATTGCAGAGGCGGTGGAGGGAAGGAGACAGGATATAACGGGAGTTTGGAGGGGAGAGGGGAAGGTGGCTGGCCGGGTGGCTGAAATCAAAAATCCAATTGCGCACTGGGTTGTGATGAGAAATCTAATCAGATCTTTGGCGAAGGGGCCGGCCGGAAGGGTGGCGAGTGGGGGGAGTTGATCCCCAAATTCTTCGAAGGGGAGGCTGGGGAGAGGAATTGACAATGTAAAAGGAGACTATTTTTGGTGGCAGTGGCTGTTGGGTGCCTTGCAAAAATGAAGGATGCGGGACGCAGCTCTGTCTTGGAGCGGAATGCAGTGGATAAACTGATTGTGCAAGAGAGAAGGAAGAACGACGCTTTTTCTTGTGAGACCTGGATCTTAACACAAATGTGTATATGTCCACACAGGGATCATTAAAAAAAAATGAAATAAATCAGTGTTAGACCCGAGGGGGTTGGTGTGTTCTGACATAAATAAATAATACTAAAACAGCTGCCCCCTCCCCCCGAAAGGATGATTGGAAATGGAGAACCGAGGATCCACAAAGAAAAAGTGTGTCCGTTTTTTCTCTATAAAGGAGAAAGTAAGCCAAGGAGATATTTTTGGAATGAAAAGTTTGGGGCTTTTTTAGGAAAGTAAAGACCTGATATGGTGGTGTTTTCTGTTCTTTTTGAATTTCCCACAAGAGGAGAGGAAATTAATAATACATCTGCAAAGAAATTTCAGAGAAGAAAAGTTGACCGCGGCAGAATGAAGCATTGATTGGGGGAGTGAACGCAGCAGAGCACAGTTGGATTTGTGCCTATGTTGACTAAAATTGAAGGATAATTGCAGTTGGATTTTTCTTCATCAACCTCTTTTTTTTTTTTTTTTCCTTTTTGGTGTCAAGATCATGTGTTTTCTCTTGTTCTTAACCACCTGGATTTCCATCTGGATGTTGCTGTGATCAGTCTGAAATACAGTGAGTGATCCTTATTTTCTTATTTATTGGTGAAGAAAATGTCCATTAATTTGGTGTTCTTGGTCTCTTTATCCACTCTCCCCCTTTAGTGTGGTATTTAAAGATCTGGCTCTTGAGGGGCAAGAAAATAAGGGAAAGGGTGGCCCGTGCATTTGCTCCAACAGGCTGTGCTCACTGATAAGCTGGTTTGCTCTAAGGATACAAGGTTGCCTGCATCCTGGGCAAACGCCTTTGCAAATGTTCACCAGGAAAAAAAAAAAAAACCTCCCCAAGAAAGCTGCTGCAGTATGGGGTGCCGGTGCTGTGTGACTGACACTCTAGAATGCATTTAAGTTGCATGGCAGCCGTGGAATTAGATGCACAAATGTTTAGCTATTGGAAATCGAAGGGACTCGATTTAAATTTCATTATTCAACCTGACATTGCAGATCAACAGAATGTATTAACACAAAAAATATGATAATAAACCAAACAGATGAAGGGTGGCTTCTGGCTGGTGGGTGGGTTTGGGGGAGGAAGCTGGTGGAGAGAGGTGGCTGTACCTCTCACAATCTCTCTTGTATGCACATGCCCAAATGTGGCCTTCAGATTACCCAGGTTCTCACCAGTGCGAAGAATGAAACAAGGAGGACCTACTTCTCTTCAACCCCACCTCCTTCTAACTAAGGACTTCTTTGGATAACAGAGAGATTGTACAGAGAGGGTAGAGGGTCCTGGTAGTTGGCTTAGGTTTTGCCAGAAACCTTCCTAACGTCACTGGGACACAGCTCTTGAGAAAAAGGCAGAAATCTATTGCTCTGTGGTAACTTAGAAAAAAAAGCTGATGGAAAGGTTTTTGTGTTGAGCACCAATGCTTCTCGTGTGGCACCTTTGTCTTGGGGGAAAGAGGCCAATCTAGAAACATAAAAGAGAAGGTGGAAAATGCTTAGAGAGCCTGAGGGCCTGTAGGATCCCCCTCCCCTCCCCCATAGCTGTCAAAGTCATGAAGCTGGGCTTTGAAACACAATTCTCCCCCCCTCTTCTTTCTCTATTTCTCTCTAGGGCCTTCTAGGAGAATCATAGACTCATATAACTTTAGGGCCAGAAGACTCCTCAGAAATCTCATGCCAATAAACGAGGAAACTGAGGCTTAGAGAATCTATAACTCTTTGATTAATAGCCAAACAGAATGAGACAGGTGACTCACACAAGCCCCAGAACAGCAGATGACAGTTTTGGATCCAAACTGGACATGTATTAGCCATACATAGCCCTACAAGGCTACTTGTGTCCCTAAAGTGTCATTTTTATCAGGAAGGGTGAGACGAATGTGCACTGGTCCTGACTGCTTGAAATAAACTTCTGCCAGTTCAGACCTCGAGGACTGCAAACTCCAATGTTCATTTTTTCTCTCCTTCCCCACTTCCTCCCTTGCTCCCTTCTTTCCTTCCTTCCTTTCTATAGTATAGTTCAGATTACCCTGGCTTTAATACTATTTAAAAAAAAAAAAAAAGATCCATACTCTGGCATATGCCAAGGAGATGAAAGGCAGCAGTCTCCTGGGTCCCTTCTTAGAGTTGGGTACATTTAATCCTGTGAAGGGTGGTCCCCAGAGAGTCATTAAAGAACGGTGGAGTTAGATTTATATGAGAGAGGTGATAATAGAAACCAGAAACACCCAGCTAAAAGCATCTGAGTCTGTTCTTTCACTCACATCATCTATTCTTATCCTTTTCATTATTCCTTAACTAAACTAGCCTACAGCTGAGCACTTCTCTAATTTATTTTTCTGGGCACATGTTTCCTGTCGGGACACAAATCAGGCAATAAATTTACCAACCTATGAAAATAATTGTGCAGGATTGTTTTTTTTCCTCCTGAGCTCCCTGCAGGCTTCTGCATATCTTATCATAATTCTCTCCAGCTTTTTTGTGTTTCTTTTTGCTTATTTGTTTTGTTTTACTTGATCATAGATAAGTCACCATTTGTGGTCATCAAAGGGCATATTAAGTTCCTGTTCAGCTGCAACTTAGCACAACTGACAAAAAGTAAAAAGGAAAACAATGTGCAATGATACTTTTTCCTTCAGAGTTTAGCTCTGGGCTTTACATGGGAAACTCAGCCTTGCAATTAGGTTGGGTCTGCCAGTTGGGGGAGGTTTTATTTTTGTTTCTGTTTATCTTTATATTTTTTGACATCAAAATTTCTTCAGTGCTACTGCAATTAGACCTCAAAGCACATTCCTCTCCTTCACCCCTTCCCCGTGCCTTCCACACTCACTTACACACACGGGCAAACTTTCCTGAGAGAGAGGGTGGGAGGAAAGGGAAAAGAGAGAGAGAGGGAAAGAGAGAGAGAATTGGTTTAAAATTGTGGGCTGAAATGTATCCTCCCACCCACCTCCACTTAAATGTGTTCAAATCTGGAGATGATGGGGCATCGAAGGCTGTCATCATTTTTCATACTGGTGAATCATTTCACCAGCTCTGCAGTTAGAAACGCATGACCCAGCTTGGGGTTTATCTCTTCTGGTTTTGCAGTCAGAGCTGGCCCAGCATTTTGGTCAAGTTGTTCATGCACTGATGAAAGAATGCTGGCAATGGTAGAACTAAAAACTTCTTAGTTGATTTCAGGGCTGAAGTTAGTGCCCCCTGAGTAGCATTTGTGAGTAGGTAGTTGTACTACCTTAAGGCTGACTAGGATCTAGGATCTGCTGAAGATCACATGCCCAGAAAGCTGCTGGGTTTTTACAAATTTTGAAGTTACCTTTTCAAATGTCTTCCTCCTCTAATTTAATAGCTGTGCCCTTTGAGCAATACTTTTAATTTCCTTGGCTCTCAATTGTCTCATCTGTGGGATGGGAATGGTAACATCTAATTTGTTGAGTTGTTCTGTGAGTGATAAGTAATATTATGCAAAGCTTCAGGCATAACAGACCCTCTAAGGATGGCTGTTTGTTATGGTTATTTAGGGATTAATTTGGATTAACCTCCTGAGAATGAATGACAGTCTGGCCATGCACTTTAGCAGTTCTAGTGGCTGTACTTGAAAACTGGGGATTGTGCACCTGACCTTACCGTAGTTGCCAGGTTCCTCTTTTGAGGTCTTATCAGGACAGATTGGCTCAATATGCTATTTTGGATATAAAATGTTGTTTTGGACCAGAAACTGTAAATCATGATTTTTCTCCTAAAAGTATAGAAAAAAATGAGTCTTAGCAAAAATAATATTTAAATGAAATTTTAGGGGAAAATAATACTATTAGTATGTTGTGTGTGCTTGTGGTCTAGAAGTTACATAAAATAGCCCTTGTATTCTAAATGTATCGTTTTAGCTACATACATAGTCTGACACTGGAATGCAGGAAATAAAGGCAAATGTGTATGCAGTTATATAATCAAAAGTAGATGGTATAAAATTTCATTACTAATATTAAGGTCCCAAAGACCACACTTTGGATTCACTATCTTCCTAGTCAAAATGAATCCTACATTAGTTAAATGATTATCGTTACTTTGTGATAGGCTAAAGGCCAAAAAGAATGTATGGGATCAAGAAGATTTAATGCAGACATACACATCATTGTTTGCATGTGCAAATCTTCCAACACCAACTTGCCAGTGGTCTTCTGAGGCAGCCAGTCATGGTCATTGCTCATAATTTCATTCTCTACAGTAGCAGCCCTGTGCTTTGTCCATTTCCTCAATATGCTTCCAGGGACTTGTTTTCCTCTTAAGGGAAAAGGAGTCCTGTTGTAATGATTGTTATTCTTGTTGTCATATCTGTGGATCACAGTAGTACAGTCAGGCTTGGGAGATACCCATTGGATTTTTATGCTGTTTCTTTTCAATGACAACAACTTGAAATCTGTGTCCATTGTGGAAAAGCATCTTAAAGTTAACCATTTTCATTGGTCTTATTAAAAAGAGATGGAAATTATCAAGGAAGTTCTCACTATTTGACAAATTTTATTTTTTTGCATGCTTTCTAAAGATGACTAAGAAATTAGGTAAAACTTGGACTCTGGCATCCTAAGTGAATTCAAATACTCAGCTTTCCACTGGGTCACATGTGTTACACGCACCATTTAACCTCTCTGAGACTGTTTGCTTATCTGTCAAATAGAGGTAATAACAACCACATGTAACTGACGGCCTTGAGGACAAAATCAGGTTGCATATGTCATGCACAGCAAGCATTCAATAAATGCACATTTACATTGATCATCTCTGATTTTAGTTTAGTTAATTCATGGTTTGCAAAAAAGAGATATGGTCTCTGTTGGCAGGAAGCTATTAATCTAAGTTCACATTGGCATAGATAAAAAAGAGAAATACATAGACAGGATTAAGGCTGGAGGAACACATAAATAGATATGACCATTTGGGGTAAGATTCTACACTTATAAAACATATTTGGAAGTGCCTTAGTGAATGCCCTTAGTAAAGATAGAAATATACTTTGTGAATTGTGGAAAATATACTCTGTGTCCATGTAAACTTTTGTTAGGTTGTCAAGTACTTTATAGAGCAGGCACAAAAAAATTAATGATTTGTAAATGGTGTCTTAGAAGACTCCCTAAGGGGATCAAGAATCTGTTGCATCTTTCTTTTCTTCAAAACAATTTCTCTGGAGAAATATAAATTTGACAGTTGAAATTTGGTTGGGCAGATCTTGTGTCTGAAATAATGTGCTTGCCACACTCTCTGAGGGCAAGAACTTTGCTCTGTTCTCTGGCATGTCCTTAGCACCTCAGAAGAATGTCTGACAATAATATGCATGCAATAAATATTCCTGAAATGCCTAATCGAACTTAGTTTAAGAAACACCTCCTCTAAAGGACTCAAACGCACGTGTGTACTTATGTGTATGCAAACACATGCAGGCACACACAAGAAGCCTGGCTTTCAGGAATCTATAGAAGTTTAATGAGAAATACCAAGGAGCTAACCGACTGTGTGTGTGTGCACACACACACAGCAACTTTAAGTGACTTTATTATGTTGGAAAAGCTGAGGTCTGAAAGTTAGGTAATGCAGTGTGTTTTTCTTATTCTTGAAGTTGTCATTAATAAAATGTGACACTTTTTACATCATCTCACTTCTTCAGGTCTTATAATCTCCTCTGTTAAATAAAGGTAAAAACAAAGGTTACCTCAAACACTAGGATTTTAGGTTTCTGAGTTCATAATTGACTACCTAGGAATTCAAGATTCCTAGGAATTAAAAACATATAATCCCTTATCACAAGAAACTAGTTATTAAAATGTGCAGAGGAACCCCATGGTATTCTATGAGAAAGGCGAATCATTGTTAAAATAACAAATATGTGGGTGAAAAGGTGAAGGATATGCCCAGATGGTTTGTAGGGGAAATGTAGATTTGGAATAGATAAACATTGGATTCTAACTTTGTTTCACTACCTGTTAGCCGGGGGATCCTAAGTTGCCCAATTAACTTTACTAAGTATGCCTCAGTTTCCTCAAGTGTAAAATTGTAATTTTTTTTTGCAGTTATTCTAGGAGCATTAAAATGTCCCCGTATTTGGCAAATGATCAATATTCAATAATTGTTAGCTGATTGTTTTTTAAATCTTTGGTTTCTTTGTATAGAAATGTGAACATTTAACGTTTAATAGCCTGTGAGTATTCTGTTTTACATTTATTGAGTATGTAAATAAAGACTTTTTGCCATTTTACTGTCAAGGTTGGTAATATTATTTTTGATAATGTTTTCCAATGTTGATTAAATTCACAATGAAGTCCAAAAATGATTAAAAACTTATGGAAGATTAATATACTTTTATTTCAACTTTGGCACAGCCTTATGCACATTTTCTATGCTGATGGAAGCTTTCAGCACTCATGGGGGTTACAGGTCTACAGTAGTCCCCCATTATCTGTGGTTTTGCTTTCTATGATATCAGTTACCTGTGGTCAACTGTGTAGTCCAAAAATAGATGAGTTCAGTACAATAAAATATTTTGAGAGAGAGAGTACAAACACAAATGCACATTCACGTAATTTTTATTATAGTATGTTATAATTGTTCCCTTTCATTATTCAATATTGTTAACCTCTTACTGTGCCTAATTCATAAATTTAACTTTATCATAGGTGTGTCTGTATAGGAATAAATGTAGTATATATAGGGTTTGGTAGTATCTGTGGGCAGTCGTAGGCATCCACTAGGGGTCTTGAAACATATCTCTCAAAGATAAAGGAGGGACTACTATAATTTAATAATAACAGTAGTAACTACCAGTTATTGAGCATTTGATATGCACTAAGCACTTTATTGGGAATAGAGCATGTATTTTTCTCCTCAGTCCTCACTTAGGGAACAGAAGGAATCTAAGCAATTTGTCTGAGGTTATAGCAACTAAATGGTGAAGCTGGAAATAGAAGTTACATATCTCCTGACTTCAGAACCCAAAATCAGAATCAATAAACTCAAACTTCTTAACTTGGTAAAAAATAAACATACCGGTTCACTATTATATAACCTGATACTCTATTTGAATATTTTAATTGGAATTGAGATGTCTACAGTTTCCCTTCTTCCTATTTCCTGAAATGGAAGCTCTTCAGCTGCTTAGGTCACATATACCTTGCATATTTTTGTCAGTTCTCAGTAATATCTAAGTGTGACTTTAAGTAAGGAAGCGACAACTTCTAAGAAAGACTTAGGAAAAATTTTCCCAACTCACTGAACATATCTAACTGACAGAAAGGCTTTGCAAGGTGCTATGAAATAATCTAGTAATTAAGAATTGTATGAGAAATAAGGTCAACGCTAATAATAAATTTGGAGTTTAGATACAATATCCTATAAACCAGATGGACTCCTAATTGTGGGCACCCAACAGCTGATTTTGGTTCTTCTCATGCTGGGTGTCTCTGTGGCACTTGATGTCACTGCCTGCCTCTGGCTTCCTGAAATGCTTCCAAGGGTTTGAGGCACTACTCACTGATCACTCCCTTTATTCATTTCACAGCATCCTCCTCTTATTTTGCTGCTCTGCTCTTTAAATGTGAAGGCTTCCCCTTTGAGTATCTTCTATTTCCAGTTTCTCTGCATTCCCGAGAGATGTCAGGTTTGTTTTGAGAGATGAAACTCAAATCCTAGCCAACTTGTGTACACCGAAGACTCATAAATGCCCATTGCCAGCAAGATCCCACTTACTTACCTGGCTCTCCTGCAGGCCTTGCAAACTTAATCTACCAACTGTGACTGACTACTTTCCCTCCAGGGACCTGTATATTAATATTTACAGTTTCAACTGATATCAATATCTCTTTCACTGCTCTCCTAGTCAACCAGTCATCAGAACCAATCTACTCACTATCTTACACTCAGCTTTTGTCTGTCCTGTTACTGCCTCAGTCCAGATTACAGTGTTTCTCTCCTAAATACCTCTAACTAGTCTTTCTGATGATGCCAACTTCTTTTCAGTATAGTCCTTTACTCATTCTTCCTCTAGAAGTATCATCCCAAGAAGTAAAGCTGAACACCTGCTTCTCTATATCGTATTTAATAGAAATATATTTATGGAATAAAATCCAGACTCTTCTCTTGAAAGTACAGTCTGGCCAGCCCATACCCTCTCTCATCTGCCTGCCATACTAATGCTTCATTCCTCTGGAAATATACCAGAGTAGTTTTGACCCAAACCTTGTGAAAGCTGCTCTATTTGCCTAGATATACTCCTTACATGTTAAGTCTCAGAGGAAGTTACCTTCTCCAGAAAAGCCTCTTCTAGCTCCCCTGGGCCCACTGAGTCTCCCAGTATCCTGTACATGAACATTTTGTTCATACATCTGTGATAACTCTTACCTTTGTTATGACATATCAACTTACTTGGCTATAACTTGCCACGTTTGTGCTAGATTGTGACTTCTTTTAGGATATAGATCTCATTTCATTCATCTTGTCATTTCCCACATCTAACTAGCATAGTACACAGGAATTTTCAATATATTTTGGTAGAACCAATGAATGAGTAGACTAAGACATCTTTAGGGGAAAGAGAGTCCTTCAATTTAGTTTATGATGTAATTTCACAATACTTTTACCATTAAGATAAACTTTTATTATTTTTCCTCTAGGAACCCATATTTCACAACTACTTTGCTTAATAAATACATTGCAAGTCATTTCTCCATTTTTACTAAATTTTTTACAAAACATATACCTGCCAATCATCAGTTTTTGAAATGCACTAGATGAACATTGTTACTATGATTTGATATAAGTTGAGCCAAAAGCAAAAGGGTTTTAATTGCCTTATGCAAGTGTACGAGCACATGTATGATTTCCAGTTGGCTTTTTGTAATATCAATATAGCTGTCCTTGAGGATCTCACTTTTTTAAAATCATTTTGTAAATATATTTCTGTGCCAATTTTATGCTGGAATTTGTAACTGCTAATAGTCTTGCTGCAAGTTTGGCAATGCACAATCCTCACTGACATTGTTCACAAAGACTGTTGTTTACAAAATTCAAAGTGGCCCCTAGAGTTGTGCCTTAAATAAGCTTCACAGTTGCATGAAGTGGGCCATCCTACTCATGAATGACTAGCAGAAAGAGACTATGACTTGCAAATTTGAGTACTGTCCATAAATGAACTCATGCAAGGAGAGGTTGAAAAAAAGATTCTCTCTTTAGTAAAAGTGCCTTGATTCAAAAATATATATATTGGGTGGGTGCAATGGCTCATGCCTGTAATCCTAGCACTCTGGGAGGCCGAGGCAGGAGGATCACTTGAGGTCAGGAGTTTGAAACCATTCCGAGCAAGAGTGAGACCCCATCTCCACTAAAAATAAAAAATTAACTGGGCACAGTGGTGTGCGCCTGTAATCCCCAGCTATTTGGGAGGCTGAGGCAGGAGAGTCGTGTGAGCCCAGGAGTTTGAGGTTGCTGTGAGCTAGGCTGATGCCACGGCACTTGAGCCCAGGTGACAGAGCCAGACTCTGACTCAAAAAATATATATATATATATAGAGAGAGAGAGAGAGAGAGAGAGCGCGCGCGCGAGAGCACGCTGCAGTCATTTTTCTCAACATGTATGCACCTTTGTGGGAGCCAGGCATACATTCTCAGATATATTAGTTTGACTTCATGCTTCAGAAGGATACTTATTCCTTTCTTTCTTAAGGAACAGCAGAAAACACTGGGTTAGAAGAAGGAAAGTGCTCAATGGTAAAATACTAATTAATTATGGTTTAGTTTTTTTCTGCAATTTTTGAAGATAAATTTCTTAAATATGTTAAATTGGATTATTTGGGTTTTTTAGTCCTCTCTTTTGTTTTTTTCCTAGTTTTAGATTATTTTTTTCCAGTTTAGAGATTACTATTACTACTTTCTAATAATAGTAATAGTAGGTGGCAAAGCATTCACAGTCATATTTCGTGGTGTTTTTAAAATCTAGCTGTACCTTTTAATCCTCTCAACAAGTTGTAATCCCAGAACTTCCAGAGCAATTATTTCTTTACCGCTATGTCCCTTATGATAAAGCATGAGAAATTGGGCAGGTGTGCAAGGGAAGATTTATTTAGAAGAGCCAGTGATGAGTTTGTTCCCCAGTTCTTGCCGAACTACAAACTGCTAAGACAGCACTCTTTTCTTAGGAGGGGCCCATTTCTTTTATCCCATCAATTTTGACCAAGTCGCAATAGGGAATTAGGAGAATTTAGTCATCTGATTATATTAATATTTGTTTATTTGTTTCTAAAGTAGGTATGGAGAGAGATGGGAAGATCCACGGATTTTTAAAAGATAAGGCCTTTTTCTTATAATGGCTAATACAGTGCCCTAATTATTAAAATCATCTGTTATTGTAGATGTGGTCCTGCCTAGCACAAGTGATTGTGATGCTCTCATAGATATCCTATTGTCAATGCAACTAATCATTTGTATGTTGTTTGTTTGTTTGATTGTTTATTGATCTAAGAACTGGAGTACTAAGGAACTCATTTTCAGGACAATAGACATGTTTTCTTTGAACCAGTGGCTTGATAATGAGGATGGGAACTTCAATAACTAACATATGGAGTTTCTATAAAAGGTGCAGATATTTGAAAACGTAAAGATGTACTTCTCCTGAATGGTTTACAGTTGAATCAGAGCCAGATCTCAGAGTGTGCTGATTTGTGTGACCTTAGGCAAGAGTGAGAGAGAGAAAAGAGAGAAAGAGATATCTCACCCCAGCTGGGCTGTTCTAATCTGGGCAGAGAGAATGCTGATGTCTCAGTTAGCTGATCTCTAGGGAGAATCTCCTCATCCGGGACCAGAGTATGTCTGCGGGTGAATGAATCCAAATGTATTATGGGAGATTTCTAGGGGACTCTGATTTTTACTAACTGAAAAGGCAGAAAGTCAGAAGCCACCCTAAAAGAGTTAACATCCACAGGGTGGTGTTTAGGAAGGCAAGAATGGAACTATGAAGGCTTTCTCTGTATTGTTTGAACGTTGCCATGGTGATAGTTTCCAGCAGAAGTTACATGTTTTTCAATTCCCCAAAGCAGCAAGCAGTCTTTCCCTCTCCTCACCCCCTCTGCATTCCTCCCTATTTGCCTTCATCCTTAGTCCTCCCCATCCCTTCCCTCCTCCCTCTGTCCTTTCTTTTGTTCTCAAGTACCTCAATCATTCCTTATTAACAACAAAAAAATATTGCAACTCCAAGAGGTCGCTTTTAGGTAGAAAATGAGTCAGACGTTTACTTCTGCCCAGGTTTCTGCGCCCCCCTCCCAGTCTGTTTATGTACTAAAGACCTAATTAGACGGAAGCTGTGGATGGAAGCAGGGTTGGGGCTTTCCCTTGTTGGTAGGACACAGAACATATTATAATGTTTGGTGTTGTGGCGATATGTTAATTGGATCGCTCCAGGCAAGTGCAGAGCAGCAGTCTCTGACAATTAGAAAGAACAATGACTTTACTATGAGGGAGCCCACTCTCTTAACCAGTGGAAGGATTAGCATGCATTGCAGGTCTCAGGAAGGTTCCTGTAGACCCGAGAGAGATCTACAGTTGGAAATGCCTTCTGTCTCTTTAAAGCTAGGCTTCTGCCTCTCCTTTAGCTTACTTTACTGCCAAGCAAAGAAGAGTGAAAGGACAGACTGAGATGTGGTTTGGTGGGCTGATGAGGGACCCTGTTGCAGACCTGGGCCATGGGATATATTGCAGGGATATTAGGAAGAAATCTTTGCCTGCTTAATGCACGTGGCCAGTGAATTGTGAAATGGGTCTCATTAGAGCCTTTCATATCCCGGCATGTGCCAAAGTGCTTTGCCGGCACAGCGCCATCACTTCAGGTCCAACCCTTCTGCTGTTTGCTGCAGCCAAAAAGGCACAGAGGCTCTGTCTGTATTAAAGCCTTCAGTCCCATGGCTCTCTGTCTACTGTTCATTGTAAGACTCCTCTGGGCCTTTCCGTCCAGCCAGGGATGAGGCCCAGCATATCCTCTAGGTGTTTATAGAGAGGAAATATAAAGAATTTTGAGCATCACTGATGGGTTTGAGGCAACCAGTGGGTGCTGACACCCAGATGTTCCCTCTGTCTCCCAGGACTGGCACTGAAGCAATATCTAGGCATCCCTGCGAATATGCCCAGATACTCACCTGAAACAGAGGATGGGTATAGTTCAGGGTCCAATAAGTCATCAGGGACTTTTATGTTATTAGATTTAGAGGAGCTCTTTACTTTTTCTCAGATTCATATATTAAAGACTTTAAAATGAAATTATACCTTCCAAAGCATAGCCTCCATTGGTAATACTGATAATTGCTCTATACTGAGTACTAACTATATATCAGGCACTGTGCTTGTCTCTTATTTAGAATAACCTATGAATCTACAAGGTTCATATAAAAGCACAGACATACAAGCCAGGCTGACATGAGCCCTGTCACTTCTTAGATTTGTGGTTCAGTGCAATTTGCTCACCCTTCTAAACCTCAACTTCCTTTTCTGCAACATGGGAATAACTATAGTACAGGGTGATGGTGAATTATAATTGAAATAATGCATGCAATGCTTTTAGCAGACTGCTTGGCACATAAAAATACTCAAGCTATTATTTGGAAAAATATAAGAGACATTTTCTTACAACAATGTTGTGAAATAATTACTAAGCATATCCCTCAGGAAGAAAGGCATTAAAAATAATTAAGGGGAGAATGTTGAATAAAAAAGGAAAAACAACATTAGAAAATGAGTTTCTGAATTTGGAATTGTAAAATTACTGATGTTTTCTATATAGCTCTATAGTTTGGAAAACAGAATTGGTAAGAACAATGAAATAAACTCTTGTTGCATTCATTCTGGGTAGATGATTTCCATGCATTCATATTAGGGTTTTCTTGTGGGATTGATCTCTTGGACCTGTATCAGTTGTGATGCCATAGACTGGAAATAAGAGGGAAAAAAATCTAACTAGGTTAAGCAAAAAAAAAAAAAAATTTACTGACACATGTGATTGAAAAATCCTACAGTATAAGGAGTTCAAGTATAGCATGATCGAGATGCTCACAATGTCACAAGGATTCCCGCTATATTTTCTCTGTACTTCATTTGGCTTATCTTCTTCAATGGGCCATTTTCATCATCAGGACATTGTTCTGTACTCCTTAAACCAAAATCAAAGAAAAGAAGATGCAGTTTTATCTCAGCATTCCCAGAGAGCATCCTGAGATCTCAACTGACTAGATTGGCTTCCATCATATGCTCACTCATAGACCATCACTGGCTTCAAGGGAATGTAATTGAGGGTCAAACGCATCCATAAATGGAATTCAGGGGCTATTGCAAGACAACAGGAATTAGACGCTGAAAAGAAAACCACAAATACCTACCCTGTGTCTGGTGATGAAGAGTGGAAAGGGCAAGTTGCTATTTTTCACAATATAACTTGTTACAAGGGTTAATTTTGCTTGTACTTCTCGCTAATGCTACATTGTATATAGGTATTGAAGTTTTAATAACCATTTAAGGAGTTTTTTTCTCCCTGAAAATCTGTAGCTATCAATTTTTCAGTGAAGCAACTTCATCTGCATTCATGCTATTTTTACTTTATTCCTCTCATCTCTTAGGAAAAGGTCTTTGTTTTGGAAGGGAGTTTATAGGCTTTTCTGGAAATGAGGAAACAAAAGCAAGAACAAAAGAATCCTCTTCAGTCAATAACAGTTCACTGGTAGAGGTCCTTTAAACCTCCTTGAATACCCACAGTCCTGGTGACCTGCACCAGCCATGGGTGTGCTTCTATCCAACTTTAATTTAATCTAACTTGTCACTGCAAAGGTCTCAGCAGTGACATAGTCTATCCCTGATCTCTTCATTCTGCCTGCTCAGGGATAGTGAGCCAAGCAATGTGGCACAAACTCTTTTGCTTCTTCATAAGCAGGCTGAAGGAAATAATTGTCTGGGCTTTGGATACAAATATTTGTTAAGGTCTGTTCAAAGCACATGACTTCTCACCAAGTTCAAAGACTAGGGATTATATCTTTTGAAATCTTAATACTGTGTATTCCATATTGGGAACACTATAGACACTCAATTTGTACTTATGTAGTCACATGTTCAGAATTAAGAACCGAACCAAGCCAAGTTCATATGCTACTCATAAAATGTTTTGGAGAGCAAATGTCTAGGGGAGTAGGTTTCTCCTGGAAAGTTCAAACAATGAAGAAGACTGCCACTTTTTGACCACGTGTTCTATGGTGGGGATTGTAGTGAGTTATTTCACATATTTTATCTCATTGTACCATTATCACAAGTATAATAATGCCAATAACAATACAAAATTATCAATAATATGTAACATTTATTGAATGATTACTATGTGTAGGCACTGTTCTAATTATTTTACCTTTGCAAAGACACTGAATACACAAGCAAATAGGCACCCTTTTTAAAAGTGAGGAAACACACATTCAGATAGGTTCAATGACTTGCTCGTGTCCCAGAGCCAATCAATGGCGGAACTCTATTTGAAACCTCTGGTCGACACAGTGGTTTTTCTATTATTCTGTGTTGCCTCTCACATGAGACAACTTAATAACAATAATAATAATAGTCTGATGATTGATTTCTTTAAGTTTAAAAAGGTAAAAAACACAAAAGATCTGTAACCCTTTCCTTTAACATCACTGGTTTTTATTTTTCCCCCCTCTTCTTTTCCTGGGTGTTCTTGGTTTTGACAACCTCTTACAGTATTTTGTAGTCTTTCGTTTGGCCAGGGTGGCTGCCCAGCCACAATTCTGGATATTTCAAAGTAAAGCTTTTGCTGCACCCTTTATTTTAAATATATCAACCATTTGAGTGCAGCACAAATAAACCACAAAAGTCTTTTAGAAGACCCTACTGTTTATCTAAAGTTGAGAAGAGTGAAGAAACATTTTATATCCCAGTGGTCCCTGGCAACTGAGCTTTCAATACCTGTGCAGATAGTAGTTGGCAGGCCTGCCTTAAGATGCGATGATACTAATAGTCACAAGTTTAGCTGCATAAGGCTGTATCACATATTCCTTGTCTCAGTGGCAACCATCAGAAGACATCCTCCTCCACATATAAAAAAGGAGATTAGGCCATTTTTTCTGTAGCTCTTAAAACTCTTGAATCTTTCCCCACCAGGATGGAGAGTAGGAGAGGCAGAAGGAGATATAGTGATATAGCTGAGACACTGTTGTGGCTGCCTTTCCCAAGAAGGCACTGAACAAAATTGCCATTTTCAGTTCATCTGGGCATTAGGCCAGATCAGAGGCAATGCCCCCAATCAGTTTCCTTACTCCTTCAGCGTATCACCCTTTATTTCGCTTATGACACAGACCCTGCAACATCGGGGCAGGCAGGCACACCACAGTGTGATTGCAGAATCTATGGACACAAACACTTGCTCACTTGTGTGCACACACACACTTGATCCCTACCAAGTGATCTCCATGTCCTGAATGCCCACATGACTTCTCCTAAAGGGCCTTCTGAGACATGCGCCACTTATCTTTCTCTGCTTGTCAAGATACGAGGGGAAAGAACTGCATATTGGGGCAATACGCCGTGGATTCAGGGCATGGTTTGACATCCGATAATTATTCTTCTTATTGCCAACTACATATTTCAACCAACACCTTCTGTACAAAGAATATAAAGTGACTTTAATATCACTTGTGACTTCTTATCCTCAAATCTAAGATTTTTGTTATAAAAACATAAAAGGCTTGGTCCTCTTGACTATTTTATCATACCTAAATCAATGCTTTCTGTCCCTTGGAGCTGACAAGACAGAGTAGGTTCTTGCATCTTATTATCTCTAGAATGTGCCCCTTCCCTACCCCAACTCAAGCTTTTAGCATTTATCAGGCCCAGATAACTATAATCACGCCCTATTTTCCCCTCTCCATCTTTATCACCAGTTATACATTTTCCAAAGGCACTGGCTTTTTGCTATTCTCCCGCCGGCAAACCTTCTCTTATAAAATAAATGCCCAGTCCTGCAACCTGGCTGTCCTCCAGAGAGCGTCTGTGTTTCAGTTCCTCGTCTTCTCCCAACTCCAGTATGTATTTCTTGGCTATGCCATGTTGATTTTCATTTCCAGTATCCTTCTTTGTATGGGTTATTGTTCTATGTGCTTATTATTTGTTTCCTCACCTAGCATGAAGGCTTTCTGAGGTGAGCCCCTTGACTTACCTTCTGGGTCTGCTCCATGCCTTAGACATGGTAGATGCTGAATATATGCTTTATGATTGCAAAGAATGTTCTGCTTCACAAGCTTCCAACTGCTGATCTTAAACAAAAAAATTTTTAAATTCAAATAAAAGCATTGCTTTAAAAAACATTAGCTTTTCATTGCTTTTTCTACCAGACAGCCCCATACACTCCACTTGGAGCCAGGCAACCCTCTCCATTAGGGGCACCCACTCAGCAGTGTGCCTTCTTTGAAGTAAAAGGAACTCTCTTTTGCTGAATTTCCTATGGTGTCTCTTTAGAGAGCTACTATTCAATGAGTGGTAATTCAGAGCCCTAGGTTTCCTGTGGCTGTTTGCTTAGCAGAGATATGAATCTTCTTAGTCAAGGCAATGTGCTTTTGTGGGCTCAGATGTGCTAGTCTTGTTCAGAGGGCTACCTGATTTTGCTGTTCTGTGGTACAGACATGATGGATGGAGCTCTCAGGATTTCCCAGGAAAATGCTCATATGTACAAGATGTTTCTTTTTCCAACTTCCAATCTGTTACAGTTATAAGAAACAGGATGAAGTTGTAACTCTCAATGGTTTAAATCTCCTGCCTCTGTTTGCATATTGTCTAATATGTAGCAGTGGTTCTTGAAGCTAATCCACCAAATGGGCAGATGTCTCCATGACCTTGCAATAACACATAGGGGACAAGAAGCAGAATATAGTATATTTCTCACAAAATTAAATTTATACAATTTAAAAGACAGACTCATTTTTTTCCTCATTATTTCATTGGGGTCAAAATGTCCTTTTCTTAAAAGTGAATGATTATGATATGTTATTAGATGGTATTTTTAAAAAAATCCTTTCTAATATTTTTATTTGGCAGGATAAGTCTCATCTATATATAAAATCTCACAAGTCTATGACAAATAACATCATGTCTATCATTCACTTCAATGGTCTAGGCCACTGCCATAAGATATGAAAATTAGAGAACTTGAGAAAAACCGTGAGCAGGTGGTTGCAAGTAAAATAGGGAATGTGGGTCCATGCCATCTTAGCTTCCCCAGCAGCATCTTTGCAATGGCCATTTCTGCTGCTGCATGCCATTGTCAAAGATAACATTCCAGTCCAGATGCTGCTACCCTCTGACCGTACAACTCTGTGCACGTAATACCTCTCTTTTCTGAGCTTTCTGTTTCTGTAAAATGAGGGTTTTGATTTAGATGCTCTCTAATATTCCTTTTAGCTATCTAAGAGTCTGAGACACTTCATAGAACTATTTGCAGGTTAAAGGACTATCTTTGCCAGAGAGAATGAAACTGCATTTTTCTTGTTCCCCGTCTCAGATATTCTGGATGGCTTATTTCCTTTCTTTGCATCTTCTTGCCCTCCTCTGTCCCCTTTTTCATCGTGCTTATCAAATGCATTTCTTTTCACTACTGTCCATGTCTGGCCAAGTCCTTCCCTATATTGCAGTTGCCTTTGGTGTGTGCGTGCATGTGTGGCTATTCCGCAGGGTAAGCACTTAATTTCAGACTTGCTTCCACTAATTAACTACAAAATTAAGTAGGTGAATTCATTGATTCAGCACTTGGTTTGATGTTTATATTAACTCATTGAAAGGGAAGCCCTGGATGTGGCCAGAGGGAGGCTTGCCGGGAATCTTTGATTCCCCCCAGCCCCCGGTAATCTCCTTTGACTTCCCACACTAGATATCTATTTTGCTATTTCTCAGAAGTATTCTTGCATCTGGGGCACAGCCAAAGGACTGAAGCTGCGTCAGATAGGAATTCCATTCTTTGTGACCACAGAAATAATCATTTCTTGTTCTTCCCCTGTTTAGTGGCCACACAGCTTTAGTTCTACTTTTGATGCACCTGGAGAATTCTCTTTGAATGTCTGCTGAGATTAAAGTGATGGGTTTTCAATATCAGATGCCCTCACAGCCAATGCCCACCTGTCTCCCACCTCATGGGGAAAGTAGGCCTACACACCTGGTTGAAATCATTACCTTGTTTCTATCAGAAAGAACTTAGGTAAGAAGCTGTAATAGGATTCCACACCCCACATCAGAGCAATTGACTGGTTTTCAGAAAAAGTATTGGCATAACATCTGTTTCATTTTTTGTTTCCAGCAATCATGTCTTGTTTCATTCTTCTTTGCCTTAGCATATAATAACCACAAGTAAATGGCAGAAGTGGTGGCCATTTGTCACAAAATTGTATTTACATTTTTTTGGACTTTTTTCTCATTTACATAGGAATTTATGATTTCTTTCAAACTTCTGAAAATAGTATCTAGCTGATAAAATATATTTTATAATAAAATAGACTAGAACATGGTCTGTAATAGAGTAGCAGCCATCGTAAAGAGGACTTTTCTTGGAGCCCATCCAAGCAGTTCAGTAACTTGTCTCAAGTAATTGGATTGAGAGAAAAATGTTTTTCTAAATATATGTTCTCTGATTTTCTCTACCTTCTGTACTTTGTGCTCCTGTGAAATGTCCTGAACTAAGTGAAATTGCTTTAAGGTAATTTATTTGTTCCATTTATTGAATTGTATGCACTGATTATTAGGGTAAGTTGCTTTATGTTCTCATTGCAGCATTAATAGTTGTCACTGTAATTCTCCCCCAGCACTTCACACATACCCCTACCATGGCACTTATCACATCATTTAGTAATTGTATGTTTATTATCTGTCTTCCCCCCACCCCCACTGATTCTGATATTTGTCTACTCAGGGAGCCAGACTTATTCTTTTTTATGTTCCTCTTTGATACATATTGGGTACTCAATCAACACTGAAAGAAAATAAATGAAATAGCGAACACTTAAAACATGAAATCTGTTTAAAACAATATTTAATTTATCTTATAATACAGTTTGAATTTTAGTAAACTTGTCCTTTGCAAAACTCAATTACCATGATGTTTTTGAATTATTGTGTCTAATGTCCTATTAATATTGAACCCATCCTATAAATTTGTGTTTTAATGGTATATTCTGAGTTTTTAATCATATTGGCCCATGATTTTTAAAATATGATTGAATCAGTGTAACTCAAATAACTAGTCTCAACCAAGTTAGTAGTTTCTCCTTAGTTACTTAATAATTTTTCCCAAATTAATCAGTAAGCTCTACTCTTTATAACTCAACCATTTTATATTTGTAAATTTATTAAGAGAGAAAGAGATATAGACAGAAAGACAGAGACAAAGAGAGGAAGAAACCTAAGATATAATGGCTTGTCTTAGATGGACCAAATTAAATTGATAATTGTCAAGTTCCTTCTAAATTCCTACAGTATAAAACTAAACATGCAAAGTATTTCTAAAACTTTCCATTCAAGTTCAAAAAAAACCTCTCATATAATAATATTTTTAATTTATATATATGTGTATATGTAAATATACATACATATACACATATGTATACATTTATGCATGTATAGTTACATATGTATATGTATACACACATATACACACAGATATACATACCTATTCCTTGATAGATATAATGTGAAAAGTTCTGGATTCTCCTTCCCGTGTTCTGTATAAGGCATAATAGCATTATACTGTCATTAAAAATATAAATAAAGTATGAGAGATAAGAGGGCAATGAAGAGGGTTTTTTTCCTTTTGTACAAAAAATGACTTATTTTCGTTATAAAAGAATACATTTATGTTTGGAATTGAATATTTATTGCTCATTTAATAACTGTGCAAGAAAATGTTATTTCAAATCACATTTTTTGAGAGCCACATAATATTGTTTTAACTGTTTCTTATAGAGATTATAGCCCAACTAAAATGTCTTTAAAAATATGTTATATAAATGCTTACATTGCTCTCCATTTGAGAACTTACTTGCTGCTAAATTTCAGCTTTTAACGTCTTTCTTTCTGCAGGCTGACCGTGTGGCTTAGTTGGCTAAGGCACCTGTCTTGTAAATATCTTTCTGCAGCTGGGCTATAATAATTGATTAAACAAAAATAGAGTTTCACAAAGTAATGTTGGGTACTTGGCCAGTTTTGACACAATTGCATATTGTGGATTCAAAGGAAATGGAAATATTTCCCAAAGTAAAAATCCATGTCGCAGAGTAGGAGAAGAAAGATAGTACATACAGATACCAATTTTGAGTCAAAGAATTTGAATTTGTACAGAAAGAACCCTTTTTGAAAGATGAAGTATCATCCAAGGATCTTTTTTCCCCTTTAAGGCAATAATGCATTTGGTATACTTTGCGGGGGCAGGAAAAGGGAGTGAATGATAGGTTTACACTCTGTTCATGGAGTTTGTATAATTTAACTAATGCTTTTAGGTTGAGACTTTTCAACGAAAGAGATTGTTTCATGGAAATTATGATTTCTCACTAGCAAATATTTTATTCTATTTTTTTATGCACTAAGAGTTGACTAGCCCTTGGGGCAATTATTCTTTCTCTTAGTGCTTAGTGTCTTATATGCCTTAAAACAATGTAAAAGAAAAAAAATGAGACTTTTGCCCTCCTCCCTCAACTCCTGTAATTCTTCAGTTATTTCAAGGTTTTCCAAGAATCCATTCCGTGGTTCCTGGTTAAAGGATAGGTGATCCTTAGAATAGATTTACATGGAACAGTTACAAAGTTGGAATTCAGAGCTAGTTTATTATATATTTTTATAGGCTTAAGTTTTGGAATCAGGCAAACAGACATAGCTGGGACAAGGTAGGTTTAAGCACATTTTGTTCTCAGACATTCATTTTATCTTGTTCCTTGAATATATAGGATTGGATTCATAGTATTCCACAGTTTGTGGATGATTTTTTTTGTTTGTTTTTGTTTTAGGCCATTGGAGAAAACATTTACCATAAAATTGCCACTAAGTAGCTCTTTTCTCATGGAAATTTCAAAATATTTTCCCATTATTGGTTCCAGTTTCTTATGCAATTTGTACTCAATGAAAACTTCTGTAAACTTTCTGGAACTTCTGAGTACATCTGTGTTTAGTTTCTGTTCCATCTGGAGAGTGTCCATTGTAATGTGCAGACATGGACTGATGTGTCATGTCAAGGTTCTTCATGGTATTTTATAGCACTGAATTTCAGATAGAACCCTTCAGAACAGGTCTAAATGCTAGCATGGCTGAAATTATATTAATAACTGGATGAGGGGGAGATAACACATGTGGCCCACTCACTGTGGTTTGTTCCTATTTTGTCAAATCATAGGATGTAATAGAATAACATGTTACCATATGACTACCTGGGTCTAGGATGCATTTATGGAATGAATCCATTGATGTCCACTGAGTATGCGTCAGCCACAAAAGAGTCCTCTGAGAGAGATTCACATGCCCTCACCCATATTGACAAATGGGGGTCTGTAGTCAGAGCTGATGGAAGTGAAGGAGGAGTGTGTCATACCCTAGTGAAGGGTGTAGGGGTGAGCAGAAATACTGCTTTGGTAGCTCCAGGAAACAGGGCAAATCCGAAGCTCACAGTCATTGAGGCTCTTTCACCCAGGGCCTGGACCTGAGTGTATTTGATTTAGTTCAGTTCAGCACAAGTCATTAAATGTCTTCTATGTGGTATGCTAGCCACTGTCAATTCATGCTAGCTTCAAAATCCTACTTATTACATAGAGTTTTAAAGTTTATAAGTTAGGAGGGAAGAAATTTAACTTTCATTCCCCATGTTTGTGTGCTGTGATTTAAGGAAATTCATTTAACTCTGTCTGAAGCTCTCTTTCCTAATTTGTGAAATGCAGCTACTCTGCTGTCTCTCCCACATTGTGTTGTTGAATGGATGGAAATAGGGTAAAGCAGAGGAAATTATGGGCTTTTTATATATGAGGACCTTAGAGTTTATAGTCTGCTGGAAGGGAAGGAGGCCTGGGGGACTGGGTTTGGTCAAAATAGCAAACTAGTTGATTTCCCTTAGGATATATATACACATATACATATATATATATATATATATATATGGATAATATGTGTGTGTGTGTGCGCGCGCGTGTGTGTGTGTGTGTGTATAGGTATATCTGTGTAATTAGGGGTGGGAATGTTGATGAAAATTATTTGGGAATACCTAAAGTACATCCAACCCTTTAGTATATGAAAGTCTCCTGTGAATTTTAAAAAGCTGCTCAAATTAAGGATATGTAACTTTCGTGGCGACACCTGGGTTATAGTAGGTGTGCAAATGTCAGTATGCTCAGTTTTTCACCACTAGCCATCTTACTGAGGAAGGAAAAATAGAGAAAAGGCATTAAATGTGGCCTACCCAAATTGTTTGTATACACTATTGTGATCAAAATCATCAGATATGCGTGATAGCTCTCAACATCATTCTGCCTAAAAAGTCAATGATCTAGCTAGTTGCAGGTGTAGACCCAGTGGTAGCAGAAATTTTTGTTTATTGAATTGCCAGCTCCCAATCAACTGGCAAAGAGCGACTGTGTGAAAAAAAAAGTTGGTAGTCTTCACGTCTACCTCATTGTTGGAAGGATTTGGGTTCTTAAGTTGGTTGAAAAAATAGAGGTTCTGTCAATGAAATAGAGGAGGATATGTCTATGTTTAAAAGAGAGTGTGTGATGGGTAGAATTTTGTCTCCCAAAATTCACTTGTTTACGTCCTGATCACCCAGTGCTTCAGAATGTGACACTATTTATAGATAATGTCTGTAAAGAAATAAAAGTTAAAATGAGGTCTTTAAGGTGTGCTCTAGTCCACAATGCCTGATGTCCTTATAAGAAGATGAAATTTGGACCCAACCATGCAAGGACAGGGGAAAGATTATATGAGCAAACAACATGAAGGTGGCTGTCTTCAAGCCAAAGCGAGAGGCCTCAGAAGAAACCAAACTGGTAGATACTTTGATCTTACAATTCTTGCCTCTAAAACTGTGAAAAAATTACTTTCTATTGTTTAAGCAGCCCAGGCTGTGGTATTTTGTTACAGCAGCTCTAGCTAACTAATACAGTGATGAAGTGGTATTTCCCTTAACTGCACTGGAGAGCTTTGGCTATCATAACAGAAGAAATGGGCTGACTTATGTACCCACCTAAAGATATGCATTCTTCCCTCATCACCACCAACAAGCATGAACCATCAGCTTGGTGTCCACCAGAATGGGGAGGTGTAGGAGCACAAGAGTTGCTCTTTTAGGGGAAGCCTTAGATTAACCTTGAAACCCCACATATGGGTCAGTTTCATATGTTTTGGGTAATTTAACTTCCTTCTGTGGGGGAGAAGGAAAACTTCTTCATCCCCAGAAGGTTTGCTGAAGATTAATAAGAGAAAAGAGATTATAAATTTATTCACTGTGTGCACAGGGAAAATCACAGAGTCATTACCCAACTTCCCACTGAGGTCGGGAAGTTTATATACCCTATTTTAGAGAGGAGGGGGAGATGAGGAATATAGGTAATTCTGTTGAGGGGAACTACATTGTTACTAAGGAGGATGATAAATACTTGGGAGAATGAGTGGATGGGGAAAAATGGATTGACTTGTAAATGATTTTCTTTGGAGAAATTAAATTAACCTAAGAGACAGGTATTACCTTTAAAATGAGCTGGGCCAGGTCTGGTTGCATGCTTGATTTCTCTCCTGCAATATATTGAGATAATGGGGAGGGGAAGGAAAGCCAATTGTTCTTTTTGATTGATTCATCTGGTTTTAAGCAGATACAGGGAAAGCCCTTTCGAATACCTGTTGATCTCTAAGGGCCTTTAATTCAAAATACTCTATAACAAGGAGTCATATCTGGGGTGAAATTTCCTGAGCTCCTTTACTTCCATCCTGAACTTCTTCTAGTAGAAATAGGTTCTAAAATGGAATTACAAGTCCTAAAAAAGGGATGTGTTAGCTAGATATTCCAGGATTTTTATCAGATATAAGGATTGCTCATACTTCCATTTGAGTTACTAAAATTTGCTATTCAGGGATACTCTTGGAGAAGGGGAGGGATAAAAATATCATCCCTTGGAGTACACAAAACCTAGACTATATATCACTATTCAATGATTTATACAAAATTATTATTTACTATGTAATATATAATATATACAGACCTCAGGTTAAACAAAAAAGAAAGAAAAGGTGAAATTCTGCTAGTTAGATTTTTTTGTTCTTGTAGGGTAGTGTGATTGTGTATTTGGAGTGACATAGTGTTATAGCTCAACCAAGTTCATTGCCTGGTGCTCAAGAGGGAGCCAACACAGAGACAGCAGGTGTTATACTGGAGAAAGAATTTAATGTTGTAGGTACCATGCAAGGAGATGGGAGGAATTTTTCAAATATGTCTCCCTGAGACTTTGGGAGAAAAGGTTTTTAAAGATAGTTTGGCAGGCAAAGGGCTAGGCAATGGGTCTGCTGATTGGCTCCGGTTCGGGGTGGAATCATAGAGGTGTAGAAATTGTCTTCTTATGCTGAGTCAGTTCCTGAGTGGGGGTCACAAGACCACTTGAGTCAGTTCCTTTGCATGGGCCACTGGTCTGCATGGCTCAGCTAGTCCACTGGGATACAGGACCTGGACAATATCTCAAAAACTAGCCTTAGGTTTCACAAGGGTGATGTTATCTATGAGAGCAGTGAAGAAAGCTAAGAATCCTTATGACCATCAGCTATGTGACTCCTGAGTAGTGAGCAATTATAGGAAAGCAAGCAAGGGATCAATGGCTGGTTATAAACATATTTGAACTATGCTTGTACCTTTGCAGAGTTCAGGCCACACCACAGTTCCCACCTTGTGGCCCTTTATTAATTTTATAAATCATAGTAGGGTAATGAAGAGCAAGTTTGCAGTGAGATAAACCTTGATACTAGTCATTGTTGCATGCTATCACCAGAGCCTCCTTTAGAATTTAAATTTCCTAAACATTATTTTCCTCACCATAAATAATAGTAAATAGGCATGATAATCACTATAAGTAGGGATAACGGTAATACCTACTTTTTCTGTTATCATTAAACAAAAATGAGTGTTATACACTTATTTGACACATAGTAAGTACTTAATAAATGTTAATAGTTATTCTTTATGATATTTACTTTTAATGTGTACTTTTTAGTGGAATACTGTTTAGGCTAAACAGAGATTTTTTGTTGACTCAATTATCAGGTACCGTTGACGTTGCCTCTCATTATGAGAAAATATCACGTTTGTAGCATGAAGGGTACAGCTGTGTTGAGACTTGGAAAAGTCTCTAAGATAGCAACATCAGGTGTAGATTCTAAATAAATTCAAAATAATCCTATTTGAAGCCTGTAAGCTAAGGTTCTATCTAAAACACAGAGCCTTTAAGTACCAATATTAGCTTCTTCCTTCAGAAAGTAAAAGCCGAAAAGTACAGAATTCAAAACAGCTTTAAAAAAGGGCGAAACACCCGGCTTGGTAAAGTAAGATACTTACGTGATTCTACCTAGAAACTCTAAACCAGTGGTTCTCAATCCCTGCTATGCATTGGGATCTCCTGAGGAAATTTAAAATTATCAGTATGGGTAACCAATCTGCTGATTCCAACTCTCCAAGGATGGAGCCTGAATATAAGCATGTTTTCCAAAGCTCCGCAAGTAATCCTGAGGTACATGCAGCCTGCATTAAGAGTCATTGATTTTAAACAGACTTTCAATATTGGTTCCCAAATATCATGTGTTAAAAGCCATATTTTTTAACCTTTTTTTTTTTCCTGACTTCTTTACCGGAGCTACAATTTGATGTTATAAAAAATTCTAATCCAGTCTCTGAAAATCATGGGGTTTTCCTAAAGAATGCTTATTTATGTTTTCAGTATCTCTCCATGTTCTCTTCTTTTAAATATATAATAGCATTTAGAGCACCATAATTTCATGATGAATTTTAAAACTCTTCTATTAAATCATAAAAGTATGAAGTTCTGTATAAGATCATATGCAACATTTTCCTAATAGAACCTCAAAATCCCAAAAGAGTTTTCTTTGTATTCAATTTAAGAAGCATTATGATTTTTTTCAAGTCTTCTTGGACTCAAGTTCTGTGATGTAATATGATCTAATGACCCTCTTGTATCTTCCTTTGAAGTGTCTTTGGCTGTAATAGTTAATGGCATTAGTTCCTCATTGCAAAAAGGCATGTCATAAGTGCTTTGACAAGTCAATGACCAACTAGAATGCAGTTTGTATTTCAAAGACCTCACCATCTGGTAGGATACGACTTAGGATAAAGATTCCACCCCAATCCTGAAAGGTATTCTTATTCTTTCCTGTGTTATATGGAAAAATTGGTGATACAACAAGGATATTGGCTCTTTTGCTGACTAGGGAGCTCTATGCCATTCTCACAAAAGATTAAATTTTCCTTCCTCCCATTGACATGCTGTTCATATGTAATTTCATCTCCAGAAGGAAGAGGAACAGTAAAAGCATTGAAGGTTAGAAGTAGGGAGTTTATGAAGCAGAAAGCCAATAATTGCAGGAAGTTAAATGTGCTCCTGTAGATAACGGTGAGTCTATCACACTTTGTAGGATAAAAACCTAGCATTATTTTCACTGAAGTTCATTTTGTATTTTCCTACTTTCTTTTCAGTTTAAAGGTATAACCCCATTTGCAGCAAACCTAATACTTAAAAATTCAGACTTGAACATACCTAAAGTGTGATTATTAGTTTCCCGTACAAAAAGACTCCCCCGTACCATGTTAAGCACCTCCTTTAAACACATACTTCATAGAAAATATATTTGCACTCAGCTACATTGAGACAGCTTCAATGTGTGAAAAGAATTACTACTCACTAATATAATTCATTAATAACTTAGTAAATTGACATGCTTTTATTAAATGCTTATTGGAATCCAAGATTATATATGCCATTGAGGATGTAAAGTTTGACGTATTTCTTAGGTTAAACATTATTTTATTCTTAGGTTAAAAAACATTTTATTCTGAGGGTACAAAACTAGAAAGAATTAGTTCCCCAGCCCCACTCTCTTCAATGACATTATTATTCATTTTTAAGAAGAGAGATGTGTGATAGAAGCAGTACATGCCATTGAAGATCAAAAGAATGAAGGTTTTAGGATGAAGGTAAATCTTAAACTGGACCTTGACAGATAGAGTGGAGAAAAGAGTAGGGGGTGTGTGTGTGTGTGTGTGTGTGTATGTGTTGAACAGAGAGAAGGTCGTTCATGCTCTGAAATCCAGAATTCTGAAAGCAAATTTTATATCAACCAGTCTGAGGCAATGGAAAGAGCATGAATATTAGAGCAAAGCAATCGTAGTCTGAATACCATCTCCATTATTTACCAACTATATTCCACTGGGCAAAATGTGAATCCTTTTTTAGTCAGTTTTCTCACCTTTAAATGCAGTTAATAAACCTGCCTTAGAGAGTTGTTGTAAGGATTTCATAAGATACCCATGTGGAGGATTCAATAAATGTCTATCCCTTCCTTTCACATTCATTTACTTAAAGCAATATTGGATTCACTATAATACATGATAGAATTGCCCAAGAATTTAGATGGTGCCTTGGGAAGTGTTGGAATAGACTGCACTGTAGCAGTTTTCTTCCTCTTCTTTTTCAAACAAAGACACATTGAAAAATGTGTTCCACATTTTTACTGAAATATTGTATTAACCATTCTATAAATGCAGAAATGGATTGTCTGTATATGTTTAAAATCTGTCAAATTCTTCCTTCTCGTCCTGCAAACAAACAAATTATGTTTAGATTTGCTGTTGCCCCCGCAGCAACTCAAATCACCATGAATTGATCAGACTCCTAGTGAGTGGATTTTAATGATTTATTTATGTATGCATATAATCCCTCCATCAAATGCGGACCACATACTTGTCTGCCTGAGTTGAATTTTATTGATATGTTTTTTTTTCTTGCTTCTAACTCTACTGTTCAGATTTTAATTCCTGACAATGCATTAGTGCCAAATGGCACCATTAGTGCTATTCAGAGTTGAGTTTTGCTGAAATATTCAATACCTGCTGTATCTATCCTCCAGAAAAGAGAACAATCCAATCTTCCTCATTGGTTGTGATTTCCATTGAATTGAGGTTATTAATTTGAGATACTTTGGGGTTGCAAAGGAGATAATGGAATATTTAGGCTATGGAGGTTTTAAAAGCAGGGCAAAAT
The DNA here is from genome assembly GCF_041146395.1 of Eulemur rufifrons. NCBI lineage: Eukaryota > Metazoa > Chordata > Mammalia > Primates > Lemuridae > Eulemur > Eulemur rufifrons. The sequence continues at coordinate 84,268,767 of NC_090988.1, read as the reverse complement.
TGAAGCCCTTATTTTAATGTCTAAAACTGTGATGTTTACTTTGAAAAATAAGTTTTCCAACATTGTGTATATTATCAAAGCACATTTAAATTACTTCAACAGCTGCAATAATAAAATGGCACTGGAAAGTATGAACATGAAATGCATGAGGCAAAATAAAAGGGCAAAGTAATGAGATCAATCATGCCAGGGGGATAATGAAAGACAGACCCACTGCGCCTACTCAGGGAAAGAGACATGGGAGCAGATATTTATAGTTAAATGGAAGCAGAAAACATTAATTGTATTAAAGATGGAGGGGGGTGGTGAGGAGAAGAGAAGGCTTTATTTAAATCTATGTTACCTTCAAAACAACAGATTTCCAGTAGAACAGAAAACACTTGGACTGCCCTTTTAAATGTGTGGCATGAGACTCTGACCTTCAGCCTTTTCATTCACTATTGTGAAGCAATACTGGACAATGTATTTCTCTATTTCCCTGAAGTAGCCTATTAGTCATGCCATATATGTAGAAATGGATGTTCTGTGTATATTATAAATCTGTGAAATGTCAAAGAGATGGGCAGACTGGGGCATCTGAATGTCTGGAAGATGTGGGGTGCGCCCTCACTCTTCTCCAGGACTGGATGGAGAACAGGCTCTAAACTATCAGGCACAATTTATCCCCAACACAAAATTATTCTTCTTGGCAGTTTTGCCCAGGATAAATGCTGAGAGGAGAGAAAGAAGGATAGTATAGGAATTCTTATCCAAATCAGGTTGCAGACTTGGCTCTGCAGTGAGAGTCTAGATATATGCATCAGCATAGAAAAAAAATGTGATCCAAAGGATGCAAGTCCTTTATATCTAACAGAGAATTCAGCTTAAGAATATGTGGGTAGCTCTTTGTTGGCCCTTCTTTTTCCTCATTCACTGTTTTATGATATGACTAAAGTGAGTGAGTTAGATGTACAAGTCAAAGGATTTAAAGTTATTCACCAAGTTAACTTCAAAACTAATATTTTTTAAGTTATGATTTTGAATTTAGAATAGTTTTAAAAATTGGAGGACATGGGGGAAAAACTCACCAACTATAAGGAATTTTAAAATGCTGGCAACCGACATGCTTCTAGCAAATAACTGCGTTTTCTGTCTGTGTGCACTGGAGCTAGTGTTCCTTCCCGGAAAGGAAAGAACATGGGCTTTAAAGACACACAGTGCTCTCTGTTTTCAAATACTGGCTCTTGCACTTATTGAGTTGGTAGCTAACATTTAATGAGAGCTTACTATGTGCCAAGCACAGTTCTAGCTCTTTACACATAGGTATTAAATAGGAAACAGACCAAGCGATTATAATACAGAAATCTAAAGCACAATGGATCAATTGACATCTAGAATTTCTTTCTCAGTCCAGTGTCTTAGACTGCTCAGCCATGCGTTTTCTCTCATATGACAGCACATAGGTGGGAGCACTGGGCAAGGGTGGATAAACTTCTCCGCGACATCCTCCAGAGACCCAGGTTCCTTCTATGTTGTCATTCCCTATTCTGTCCGATTTGATCTTCATCTGTGTAATGTTGACTCTCCAAAATCGTGCCCAAATATCAGACTGTAAGATGAGCAGCTACCTTTAAAGAATGTGACCTCCAAGTAGCACCCATCATTTTTGCTCACATTCTGTCACCCATAACTTAGTCACATGAACAGCCTTCCCTGCAATGGAGGAAGGGGAATCCAGTCTCTAGCTGGGTAGCCAGGGTCTCTGCTAAAGTGTGAGGAATGGGACCACCATATTGCATGATTCCTAGGATTTTCATTCCTGTAGGTTACAAGGTGAATGGTGAACTCTGAATTTGAGCCACAGAGCAGCTCTGTTTGGGAAATACTAAAAGGAAGAAGTGTAGAATGGATATGGGAAGACCGTGCACGGTTTTCATCATGGCTCATGACATATTAACTTATTTAACCCTCAAAAAACCTACCAGTTTTATCTTCATTTCTATAGGCAACTCAGCCACATGGTTGTTAAAAATCACTTGTCCTATGTCCTATAGCAGTGACAAATTCAGACAATCTGGCACATAATTTGTGCTCTGAATCACTGGCATATTTCCTCTCTACCTCAGAAATAATACTGTAGTTACTATTAATATTTTAGGTATTAGATCTAGTCAGTGTATTAATATGTATTAAGATCCCACAACATTCAAGAAGATGTGTAGTATCATGATCATCTTGTTTTGTTTGTTTTTTGAGCTGTGAATTAGAGTGGCTTAATCCATGGGCCATAAGCTGGAGATTTCAAGCCCTGAACAAAAAAGGTTTTTTCTTTAGTCTTATCACTTCATGGAATTTTTATTTTTAGTGCTATGTGGTGACGGTCTGTTTTCAAGATATGTTTCCAATAGTTGAGCCTGATTACTTGTATCATACCCTTCCCATATTTCACAACTTCTGAAACTAATTTTTATCACCCAGATTTATTATCTTGCTAAATGTAGGTTAGGCAAGATGAAAATGGTTTCTATAGTCTTCCTATAAAATCACACATATTTGCTACTCCACTGAAGAATGTCGTGTGCTGCCTTGTCTTTCACACGGAAAAAGACCACAACAAATGGTCTTCCCTTCTGATAAAACATAACCCTTACCTAAATATTTTTAAGACTTTATTATGAGAGAGAAAAAAACCCCAGCAAATTTTATTTGCTGTTCTTTTTTTACCAATAACATTCAGTATTTCTTTTCCAACTTACTACATAATTTTTTTCAACTGGAGAGTTCTTACTCCTTGGCAATATATAATATTTTAAGAGAATTATTTTCTTTACATATTTTGTTAATCATTTTGTGTATGCCATGCATTTTGTATTTCTTTTAGTTATGTTTTGGAAAGATGCAGAATTAATTTCAAAAATAATGGTCTATAAGAAGAAGAAAGAAGATAAATGTCAAAGGTTGCTGATTAGCGGGCTTTTCTATTCTCGTGTATTATTTTCGGATGATAATTTGGTTACATAAATGAGGATCTCTGATGCTGATCCTTGTTCTCTCTCAGGAAAGCTCTTTGGATAGCCATTTCTTTTATTTTTATATAATAGTTCTCTGGAGAAAAGGATGTGGGGAACAGGACACTTTTAGGGGCTGGGTATATTTAAGAATGTATTCTGGGATGCAATTGCTTCCCTGAATTATGGCTCTAACACTCCACTCATATCTGTGTGACTTTAGCCAAGTCAGTAGACTTTCTGTCTAGCTTACCTTATTTCCAAAATAGGCACAACAAGAGGATGAAACTCAGTGAGTTGTTATGAGAATTAAAGAAGTTAATGGATATAATAGTGCCTGACACATGCTAAGCATCTGGTCCAAGTTTAGCTATGTATCATCACTTTCTTCATCATCATCATCTTCCATGTCCATATGGACTTGGTTGATAACAATTCTCTTATTCCTTATGATGATGTATGGGTTTCTAGACACATTGGTTTGTTGACACAGAGAAGTTAACTGCATCAAGTAAACTATTCCTTTCTGCTTTCTTCTTTATCCACTTAGGTGGGAGATGGGCAGTGGGGTTTTAAGTGAAACATAGTTTGAAGAATCCAGGGTTTTTCACTCCTCCTATTCAAAACAGATTTAGGTTAGAGCCAAATGTAATTATGGGCTTAATAAACGATAAGCTCAAAAACTCAGGGTAGAAGGAAAAAAGTGCTGGGATTTTTGCTGTTTTCCATATCTGCTCAGTAAGTTAACTGGTCACAAAATATGATTGAACATTTTTTCTATAAGGAGCTTTCTGCTAGAGCTAGCCAATGATACCATAACAATATAGGAATTGCTTCTAGGGATTTTAAATTCTAGTTGGTGAAAAAAAAACCTAATACATATGAATTAAACTATATATATTAGCACAATATATATACATAGTATTGCAATTAGATATTTCAAATAATTAACATCCTCCAAATATGTACTTAGAAAATTGAAAAACCAATATGAGTTGGAGGAATTGGAGAGCCTATGCAGAAATTGTTTTGAGGTGGATTTTTTTTTTTAATTTCCCAAATTCCTAACTATGGCTGAGGCAAATTCATACAAGTATCTGAGTATTTAGATTGGGTCCAAATCTAAACTTGAGGACCAGAGAAACATCTTTTCATCATTTTGCTCTACTATTCTCACCTTCCTCTTCAGGGAAACTCCCCCTACCCTCACAAGAGGTTACAGTAATTTCAGGTATCATATCCAGACATGACATAGGCCAGGCAAAAAGAGTCTATCTCTTCCTTAGATGAGTTAAGAGCCACTCTTTGGGGCTGCATCAAGAGCATTCCTTCTCAGAAGGACATGACCACATGGAAAATGGTAAACACCTGAATAAAACTGGGGTTTACTTAAAAACTAGAAAGAATGGAGATAAGGACACATGTTTTAGATACCAGTACGGGCTACTACACTTGGCTTATGATAGATACTCTTATGTTCTTATGTTTTTATATTTGGCTTATAGTAAATATGTTTATGCACTTATTTTTATGGAAGATAGGAAGGGAAAGAAAGAAAGAAAACATTTTCATGTTATGTTTTTTTAGTCTTCTCCACTCAGCTAATACAGTTCTTCTGATTTGCTCCTATCAATTCCAGGCAGAACACAATAAATATATCTTTGGGCCAAGCATTAGAATCTTATTGTCAGAAACTGATTAGAATTGGGTGGCCACCGCTTCTTTCTTGGCAAGGGGTCAACTTACTGCAGTATTGTATTAAATAGCCCTTCAAATTCAAGAGCCAAAAAACAACGTCCTTTGGAACTAACGCTTTTAAACAGTATCCAAATTAATGGAAAGTGCCCGCACTAATGAAATAAAACATCAGAGCTTTGGCAGGAGGTGATTGGCAGAAACACCGATGGCTGGATACATCTGCCTCCTGAAGGCATAAATGGATTCCTCCTTGTAAAAGAGAATGAATAACTGTGGCTGAAGCTAAAGCATTAGTCTAAAGGAAATGATGTTCCGCCTTTTGCCAGAGTACCTAGGAGCACCATTCTCAGCCTGATATCTTTGTGCCTACTAAATTAAGATCCTGGCTGTAAAGATAAGAAAGATTCTGCATTCATGAATACTACACCATTTAGTATTCAGTAAGAGAGGAAATGATAAATTAAACATTAACTTATTTAATTCTAGAAACAATACAATGAGGTGTTTTAGTGTTATCCAGTTTACCATTGAAAAAACTGAAATAGAGAAAAGGTAAATGACCCACACAAGATCCTTCGTCTGGCTTATGTCAGAGCCAGGATTTGGACCCACAGTCATAAGTAGCTAGTGGGCTGTGGTTCCTCTTGAGGATTAAGTTTAATAACCCATTAATCAATATATTTCTATCACCCCCCTTTGCTGAGAGCAAACGATGTTCACCCTAATCCTTTGAAGAGAAATGAAAGCGGGCAACAGAGGATGTTGTTTACATTGTTTATCTCAGTTACTACAGGTATTTTTTGAGATAGTTTCTATTATTCTTATTTTATAGATAATTGAGGCTAATCAGGATTGAATAAAAAGTCCCTGAGGTAGAAAGTGTCATATTTGGGATTTAAAACAAGATCTATTTGCTTTTATACCAGCTTTGTTTACCAACCTGCTTCTTTGCTTGATATTCAGCCAAAAATGCCAAGTAAACAAACAAATAAGAGGAGAACTTTTTGGTATGTCTTGATATGCATTATATTGTCTAATAATGCTATTGTAAAGTCAAACATATTTCAGAGATTTAAACTCTTTTACAACTCTTAATAAATTTACTAGCCCAGAAGTAGCCTTAGATATTTAAATATAAAAGAAAAGATAGATTGAGAACCTAGGTGGATGATAACTTTGTAATTAAGCACAAGATGGTTTTGTAGCTGTGATAAAAAATTATGAATTGCTACTATATGTATAAATGCCAAGTGGGATGATAATTTGAGGATTAGGTGACATTTCTTTTTATCCAAATTTTTTTCTCTCATGTCACAGACACCTCTAATTTTATCCACATATCATTAATGTGTCTTTATAAAAACTTCATTTAGTAATTGGGAGGGACTTTAGGTCTGGGAAGATGAGCCTACATTCTCCTATTTCTCGAAAAAAGGTATTGATGTTTTGTGCAGTAATATGTCTATATGAGAGTGCTTTTATAATGCATACTATTTATGTGAAAAACATAAAACATACCATATATTTTAATATATGGATTACATAAAGCTTTTGATTGCTTCACATTCATTTCTCATATTTTCTCTATTGCAACTATATAGGAATTTTCCATTTTGTGTATTAAAGGTCAGAGGGACAAGTAAAATCAGTCTTAGGACTACATTTATAACCTGAGCCATTTTATCTTTTCCATTCTTTGGGTTTCAAACCATCACTGCTCCACACAGAAACCCTGAATGAAAGTAAAATGTAGTAAATATTTTTAGAAGAGGACTTTTATTTTTTGCCTTCTCTTAGAAACCTAAATCAATACCTGACCTTTTCACACCCCTATCAAGATAAAATGGAGTCTTTCTGTGCTGACTTAGAACTATAAAGTATGTAGTAAAATCCATTTGTCTTGAGAGCTCTCTGTCCTTGGGGCATTGTGTGTGTGTGTGTGTGTGTGTGTGTGTTAGGTGGGTATATATACATATATATATGTGTGTGTTAGGAGGTGCGTGTCTGTGTGTTTGTGTCAGGTGTGTGTATCTGTATGTGTATACACATAAATGTGTTAGGGGTATGTGTATATGTGTGTGTGTGTGTGTGTATACCACTGCTTGAGCTGATTGACCTATTCTTGGTCAGCAGCATTGCCACCATCACTAAACATGAATAATACTTTGTGGCTTACACAATGCTTTCACCTGTATCATGCCACTGGAGTTTTCTGATTCCTTGAAATAGATAGAATATATATTATAGGTAGATAAGTACATGGAATATAAGTATAAATAATTTACTGGTGCTCAGAGAATCTAAGTCCATGAGGCTGGTTAGAGGCAAGGTTCAGATGCCAAACGTGCCTGCTAATACTGAACTCCAAAGAGGGCCTTCCAAGGTGCACCTAAAAAGTAGTGGCCTAATGCACATGTGGTCTTTGTTGTGTCACAACACAAAATGCTGCAGTGAGCCTAGCAGGAATTTACTTGTCATTGCAACCTAAGGACTGAAATTTGTATAAAGCATGGCATAACTCTTTTAAACTAACTTATTTGATCTAAGGTGTTTCTTTAAACTACAACCAGAGAAAAGAGGAGGTGAAAGTGCATTTCTTTGTGTGTTTCCTATCTCAGGTATGCAGGCCCCTTGACCTTTGAATTGAACTGTTCTACAAATGAATATTGCTTTGCATTTAGATAAGTTTACTTTCATTTGAGCAAGCCTTTGGGGCATAGGCCTGGAGAATGTGGAGGTTTGAAAATATCTGTTTATAGGTTTGAATCTAAATGTGGCTGATATTTGGAGGTGGCCTGGGTACAAAAAGAGCTGCTACGAACACATGCTTGTTGCAGCTTCAGTTTGTACCACAGAAGAATCCTGAGGTGAATTTTACTTCACCCACTGAGTAATTAAATGACATCACACAGTTTCTAAGTTGTCCTGATATTTAATTACCTCTTTTTTATAGGAGCAAGAATAATCCATATCTCGTAGTATTATAATGAAAAGTATAATTAATGCATCTAAAACTGAAAAAAGTTTCACTGAAAAGAGTGGCCACTGAAATTATGGTCCTTTACAATTTGTAAGAGATTATGCATATTGGTTCTGAGTGACCCACTTTCTGACTGTTTAGGAGGAGCTAGTCTTGTTTTTGTATTTCTTTCTTACAAAATTACTTAGGCGTTGCTGAATGCACTACTGCTATGTATAGCATGTCAATGAGAGTAAAAAATTTTCTTGGATTTGAAACTACCTAAAGACAAATCTATCTCACTTTTAGAGCTTTAATGAAAACTACAGCTCAGGAAATAAGTGAAGATATGCAAAGCCAGTTCACTTCTGAGGTGAGACAAAGACTTTCATCCCAAGTTCATATGATGATCACAGTGATTCTGGTCTTCAGTCCACATAAATGGGTACCTAGTCTACAGAAATAGGCAGTCAGATGACTTTAAACTATTCTTCACTAAATTGAGAAGAGATGAATATCTTTTCAAGAAGAAAAGAAATATCGTACTGTTTGTGCCTTTTTATTTAATCAACTCCCTCTTGTTTTGAAATTTCAAAATAATCATACATTTTTATAAATGAGTCTTTGAGAGGGAAAAAGCTAACGCTTCACAGCCTTTTTAGTGAACAGAGCCTTTAAGTAATGGATACAGTGTATTTAGAGATATCAGATTATTTTGTCCAGTTTCCTGACTGCAGTTTTCCAGTAAAAGTCAGTATTTGAGTGTGTGTGTTGTATATATCTATGTACACATACATATATACAATATATTTCATATATACATATATGATTATGTGTAGTATATATAACTTTTAATATTTTAAATATAAAAATACTATTTTTTTACTCTGACATCCCACAACTTTTGATCTCACTTTCTTTGAATTCATAGTGTAATTTAGCAGTCACTTTGTTTCACTTTTGAATGAACTATGAATTCAGTGCATTTTGTAATACTGCTTGTTGTTATAGGGAAATGAGACTAATTTAACTCCAACCGATTATAATTGACCGTTTTCTGTGGGCCTGATACTCCTGGGTGTGTAAGATGAAAACAGGTAGTCACTGCCCTTGTGTTCTCTGAGATCTCAAGCAGTGGTTCTTAACTGGTAGCAATTTCACCTTCCCATCATGAAACAATGTCTAAAGACATATTTTCTTATTGATACATAATAATTGTACATATTTATGAGGTACATGTGATATTTGATACATGCATGCAATGTGTAATGATCAAATGAGAGTAGTTAGGATATCCATCACCTCAAACATTTTTCATTGTCACAGTTGAAGGGGAGATGCTACTGTTCTCCAGTGCATAGAGATCAGTGATGTTACTAAACATTTTACAACACACAAGGCAGCCATACAAAACCAAAATTATTATATGGAGCCAAAAGTCAACAGTGCTGAGGTTGAAAAACCTGGTCGATACGGTGAGAAATATATAATACATTTTATAAGTACTATTCTAGGAACATGAATGACATACTGGGGAAACTTAAGGAAGGAGAACCGGAGGTAGGGAAATGTTGAAAAAAGCTTTATGGAGGAAGTGACATTGGGCTTGGCACAGAAGAATGAGCCTGGTTTAGCCAGGGGAGGATGGAAAGGCAGAGTGGCATTCTGGGTAGAGGTACCAAGATGAGAAAACTTAGAAAGCTAATCACGCCACAGGGCTTTTCCTGTATGCAATTATTACAGAGGTAGACCGTGATTCAGGGTTATATACAAATGAGGTTGACATAATTCTATCATCTTCTTTCTGTGGATTTTAAGCTGCATGTGTACGACCTTAGAAAAGAGGCATAAAATGGTTTTCTACTAGGAGGAGGACACTTTCCAGGCTCCATGCCTTCGGTTGTCTTCCCATGCAGTCAGTATATCTACAGATTGGCTGCTAATTTTTTTCAAATATTTCTAGACCTGGAACTCAGAGAAAGGGCTTAAACAGCTAGAACCATCTGGAAGATAACATGACCTTTCTGTGTAGACAATGGAGACTATCAAGACCTTCAAAGCCTTCACTGATAGAAAAAACACCACCACCACCAAAATAGAGAGTAACCCAGCATTTTCTTAGATTCTGATGGACTTATGCAGTGACCCAGAGCATGAACTCTGGGAATCCCACCCCAAGAGCTTACTTACTCTCTGTGTGATGTTTTGGTAAGTGGTAAAATATCTTTTTGCTTCCATTTTCTTCTTCTTTAAATGGGTACAATGATATCCACATCATGGGATTGTTTTGAAAACTAAATATCATGTCATCTATAGCCTGGCATGCAGTAGGTGCTAAATATTAGTTCTTTTCATATTCCCCATTACAGTCTGAAAACATGGGGGTTTGTTTAAAGACCAGTCAGCCCTGTATTTCGGGAGACACTATAGGCAAGCATCTAGCCTTCGTGGTAGGCAGGGAAGACATTGCAAAAGATAACTTTATAATAGGAAAATGCTAAGTGCTGTGGGCAGATAATGAGGTTGTTTAAGAACCATCCAATTAACGAAATGAAACAAGTGTGGTACACTCAGTGGGTGCTCTGAAGAAGTCTTTTGAAATGTTGATGCCAATGCCAGACATGGTAATTTTAAAAGGTCCATATTTAAATTAGTAAAAATGAGAAAAGGAAGGAGTTATGTAGGGAGGGAGTAAGGTTGAAAGCAAGCAAGATTAGTTTATATTGAAGAAAAAGTTAGTCTCTTCAGTGATTAAAAAACAACCATAAACACCACCTGGGAAAATAGCATCACTTTTTCTCCCACTGAGCAGTTGGTATTATTAATATTTCTCTTTGCTATTGTGTTTGAACTTGCTTAGATTCCTGACAGTCATGGCAGAAATGTAAACAAATTGTTTTCTACTTCCTATGAGCATAAATACTATAAATAATATGAATATATATCTCACAAACATATGCCTTTTATTTCTAATGTTTATCTTTTTAGTTTTGAATTTTATTAAGGAACTAGCTACTTATGTAATATAATCCAAGAAAGATGAACATATTAATAAAATTAGGATGCTTTTACTTATAGCCCCATAAATAAGCAGTTATTCGGGTGCCCCATCCAGAATTATTAAAAAATCAAAAACTATATTTCAGTTTCTTTTAGTTAATATTTTTTCTGGAACAAATATTAGAGATGAGGAAAACCACATGTTTCTGTTCATATTTCTGGTACTAATAAATGACTTTTATCACAGTTAAGTTAGAAGAATGAATATATCATATACATCACAGAAGCATCTACATCCCTTAATCACTGCAGAGGTTAAGTACTAAGGCAGAAGTCTGCAAAGTTAACCAAAGACAAACTAATATTGAGTATCTGAAGTCTGGGAAAAGTATAGACCAATTCTATTCATTAAATCTTTTTCTTCCCCCAGGAATTAATAAAAAATTAAGACTTTAATTATCTATGGCATGTTTATAAGAATTTATAGTTTCCAAATATGAAAAGTAGAATTTATAATAGCAGTATAATGATAAAATAGTTAAAATAATATCTATAAAAATAAGTCTATATTGAACACTAAACCCTAAGCACAGTAGCAGTAGTAGTATTTTATTTAATACTACATAAAGAGATGATAGAGGTTATGAAAGAGATAATAACCACATTATTATTCACATTCTACAAGTGAGGAACATAACCCTTAGAATACATTAATAATTTGATTGAATTCAGGCAGCCAAAAACAATGATGAAATCAATTTGATTGTTCAGCAAATCTGCAATTGTTTTTAATGAAATAGATTGAAATGGAAGAGAGAACTATTAAAGTGGATCACATATTGTAAGATTTGATTGGTGAAACTTTTCTTTCAGTTTTGAGGGTATAGGAAGGGGGCAAGGAGGGAGGGTTGTGTTGCACTGTGGAATGAATTTCTCACCAGGAGGCATTATAGAAAAACTAAAAATTTCAGAGCATCTACACTAGAGAATACTCTTCTCCACCCACCTATGTAATACTGTTTGTTATATAATCCAAACAAAATAAATATAAATGTCTTATTTTGTATGTTTCTGATTGACTCAGAATATTTAAAAGCCTGAAGAACGAATCTTGCTCAGTATCTCATCCAATTCCCTTGGGTTAAGTATAAGGAAATAGAAGACAGAATAGATGGCTTCTTAATTCAAGACAGCTAATTAGTGGCATATTTGAGAGTAGAATATGTGTAGCCTACAACTGTTAGGTGTTGTGTTTTTCACTCTTCTTGGTTTTTTTTTTTTTTTCTCCTAGAAATTGAGGATCATATTAATAAAGCATCAGAAATGACAAGTCATAGTCTGTCAGCACCTACTCATTGACTATCTGTAACATATGTGGGCTTTTCCATTATAATCAAATTACAACAGTGACTATTCATCAAGTCCTGAAGTTTTACCTCTTTGGCAAAACACTGTGTTTAGGTATAAGCCATGGTTCTTACAGAGGGTTGGGCATTTAATATAGATAAAAAAAGGTATTTATTCATAAGTAATATAGTAACATGAAAATAATAGGTTGGAAACTAAAAGAATTTTCAAGTGAAATGTATAGAGTTATATTCTTCAGAGGAGAGAGAGATAAGAGGTAACTTTGACTTGGGTGAGAATTAAGTAAGGGAATTGTATAAGAGATGAATTTGAGTACACTTTTTAAATAGTCTCAGGATATAGCCAAGATTGATGAAGATTTGGTCAATTTTGAAATGCATACTGGACTAATGGCTTAAAAAAAAAAACAGATTGTCACAACAAAGGTCACAAACCGAGTAGCTGAAGAATGAACTGCTTAACTGCTGAATGACTCTTTAGGGCCTATTGATATTATAATGCAATTTTGTCCTAGTTATTCCTGAGCTATTAATTGGAAAAACTCTATTTATACAGTTATTCCAATCCAAGTTCAATAGAATGGAATATATCAGTATCTCTAGTACAATATAAATGGTAATAATCAATACTTTAAGGTCAAATTTTCCCTCTTCCTTGAAGCCCATTCAGATACTTAAAGTCAGTCTCAAGGAATGACCTCTCTTTTTTAAAGGATCTCTCTAACATATGTGGGGGCCAAGGGAAAGCTTCCCCTTTGCCCTCTGAAGATTTGCTGAAAATCAACTCACAAAAGACAGATTAATAGGCAAGAAGACATACAAATTTATTGACGTGCACCAGGAAAAACCACACAGTGATTATCCCACCACTCAGTGGGGTACAGATGGTCATATATCCTTCTTCTTAGGGGAAAAGGAGATAGGGAAGGATGGATGATTTTAGGGGCATACTAAATGATTTTTAGGAAATTAAATGGATTTGAAGAACATACAATGGCCTGGGACAAAGTCTGCTGGGTTCACAGAGCAGACAATGGTCGGTGGCAAAAGTATGTCCAGATGTGTAGACAGGCTTGTTTTTCTTCCTGTGATATGAGTTCAGTTAATGAAAACTCGGGGAAGGGACCAGAGAGAAGTAATTGTTTTCTTCTTTGGTGAGTCCGAACTTTAGACAGATAAGGGAACTTCAGAGAACAACTTCAGGTTGTGCTTTGGGAGAAACAGAAGAGTGAGGGGGGCAGAGAGGGGGAGAGACCTGGAAGCTTCTTCTTCTTTTCAGCATGTCAAAATGCCATATTTTGGGATATTGGTTTCTGAGCCCCAACATATACATTGTTGCATTATACTTAGAACTTAAATATTTTCCTGATTTTTAAAAACAAATTTCTCATGTCTGCATCTCTGCTACTTAAACAGATTATAAACTTCTAGCCGCTCTTGACTTTTACTAACCACATTCCCAGTTCTTTGCATATGCTACATGAGGAGTGAAGATTTCATGAGTGATTAATAGACATAAGTTTTTTGTGTATGGTTAGGGAGTGATTAAATTAACTCTTGCCAAATTCTCTTGCATTCCTATGGTATTAACTACATTTTACTAATTACTATAGCTATTTACTTACTTGGTACATTCCCAATTAACTTTCAAAGTGTTTGTGGCAGACAGCAACTCTTACTTCTACTTATAGACCTCAGCACACTGTATCAAACACACTGCCTGCATTTACTAGATGTTAAATGAATATTTGTCAAATGGAAATTGAAAAATTAAAACAGTATATAATAAACATGGTGTACATAGGAAACCTACATAGAATGAGAATATGGAGGGGTCTCAATACATATCAGCTAAATGAGTGAACTAGTCATGAATTCTAACTTTTGTCACTAACTAGTTGTGAGGCATGGTCACATCACTTCTTTTGGAGACTCAGTTTTCTCATCAATTCCATAAGGTGTTTAGATTTGAAGAATAGTTTTCTAACTACATTTCCGAATCTAGGAAGGTACTTCATCAGTTCCATGAAAAAGAAGTGTTTTCTTAACCAATATTTAAAGTGCTTTAGCTTAGGTTGGGCCCAAGATATTCTTTAAAGGAAGAGCTCCACTGCTAAAATTGTTTGAAAAATATTGATGTAGATTCCAGTGGAGAAATGTACCTTTTTCAAACCAATTTGAACACGTGAAACATAAAAGTCTATCTTGTTGTCATTAAATTACAATACAAGAAATGGACAAGAGGTCCTGTTATTCCAGAAGCCAAATTTAAACGAATTTGACTTTAATTTTATATGAATAATTGGAAACAACATTAATTAAATTGCAAAGGCATATAACAGTTTCTTTGTTGCAGAAAGAAAGAAATGTATGTGCATTTGTCATGAATACCATGAAGCGCTTCAAAGAATAATTTTTTTGAGAGTGGTATTCTAAATTTCATTTTTTCTCTTTTCCTCATTCCAAATTGTCTTTTTAGTTAAAAGAGGAGCATGCTGAAAACATTCTACTGAATTACTTCTTTGATGAACGCTTGGGTGGTTTAGGCTTATTTCCCTGTCCCCAGGCAATTTAGATTGGCAGTTGGCAAGTAAAAGTTTGCTCATTTGATTGTTTTATTGGAATATACAGATAGCTATTGATTGGTGTTTTTTTAGACTCTAAAATCAAAGATGCTGAGCCCGAGACATTTATCAGTGGCTTAATATTAATCACAATAATAATGGTAGTAAATAATAGTAGTAGTAATAATATTAAGAAGTATAATTTTATTTGTTGTTTGATAGTGCCAGACAGTGGGCTAATCTTTTAAATATACAATTGAATTTATTTATCATGACCACCCTGTGTGACAGGTTCCATTATGACAGGAGAGAAAATTGAGGACTTTTCCCAGAGTTAAGACTTAATATGTGATGACTCAGGATCCTCTGAACTTACCGTTTAACAATGAAAATAAAAGGACACACATGGATTTCACATAAGGTAGGGTGTCATGAGTGTTATAAGAGAGACGTATGCAAGTATAATTCTCTAAGATTGTTCATGCACTTATTGATTCATTCATTTAGTTGTGCAGCTGTCCTCTGAACGTTCACAATATTCCTTTTTTCCAGAATTCCAGTGATAGCAGGTCTTTAGAGCACCACCCATACCTTCATCATCAGAATTCCTTTCTCTTGCATCCTTGAAATCTGGTCACAGAGCCCCGTTGCCGAGTACCTTTAGCAATAAACATGTTCTCTACAGTCAAGGGATGTCTGTTGCTTGGTTTCTGTAGATGGGAGTTGGACCAAACTTGATTTCCCTGTACCATACGTTCTTGGTTTTATCTAATATAACCAATTAAAAATTTATGCTCATCCTTTTTCAGCAAGTTGTTCTTTCTCTGAGGCCACTATTTGACTCCCTCTCATTTTTATACATCCTCTTTTAGAGTTAACATTGTCATGTTTCTATAAGGTTAAAACTGTGTAATCATATAAAGTGTTTAGGACAGTGCCCAGCACATAATAAACACTCTATAAATAATAGATGACAGTAATGATTGCACTAATAATAGCGTTGTTATTTTTTAGATGAGACAGTTTTTCTAGAATTCTTATCCTCCAGGTTGACTATATTTTATATGCAATTATTTAGGTATATATACTAGTTTTCTTTAAATGTGTCACTGCTAATAGGACACAGTACTTCAGGTTCATTTGTGTGTGTCATAAAAATGAGCTCAATCAATTAAACTCTGGTTTAATGATTGGCTTAATTACTTAATTACTAGAGACATTGGCAGTACCCACTTTAGCATTTGTAATATCTGGGTTCTGCCGCCACCTTCTTTTTTTTTTTTTTTTTTTTTTTTTTAACCAACTGGGTTTGTGGTATGAGTTCTGCCTTCTTGAATTGTTATGTTTAAATCCCCCATACCATTTAACAATAATGGAGATTAGGTCTAGATGATCTCTTTAAGATTTTAAAAACTTAAAACGATTGCCTCACTTTCTGATTTCCCGATAGAAAACCATAATAATGAAAAGTAGAAAAAGGGAAAAATGGAACTCATTTAAAAAAATAAATAAAAGTAATTTCAAAGATACTGCCCCATACAAGAATGACAAATGGAAGATAAGTAAAGGTAGTTAAAACATGGCCAGCAACCATGACAGAGTCTCCATTCAAAGGCTAAATTTGTCTTTTATTTATTATGTATACCAACTCTTTGTTTATTAACATAATAAAATTGTGATACAATAAAAAAAAAGATTTTCAAAGAAGACCAGGCCAGGTCAGACAGCTGATTAAAGGATGCTAAAATGTGCAGCTCCCTGGAGCCTAGAGTCCCTTTTAAGCTTGATTTTGAATGACTTGTCCAGGCAGGGAGTCTTCTAGGAGGAAATGCATCTTTGTCTGGGGTTAAGTCAAGGGCTAAACTCCCAGGGCTCCAGTGAACCTTGAGGAGAAATTCCCGAGGCACAGCCCAGACAGAGGGAGCCATCAGATCCTCGGAATGGGGAGAAGATTTACCATCAATCTGGGATGATTTCCATCTGCAGCACTTCTCAGGCAAAGAGCATGCCAATAGACTTTCTCTTCTGCTTTGCTTGTATGTGGTGGCTACTAGCAACCTATATGGTTCTGAAGTATCAAGCTGAGATTATAGGATCAACCAGTGAGAACATCAATAGTACCAAGTGCCATTTAAAAATCTTTTCATATTTTTGTATGTTGCTTTTGAAGAGGGAATATTCTAGGCTGTGGTCTCTAGTCTTGCAGAATAATGGCATTTTCAGGCTATATGGGACCTTTCATCATCTAGTCCAATCACCTCATTTTGCAGATCAAGAAACTGAGGCTGAGAGAAAAGGGACTTCCCAGAGTTACTCAGCTAGTCAGTGACAACAATGGAAATTGCGGTAAGTTGTGTGGCCCCTGGGGGCTTTTCCTTCACAATCTATAATGTGGAAATAAGGGATAGGTCAAGATGATCTCTTTAAGATTTTTTCTTGTTATGATATTCTGCTTCTGTGACTTTGAAATTTTAGACACCTGTCCATTATTCAGTGACCAAGAGGCTTTTATAAAAATAATGCATTTTTATGCCTAAATGGCAGTGTTTAAACATTTTGATAAAGCTTAAAGTTCTAGTGAATATTTTTGCTTTCTATAGAGATATTTATTTTAGAATGTGACCTAGATTTGGATTAAACATTTTGAAATGCAACCTGCTTTTTAATATGGTTGACAATTTACTATGTTATATCCTAACACCATACAAGTTCTAACACTATAAACACCTTCTTATTGAAACTATAACATATGTTTAATATTATTACCTATGTTGATTTACTCATTGCTTAAAAAGTTCAGATCACATGATTGAGTAAAGCCACTAGAAGGTCATGCCATACGTGATAGAAACGCCCAATTAGGTTTTAGTTAGTTGAAAATTCCATTGCTTATAAGCATGGATTAGATTATTTTTTTTCATTTCTTCAGCAGGCACATTTTAGATAAACTGACAGCAAATCTACTGTGTAATGGCCACTATAAAAGCTTTCATCAAGAGTGTGCATGTTTAGTGTCTCTGTGTGGGATAAACTGGGTTATGTTAGTTGAAAAGACAAAGATTCAAGAGTAAGATAGACCTGGGCTTTTAAGTTCTTGGCTGCATGGATAATGCAATTAAAATTCTCTAATTCTGAGTTTGGAGAGTTGGTTGATTATAGGGGGAAGCCTTCTGCATCTTCAAACCATTAGACATGGGGGTTCTCAGACATTTATTTATGTAAATGACATGTAGCAAGTTATATGTAATAATAATCACAGGGATATCATAAGGACCAAATGATATAATGCATGTAAAAGAAATGTGTATATTCTAAACACTACAGAAGTCTTTTGTCTTTTTGTACTGCCTATTAAAACAAATAGAGGCATAGAAAAACATCGAGGGGTAGAGAAGGTGAGGGTGTGGGAAGCAAATACTTTATTTTTCTAATAAAATGGTAGATTAGAGCAAAGGGACTGCCAGTAAGCAAACGAAATATTGTTGCTAGAATATTCGATGCCCATGCATCTTAAAAATGTTACCTACATTAAAGCCACTTGGAGATATTGTTAAAATGCCAATTCTGATTCAGGTTGTCTGGGGAGAATTGTGAGATTCTGTATTTCCAAAAAGCTCCCATGTGATACTTATACTGCTGGTCTCCAACGCTTTTTGTAGCAAGACATTATGCCTTCACATTAAGAGATGTAACAAAAGGTCAGCTAAGTATCCTCCCAAGAAAGAAACATTTATTTTTCAGGGTTTATATATCAAGCGAGTACCATGCAGCCTGGTCAACCACTCACCTTGCCACACCGTAAAGAAACTTTCTGCTCTTTCTGGTTTTATTATTAAGTGTTGAGAAAGCACCCAGCTTCCACTGCTTGGCTGGGGTTTCTGGCTGATAGATAGTAGCTAAGTAGGAGTTTAAATCTAACAGAATTAGGAATAAACAGGATCTAGAAAGTCCACACATTACTAAAGCTGTAGAGTTGCTTCTTGTTTCGTTGCAGGGTCTTATCTAATAGAGGTCTCTGAATGCTGCCTTAAGAAATTTGGATATGTGATTGGTTGCCTTAACTCTCTTTTCCCTTGGCACATTGCCTACTTACATTGACTAGGATCACTCACTTTCCTAATATAAATATGAACAGGAAGAAACAATGTCAGATTACTCCTCTCTTTTTTACATTTAAATTCAATTCAACAAACATTTACTGATTACTAGGTTACAAAGTAGTGGACTATGCGCTGTGAGGAACATAAGGATCAAAAAGGAAGGTAGGTTTCAAGCATTACTAGTTTACCTATAGAGGATACAGACATTAAAAATAGCCAAATATAAGGCAGTTTGAACTTTAACAAATACTAGATTTGGAAAAAAAAAATAAAATAAAATAACCTGCCTAGAGATCTGAAAGAAATTGAAATCAGTTTTTCCCAGGAGTTAAGAAGGCTTTCTGAAGCATGAAGACTTTGGGTAAGGTTTTAAAACGCAGTGGTTTGCCCATGGAGACAGAGAATAGCTTGAGACCAAGTTTTTGTCATATAGTAGGCATATTAATGGAGAGCAAAAGCAAAGAGATATAGGTTAGTGTAATTCAACTAGCATCATGCTGAGATTAAAATGTCTTTCTTTGGAATTCAGCGTAAAATCTTGGTTTTGTGTAGGACTGTTGGAGGTTAGGGATGCCATATCAGGGCAGTGTTTTTGCTGCTTCTCTCAAACTTTGATTTCCCCCACTGGGCCTAGTTCCCTGGACCCTATGGAGGAAAGATCATCTTTTATATAAACATTTTCCCTTAGCACATGGAATACAGCACTTCAGTAGACACAGAAGTCGGAGACGGGGGAAAATAGAATGGTTCCAAATCCCGTTAAAAATATATTTCTATATTAACTCATTTATTCATTCTTTGCAACTCTGACCCTCAGATGTGATTATAATTTTTATTTCTTTAACTTAGGTACATTTAAATTCTTTTTCAAATAATGTTTGTCATGATAGTTACTTTGGAGTATTGATTGGTCATAAAGAAGCCTTTTATATCTCTTCTTCTTTAATATTTTGGTACTCAGCCATTTTAAAAAATGATTCTGGTACCCTTCTCTGATTCCTGATTGCCCTGGTTAGTGCTGTTGTCTGGGTAGGATGGAGCTGGGGCATTATTTGGTATCACAAGAATCAATGCAGTGTGAAAATCAAGTGTAGAGAGAAGTGAAGATAATTAAAGAACATTAGCCATTATCAAATCCAAGAGAGAGTTTGGGTCCACATGGGGGTTGGGGGAGGGGATGGGTGCATACCTGCATGATGAGTGCGATGTGCACTGTCTAGGGAATGGACACGCTTGAAGCTCAGACTCGGGGTGGATGGGGGGGCATGGGCAATATATATAACCTGAACTTTTGTACTCCCATAATGAGCTAAAATAAAAAAAAAATAAAAATAAATAAAGATGATACAACTAAAAAGTATTGAATTTTTTCAAATGTTCTTAAAAAAAAGAAGTAAAATAAATTCAAAATTCACAGGTATTTAAGAGCATATCAAGAAATAGTGGCTAGAACAGGGCGCCCTTGAAGAATTACAGTGTAAGGTATTAGTTCTTGCTGGATATTGATTGTGTTGGCTGAGATTGGCTAAAAGATACAAGAAAAGGTTTGAAAATACTACTCTGTCTCCTTTATTGCCCACCCTTGAAAGACATTCTCTTAAGAGCACAAACAATCTGAAACTTGCACTGCTACATAAACTTTGGATCCCTTTGAATTCCACCTAGTGAAACGGGGTACCACCACTTGTGCTAAATTTGTTTTAAATGTAGCTGAATTAATTAAAATCCAGGAAACTATGGACAATAATGAGTCTATGAGACTCTAATGTTTTGTAAACTCCATTGAGCTGTGGCTGTTCGCAGTTCACTTTGTATCCTTTGTCATTTGGTCTGTCATTGCTTACCCTTCCTTAAATTGTCTCCTCTCCTTCTGGAGCTCCAATTTTGGCAATATAGGGAATTGGAACATTATTTTGATTTTTGTCAAATCATGCTGTCAATTCCACACTCCTGGTAATAATCAAACTTCAGGGGCATAGCTACTTAGTACTGATAGGTGTTTTGATGATCACCTAGCATTCATCCCCTTTGTTTTTTAATTTAAAACAAACCAATGAATGAAAAACCCAAAACATTGAAAGGAAGTATGGAGAAACATAGAAAGCAAATGAAGAAATGATACCAACATTTATTTGATGCCAACATATACTAAACACTTTGCTAGGTTCTTTATATGCATGGCACCACTTAATCCTTGCTGTGACTTTGTATTAGGGTTGTCATTGGGTCCACTTTATCAGTGGGCAAATAGAGAGTAAGAGAAATTTTACTCAGACATAGAAGTCATTCAGATACTCACCAGCAGACCTGAGGCAAGAGTCTGGATCTCTAACTGCCCTCTACTCCCAGGCTGAAAACTGCAGATGGTGGAAGTACCATCCTCTCTTTTTCACAAAGTAGCTTGAACTATGTCAAAATAAGTAATTTAGATAAAAGGCAGAAGAGGGATAAGAATTGAGTTAAAGTTACAGACACATTCCTTTCCAACTAGATTACTCTCTCTATTTACTTTAAACCTAACATACATGGGCTGCTTTATGGTAGTAATAATCTTTTTATATGAGTATGACTTGTCTGTGCCTTAGTCAGCAGTACAGAATTGTGCTGGGTACTTCCTGAGCTGTTTAGCAGATTGATACATAGTCTGTATGTGCTCAATATGCAGAAATTGCTTTTTAAAATAAATCAGAATTTCTCTGTTTTTTCCTTTGTAATCCATATCTAGACTTTGGTGTTACTAGTAAATGGTATTCCCAGTTCTGCACATTTGTTCTTTAAAGAGCTACATATTAAGCACTTGCTACATACTAGAAACTGTAGTAGAAGCTATATTTGTGAGGACTATCTGAACTCTGTCTGCAGTGATAACACATCAACCCTGAAATCTCAGTGCCACAATACAACCAAAGTTTATTTTTTGTGCATGCAGAGTCTACTATGGGCCTTACTGTTCTTCAGAGCAGCTCCCTCTCAAGTCATATGTCAGGGGGCCAGTCTGCTTTTACCCTATAGCTATTCCATCTCAATATGTGGCTTCTAGATTGCTATCACAGGGTAAAAGAGAGCAAGAGAGCTGGGGGTGCCTCGGGGACATTTTTTCTGCCTTACAGTTATCTCCTTCCATGAGAGCTATGCAGTCATATGAGAAAAATAATAATTACAGGGAGTATTTAGGGATATATTACAATTTGGCAGGGCCTATAGCTCCTTAAGCCAGCAGCTGCTATTCTCTTTTAGAGAGTTTCTTTTTCATTGAAATAATTGACTTGAAATTTAAAAATTCCTGTCTTCTCTTGTGGTCATGCTATCTGCTTTGGTTTTTTGGGGGTTTGTTGGTTTTTTTTTTTTTTTTTTTTTTAATAAATAGAGGTCAAAATGTGTTTAAAAACCAAGCCTAGGTCTTAGAGTTGTTTGTGGTTTTTTTTTTTTTTTTTTTCCCTCCTGGAGCAATGGCTTTGTGGCAGCTGTTTTTTTCATAAAGTGAAAAGAATTTCCCATGCCCATTGTGAGCTGTGACAGGCAGAATGAAGCTGTGCACCCTGGTAGCTCTCTCTTTGTTGGGTACTTGTTCTTTATAATGTCCCAGCATTTATGACTGCCATAGGCAAATAGTGAGACAGTTTTCTGGCACTGGCCATATAAAACAACAAATAGGCAATCACAGAGACCCATACCTTGAAGAAAAACAAGAATACAAAAGTAGTAATGAGGCCATGCAAACATGTTTAAGCTTGAGAGAATGAAGAGATCTATGGAGTTGAGTTGAAGATTACATCACTCTAGAGAATCTAGATATTTTCTTCTTGTTTTCGTTTCATAGATTTCTGTCAATACTTTTTTATTAAAAAACAATTGGTAAAGAGCTACACAATTAGTGAGTAGCATGTAGATTTGTAAGGATGAAAGAATAAAAACCTGTACTATTTTTTGAATGTTTTTCTTATGGTGAAAACAATGTTCACTATTTGTCTCTTATTTATAACTGTAATATGCCTTATCCACAGACTTAGGTATTTTGGCTTGTACTGTCAAATGTTTCCTCTCAACATCTTGTCACTGTGCCTTGATTTGTAACTTCCATTGACTTTAATGTTGTTTCCACATAATGGGTTTGCTTTGGCATTTAGATGTATGTTATGATCTCTAAGTAAATGTTTTCAGTAACTCTGGAGAGGAAGTGTGATAGCTTCTGGAAATTTGAAGATAAACTAGAAAGGGAAACTATGAAAATTACACAAATAATAGTGATGATAATAGTAATAGAATCATGAACATTAATTGGGCATTCATTATAATCCAGGTATAGGGAAAAGTGTTTTATAAGCATATATTTATTTAATCTACATAATTGTGTGAGGCACGAGGTGGGGGCTATTATTAACCCAATGTAACAATGGGCTTAGAGAGAAATGTTAAATAAATTGCCCAGTGTCAAATTACTAGAAAGTACTTATCTGACCTATTTAAAGTCATCCGGGTATCGTCCTACTACATGGTATTTAAATGTGTGGATAATCCACAAAACCAAAATATAACAAAAGAAAACTACTGCCTAAACTGTGTTTTTTTTTAACTTGCATAAAGACAGTATATTTTAACAAAAGTGCTGCAACCAGAATAAAATTTAGAAATAAAAATTAAGTGGTAGGAATGTGCTCAGTTTTTATCAAAAGGTATCCAAAGAAAACATCCACTACTTAGTAGAGTGGTTTTCAACAGGGAGAAATTTTGCTTCTCCACCTAGGGAAAATTTGGCAAAGTCTGGAGAAATTTTGGATTGTCATGATTGGGAGGTGGGGCACTGCCGACATCTTGTGGATAGAGACTAGGGATGTTTTAAGCATCCTACAATGCACAGGAGAGTCCCACAACTGAGTTTTATTCCCTCCAAATTGTCAATAGTGCCGAGGTAGAGCTTGTGTAAAATATTCTTCTCTTACAGGATGGGTGAACTATTATTGTGTAATTAAGAGCTTAATCCTTAAAGAATGGAGGCAGAGAAAACAGAAAGCTTCTGCAGTAGTCCTGGCAAGATGTAATGAAAGCAGTTAAAGTTGTGTCTGTAATAGAAGTAAACAGTCTCTGAGAAATGAGACCTAAAAATTCTCTCATGTATATCATGGAATATTACTCAGCTATTAGAAATAATGGCGATATGGTATCTCTTTGGTTCTCCTGGAGAGAGCTGGAACCCATTCTATTAAGTGAAGTATCCCAAGAATGGAAAAATAAGCACCACATGTACTCACCAGCAAACTGGTTTCCCTGAGTGCACATTTGGGATTAACACCAATTGGGTATCGGACAGAGGTCAGGGCTGGGTGGAAGAGATGGGTGTATACCTACTTGATGAGTGCGATGCGCACTGCCTGGGGAATGGACACGCTTGAAATTCTGACTGGGGGGGATGGGGGTGGGAGGAGGGGAGGGGTGCATACCTACATGATGAGTGTGATGTGCACTGTCTAGGGAATGGACACAATTGAAGCTCAGACTCGGGGGGATGGGGAGGCATGGGCAATGTATATAGCCTGATCTTTTGTACCCCCATAATGAGCTGAAAAACAAACAAAAAATAAAAAAAAAAGAAAAAACAATCAAAGAAAGATTAAAAAAATAAAGATCTATATGCCCCCCCCCCCCAAAAAAAAGAGGAAGGCTGATATTTAGTTCATGAAGTTGGATCTGGGGCTCGGGGTTCTGGCTCTACTACTTGGCTTGGGAGCTTAACCTCTCCACATCTTAATTTAACTACTTGTAAGTTGGAAATAATGATAATACCCTACAAAGCTGTTCTGATGCAACTATGCAAAGTGATTAGCATAGTCTCTGGCACTCATAGATGAACTGTTATTCTGGCTGAGAAAATGATAAACTTTGGTTAAGCAAAGTCTATTCTTTTGAGACCCTTAAAGACTGCTGTTTTGCGGATGTTAAAAAGAGCTGCTTCTAGATCAGACAGCTTTGTCTTGAATCCTGTCTCCTCTATTTATTAATTATATGACCTTGGCAAAGTGCCTTAGAACTCCCTGTGCCTCAGTTTACCCATCTATAAGATGAGGGTAGTAAGTAATATATATTTTCTAGAGTTTTTGTGATGCTTAAATAAGTGTAGAAATGCAAAGTACTTACAACAGTGTCTACCACTTTGAAGCAGATGGTGTTAGCTCTTATTATTCATTTACCTGATATTGCCAGATAAAGCATAACATAAATTAATTTTCTAAGTAACTGAACATCACCCCTTGAAATATCAGTCCTTTGTTTTATTTTAACAATTACAGTAATGAAAATCTCTCTCAAATTATTTTTTTAATTCTTGCTTACTTAAAAATGAATACTAAATACTCTTTAACATTTCATTATTAACTGGGGATCCTTGTCATCATAATATTGTTTCTTATACTGGAGTTTGATACATGAAGCTCTTAGAGCTGTTAAAGTTTGAGAATTTTCCTTTCTCTGGGTTACTAGGTTTTTTCTTTCTTTTGTTTGTCTTTTTGAAAAATATTGGTTTTGCTTCCTTTGTATCAAAATATCAGCTGAGTCTAATAGCCTCTATCTTGCCTTTTCCAAATAACTGCATTTGGTCAGTTGATCAACAATATTTATCGAACATACTATATGCTATGCTCTCTCAGCTATGTTAGCAGCCAAAACAAAATGATTGCTTCTTGAGGGCTTTCAATTTAGCAGAGGTAAACATTGAAGACGTAATGACAGTTAAATAACCATTCATTCAAACGGGGTCTATGCTATGATTGAGCTGTATCAGACCCTGTTCTTAGGGACAAACCCCTCTAATGTGGGGCTTAAGACATGCCTTCATGAGGAATTGATCATTATGTGGCAACCTGAAAAGTGACATTAGCAAGGCATTCTTTTAGGAAGGCAAAGAGAATGAGCTTTACCAGCAGATGCAATGGTATGTGTAAAGGTCCTGATTCTGGACTGAGAGGCATTAACTAAAGAGATTTTTTAAAATCTAGTGTGGCTTAAAGATTGAGAAAAAGAAAATCCAGGTTGATGGTGGCATTGAAAAGGCTAGAATCGATAGCCAGGAGCTCAATCATTCATAGTTTTCTAAGGCATGTAAAGTCTTCCAGACTAGTTGGAATACATGGGAAACCACTGGAAAATTTAAGCTTCTGAAGGATATGATAGATTTGCATGTGGAGAATAGCTTGGAAGTATGGAGGCAGAGAAAACAGTTAGAAAGCTTCTCCAGCAGTCCTGGCAAGATGTGATGAAAGCAGTTAAAATTGTGTCTCTAATAGAAGGAAACATTCTCTGAGAAATGAGACCTAAAAATTCTTTCTTAAGAGGAGGGCCGATATTTAGTTCATGAAGTCGAAAAGATTTACTTTGACTGTTTTGACTTTTTCCTTTTTTAAACTTTACCTTTTTCTTGGCTACATTCCAGAGGATTGCAATTGTTGAATAAGCAGCTTCCCAAAGCATGAAAATACAAATATACAGCAATAATAAAAATAAAATGTTATTTGTATAGTACTTAAAAACTGTCTGTTACTGTATTTGATCAGCAAATTTTCCTGTTGAGTGATTTTTTGCCCCAATTGTCCCTAGCAAGAAAATATGGTCCAGTTGATGTCTTTTAATTTATTGGCAATAGGAAATGTTTAATTCAATAAGCCTTGATGCATAATAGGGAATTTTATTTGTCCTGTCTTATAGAGAATGTTGAAACTGAGTAAAAGTGATCTCTCATTTTTTTCTTTGCATTATATAAAGAAAGATATAAAAATGTTAAGTCATCTATTCTCATTTTTACCCACTACTACCTTGCCTAAAAATACAAAACTTTAGATATTTGAATAAGGAGAAAGTTACCTACATCTATGTACACAAATATGTGGTATGTAAAATGTGAACTGTGTAAATATTAAATATGTATATGTGTATACACACACAGCCAGACTGTGTAAGGCCTTGAATGTCCTATTTAGAAAATTGAACATCCCATTTTAAACATCTGTATAACCTGTCTACATGTCTAATTCTAAAATGTGTGTGTACCTAAACCACTTCTAAGATAGGTATAAAAATTAATTTCTCAAGGGTAAATGGGAGAATTAAATGAGATAATTTAGACAAAGTGTTTGATTTAGTTCCTGACACATAGTAAGCACTTAATAAATTTTAAATATGCATATATAATTCAAATATAGTTTTCATCATCACAAATAAACTATATAATTTATTATATATGTTGACAATTTGATATAATATAATATACACAGATACAAATATATATACATGTACATACATACATCATATTAGCTATTGATTATTATAACAAAAATAGCTACACAATGACATTCAAAATGACACATAATCTTACAGCCACCTTTGGTGGAAGTAGTTTGGATTTGCATTTTATTTTGGATATTTCTGTCCTGGGAAGTTACTATAAATAGAACCTGAATGTTAGTCGTGAAGTTCTTTTTTATTAGAGACAGGGATCTTGCTGTGTTGTCGAGGCTGATCTTGAACTCCTGGGCTCAGGAGATCCTTCCACCTCAGCCTGCTGAATAGTCTGAGTGCACCACTGCATCCAGCCATGAAGTTCTGACTTCACATGGGTTGAGATTCTGGCCCATTTTCTGTATTATGTTTTCCTTCATTTACTCATTCATTCCTTTATTCATTATTTAAACAAATATTTACTGGATCTCTATTCTGTGCAGCCACCATAACCTGCCCTTAAGAATCCTTACATTCTGGTGGGGAACAAACATGAAAGCAAATAATTGCAATAAAATAGTGTGAGCAATGTGCCCTTTTAAAATAAGGAGGCATCTACTCTTTTAAGTGACACATGGTTAATTATTATGGACATATTTTTTCCATTGTTAAACTAGAGAATAATAGACACTAAATAGAGGAGCATTTCTGTCGAAGTATCTATATTTTATTCATCCTCTTGTCTTCATCTACCACCTACATGCTGCTGATGACATTCAAATGATTATCAGTAATTGCTATCACTTTCAAGATCTTACCCCAGAATCCCATTTTCATCTGATTTTTGGCAATCTGTAGGTAGATGTTCCTTAGATATATCAAATTCATTTTGCTTAAAATAAATTCATTGTGTTCCTTCCTGTCACAAAATTGTTTCTCCTCCTATATGTCTAATCCCTGTTAAATTCATCATCACCCACAAAATCACCCCAACTGAAGTTGGAGAGTTCTGGTCAATGTCCAGTGCCTGCCTACACCATGGAACTAATTGGTCATCAAATCCCCCTCATCTCTTGCCAGTTTTCTTCCTCTTCCTCCTGGGTAAAACATATGCATACGCACACCCATTATGCCCCAAATTAGTAGGATAAGAAAAAGCAATTTTCAAGTTGCTAGGCAGCAGCAGTTGAAGAGAAAACTCAGAAAATTAAGTCAGTGACTTGGTTATCAAGTGTTATCACTGTGTTGTCTCTTTTTCTGTGAGTGGAAAATGTTTCTCTTTAACACAGAATAATAATTTTAAATTCTATTGATCTGTGAACTTCAAAAACATCCTCATACACATCTCCACCTTGATGTACTCGGTGAATTTCTCATTCCCTCCCGTCACTGATATTTTATGCTTCCAAGGGGAGTTTCAGCTATGAATTTCAGTCTTTTCAAATCTCTGACTGCTCAGGATATGGATGGGAGATTAGTACTGGAGTTCATATTTATGGAGAATTATGTTATTCATTGATATTAGTCATCAAAAAGAAATGACTGACATCACAGATATCACAGAAATAAAAGGTATCGCAAATTGGCCCTGATGCTATTCTGAGTTTCCAAATGTTCTTGAACTTTTCTTTTGGTCCACAGTCTTTAAAGAGTCAATTTTTTAATTCAGAAGTGAAAAGTGCAAAACTATCTGGAACATAGTAGGTATACAGTGTATGGCTCAACCTATTCCTCCTTGTAGGATATCTTTAAAAAAAAAAAAAAAAAAAATCAGTGAGTATCTAGGTCCCTAAGTCTAGAAAAATGTTTCTAAGTTCCTAGGGAAAATACACTGGACGAAGAAATACGACAGTTTTCTTTCATCCTTCTTTTGTTTTTTATGTGTTTTTAAAAATAGTTTGATATCCTGACAAATATGTGGGGTGCTATTAATATTAATTACATGTAAAAATGAAAAGTTTAAATATGTCTTTAAAATATGAGGTTTTTAAATCGTGTAGTATGATAGTTACAGAGAAGGCTGCATGGAGGGGGAGGAATAGATAAAGAAGACAATTATTCCTTGAATAGGTAGAAAAAGGGAAGGTTAAATTTGCTTTAAATATTTCTTAAGTAGATGGATTATTAATTTCTGAGCTCCCAGGTGAATATTTTTCCTTTCCTTTTTGAAATAATTAAAACTTCTGATATGGCTTAATATTTCTCATCTTCTTTGGCCTATGTCACATCCTGATCTGGCATGACAGCCTAGCATCGTTTGCAAATAGTGATGTCATCTCGATATACATATTTACTGGTCCTCAGCTAAAATTAGGTTTGCTGAGCAAATAGATTTTGTGCAACCATCCTAAACAGATCATTTCCCACAATGCCAAGGGGAAACACTGACAATGGAACTTACTTCATTCCTTATCAATATGTTACCATATTTACAAAATGAGAGCAGGAAAAACTGGACCAAAGGAAAAGCTGTGATTCCCACACATAAGACTCTCGAGTGCAGTCAGGAGTCACACATTTGAAAAGATTATTTGTGAACATCATCACACAAACAAAGGATCATTGTTAGTGGATGCTTACAATTCATGGTGGAGCACTTTAGGAAAATATGAGTGCTAGTCATTATGTTGCATTTATTCTGCTCTCTGTAAACCAGATGAATGTAGGATTATTTGTATAGCATCATAGCTTTCAGCATAGAAATAGACGGAAAGTCTATTACCTGTTTTCTCCCTTCCCCTGAGAGGGATTTGTTTCACTTTGAAGTGAGATTCTCATAAAAAGGCTGCAAGTCACAATGCATTTTGTAGTTTCCTTGGAAATGAAGTCCAAACTATAGTCCATTCGGCCTTGCCAATTTATCCAGCAGCTACAGAAACATGGGCAAATATGGGGGTCAAAATTGAATAGATTTCACCTCATTGGAAGAATGTAATGTTTCACATGCGGCAGTTCCTCAGCAAACATCCTAGCCTTTCTGATACTGCTTAGTTGAGGGTTATATAACCGTAATCTTCTGCTAATAGGACTCCATTTAGAAGAGATGGTTGAAGGAGATGGGGAAAAGTTGAACTATGAGACAGATATGAGTTAATGGAAAGAGAAAGAGCTTCTGGCTAAAGTGTGAAGACTCTGGAGTCAGAAAGACCTGGATTTGAATTTTTCCTCTTCTTCTTACTAGTATACTAGCTCTCTTGTCTCTCAGCCTCAGTTTTCTCTTCTGTAAAACAGCAATCATAAACTATCATGCAAATTGCTAACTGGCTTATGAGAGTTAACATGTGATTTATCCCTCTCTTTACCTGGCAGATGTCAAGTTTGCCCTGAGTGATAGATCTTTGACCCTGTCGTAGCATATCTTTTGAAAAAATTTAAAAATTAAAAATACATATTCTATTTCAGGTTTCTTATTTTTCAAATAACCATGTTTAGAAATCTGTAATATTCTGTGGTACTTTTTCTTTTTCCAGTACTCTTGTTCTCTTTCCTTCTGTTTTTAGCACCCATTGTTTCCACAGTTTACATAACTGTAACCCTCTGCTCTCAACAAGGAATAATTGACTCTAGAATGCAGGGGAGTCATCCTGCATTCAAATGAGACATTGCAAACCCTCTATCAACATAAGACTTTATGCTTCCCCACCTCATTTTCCCTCCTTTCCTTCCATAAAACAAACAAACTTATGCTTCAGCTCCATAACTTTTTGAACCAGATACATACATAAATATTTTGGGGGGAATGGTAAGCTTACTGACCTAATTCTAACTTCACACAAAGGCTGTGTTTGGAGGAAAAGAGAATAGAGATGCAGGTAGGCTAAAAACTGTCATCATCATATTCATCATCTTCAAAGGAGCATCACCTACTTACATAGATTGAGAGGGATAAATATAGGATGTTTTCATGGTACTGATAATCCATTGGGAGGGGAAGAGGGAAAGATATATTTGGTTTAATTAGTTTTAACACCAATCTCATTTGCCAAAAATTCCCACCATAACAATTACATACTTCTCCATTTCTGCTTCCCCATTGAGTTCATTTTCACAGTATCCTTTGCCGAGCCTCTCTTTCAGATAGAACACTCTTTGTGTGAGTGGCTAGATTCTCAGAGCATTGTGTTCCAAAGTTAATATCATGTTATGGCACCATATGGGTGATGACAGAGAATAACAGCCTTTGAGGTCTCACCTTTCAGGAGGAGGGGACGTAAGATTTAATTAATGAATGATGTAAGATCTTCCAGCATCCTCAGATTCCTAGTCTTAAATGAATGCCTGCTGAGCTACCAGGCACTTAACTATTGAAATGCAAAATGCACAGCATGTGTATATACATATGTACATGCATGAAATAAACTACATTTTAATCCTGAAAGGAAATTTAAGCTGTCCCCTCAGGTTACATCTTTAAAACTGAGGCCCAGAAATGGATTTTCTCAGGATCATAGAAGTATTAGGGCCAGATGCCAAATTAGAACTCAGATTTCTTAGACCCAGTACTCTGTGCAACATATGAGATGGCCTCGCCATAGGTGTTCTATATTTAGTCGATGGAATCTGACCAAGAACTGAAGGAGAGATGGCATAAGCAGGGTTAGTACTGTTGTGTGAAAGATCATAAATGACTTTTCATTTTAGTGAGAAGAGGAGAAGGTACAGCTTGGAGCCCATGTTAGGCTAGTGAAGTATTAACTGGTAACAATACATGCCATTTACCAAGACAACAGCCACGTTTCCTGATCACGTAGAGATTAATTTATCATTGTGGTGGTGTTGAGGCATTGTTGAAAATTGCTCATAGGAAGTACATAGAGTCTTTTCTGTATAACAGGCCTGAAAGAAGACCTAAGAGTAAATTTATTGGCCTAATATTGAGGCCTGATATCTAGCCTTAAATTGTTGCTGATAAAATAAGATAATAGTCTGAGTCATAATGGAATGAGCTCTAGACTTTGAATTAGGTGACATGAGATTGAACACTCACCCCAGCATTTCCCTTGCTAACTGCATGATTTCTGGCAAATCACTAGAACCTCTCTGAGACTCAAAATACTCTTTTGTAAAATTGAACCAATAATATCTAGATAATATTGTGTTAGGGATAATTATATAAGATAATTCAGGTACAATTGCATTGCATAGTGCTTACAACATGTCTATGTAGACTATCAGTTATAGGTGGAGTACTTTGAATTTAAATCTAAAGAAAGATGTCAGTAAGAATTAGGAAGTATGTTTGGGGTTTGTTATACAGAAAGCAATCCTCCAGAGATGGAGAAGGAAGTGTTCATACAACCAGTTTGAACATCTATATTCTTCACCAGTTATATAGCTTCACTCAGCTATTATAGTCACACTTCCAGATATTACCATCCATTACCTCACATATGGGTGGCAAAGGCCACTTGGAAAAGGTAAGACCAAGAAGGAACAATGGAACTTACTGTGTTGGAAACTTCATTTTTATAGGAAAACACCATCTTCCCTAGTTTACCTTATTATATGTTTTGGTTTTTCAATTTTGTTTTGGTATCAGATTCTGCTTAATTAGTTAATCTTAAAATCTCTAAGAAGCCATATCATCCCTGTCTTCTACTTTTGTTTCAGTGGAGTTCAGGCTAATTTGTGACAGAAGTTTTAGCTATTCAAATAGCTCATGTCTGTTTCTCCAGGAATAATTGATTGAGGCCATTGTTTCAGGTAGCTTCAACTGTCTGGATAATTCATGCTTTTAATGCAAGCAGCTCCTAGGGATTCATTCCACAATGGTTTTTATCAGTCTTTTCACATTTTACAATTGTTTTAGTCTTAGTCAATAATGGTGGCCTCTACAGTAGGTTCTTATGGTAACTCTCTTTTATTTTAAGAGAATGGGATGGACTTCCATTTGTTTAACATTGTTTAGGTGGATTTCTACCTGAAGGCAGAGCATGAGAGATAAACAAAATGACTTTTGTGTATATTTCAACTTTATGAAGCTATGAGAATAAAATCAATAAAAGTAAATGAATGGATGTCACAAGTCTTATTGTGTTATTGATAACTCCCTTTCAGAGTAACTTATTAACCTATTCAGTGCCTATTTTGTGTCACATTGTCCCTACATGATAGACAAAATAGGTCAAAGCATGTTCTCTATATGAAAGAGCTCCAAGTCTTTTGGGGCACAGAAGTTGGAGAGGTAATTGAATTATACTGTAGGGGATACAGTGCAAATATCATGACAGAACTAATTGTTATGTTAAGGTCAGTTTCTAACTGAACTTGGGATGAAATAGTTTCTGAGAATATTTCCCAAAAGAACCAATGCTTAAGCTAAAACTTACAGGAGCAGCCAAGAAAGGAAGAATATGAATTCCTAGCTTCTGTTTCATATCATTTTTATCAGTCACTCCAGTACTGAGGGACCATTAAACATTATGCTTTCTGGTGGCCTTTTAAATAACTGAAAGAGCATAGCAAAGAACAAAGCAGACTTTGTCATTAGAATTAAGAGAAGTGATAGCAAAGGAAGCTAAACCAGTAAGGACTACTTGTTAAAGGGGAAGGAGCAAGATGTCTTGGGATCAAAATGACAGTAATGTAATTTATTAAATACATACTCCATGCAGGATAAACATTTTACATATTTTATTTCATTTAACCCCAACAACAAATTTAAGAGGTCAAAATTATTATTTCAACTTTAGAGATGAATCAATAAAGATTTAGAGCAAACAGTAGGCTTTCTCATATACATATAGGTAGTAAAAGAATTGAGGCTAAGAATCTGGTTTATCTTAAGTCTAAAGATCATGATCTTTGATCCATATTGCATTGTCTTTGTGTTAAATTCCATCTGTCATATTGCATTTATTACAGGCACCACAAGTCTTGAAAGGTGTAAATTGGAGAAAGCTGAAAAAGCCAGACAGATAATGAAAGAATTGAATTTGTGGCATATACAAACAGATAAAAGATTATTAAGTACAGCCCAAGTTGTAGGTAGGAGATTTAAATACACATGGTAAAAGATATACATGGTAAATGGAATTGGGATTATATATAACCCAGATCAACATTATATAATAAGGATTTTAATGAATGTGGAGGCTATTGAGTATTTGACAGCCTCTATAGAATAAAAGGCTATTGAATTTTGAAAGTCATCCTGTGGGAAATACTGAAAGCTCAGTCAGTTGAGGAATGTAAAGCTAAATTGGATAAAACATATCTCTAATCTCCAAAATGATCTCTTTAAATAAGAATGCATGCACAAACACACATACCATTCAAAGGTACTTTTAATTTTTATAAACTGCATATCTCAGGCATTTAAATAATGGTCTTAATCTAAGTAAGTAAAACACTTAGGATAGAAAACCTTTTAAAATTAATTTGCAGGTAAAAGCTAAACTGTCAAAAGATAAGTTTTAGAAACTGAAGACTCTTTACAGTTGGATGGAAAGCATGCAGTCGTTGAAAAATAATTAGTTTTGCAGAGGGATATATGAACAGAAGGTCTTGGAAAGGAGGCAAAGAATTAATTTCCCAAAAGGCACTGCAAATAAAATTGTGGTTAGCACATTTCATTCTGGAGATACACCTCTTACTGGTATTTTATCTGTCTTGATGGGTGACATTTTGAAATAATGTGTGCACTAATTATTGTCCAGTAACACAAATGAGAAAGGCAACTTCCAGACATTCCACTCTAGACAGACACTCTCAGCCCAACCTTGGCTGGTCCCTTCTTAAGAGAGTCTAAAAAGAAACAGCAAAAGTAGTTACCCAGACCTCTGTTAAGTGGGGGTTTTGGATTCCACATGTCTCTTTATCTTGTTCAGTTCCCCTTGACACTCATTATTCACCAATGGAAGTGAAGATCCTGGTATAGAAAGGGGCCATTCAACTGGTCTGACATTTTTCTTTTTGTTTGCCCTGGATCCCTGAATCACATTGGTTTTCATGTTTTCTTGCCACATCCTCACTTAAGTTCTTGTGTCCTTTCTTCTACTGGTTTGGGTTTTTTTTTTTTTAAGTTTTCTCTATATATTTTATCTCTAGCACCCAAACCAGTCCAGGTCTCAATGGTTTCTCTAAAGACATGATAAGATACAATGCTGTTTTTACCATGTTAACTAGTACCCACTGGACTCAGTGAAATCTATTAGGATTTCCCCATTGCAAACATAATAAAGGGTCGACCCATTATCCTGCCATTCAAAGTCTTTTATGATATGGACACAGGATGTATTTCTAACCATTTCTTACATTTCTTATTTTCTTTTCTATTTATTTATTTTTCTTTGAGACATGGTCTCACTCTTTTGCCTGGCCAGAGTGCAGGGGTATGATCATAGCTAATTACAGCTTCAAACTCCTGGGCTGAAGCCACCCTCCTGGTTCAGCCATCTGAGTAGCTGGGACTACAGGCTTGTGTCACCACGACTGGCTAATTTTATTTTATTTTTTTGTAGAGACAGAATCTTGCTATTGCCCAGGCTGGTCTCAAACTCCTGGCCTCAAGCAGTCTTCCTGCCTTGGCCTCCCAAAGTGCTAGGATTACAGGCATATAACCTTTTCCTATGTATGCCTTTGCTCAAATCAGAACACTGACTACTCACTGTTCCTGAGCTTACATCTGGCCACTTTCCAGCTTTTGCTCAAAGTGTTCCCTCTGCCTCTACTATCTTTTCTACTTCTGTTCTCTTTGCTCTATTCACATTATTTAACTACTGAAACTTGACTATCACCTCCATTTTCAGCCTGCATGGTGCTTGCCTGGTATCTTCCCTGTGGACTCATCCTAATCCACTCTGAGCATTCATTGTGGTGCTTCACCTGAAGTCTCTGTCACAGGGATTTTAGGATAGGAGGTGGTGGATAAATATATATTGAATGTACAGGAGTTATATCTTTGATATCCGTTGCTTTATTCAAGTGAAAACTGAATTCAGAAGCCATCTAAATTCCCAGAGGTCAAGGAAATGGATAAATGTGTTATCACACATCTATACATGCACTATGCTACAGTGATTAAAATTAAGTTTACAAAGAAATTTTAATGCCATGAGACAATGATTATGATGGACAGTAAATTCTTGATATCCACAAGGAATTCTTCCTATTTCCATCAGAGGTCCCTGAATTTTTAATAATAGTATGGTAATAGTAGCTATTAATAACTCTTACTGGAGATTTATTATGTGCCAGGACATCGTGAGTTGTCCTGCATTTTATTTAATACAGACAAATATATGGAGGCTCAAAGCACTTAAATGATTTTCCCAAGAGCAAATACTTCAAGTGAAGCAACGAAATATGATGATTAAGAGGAGAGATACTGAAGTTAGTTAGAACTCCTGAGTCTGAGTCACTGCTTCATCATTTGCAAATTACTTGCCCTCACAGCGTATCTGTTTTGTAACTATGTAACAAAGATAACAGCAGTTGTGAGGATCAAACAAGGTAAGTAGGTAAAGTACTTATCACAGCACCTGGAACATTGAAAGCTCTAGGAGAAACTATTTGTATATTCAGAAGCTAGTATCATACCTGGCCAAAAACATATCTAAGGACTGAAGGAAGGAATGGAAGTGGTATCTGAACTCAAATCTGATTGACATTTTTCACTGAGCTCTCCTGCCTCCGCATGACATCCTCACCATTAATGTGAGTTACTATATACACAGCAATGAGTACAGAACAGCAAAAAATGCATTGGGATCCAAATTATGGGCAATCCAATAGACTCATTCATCAGTTTAAACTAATTTGTCTCTTAGAAGTAACAAATCATTACAGGTCAGGGACATTTGGAATAAACGAATAGCAGTTGAACATGTGAATGCCAAGAACTACTGTAGTGCTTAGCTAAAAGTATATTAAAGACATGCAGGATTATAAGTGAGTATTTAAAAAATAGGGATAGAAATAGACTGAGAAGAACTAGAAAATACACCAAAATATTAACAGAAATTAAATTTGGATTGTAAAAGTATGTGTGTTTCCCCTTTTAAATACTTTTAAATACTTTTAAATACTTTTAAATATCTTTGTGTACTTTCTGATATTTCATTAAGTTCCATTCTATTAAAGTAAGAAAAAAATTCTTCAAAAGTTAAAAATAAATGAATTCATCAGCTACGAATCTAGAGCTTTTTAAACTTAGATTCAGTTTGAAAACTATTGCTTTGGCCAATAATATGGATGTTTAATACATATCAAATGATCCTGTATGGTATTAATAGTGATGAATTCAAATCTCAGGAGTACTTTTCAAGGTCATTCAGGGAAGGTAGTGATTATTTACATTTAGGGCTTCATTATAGTGAATATAATTATTCATAAAAAATGATTTTTACAAGGCAAATGCATATCTAAGCTTATAAAATCAAATGGATTGACTTATGGCCAATATCCACCAGTAATCTACTAATATATGCATTTACTATAGTGTGGCTACAAAAGGCCTATTCAAATGAAATGTTCAACTTTAAAACTTTTATGGTGCTTAACAATTTTTGACAAGTTTAGGAGTTAACAGATTTTTTGCCATAAATCTTGACATATTTTAGTGATTATCACTCTGACATAGAAGACACATGATTACAGGAAACCACTCTTAAAAGGTTTACCATTCATAGGTATATGAATAATTATAATCACCAATACATAGCCCTGGTGAAATTCAAATGAGGGTAATTTGCAATCTTGTAATTCCCTCAAAGAAGGAGTGATGCAACTGTTTCCTTATATCTGATATTTATTAAAAAATAAATTTTATTGTGTATATTTAAGGCATGCAACATGTTTAGGATACATAACATGATGTCTTAGTGAAGGTTGCCATGGTAAAGGACATTAACATATCCATCATCTCACTGTTATCCATTTTTTTTGTTTTTGTGTCAAGAGTAGCTAAAATCTACTCATTTAGCATGAATCCCATACACAATGCAATTATATTTTATGTTGTGTATTCATTCAACATATTTGCTTCTTTGTATCCTCTGACCTAAATTGCCCCATTTCCTCCTCCTCACTTTTTGCCCCCGGTAACCACTGTTTTGTTTCTTATTACGCATATTGGATTTTTTTTTAGATCCCATGTATAAGTGAGATCATGTAATATATATTTTTTTCTGGCTTATTTCACTTAGCATAATGTCCACCAGGCTTATCCATGTCATAACAAATGGCAAGATCTCTGTCTTTTTTAAGGGGAGTAATGAATGTTTTTGCTTTAATCCATTTTCTCATTTAACAGATATTTTCTAAATATATTCTGTGGGCCAAGGACCATTCTAAGTACTGGGAAGAAAGCAGTGAACAAAATAGACAAAAGCCCTGTCCTTTTCCATGCTTACAGGGTAGGGTAGATATGGGTGGCTTGATAGAAAGGTGTATGAAAGAAAACAAATATGCAAAGTATATACATGGCAAGAGCAACACTGCCCCATAAGAATTTCCTCAATGACAGAATCTCTGTAGCTGTGCTATTCAACATGATAGCCAGTGGCAACAAGTGACTATTAAATACTTGAAAGAAGCCTAGGTGACTGAAGAACTAAATTTTAAATTTTGTTTCAGTTCAACTAATTTGAATTTCAATTTAAATAGCCACACGGGGCTAGTGGCTATTGTATTGGACATTGCAGATCTAGACAGTAATATTCTAAGAGCTCAGAAGTGTATGTGAGGGGAACAGGCAGGGCATAGAGAAGTTGTAGCTATAAATGGAGGGGTCAAAAAAGGCATCTCGATGAGACATTTGGGTGGAAAAAAAAAAAAAAAGATGAAAGAATAAGCCCTGAAGATATTTAGAGGAAATTTGTTCCTGGCAAAGGGATTGGGAAGCGCAGAGATCCTGAGCTGGAGACCACCTGGCTTGGAAGAGGAATGGCTGGAGGCCAGTGTGGATGCAGCATAGTTGAGTATGTAGACAAACAGTAGCAAATGAGACCAGAAAGGCCATGGCCATAGTGAAGAATCAGGAAATCTACCCTAGGTTTATGGGTACACACACAGACACACACACACACACACACACTTCATCTCAAGCTCCACAATTTAGAAACTGAATGAGCCTCTTAGTTCCTCTGAAGTCTTTTGTTGACATGGAGGTTGGTTAGTATATTTTAGCAGGCCATATTTTTATTTGAGATTAATTGAGTCTAGAATTTTAAGTGTTCTGTGATCCTCCAAGTAGCTATTAGATTTGCATTTCCCTACCACACTGAGTAACACTTCTGACCACAACCCTCCTTAGGTGTCTTTTTGCTCCAGCAAAATTGTTCATTTCTTTTCTTTGAATTGAGCTCATCTTTAAAACTCAAATGTAGTGGAAACGTTTTATGGAAAAAAAATATGCCAATTTTTATAGGCAGACAATTTTGTAAAATTAATAAGACTTATAGGTCATGGTGGAGAAGGAGTTCTGAATGCAAAACATTTTAGAGTAAAGAACATTAGTCACATAAAACTGTATAGGATGTTAAGGAAATATCAAGTGTTTGGATTTATCTTGAATTTCATCTCACTGAAGTATACTTGTCATATTGTAAAACTTCTGGACATATATTTACATTTAACCACCCTACAATAGACATTTATTTAAGATTTTGGATTTGTGACTTCATTTTTAAAAGGAATCTGATTGCTTTGGAGGGATAGTTATAATGCCCTCTTTCCAAAGTTTATGTTTAATTAAGGAAACATTTAATCAGGGATATATTTTTCTTCAATTAAACTTCAATATTTTGGAATAGCTATCTTTTTCATATACTTTTTAAAAATTATATTTATTTGATTAGCTAGTTAGGTCATTAGTGAATAGTCCTTACATAAAGAGATATGGGAATGGATTAGAAAAGGCACTAATATTATTTCAGTGCCCAATATGTGCCAGAGTCTCTAAAAATAGGAATGTTATCTGTCATTTATTGAGTGAACAAAATAGTGAAGAATGACTGTTAACATTATTGCTTTATACATATATTCTGTTTATTGACATACATTATCTCCTTTAATTTGTATACCAGATGGGCCAGGTAGCTAGTAATGCTTTCATTTTCAAGATAAGGAAATTAAAAATATGCAGAAATTTATCTAAATATGCACACAACTAGTACGTGATAGAATCAGGACTCAGTGTGCAGCCTTTTGAATATAAAAATCTATGTTCCTTCTATTACACTCTCTCTCTCTAATTATAATTTACTAATATCTGAAAAATAAATTTTTTACATCTTGACCTTGCCATTTACTAGCTGTATTTACTATTTCTTACTAAAGTTACTGAATCTTGCTAGAACTTAGTTTGCTTGTCTATAAAATAGGGATAGTAATATTATCTGTTATAAGGTTATTGTATTGTATGAAGTAATCCATGTAAAACACACAGAAAAATGCTTAGATCAGAGTAACCATTCAATAAATATTAGCTATTATTAATCATTTTATACAAATTTCTGCATATATACATAGGTAATAAAAAATTAATTCCATGTGTCTTAATAAAATATGTTTTCTGAACCTCATGCTCCTTCAGACTTTCCAACCACACCACTCTTAAATTTTGATCTTCCATAATTTACAAATTATGTGCAACCAGATACCATTATTAATGAGCTTATGGGAAAATTAATTAGCTTCCTAATGACTTCCTTCCTCAGGACTGAAAATGATCCTGGATTTCCTCAGATGCTTTTTGACTGCCGCTCTCTGCCTGTAATCAAGATTGAGGTTGGCATTTTGTTGTCAATCCCTGAACTTCCCACCCCCCCAAAGAACTCCAGGTCTTCCATTACTCTGATGACTTGTTAGCAAACTCTGTTCCTTTGTGGT
The DNA here is from genome assembly GCF_041146395.1 of Eulemur rufifrons. Lineage (NCBI taxonomy): Eukaryota > Metazoa > Chordata > Mammalia > Primates > Lemuridae > Eulemur > Eulemur rufifrons. The sequence goes on along the minus strand of NC_090988.1, from coordinate 84,228,054 downwards.
GCAGAATACTGACAGGCATCTTGGTGATGCCATTTGTTTTCACTTTTACTTTTTGTTTTGTAACTGAGGAAATTCACAGAAAGATTTGATGCTTGTTCTTCCAGTTTCTGGGAATCCCCTGAATTTTTCTCTTGCAATTTTATGTTCTTTCTGGGCTGTTCTTCCTCCCCTGTCTCCCATCTTCCATGTCTTAGTCTCCTTTTAGAAGAGAACTAGCCAGTTCTAATCAAATGATCTATTTGATCTCATGGAACCTTTATCTTTCACCTGGAAGAAATCATACAGTGGAACAAAAAGAAAAATCCTAAATGTCACCACTCTGTGTCAATAGGTCAAGGCCTGATTCACAGAACACAGTGACAGTCAAGAAAAGGATAAGGGAAATTAGTGTTTTGTTGGTGTCTGGGTCTTTTTGGCTGGCTAACTTTAGAAAACAAACATGGGGGCTATTTGGCCATGAGGAGATGAGAAATTACAATGGCTACAAGAGTAACCAGATTCTGTTATTTATCCCCTACTACAAATGAAATGGTCAGATTAGTCTTGATTATGCAAGTATGAACAAGAAATATGTATGTCACAGTGCAGCTGGGGTTCTAGTAATAGTAGAAATCTATAGCTTTAGCAGTTACGTGTTTGAATTAAAAAAATAAAAGAAATGCAAGAGGAAAGGAATGGAGATGAGGACTATGTTTGTTTTTATACTTATGAGAAAACTTTATCCAAAGCAGTGGATGATGAGAATGGCACACCAAGATAATACATAAAAAGATTTGATGTTTTTCAATGTTTAAATAGTAACCTTTTAACAAGGGAATTTCCCTTCTTATTTTTCTTGTTTGCTCCATTTGTTCCCCCAAAAACCAGATTAATCTCATTACCAGCTTTGAACAAAGAAAGCCATGTTTCTGGACTCACAGATCTTTTCCCTCTTAGTATTCTTGAATGGTCTGCAAATTTCTCTCTCAGCTCTTTGGCCTTTGGTCCTGCCAAAGAGCGCCCGTCCTTTGAGCTCTCTCCTTAGGCTTTTTGCCTTCTTAGCAGTTCTTAATTCTTCTCTTTGTTTCTTTCTTGAGCCAGCCCTGAGCTTGGTCCTCTCCCAGGCTGTCTTCGTGTTTGCACTCCATGGGGAAATTTCCATGGGCCCCCTCATATTTATGCAGTCAAGACCAGGGACATGTCTTTTATTTATTTCTTGGACCCAGCAGGGGTTTCCTGCCTGTTTTTGTATGTCAGTTTTTGAGTTAATTGGACTAATCAATCTAATGAATTTTCCTGAAGTTGTTCAACAGCCATTGTACCTCCAAGAGCTATCTGGAAAACAGTTATGCAGCTAATTGGTGGCACCCCCAAGGGTTGAATTTAGTTTTGCCGGGCATGATTTGAGAAGCCATTTCACTCATTGGAAATAATTCCTGCCATTTTGCACTTTATTAGACTTCTGGGAAATATAATTTAGACATGATAGAATAGTGGATGTTAAAGTTCTCAGCAGGAAGAAAAGATGGCTATTGAGGCAAGTGAAGAGGGTGTAAGGTGGAGAGTACTGAGCAGTATCCAGGCAGAAGCTCTGTGCTGTGTCTTTGCCACTGATTAGCTCCGTAACTCTCAGCAGCTGTCTGATCTTCACCTCTCTCATCTGTCCAGTGGAGGTAATACTGATTTCATGGGTATAATGTGAAGAATTTTAATTAGAGTTAGATTGTGAAAACTTTTTTAAAAAATTGTATTCAAAATTGGGGTGCTGGTATTAGACATGGAATAGAAAAAATAATAGGAAGAATAATAATACCAGTAATTCTAGTAGTCTTGAAGGGTAACAGTTTAAGTATTTGGCACCCAGTGGCAGATTTACTATATTAGTTAATGTCAGTTGTGCAGACGATAGCAAGGACCACCAGGTCTCTTCACGCAGCTGTACACAGCACAACTCCAGAGCATACTAGTAACACTTCTAATGTAAAATATGAGCTCTCTACCTCTGCACTTATTCTTCTATTCATTTATCAGATGTTTTGAACATGCTAACTAAGCATGGCTAAGTAAAAAGGGCAAAGAAAACCTTTGGAGCACACTCATCTACCTGGGCTACCATAACAAAATACCATAGACCAAGTGGCCTAAACAATAGAAATATATTTTCTCATAGGTCTGGAGACTAGAAGTCTGAGCTCAGGATGCCAGCTTAGACTGATGAGAGCTCTCTTTTGGCTGGCAGATGTCCATCTTCTTGCTGTGTCCTTATGTGGCAGAGAGAGAGCAAACTCTCCGGTGTCTTTTCTTATAAGGACATTAATCCTTTTGGATCAGAGTCCTACCCTTATGACCTCTGTTAACCTTAATTACTTTTGTAAAGGCCCTATCTCCAAATACTATGGGAGTTTGGGCTTCAACGTACGAATTTTTTGGGGGGTAGCACAATTTAGTTCGAAGGGGGAAGTAAGACAAGTCTGAGTTTAAATTTCCTTTATTTCAGTTTACTAACAATGGGATTACAATTCTCTTTTTGTCATTTTCTAGCTGTGTGAGCTTCAGCAAGTACTGCAACTCTCTCTGAGCTCCTTATTTTTAATTTTCAATTTAGGATTATATGATAGCATGTAGGTTGTAGTAACACATATGTATGTAACACATATGATAGAAAACTTGGCACATATTAAATGCTTAATCTACATAGCAATCAGTCGGAAGGAAGGAAACTCATTATTAATCTATTTAATGCTCTAACCTCATTCTGTCACTTGAGATGAGATCTGCCTGTGCTCACAGCTTTCTGAGTAGGGGATTATCTGATTATCTACCAGATGTAGATATATCTACATCTACGTAGATAGTAGATACCAGAGCTACCATCATGATAGACAGAAAAGCAGACCTTGGGAATCAGAGTGTCCTTTGTTTTCCCAACTAGGAAAGGGAAACTACCATAATTGGAGGGAATCTACTTAAGATCATTTAGCTACTTAATAGCAGTGCCAAAATTCTTGGCCTCTAGACTCCACTCTGCTGCTCTTTAGACCACAACAGTAGTTCCCAACTTTTTGTCCCCATAACACATTCACCTGATGGTTCTCATACAGCATATCCCCATGGCTGCCTGCAACGCTCTGTTATATCATGTTAGTCAAAATGCCATTCCTTTTGCTCTTGCACAAAGGATAATATCAAAATTCAGCAAGAAAAGCTATTCATAGGCCTAACTGAATATCCTCCACTTGTAAGAATATGGGCATTATTTCCAAACTTTGCTGCTTTAACAGTTATTGTATCAAATCACTTGAGACACTCCTTGAAATACTGGCCCACTGGCATTTTGTGAAATGGGTTGAGAATTGTGGCTATAATCTGAGTTTAGCTTTTAAGTTGTAGTAAATTCAGCTTTTATCAAAAGGATGGGGTAAGAGAGCACTTCCGGGTAATGTTGGCATCATGATTCTAAGATGTTTGGCCTATTCCTTGAAATTTAAATCCTATTCTTTCTAGCCTGGGCAACATTTTCTGCTTCCCTTTAGGTGGTAGTATTTCCAGCTCAGCAATTTCACTAGAACTTCTCAGTGATTCCTCCCAAGTTCTTGTTTCTTCATAGGCATCTTGCAGGGGTAGCAAAGCATGGTGGCTAAGCACACAGAATCTGGAATTACCCTGACTGGATTCCAATCCTGTCTCTGGTATTTACTAAATGTGAGACCTTGAGCAAGTTACTTAGCATCCCTGCACCTCTGTTTCCTCATCTGCCAAAAAAAAAAAATAAAGATAATAATAGTATCCACCTCATAGGACTACTGTGGTGTTTATATGATGTAGTATAGGTAAAGAACTGAGTAGAATGCCACATGCAGTGGTTGCTGTTAGAAGCATTGGCTACATTATTATCTTTTCACTGGGAGCAAAGCCCCAATCTCTTTGTACAAACTGGAAGAGATATAATAATTCATTTATAATTCTTAGTAGCTTCAGAAATTTGTTAATGCTCTTATAGTTCTTTTACTTTACTTGTGTTTATCTTGCCTGGGCCCTTGTGAAGCTGTGTGTTTTCACATACTACTGAAAGTTTCTAATCTAGGCATGTAATTACCCTGAATGCTTTGTTCCTAAATCCACAACAAGCATTTCGTTTGTTTTTCAGAGCTATTGTGCTTAATTAATATTTATGCAGGACTTAGTGAAATCATGAAAATTAACAGATGTCCTTACCTAAAGCAGGTGGTGAATATATCAACAATTGTAACAAAAACAGTGATGCTACAATAGTACTATTTTAGATTGTTCAAAATCACTACTGAGTCTGGTAAATGTAGTTTCTACATTTACTGCCCAATCTGGTAAACATATTGTCATGCAAATGAACATGACTCTAAGGATAATTTAAGATAGTCACATGATGTATGAACTTTACTTCAATGGATATTGACAGAAAACTAAAAATAACAGTGGCATCAGCACACAGTGGTTTTTTGGTTGTTGTTGCTTGTTTGTTTGTTTTTTTGTTTATTTTTGTCCCATGGAAAGTCTGGAAGTAGCCCAGAGTTGGTACAATAACTATAAAAATCATCAGGGATCCTGGCTTCTTTTGTCTCAGTTTTAACATTTCGGCACAAAGCTTTCAGCCTCAAAGTCAAAACATGATCCACATTTGCTGCTAAAACTCTCGCCATCGTGTCCATGTTTCAGGAAGCAGAAAGGAAAAATGGAGAAAGCACATTATAAGGTCATTTGTAATCTGAATTCGCTTCTTTAAAGCATAATTCTTGAAATTCTCCAGCGACACTTTGACTTACATCCCATTTGGTGGGAGCTTAATCACATAACAATCCCTGGGTTCAAGAGATTCTGAGAAACAAAGTCTTTTACTCGGGACTCACTGTAGGCCCCAAATCAAACCTAAAGTTTTACCAAAAAAAAAAAAAAAAAGAAAGAAAAAAAGAAAATGGCCTTTGGATGGGCAACTAGCACATTTAAAATTAGCTTTTTATTTTGAATCTTGGTATTTTGTTGATTTTCCTTATTTATATTTTTAGATATATTTACTTCTTATGAAGCTTTTTCTATATTTTTTAAAGTCTGTTTACAGTCAAATAGTGATTTTGTTTGTTTTTGTTTTGTTCAAGTTTATCAATACATATAGCACTTGCTTTCAAAAAGATCTGAGAAAACTTCACATAAAGGTACATGTCAAAGAGAACAGTTTATTTTTTCATTCATCTATTTAACAAAAATTTACCCTGCACTTTCTGTGTGTCAGGCACTGGTTTAGGTGCTGGAAATAGGAGTGAGTCATGCAGAGTATCAGCTAATATGGGGCTTACGTATTGATGAGGAAAGGTAAATATAATAAAATCTATAATAAAATATCAGGTTGTAGTAAACAAAGTATTGCAAGGGACTTAAGAGTGTTGGATGATGAGAGGTGCAATTTTTGCCAAAATGATCAGGGTAGACATTGTGGGGCAGATACACCAGCCTACAAGTGCCCTCCAGGATGTTCTTCAGGGGGCTTGTCCTTGTTGTGCTCAGGAACAGCAAGGAGGGCAAGGAGGCTGGAGTTCAAAGATGGAAAGGGAGAGTTGTAGGAGATGATTTTAACAGGCAGAAGGATCAGAGCCAAGTAGACCAAGAAAGGAGAGAATTCCAGCACTTTGAAGAATATAGCTAGACTTTTGCAGGCTTGAAGGTTAAATATATATATACACACACACACACACACACACACACATCTACATATCTACATATCTATATCTCTAGCATACTACAGCAGCCAAAGCAAAATGTAAAATAAAGAGCAACATTTCTATGTTTTACCGTTTGTTTTTCTCTTTTTCAGTTTACTGATTACTTAATGATTCTCTGTGTGAGACCCTTCATTAGGTCCAGAAGATAAAACATGAATAAGAAATGTTCCCTGAGCTCAAGGTGTTTATTATCTAGAGATTTTAGATCAGCTTAGAAAGCTCATAAGCTCCAAACTTGATATTTCTATAACCAGGAGATTTCATTTTTTTCATATTCTCTTCTGTTTAATGGAATCTTTAGACACAAAATAAGCCTTGAAAACTATAGCCTAACTCTTAAGTTCATTTGTCTTCTTTCTTGAACACATATAGAAATATTAACACTCCCATCTCTTTCTTGAACCTGTCTTGATCCTTGATCCTTTTCATAGGATGCTGTATTGTGTAAGTGTGTGTACAACTTTGTATGCACTGCTTCCTTTGACTAGCATGCCCTGCCTTCCTTCTCTGGTAAAATTTGATTCTTCCTTCATGGTATCTCCTTTGAAGCCATTTTCCTAGCTCTTTCCTCACAGAGCTAATTGCTTCTGTCACTTTTCAGCCCAGTACTTCTCTTTTATCAAGCATCATATAAGTATTATCATGACTATATGCTTATATTATTCTTTCCCACTAGAATAAAGGTTCCTTAGGAACAGAATGCAAAGCTTACTTGTTGTTGAATCTCTGAGATCTAGCAAAGTGCCTGGCACATAGTCAATATTTGAAAATATTTTTGTTAGATGACAAAATGCCCCATTAAACAAGAGGCTAATGTTCACAGTTTGGAGTAAATAGCAAATTCACAAATTGTGTTTTGATTATGTAATCTTTTCTCTGCAAAAATCATTATTTGAAGTGAATCTCTTTTAGCCTTTATCACAGATTATTACTAACTAAAATGTGTGTGTATTCACATTCCAATCAAATCCTCTACATCGTGCACTATTTATATCCTTTAAAACATCTAGTAGAGGACCTCACGTTCCTACATTCCTCCTCACTTAGATTTAATTCATCTTTTGATGGACAGTAAGCACAAGGCTGTTGTGAAACAGCTACCTTGGGGAAGCATAAACTCTAGAACAACCGTGTGTTTATAAATATATAAATTCATTTACTAGACCACAAGCTCTTCACTAGTCTGTGTATCCCTTAAGGACAGGGAATGTAGCTTATTCAGCTTCATGTCTCCTATGCAAATTGCTAGGTTGCAGGGGCACAATCTTTTCTCTGAAACCATTAGAGACAGTATTGTGCTGGCAAATGTTTAACAACTGGCTCTCAGGAAGGAAGCACACACACACACACACACACACACACACAAGCCCTGATTTGTAGCACTTGACTATTTTCTTCTGTAAATACTCCCCACCTTGGCTAATTTCAAGATACCAAATTGAAGTCATTGAATATAAAATTTGGAAGAAATGTACACAATTGGCTAAAGCATGAGCTCACTCCAGCACATCATCTATAAGGGAACAAAATGGGTTTTAGAACTCAGAAGTTTTCTGATTTTAAGAAGCTAATATGTGCACATAGTATATATTATGTAACACCTCCTGAGGTATCTGGGGCAACACTTGTAATAAAACACATTAATATTTATGCAACAAAATAAATGAATATTCACACTAAGAGGAATATAAGCACCACACCTAGGAAAAAATAGCTTTTAGTTTTCAGGGCTTTTTTTTTTCTTTTTTTTGCTTTGTTTTGTTTTCACTTTGGAATTGCATATAAGATATTAGGACTCAAATATTTTTTAAAAAATTAGTATTTTGATGAAAAAATATTCATGATCTATAGCACACCAATCCAGGCTGTTCCATGCTAGTCTTGGTCATTGTCTTTGAGCTATTTTGCACCTCTGTAAATTGTAAGCAAACTGATTGGTATGCATATTCTGTCTTGTCCAGTAGAATTTCAATTGACTTTTCTTCCTCTCAGTGGAAAAATCAGTTTGTCTTCATTTGTAATTTAGCTCAACATTTCTTTACTCCATGTAATTTTGTAGTGTTTTGACTTTTCCTTTCGACTGGTATAATATCTGCTTGACTCCCTCACATCATATGAGCAAAATAAGTTCTTGAACTCATGTTCATTTCTATTGTGCATAAAAGTCATGATTTTACTCTTTTTCTGAAAATTTCTTTTAATACAATGTAGGAGAGAGATTAGACATGTTCAAGAAAGCTTCTGAGGGCAGAACATGGGCTGATGTAGAACTGTAGACTAGTGGGTCTCCCCAATGCCCAGTAGCATTGTCAGACATACAGAGCCCAGTTAACAGTGGTGTGGGCTCCCCTAGAAGTTGATTTCTTTCACTGGGATTGCTCCCCTAGAGGTTCAGACATTTAGTGCCTTTGACTGCCATATACAGAGGGTGCTATGGAACTGAAATGAAATGTTATCTTTAAAATTTAAGTCTAATTATTTTTACGGTTCTAACTCTTCATTTGAGTGTGAGTCAAGTGACATAGAAACACTTGATGAATCATTAATTAACCTAAGATGACCAGGAGCTTGGATGAATGCCTGGCTACACACATAGCTGATGAAGTCAGACCTTATTTGTATCAGGTATGACTAATGGTTTCTTACAATTTTAAATAAAGTTCTTTTTTAGGAAAGCAAGGACACTTTAATTATCAGAAAACTAGCTCTTGCAAATCTCTTGGTTCTCTTATTCTTTAAAGCCATGATGTCTGGCTTTATGCACAATTGTGTCAGATTCACGATTTCTCACAGCCTGGAAAGTAGCTCTAACTGTGTGTATGTTCCTTCATCCGAACTTCTTATTTCTACCTTCAAATGAATCCATTTGCAAAAACATCAAAGGGGAGGGGAAAAAAAAACATTTCAGCTACATTGACAGTTCTGTGCAATATATTAAGATTGATCAAGGCTTGCGTGACAAGTTCATGAACATTGGCTTTCTTTCTGAAACTGAAATGATTTGGGGTCTGAGAGATTGAATTGTTTGATATATGGCAGCCTGTGTTGCTGGGTTTTTTTTTTTTTCCCAAGGAAAGGATTTGTCTAAGGTTTTGTTTGTTTATCCTTTAGTGAATATGGGCAGGGTCCCCTTCCCTCCAGATTTATGCCTCTTATGTATTTGCCTATAATGAAGACATTCTTTCCAGAGCCAAATTCAGTAAGTATGTGAGTTCTACCTGTTGCGAACAAAATGAGAGCTAGTGAATTGCAAATTTGGTACTTTCCCACATACACATAACATAGATGTACATTCACATGCTAAATCTTAACAGTAGGTTGGTTTAGAATTCTTCTTGTGTATCCCTGTAGATAACTATAATTGACACACATATACAACAGATACGGACTCTAGCTATAATTGCGTACCCAAAGTCACCCCAATCAGATGTACATCCACGACTCAGGAGGGCTCATCTCCCATATTGAGCACTGAGCAATCATTTAACCTCCCTGAAAAGTGGCAGTAAATATTAATTTCATTCTCTGTCTTATAAGATTTTGCGAAGATCACTTCAATTAAATTCCTTGATTTTTAAACTTTTAAATATATGTGTTGAGATATACTATGTGACAGGCACCATGCAGATTATTGTGGGCTAATAAGATAAATAGCTTTGCCCTTGAGGAGCTCTCAGCCTAGGAGAGAAGGTACTGTCACTACATAGTACAATAAAATTATTTGGAAAACATATTCCATAAGAAAGATACAGATGAAATACTATATACGTTGTGGAAATAAAAATAGTACTTTTGAACATAATAGGGCTGTGAAAGGGAGCAACTGAGATTGTGCAAGTAAAACCTTTTTAGAAAGGAAAAGACATTTAAGCAGGTTGCGATTACAGTGCTTCATTTTGGGGACGCACTGCCGTTATCCTGCTGAAAGACAAGCTGTGGTAATCATTTTTGATTTTGCCTTTATGAGGGTAAAATCATGACAGATTGGCATGGGCAATTCTGAAAAAAAAGAAAAAAGGGAAAAGGCACTTAATGATCTTGTGATTTCCATCCTTCCTTCAGTGATAGCCAAGTGTACCCCTCAGGGTCAACTATTAATATGCTTGTGTCTTGTGGTCTTTTCTTGGATGGAAAACCTACTTAAACAAATAATAAAAGAATTTGATTAACTACCTGACTGACTGATTACCCCTTAATTTTAAACCATGCCCTGATAGAATGGAACATTAAATGAATGTTTTGATAGGAGTGGGAATGTGGGAAAATTCCAAAATAAGGAAAACCTAGACCCTAAAGAGAGGAAACTTCAAGTAGTGAAGGAGGAAGGTGAATATAATGAGTACATATGGCAAAGTCTGTAGATGAAGAATAGAATGGCAGATGTGGGGGGGGAAGGGGATGGGTATATAAATACATAATGAGTGCGATGCGCACTGTCTGGGGAATGGACACACTTGAAGCTCTGACTGGGGGCAGGGTGGGAGGGCATGGGCAATATACATAACCTAAACTTTTGTACCCCCATAATAAGCTGAAATAAAAAAAAATTTTTATGAACCTCACAGATTTTTCAAGTCCATGACTGTAGTCCAGGAAAGAATTTACCAGATATTATCCTTTCACTCCCAAATTGAATAATTAAACATGTAGTATTTTTTTCATGATGGTTTTAAGAAAATGAAAGCATGAAGGAGTCCTGCTATCCTTACCTGGGTTGCTCAAACATCAGATTGCTTTTATTTATAGGGTTAAGAAAACATTTGTGAAAGCTGAATGCATTTGTAATTCGTTCTGATGACCCTTGATCTGTGGGTCATATTCTGAATTATCACACCATGTATTTTTATTTTTCTTAGGTAAAACAAAACCCCTCTAGTTGCCTCTTCTGTACCTGAAGGTATTTTATCTTCAGGTGTTCCCTTAGGAAGATCCTTTGACAAAGACAAATCCAAGCCCTGAGGCTCAGAGCCTTCTGTGAAGGTCTTGGGAAGGTTTAATCTGGAAAAGGAAGCTTTCTTCAGATATTTAAAGGGTGTATAAAATATTAGGCTTATTCTATATGGACCCCAAGAACAGAACCAGGGTTGGTGGGTAGAATTTCTAGCAGGATAGATTGTGGTTCCTTGTATGGAAGAATTGCCCAAGGTTAGAGATGATCAAGGAAGGAATGGCGCCCCAAAGAGATAGGTATTGGGACCCCTGCTCGGCACCAGAAAGCTTCAAACATCAGCAGGATGAACATATCAAAACAAAACTTGCAATGGCCGAAGCTAAGCAGGCAAGGAAGTTTTTATTCAAAGCCATTGCAATAGGGAACAGAGGCTACAACTAAATCAAACTCAACACTGAAGAAGAGAAGATTTTTCTAAGGGCTGAAGGACAGTAGGGGGAAGTCATAGGTCATCTACATTTGCTAATTGTCTTTATCCAAAGGGAAAATGAATATCTCCTGTCTGTAAGATAAGAGATAGTTTTGCAATTTAGAGTAAGGCAGACCCCCACCAAATTCAGCTCCCAGTCTTTCCCAGAAAGTAGGAGACTCTGTTACAGTCTCCTTTGTTGGTTGCATTTTAAAGAGATGGTTCCTAGGTCCTTGAAAAAGGTTGTAAAACTGGTAAGAGGCTTTTAAAAAGATTTACAAGTCAAAGGGTCAAAGAAAGGATTTATAATTACAAGTTTTCTAAAGTAAATGCTGGAAGAGAAGGAAGGTTAGGGACCTAGAGTCAGGAAGGAGCCTGCCTAAGGTTTAGTCCAGCTGAGGAAGGGCAAGGCCTGCTGGATCAGTCATATAGCAGGGATGTTGTAGCTGGAAGTCAAGTGGTGGGTGTGTGCTTAGAAAGGATCACTATTAAAATCTCCTCCTCATCTCAGAAGTCCTGTTTCCTAACTTTAGCTAAAAGGATCAGGAAATGGGGGGTGGTTCACCAGGAATTCCATCCTCTTGTTTTTAGTGAGGAACTTAAGCGAGATGCTGTTTTATAATAATTCTTTCTCCTTCATTATGGCTTCTCTATGGCTTTCCTCCAGGAGCTCAGATTATTTCTCTTTTTCTATTTGTAGAGTTCAGGGATTTAAAATTGTATTTCTTTGCAGTTGTATTAATCAACATTAGGTTGAAATGTTTGGTGGTACCTCTAATAAAAATGACAAACTTCTACTTTTAGTAACAAACCACCTCAGTTTAGGAAACCCAGGTGTTATGGTGCTAATTAAACCTAGTAAATATTCCCCCCAATGGAATAAGGAATAAGGAAGTATAAAGACCAACAAAGGCTGTTGTACACGATTGTGAAGGAAAATATCACTAGAGCATTCATTCTGCTCTTTAAAAGGCTTTTCAGATATAGTTTGGAGCTTTTGTTTTTATTATACTGTATGGTTCTTTATTGTATATTCGTATTAATGGAGTTACCACCACTAAACTAGCACAGCTTATTTATATCATTTCATATGGACTGAAATTGAAGATGGGTGAACTTCAGTTTTTTAAGGGAGCCACAAATAACAATACCCAGAGGCAGAGGAATGATTGAATTTGCCAATAGCGTCTGTGTAAGCTTTGCTAATTTAGAGGGGCATTTTCAAATATTACAGTGGCTGGGATTTCCCAGGGGAGTTCACTTGGGCACAGCATGTGAATCAATGTTTAAATGACATTATTGTTGGAATGATTTGCAAGAAAGGACGAAAAAGTAAATAGATGATTTCATAATTAATACTGTAATTGCAAATCATGCAAGACTCATTTGTCTTTGTAGGAGAGGCAGCTGAGCCCTCTTCTATGTCCTGCCCTGCTGGCTGCTAGGTCCAGGGAACTACTCCTGAAGAAAAGCAGTGAATTTGCCTAACAACTTCCCCATTAAGTGGCCGGGCTTTGATTATTACCCTTAACAGCCTTGTCCCCTCCCTTTGGGCACAGATCCCTGCTGGCTGGTTTCAGATTGCCCCTCTGCTGATTCCATAATTGGAATTGATAACTGACCATCACAGAGGAACTAGGGACATTTGTCAAATCCTGTCATCCTTCCAGAGCTAGAAATAGTCTTTCCTCTATTGGTGAAATTAAGCCCACAAAGAATTTTAGAATTTGGGGCCCTAAGTTTAATCTAGCCCCATTCATTCATAAAGGGAAATGAGGTTATGTGACCTGCCTGTGGTAGTATAATTTATTGGGCACAGAGAGAGAATTATAACCCACATGGTCTCTCCCTGCCTTGCTTTGCCTTCGACTGACACCATTTCTTCATGAATGAGTAATTTTCTGAAGGTTATGTGTGAGTGGGAATGCAGTTGTTAATCCGCTATTTTTTTTTTTTTTCAAAATACTGCTTTCTTTGGACAGCCTCCCTCTGGCCAGTCTACTGTGGAGTCCCTTTTTGTTGTAATCAAATAGAAGCCCTCAGAGGAAGGCTATCCAGGTGCTGTATTGAATAGCTATTCCCCACACCTTATTTCCTTAATGAGCCTAACCACTCTGATTAACTCTTTTATTCTATATATGAGAAAATGATGGCCAGATGTGTTAAACACCTTGCCCCAAATCACACAGCTCATAAGTATAGGAACTGGGATTTGAAGGTCCTTGTGATTCTAACACCTTGAGTCTTTGGCCAATATTCTATGCTAATTTGGCTTCTTTCTCATCCTCATCTGAACAATTGATTTACCTCAATGCAACTGATTAAGCTGATAATGCAAAGTGTTTTACACTGAGAGCTGTGAGGTTGCCTTTGCTGCCTGGTAACTTCTCCCCTCCCTTTCTACCCACCCCTTACCTCCATAGTATTCCAGCCTAAATTTGCTCCCCCTCCGGCATATAGATGTGAAGACAAGCACCTATTCCAAAAGCACTGCATTGCTCCTTCTAGAATGGTTTTGCCTCTATGCCTCTTTATAAATCCTTAAAACAATTATTGTTCAAAATGGATGTCTGAGTGCTTGTGGGAGTTTTTTGGGTCTTTCTCACATCAACACTTCCATGGGGGTCTGTGGAATTTACTGACCCTTTGAGAAGGAGCCACCAGTGCACTGGTGGAGTTTTTGAATAGAAGGTGTTGACTTCCACTGTGGAGGAAAAAAGAAAAAGAAAGCCTCTCTATTCTAGTCACCTTGGAAAGATAAAAGTGAAAAGCTTTATTTCTTAGAAGTAGAGAGAAAGATTTGTTTACTGTTTTGCTGTGCCAAATAAGAATGATGCATTTTTTATTTTCTTGAGGAAAAAAAAGACCAAGCTAAAAAAAAAAAAAAAACAAAAACAAAAACAGCAATTGAGTGAGAGGTAAATGAAAGAAGGAACAGAGACTCCATAGATTGATGAAACATTTCATGTGCAAACTGAACTCTAAAGAAGATGAGATCAGTCCTAGCAAGCAGTTCCCACTGTGAAGTGTGGGGTTCAAGGCCGAGTCTGGCAAGGCTGGTGTGTGCCTTCTGCCTTGTGTGCCTGTGCATGGGCTATTACTTGGATGGCTGGAACTAAGGCCTGTCTCTCTTTCCCCTCTGCACACATGCGCACACAAGTGTGCATCACATAAATGCACAGACTACACTCCTCCCCAACTTGTTGAATGAAGGTTTGTTTGTCAGGCTACTTCACAGAGTACGTATATTTTCAGGAGTAGCTATAGCTTGGTGAAAGAGCGACGGACTTAGGAGCACAGATTTAGCAATTCAGCTTCATCCAACCAGCCAAAGGTCCTGCAGTGTTGATTCATTCTTATGAAAATTGTGAAACACTATTTGCAAAACTAAAATTTTGAGTCTTAAAAGTGTAGAAGTGAAAAAATACTATATTTTCTTCAACCGCCAGAAGGGTCATGGTTGACATGCCTATAACAAATTTATTAACAAGAGAAAAGCATAACAAATTTACTTAACCAAAGTTTTATGTGACATAGATGGCTTCAAAAATGATGACCCAAATACCCCGAGAAAACTGTATTTTTATGCTTAAGTTTGATGAATAATGGACGGTCATATAGAAATTGTACCAATTCCTCTACGTATGGGACAGGACACCTATCACATGAAGGGTCTTATGATTTAAGTTGAAAGCTGTTTTCCCAATACCCAAGGTGCCACATTTTGCGGTACTATGTTTTGAGCCCCAAGAGAAGTTATAATAAGAGTTTTGAGAGACAAACAGGGAGCATTGGACCAGCACAGAACAACCAAGGCCCTCAGAGGCAGGCCATCCTAAGTTCAGATTTCATCACCAGCATTTCTCCCCGTGTGGCCTTGGGCCAATTACCCTCTCCAACTTTTCTTTCTCACTCTCAGAACATAACACCTACTTTGCATGGTTCTTGTGAGGGTTGAACAAAAGAACATCCCTGGGGTCATCTGGCAGAATATCTGACAGGCTGATTTTCATATTCTGCAGTTCCTTGCACTTTCTGCAAGAAAATTTCCCAGAAGGGAAACTATTTGGGAAGCAAAATTAATAACAGATTTAAAAAAAAAACATAATTAGATATATTTCAGCAATCTTAAAGGAATATTGTGTAATTAAACTCTAGAAGCTTAATATCTTTGTAAAATAACCAATCATTTCTATTCCACTAGGTAAGGTATTTTCTTGCCTGGTCTTTCTGGAGAAATCCAATCACTCGTTCAAGTTAAATTAAGGAAGAAAGGGGAAATCCTTTACAGATATGTCTATGGCATCACTTCTCAGCTCAAACCCAATGGCTCATTTCAGTCAGGATAAAAAAAAAACCTTATTCTTGATAATGGCCCACAAAGCCCTGTGCATTTGGAGCCCTCCTTTCCCAAAAAGCACAACAGAAATAACTCTTGCCGTCAACTTTTGTCTCTCTTACCCACTGCTGTTCTTCAAAAGTGTCAGGCATGCCCTTACCTCAGAATCTTTGTGCTTGCCTTTCTGCTGCCTAGAACGATTTATCCCATATATTCACAAAGTGCATTCTCTCACCTCCTTCTGGGGGAGGTTTCTGGAGAAGGTAATTCTCTCCATGAGTTTGCCTTTTTGTAATCTTCAGCTTATGAGAGTGTCCATTTCTGAGCTTGTGCTCTGATTCTGCAATTCCCTTTAGGTCCAGATTGACTCCTTTTATTACCCTGGCACAAACTAGCATCCATTTAGAAAGTCTGCTGAAGAAGCAGCTGGGATAATGTAAATGCATGTAGAATTATTCCGTATTTCAGACCCAGAAAGGCTTGTGGACACGGATGGATGCATATGCTAAGTAAGAGCTGGCATAAATCTTAACCTAGAATTGGAATTTAAAACGGAACTTTATTTGAGCTTCAAAATGGACTTCCTTTAACTCTCTCAAAGGAATAAATAAATAAATAATATAAAAACTGATTACATGCTATGGTGCATCTTGACATGTAGATCGGGGACATTTGCATTGATATTATAAGAAAGAATATTTGTGGAGGATATCTGTATATCTCATAACAATTGTTAATCGAATAGGGAAAGTAATTCAATAGCTGGGCTTAATTTTCCACTAATTCAAGTGTGGAATGGAATTGTTGTGGTGAATCTCTGCTGAAAATAGATGGTTGTAAATTTATGAGTTAGAATTAGACCTTGCTCTTCTATAGTAAATACGCAGGTACACAATCATTGTACATGTGTGTGTGTGTCTGCCTCCTTATCTGTCTGTCTGTGTGAAACATGTCATTGTAAACCTTTAACATCTCCTTCTCCCTCTCTCCTTCCTTCCTTCCTTCCTTCCTTCCTTCCTTCCTTCCTTCCTTCCTTCCTGCTTCATATCTATAGTCAATGAGTAAATGATATCTGCTCTAAAAGCCCTACCTGACTCTCACCCCATCTCCACCTCTGCCATGTCCTCTAGCGTATGAACTTGTGTCCATCTTCCCACTTACCCTACTTTATTGAAAGTGCTGATAAAGTATTAGTAATTGTCTCATTCCTGTTAAATATAAGTTCTATAATAACAGTGATCATGTCTATCTTGTTCACTGTTATATTTTGAAGTAATAACATAGTATTTGGAATATAATAGGTGCTGAAGCTGTATAATAGGCTGAATGAATGAATGGATGGATTCAGTGCTGACTAGATGTGAAACACTGTGCTAGACCTTAAAAGACATTTACCACCAGAAATTGTTTCTGTCCCCCAGAAGCTTGCAATGCTATTGTGCAGATAAAACACACTCTCCTAGCATGGTCTGCTGCGATAGATTATAAGAAATAAAATGGTTGTTATAATCAGTCTTATTGGAAACCAGAGACAAGTCAGATGCTGTGAGCTGTGTCATGGGAAGTGATAAAGTTCTAGAATTCTAATGGCAAGAAAGAGAAAACGTGGTAGAACAGCAGGAGGTAAGTGTAGCTTGGAATTGTCAGAGCAGCAAGTTCATGCAAAGAATTAGTGATAGAAAAATTTGGATAAAAAGGCAGATTTAGCCTGTGGAAAGTCGTGTGAGCTGAGCTATGGGGCTCAACTCAGTGGCTACAAGGAAGCTTTGGTCATTTCTGAACAAGAAAGGGACATGATGGAATCACCCTTTTAATAAGATTAATATGTGGTGGCTGAGTGCAGTGTAGATTATCTGTTGGCACATAAAGTACATGTTTGTGTGAACCTGTGAGTTGATATGATAGGCGAGTGCCAGTCTGATTAATTATAAACTCCCATGGGTCAGATAAGCAAGTAAATGAAGGCGTTAATCTTGAGGTTAGTGCAACTTATGGAGGCTCAAACTCAAGTGTTGCACTTGAGAAAATCATTAGTGCAGGAAGCTTTGGCACACACAACATTAATTTTTCAAGCAGAAATAAACTTCTCAGTTCTACAGCTTGTGTTTCCGAGTGAGGAGAATAGAATATAAAAGAGTACCTGCCTGTAATTTAGATTAGTTACTTTGTTCTTGTGTGTTATTTTTGTTTTATTTTTTGTGTGTGTGCAAAGTGGGGCATGTTTTTAATCCTTTCTGTATCCCAATAATGTTTAGATACCCTATTAGAATGCAATTTGATACAGTAGAAAATAATACAGTCTCCGTAGCCAAACAGCCCTGGATTTTAATTACAACACTATGTTCACTAGTGATCTTGGGTAAGCTATGACTTGAGCCCATTTTCCCACAATTAATTCTTCATAGAGTCATTAAAAGGATTGTAATTAGATTTGTATATGGAGAGTAATAATCCTTTTAATATGATAATAGTAGTATTTACCTATTATATGTCAGTCACTGTGCTTAGAGCCCAAATTCATTATTTCAATTAATTGAGCAGATACTTCAGTAAAATCTTAGATCTACTCTGCCTCTCCAATGAGAAACATACTCCGCAATGCAAACTGTATGTGCCTTGTTTCTATGCCATTGTGCACACTGGTGCATGTGTGTATATAAATGTGTGTGCATGCGTGTATTGTGTGTATGAGAAGGAAATGAAAGTTAGGTAAATGTTCAAAGGTAAGTTACAGGTTATGATGACACCCACGAGACTCACTTTTAGGGAATCAAGACAAGTACAGACTTACGTGACATAATAGGTTTTGCTTTTGGTTTTCCCATTTACTTCCTTGCCTGTTCCAGAATGGTTTTGGCTGGTTTTACTTCACTGTTTACCCTGGCTTGGGCAGGCTTCTTTAATGCATCATAAATGCCGCAGAATTAGTATATCTGTTCCTTGAGGTTTTGTTTCTTTATGTCTGAGCTTTTCATTCTATTTGGTTCATCCTCTTTTTCCTCCCCCGCAGTGTCTGTGCTAAATCTTTCCTAACCGTTCCCTATTAAAGTTTTAATTCACTTGCTTGTTCAATCCTTACCCACAAGAAGCAAAACGCTTCTGCTAAACACAGTTTAGTTTGCAATGCATTCCAAACTTATTAGGTTAAAAGACACACAAACAAACTGCTTTCTGAGAAGTTTTGGGATTCTGTAAGCTTTATGATACCTATGGTTCAGGTAAAGTGTCTTTGGCAGCCAGAATATAAATTCACTTGTACATTGGACACTATAATAGATTATTACTAAATAACTGTATCAGGAATTCCATTCGTGGTGATTTTTGACAAATTGACAAGCCTTATAAATGCTTCATGTTTCCACATTCTAGCACTGTTCTTTGTCTCTCAGATAAGTTATAAGAAATTATATATATATATTTTTTGAACTTGCTAATCAAATATTCTTTATCTTCTAGAAGTCAAGAAAATCTTATGACTCTATTAATATTTTATTATTCTTAAAATATGATAAAGCCAAATATTGATATGATATATTGATATGGTCAGGACCTTTCAGATTAGACATTAAGTGCCCATATAGTGTTATCATAACCTATCTTAAATATGAACTGATTCACAGATATACAATAGTTATTTAAACCAAAAATTATTAAGAACTTTAGGGAATATGTAAACTCTAAATGTCAAATAGGTTTCATCCTGAATGACAGCTCTGATTGATAAGATGTGATTATCCAAATTACTTTGAGGAAGATTTTTCGCTGCATCCAGCTCTCCTGGAAAAAGAAAAACACCACGATCAATTAGTGACGCCTGTAATGTGACAGGAGTGGGGATTTCCACGATCATGCCAGGAATTTTACACAGCCACTTGAAATACACAAACACAAAAACTGAGGCACAAAGAATTTGTATGATTTGCAAGTTTAGAGTGTGGAGTAAATGTGTTTTTAGAATGTGGACTACAGAAAGTGAAACATCTACAGTATTTTGAAAATAGAATACAGTTTGAGAAGGTGAAGAGAAATAGGAAAGCAATTCCTTGGTGAAGTCATTTAAGCTTGGGTCTCTTTACTCTTAATGGTGTGTGGCACTGTTGATAAGAGGTGATCAAACACCTGGTTTAGGAGTCACATTGAACTAGCTTTAAATTCTAGTTTCCACCACTTGGGGCCATTTTCTGGAGCTCCTATTTCCTTATCTGTAAAAGTAAATATTGGGTTGATTAATGTATTGTGCGTGAGGAACTTGGCACAATGCTAAATAAGTGCTCAAGTAGTATCTTCAATAGTAGTAGCAGAAGTAGCTATTGTTTTCCCTAACTAGATCCGAAAGCTAAACAAACAAATTTTGACCATATGAAAGACCTCTTGAATCCACAAACCTGGCAAACTCCCTTTGAGTAAGCCTTCCCCTCAGGGAAATTGAGGGAGGTAGGGAGGGTGGGGGTGGCTTTTGAAAATGTTTAGGGAAAAATGATATAAAAATGCAATGTAGCTTATCTACCATTAGCATCACTTTTTTCCCCTTATTCTATGGCATCCAGATTCTCTAAGGCTAGATGTATGACTATAACTGTTTGCTTATTCAAGGAATCCTTACTTTCTAGATTGCATCCCTAAGTAAAATCTTTTTTATGTTTTAATTACTTCATTAAGATGCCCCCACCCTTCCCCCATTTCTTCAGGCATTGTCACATATTAAATTCATGTTCAAAGCATATCTAAGCAAGAAGGTGACTTTTTGAGTTCATGTTCTAATTGATGATACAAAATACTAATTAAATGCATCTGTTGCCAATCAGAACATATCTAGAATTCAGCAGTGCAGCTGTGCACCAGTGGAGCTGCATGGTAGATTTGATTGGCGATGGCATAAGGACATAATTTGTCCTTCACCCGGTGATTCCCAAGTCTGGCACAACCTCGGAATCTCCCTGAGGAGCTTTTAAAAATCAATGCAATATTCCTTCTGCCCCACCCCCAACGTTGGCACCCTAAGACTTTGATATTTTTTAACCTCCTAAAGAAACTGCTGATGATCAGCCAGGACTGCAAACTATAGTTCTAGATCTAAAGTATTTTGAAGAAACAGAAACAATGTCTGGTGCAGTCTGTAATTCTTAAATTCATTTGCCTCTAGATTCTCTCATTCTCTTCATAATCCCAGTTTACTCCTTCTTATTATTGTATCTTCTCTGGCATCCTCGTGGGGTTTTACAAAAAGCTGCAACTGTTTTTACTTCATCAGAAAAGGCAGGTGAGTCTTTGGCTTTGCTTCAATGTAGCTGAACATAAAGGTTCCACTTAGACTGCTCTCTGGAAATGTCATTTATTGTGATTGCACGAAAAGTTTGTACTGGGTAGCTATAGGTGGCTCCTATGTAAAACAACAGCTAGTTATCAAAAATGACAATAGTATTGTCATTTTAAATGCATATATGTTCAAATAGTTAACCTATATTGCTCAATTTTATCCTGAGTTGTATTTTATTATCAAAAATATCTTTCCATCATGTTCATATTTAGAGTTCTGACTTTGCCCTCAAATTGGCACATATATTCAAATTATCACATAGAGACCTTGTATAAGTAAAATAAAATTCAAAGACTATAGTCTTCATCTTTTGTTTCTCTCACCATATTTTCGGGTAGTAGTATGACCTTTTAGCCAGTTTCTCTTCTGGTTGTTATTTGAATCTGCCGCATGTCAAGTAGCTACTATGTGATGTGCCAAACCCACTGCTCATTATGTTTGCACATCACCTCATTTCTTTTCAGAGAGTGGCATGAAGAAGGTATCATGAGGAAACAGAGCCCCACCGAATAGCAGTATGAATCCAGGTCTTCCTAATTATAAAACTCAAATGAATGTATTATATTTTTTGTCCCAAGGAATCTGTGTGGGGCAGAAACACAACAACACAGTGACTTACTCTAGTAGGTAAAAAACAGGACTTTGGAACCAATTGGCCATGATTATAAGAAAAAGAATGATCAAGAAATAGCTTTTAAAAAAAAAAAAAGACCTTGCCAGACTCTATAGAAAGAAGGAGTGAAGGAAAAGAAACAAAGAAATCTCATCTTTTTATTCTTACTATATCACAACAGAAATGCAAAGAAATAAGACCATGAGGTCAAATTAGAGTTTTGAGTGGTGAGTGCCCTAAATCTTAGACCCTGACACACATTAATAAAGGCCTGACCTGGATTCAAAAAGGGAACAACAGACAGGCTGGTTTTGTTGACACACAATCATATTTTCCCATTAC
Organism: Eulemur rufifrons; assembly: GCF_041146395.1. Classification (NCBI taxonomy): domain Eukaryota; kingdom Metazoa; phylum Chordata; class Mammalia; order Primates; family Lemuridae; genus Eulemur; species Eulemur rufifrons. Next base: position 84,206,354 of record NC_090988.1, on the reverse strand, counting down.
ATAATAAATTTCCCCTGATGCAAGAACATTTAAGAGATTGAGTGAGGGCCTTCATGGCTGTTTGAGGTAATTTAATGCCAAAATTTTTTCCTTAAAGAGGTTCTCAATCAATACAATATCAAAGACTTGCACAGGTGTGCACAAAGAAAGCTTTCATGTCAAATATTTTTGCATGCTTTTCATTTCATGTCATCAAGGTCCACTTTGAAGCCTCTTTCCAGGAACCAGGACCACAATTAGTATTTGGCATCTGATGTAGATTTTTTTTATTTCCCTGTTTAGAGTTAGTAGCTCCCTGGTTTGCAGAGCATGAGAAAGAAATCTTGCTGCCTTCTGCACCAGTTTCAAACAGAGCAAACCCTGCTATGATTTAAATCTTTTTTGTGCAAATCTTTTGAAGCCATAGGAATGACAACAATAAAAATAAACATGAATAGAAACATGCAAGGTAGAAAATGATGCTAACTCAATACAGTAAAATATCTTTAATCCCAATACTAAAAAACAGTTTGCGTTTCCCTTTATGTTTTTGATAATAGGAGCTCTATGAACAAATATTCTTCCTGATTTTTAGTTAAAATTCCATTACTTGGTGCCAAATATATTGTGTTCACATGAGTCTTCTCTAGTCAAATGTATAAGGAAAGTCATTGAAATGTGGAGAGAGGCATAGAATAAATCTTTTGCAAGTACAATTTAGAGTTGTAGGACCAACAGGAAGTCAGAATTTCAATTTGCTCCTTATAACCTTTGCATTTAGAAAATAATTCAAGATTCAATTGGAGAAATGATACCATTTGATTTCTCCTGGTAGTTCATCTTCACTATTTTGATACTGATAAAATTAGCTTCTTAGTGCTTCAGGCTAGATGTTTTTTTCTATCTTCCTTCAATATTCTTCACTATAAAAGAGTCATGTAATTAGTTATTTTACATTAGGCCATGGATAGTCGATATTTAAACCTAAGCCCCCTAAGGTAATATCCGGGAGTATTCTCTCTCTTCCCCCCATCCCCGCTTACTTGCTCACAAATAATCTCTCCCTCTCTCTCTCTGTCTCTCTGTGTCTCTCTCTTCCACCATATACATAGCTTTCTCTCTCCTTCCTTCATTCATTTTTCCTCTAAGAGCTGAGTGGGAGTTGGTGTTTCATCTGTTCTCTACAGGGTATTGATTATAAAGGTCCCCCATCTATGGAAGTCATTTGGAATCCTCTACTCCACCTAGTGTTGGAAGGACTGATTTTACACTTCAGGAGTGGGGCAGCATGCTGCTGGGAGGGCAACGGAAATAAATGATCAAAACATCTAACTTGCCAAAGTCCCTTTCCTTCTCTTTGCCTTCGTTTCCTCCTGTGTATGCCACAGACAGATGGCTGGGCTGGTTAATCTCCAGGGTCCATCTCTGTGATACCAATATCCTATGGTGCTTGAAACCGGGCTGCTCCTTTTTAAGGAAAGACAAGAGGCAGCTCTGTGGGCAGCGGAGGGGAGGGGAGAAGGCATTGCCTGCCGTTGTCCCCATCTGATAATAGAGGAGTTGCAACTGGCCTTATGAGAGCTGTCAATCCAAACTTTTACACATGGAGCAGACCCAGTAGAAATGCAGGAATCTAACATTTGTATCTAAGAACATTGATTCAGCAGCTCAAAAACATAAAAATAAAAATCTTCCCAAAAGACATTTCACCTTGAAGTATTCTCATCTTCAGCTGAGTGTGTCTCTGCTATTCTGGAGCAGTGCTAAGGGTTCAGATGTAATTTTGCATTTGGCACGAAGCCAGCCACCGAAGCCAGCCGTCAAATCCAAGAGGGAAGTCAGAGTTCAGGCTTCCTTAGGCTTCCCCCGTCGCCCCCACTGCTGAGTGGGTGAAATTTATTTTTTTTCCCATACAGGGAGAGATGATCCAATTTGAGCCCCAGGCAGTCGCCATGGCTCCTTTGTAGGTTCCCCTCCTTGACAGTGGTCTGCTATGGCCAGACTAAAATGTGTCAGTGGCAGCAGTCGCTGTCATCCCCCTGGCACAGCCCTGCCATTCTCGAGCCACCAAGGGCATCTTGCACAAAACGCTTCCTGACAGAGGGGCCCCCGTCACACAGAGAGATCAAGTGGCAGGGTGCATAGGGGTGAGAGGATTTGCTTAAAGGGGGAAAGCTAAATCCGTCCATCAGCATCTTTCCTTTATAGAGCTGGTAACTGCAGAAATGTCAGAGTGAGACAGGCTTTCAGGAAACCTACCTTCCCCTGGCAGTGATGTGCATTCATTGTGCAGACTTGAGGTGATCCAGTATAAACCTATGCTGAGCCTGAAAGCCCAGTGTCATTGTGCCGTTGGCAGAGCAAAGGCTGCATAGTCCATGCCTTGGGAAGAGGAAAACATGAAGGTTATGGTGACTCAGAGACTTAGCCATCACAGCATCTGTGTGACCATGCAGAATAGGCTTTCCAGTTTCTAAGGCCTCCAGCTGCACTACAGACTGTAAGAAAAAGCTTTGTGCTTTGTTTTGCACAGGCTGAACAATATCCAATGCAGGGAGATTTGGTCTGGGAAGTAGAGAGGAGGAGGATCCTAATTTTCACCCATCCAGTGTATCTGTCTTCCTCTTCTCCCTGGCATTTTCACTGGCTGAGGAGTGGGGAGCCTAAATCTGGAAGGCAGGAGAGTCAGGAGAAATTCTCAGACACTCAGAGAAATAACAGCATTAACTAAAATTTTGAAATAGGATAAATCTGTCCTCCTGCATTCTAGACTCCCTGTTTTGTGCCTGTGACTGTTAGTTTATTCATTCATTCAAACATCCATTAAATCACTCAATAAATTGTTGAGTGTCTGCTATCAGTAGATCCTGAATCTAGAACAGCGAATAAGAAACAACCAGGACAATGCCTTCCTAGAGCTTCTCACAAACAAGCAAATAAAGAGCAAGCAAAATACAGATTGCAGGGAGTGCTATGGGAGGAATAAACAGGCTGATATGGTAATTGGAGGTGGTAGGGAAAGGGGAAGCTGCTTGGGATTGGGAGGATGGAGAAGGCTTCTGTGAGGACAATAAAAGGCTAAAATAAGAAAATGACCTACCATGGGAAGGGGGAGAAATAGGGGAAGAACATTCCAGGTCCCTGGATGTTGTCACATTCTTAGACTCCTAGGGACTCAGTGCTTTTCCTGCTCTTCCTATTTCCTTCCTCATCCAGGACCTCAAGTATCCAATTTTGTCTTCATTACTTTCTAACTATGTTACCTTGGGCAAGTTTCTTCACCTCTCTTGTCTGAAAAATGGGATAATAGAAGCTATAGGCTATATATTGATGGTTATTTCAATATAAAGTAAAAAACTAGCACAATGCCTGGCACTTTGTAGGGGCTCAGCAAATCTTAATTCCTCTTCTCATACTTCTCACTTAGTTTTCATCATCACACTTTATTTCAGATTCCTAACTAAATTATACATGGCAACTCTTCCTAGAGATAGTAGTATTTTAAGAAGGTCTAAATAGTGCAGTGTCTATTCTGATCCTCTGTCTGGGAAAAGTTGTGATTGGGAACAGGGTAGCATGGAAGAGTTTCCTGGGCTCTGGAAGTCAAACCTGTTGACAGTTGTCTACAATTTATATGAAGCCCTGGAAGCTGGAAATCCTGGTTTTCAGCCCTGTCATTCTTTGTCTTTGGATGGGTAAGATCAAGGTGGCTCATTATTGCTTGGGAAATGGTAACATTGAAGAAGAGTTGTTATATATGAATACACACAAACACATACAAATACACAATAGCCAAAAGAAAAACATCCCAAATGTTAAGTGTGCTTAACTTCGCCATTGCCACAGATCACTCTGCCCTGCCTAAAAGTGCCACACTGTGTCCCTTCACTGTCCTCAGCTGGCTATCAACCAAGGTGTTAGCTGATAAGAGATTCATACTGAGGATTTCCCCCATAAGGTTTTACACCTGTCATGAAACTTGTTTAAAACTCACTTTGCACACCTTATTTGAATTCTATTGTGTGAAAGAATTTCTCCTGGGATGAATTGGGATTTGTAACAGGAAGTACTGTAGAAAGAAAGTAGCCTGTGAGCACAAAGCTGTCCTAACAGGAGGCAAATGGGGATAACTGACTCTTTCTTGGAAAGAAGGTGAACAATCCCTTTATTCTGATTGGAGACTCTTGGTCATGAAATTGCAATGCCTCCCTCCAGAGTTGGCAGTTATCTGCCATTCTTGTCCTCCTTCTTCTTTTGAGATAGGGAATAAATGGGTCTAAGTGATATATGTAGGTTTTTTTAGTAAAATTCTGATGTCAGCTGAGACCAACCTCTTCCTTAACATCCAGATTGGATTTCGTAGACTCCACCACTCTGAGTACTGTTGGAAGTCCAACAACCTTCCCAAGACACAGATTGTTGTGGAGTTTGCATTTCTACAAATCTCCAGGCTCTCTATTTCCAACTTGTTGGTATTTTCTTATTCTCTACTCATTTTTCTGTAATTACTTCCTTGTTTTTTCCTGGTATCAATCTGAACACAGAATCTTCTTGATCTAGTTTTTCCCCTCTGCTCCCACTCAGAAGAGACAGCTTGTGTATGGGATTTTATTAGCACCCTGTATAAAAAGGGGACACATTTGAAATCTCAATATTTAACATTATGCTTTCTAAAATTGTCTTAACCATTTCCAAAAACATGGGCTTCATCATCCTTCATGATCCTATGAGCCAATTTGAATACCCTATATACACATATCAGCAATTCCTCCTGTGTTCATGTAATTAATTTATCTTCCAACTCAGAACACTTTTGACAACAGCCATAAACTAGAACTGTCCCAGGGAAACTGGGATGTATTTTCATCCAAATGATTTTTGCTGCTGACTTCCCTCACGTGTTACTAATGTGCCTTAGTTTTGATTCAGTTCCAATCTCATTTTTAACACTCTAAGTTCCATTTTCTGTTAATGATATATATTACTATCTTTTTCAGAAATTTCTGACATTCATCTCTTGACCTTTCTCAATGACTTTGACTTGCACTGCTGATATCCCAAATTCAGGCTACTTTTAGAGTGATACCCAACCTCAAGCACAACCACAAGTCCCGATATCTAGCCCCAGATCAGGGATAGAAGGGTGAAGTCTGGGGAGGGGTACAAAGTAAAGCTGGCTTTTGCTGAGATGCACGTCTTCAACATACAAGCACTTCAAACAGCACGTTTCTCTTCCCTCTCATTATCTCAACTTTTCAATGAGCAAAATAGGCTGCACAGAGTTTCTGATTGGTTTTATAATGAGATCATTATCCTAGCTTGATCATGGCATGGAAGCCACTTTCCAGGCCATAAACCACCATGTAAACCACCATGTAGTTCCTTGAAGGAACACACCTGAACAATGGTGAGCCTTTTGCTAATGGCCTCTGCCATCCCCCTTGGTGGCAGATAATGTGAGGTGACTGAGTATTACAGGAAAAGCATTCCAATCTGTAAGCCTGGCTGTTTGGCATATTTCTAGGGATGTGAGAAAAGAAAAAACAAACAAAACAAACATTTGAGGTTTTTTTTTTTTCTTTTTTTTTAACCAAGCAGGGATTGCATGTTAAATTCATGATTGATAATTACAAAGGAAAAAGCACTCAAATGTAATAATTAATGTCTAATTTGCTTGTAAATGGCCTGAAGCAAATCTGATGTCCATTGCAATCCATTGAAATGATGACTTTTAAAAGAGGAAAAAAATGGCTTGATTAAATTCATTCTTCCCTCACCCCAGTGTGTACATCTTCACTTTTCCCTGGATATTACCAAATTTGCAAAGTACAATTAAAAAAATAAAATAATCTCAATTTTTTTTCTAATTTTAAAGTTTACATTCTTACTACTATGCAGTGGCATGCAGTGTGGTTAATAGCTCAGGTACTGAAATCAGACCACCTGGGTTCAGATATCTGCTGTGCCATCTACTAGCTTAGCAAGCTTCCTAACTTCTCTATGCTCCATTTGTCTCATGCACAAAATGAGAGGAATAATAATATTAATACCTACCTGCTCCAACTGTTGTGAGACCTAAATAAGTTAATACAAGTAAAAAGGTTCTTAGAATAGTATATGATAAGTGTTTATTAAATGTTCACAATAAACACAATTGTAAGAAACTCAAAATACAGAGATAGATAAAGCTGAAAAACACACGAACAAACAAATCACCCATCAACTTAGAGCCAAGCACACACATTTGAGATGCTTTCATTTTGGGTATTGTGTATTTGTATTTGTTTGTGTATATTCGTGTGTATTTGTATATCTATATCATATAATAAATATGTAAAAATTTATCTTTTAAAAAAAAACTAAACATTGCCATTGAGCATTTTGTGTACAATTAGAATTATTTTTATACTTTGGGGGAGCTGCATAAAATTCTAAAATAAGAAAATTCTTTTTAAATTATTTGTGTTCTGTGGCATTTAGTTTGTAAAATATCTTCATTAAGTAAAGCACTAAGCATTAAGTTGAGAGAATAAAGAGAGGCAGTAATTCAATAGAGCAACTCTTTTATCGATGTTTACGTGTACCCTGAAGAACCCAGAGGTTATGCTTTTTTGTTTCCTCTGATGCTAAAGGCAAGGGTGGTATGTGAGATTTATATCTGAGAGTATAGGCCAGGATGATCAGGGCAGGGGGAGAAGAGAGAGGCATAGTTTGGGAAAATGAACATAATAATATTCATCTCGTAATAGTGTTATGAGGATTAAATTAAATAAGACTGAGCATGTAATGTGTTTAGCAGAGTGAGTATTTAATAAATTGCAATTAATATTGTTATTAATAATACTTTTTACTTATTACTTTAGAGAGTATATTTTAAGTGCCTTCAAATTAATAGGCAGAAATAAATTTGAACATTTGGGTTTACCTCACTCTGACTCAGTTAGTCTTTCTAATAAGAGAGAGGCAGAGAGCATCAGGAATGGAATTTCCCGATGATTACATTTCCTCACATTAATGAATATTCAATCACTCTTATTTCTTGTCCACCATTTGGAGATATGAGAGGAGAAGGAATTGGCCACCAGAGGCCATCCAAAGGGACAAGCGGAATCTGAGTCCTGGGGCGGGCTGCGCTTGGGTAACCAGCTCTGGCTCTGATGGGCAAAGCTTCATTTCCCTTCCTTCTCTTTCCTATTGTTCATTTAAGTGCCACCCTGGCTTTCTCATCTTACTCCCTATTAAACTCTCTCCTCATGGTTGGCTAAGAATGGACCAGAAATGAATTTGCTAACTATTCAATTACCCACATTATCTTGCTCTGTTGCTATCAAACGAAGCTGAACTAGGCTAGCTCTCAGACAGTGTGTGGCAAGATAGCAAGTCCTATTTTCCTTATCTCTGTATGACATCCAAGATTGTCATCTACATGAGAAGTCTATCACAGAGCACGTTGCCTATATTGAATGTGAACTCTACCCTGACCTTATTTTCCCATATTTGTAGCTGACACCATAAGCCTGAGGAAATAGAGGTTAAGTCCAAGAAAAACTATATGAGAGAATTATTTGCACTTATCTTCAAGTGAAGTTTAGGTAAAGTATAGAATTTTAACTTTGAACTCACTGGAGACAGAGGAGGAAAAATTCACAATATCTTTCTTTTTTTCTTACCTCTCTCTCCTCTTAACTCTTTTTTCTCTCAGCAAATATACTTAGCGTCATGTGTGGCACTCTCAAATAGGGGAAAGGAGGGAAGGAAGGCTTTATTTTGATCCCATCTTGGAGAGAAAGTGTGGTGATGGGATGGTAACGAAACATCTTAGATTGAGGCACACAGGGAATATTTTTCAAGTTGACTTTTTTTTTCAGGCTGACAAAAAGTCTTAAAATATTACTCAAAGGGTATTAATTTCCAGATTGCTATTGTCAGTACTACTGTTGCAGGATGTGTAGAGTTAAAACTACTTGGTCAAATATGTTTTGCACATGTGATATGCACGCATCCCCTTTGTGGGAATATTAATACAAGCACGTTAACAGCTCTGGGGAGGAAATGCTGCAATCGCAAAATAGGCTAAACCTGCTTTCTCTACATAGTCAAAGCTCATGTACCATGGTCTCTCCCCTGTGCCTCTTATCTCCCCTCCCCTCTGTCCCTTCCTCTCCCTTTTCTCTTTCTTTCCTTAGTTTCTTCTTTCTTTCCTTTTCTTATAGCAAACCTATTTCTCTGTTGTATGAACCAGCAAATTAGGGAACTTTGCTTTAGGTCTCCTTGCTGTTTCCCACCATCAATCACTCCCTGGCTCCAGCAGCCTCTTACTGCGATCCTTAACTTGCATTTGCTTGCTTATGTGTGCATTACCTCACTATAGATATCCTGTTAGACATATCGTGGAGGACAGAGATGCGAATCAGAAACAAACATGCCATTTGCGGAGCGTATAGTCTAAGGAGACACGATAAGACATGTACACAATTCTGAAAAATTCAAGGTAGAAAATGATAAATCTCATTTGAGAATTGTAGATAAAGGGCTACAAGTATTCAGAAAAAGGAGATATATACCTCTTGCCTTTTTGCTCCTAGTGACTACAAAGAAATTACTGAGGGAAATGATATAATTATCTTTTTCAGGTATGGGCAACGCTGGAATTATGAAAAGACTCATGTTATTTGTTCAGAATAAATAGAGTATTGTGTATAGCAATCACGAACCCAGGAGTATGTTCCCTTTGACAGTGTTTCTATTCAATAGTATGCCTTTCCTTACCTCCCTCCCCCTTCTTACTCTCTTCTTCCCTCTCTCGATCCATCTATCCTTTTGACTCTTCTCATCTTTTGGCTGTTCTGATACTTCATTGTATTTTTCTTTCCTTTTTCCTTTTCTGCCTTCTTTCTTTTTTATGCTATTCCTTTTCATACTTAGTATGTCCCTTCCATATCAAATATATATTTTATTTACTCCTCAAAAAAGTACTGTGAGGTAGATATTTTAATCATATGTTTTTAAAAGAAGCTTAGGGAAGGCCCACCAACTTGCCCAAGGCTTCTCAGGGAGTAATGGCAGAAGCAAATCTCAAACTTAAGTCCATCCAATGTAAGCCTGCCCTTAAGCACAAAACTCTACCTCCTATCTGTAACCGGTGCCGAGACTGGACTTTCTGTGCTGCTGTTGGTCACAGTCAGAGGAGAAAGGCTGACCATGTCTGATCCAGCCCAATTCTTCAGCTGCTGAAGCTATAAAACTAAAACCTATGGAGACTTTGGGAAACATACAAAGCATGAATTGTAGGATGTCATTTCCACTGAAAGGTATATACCAGCATGTACCTATATGCTATAGCAAACATACAGATGTACACTCACATGCATGCAAACACTTCCTCACACTCATGAAGTTTGGTAGGCAAAAATCATTACTGCCAGGCATCCACTTGTTGGTCAGCACAGGTGCAGAGACAGACATAAAAGGGAGAGCTGCTGTACTTAAAGAGTAAAGAGGAAATCAACAGAGAGATGAGATCAAATTGGGGCTGGCCATATTCCAATAGGAAATCATACCCAGAAAAGCTCTCTTTTATGTAGTGCCTCAATTCTATTGATTTGGTTCATGTCACATAGAACAGACTTCTGATAATGCTGCCAGAATCCCTCCCACTCAACACATGCCCCCTCGTACTACAGACCCGTGGATCGAAGAGGGAGAGGACAGGCTAGGAGGAGTTTTTCAAAATATCCATGTCTGCTTCTAAACTAAAGGTAGAAATTGCTGAGCACATCATCATATTAAGTTTTTCATTATCTTATTTTCAAAATAAAACAAAAAATATTTCTTTCCATTTTCCCACATGTGCAGATGTGAATAGATTTGTGTTATAATACATGATTTTTAGCTGTAAAAAGATTCTTTAAGAAATGATACTCTAGCTGATTTGATGATTATGTTATTTGGACCATACATAAAAAAATCAGGTTTTAAATATTGAGTTTTAGAAATCAAATGATCTTTTACTTTAATCACTACTACAATAGCTGTGAGGTTTTTCTTCAGATTTTAGGTAATTGACAATGGATTGGTGTAATCATCTATTCAATTGGTTATAGTTCATTTCCAATGTGTCACTTTTGAGGAAAATGTATCAAATAACAACTGGTTGAGAGAGTTTGACACATCTATCTATTTATATATCCATCCATCCATCCATCCATCCACCTGTCATCAGCACACACACACGCATACACAGACAGAGATTAACAGTATTACTAGCCACATGTGGGTAAAATGATCAAAGTAGTCTTTCTTATTCAGCTCCTATATTTAATCATAACACCTTCATCTTCACATTATGAATTTGTATGTTCTAATTTTACCTGCCAATGCCTTGTTTTGCATTCCTGTCTTCTCTCTGCTGCTGGTGTACCATATTCTCTCAATGATCATTAAACTGACATTTCCAGGGCACCTGCTGGAGGCACAGGTCCTGATCTTTGTGCTTGTGGCCCTGCCCTTGAGGTTTGTTTAGTTTCCAGGGAGAAGACAACGTAAGCTGGTGCTTACAGCACACTGTGATAAGTTACAAGCAAAGCAAGCCAAAAAACTCATATCGTTTGAACACTTTCTTCCAGGTCAGCTACTTTGCTAGGTATTTTACGAGGGTTGCTCAATTTAATGGTTGCTATGGTTCTGGAGGGGGTGGAGGGTGGATATTATTTTTACTTTCTTGATGTGAAAACTAAGCCTCCAAAAATGTATTTTTTAGTGAGACCTCAACAGGAAACTCAACAGCCTGTGCATTCAAATTTACTGTAATTCGAATAAGGTTTAAGAAAGGGTTGGTATTTCAACAGTGTAAGTGGTTTGGTGAATGACAAGAGTTGATGCAGGAAGTAACCTGGGGCTAGAAAGAGAAGAGCTATCACTACTTCTTGGCCTGGAGAGATAGAAGGAGGGAAAGTCTACCAGTAGCCAGAAGGAAAGAGTTATGCAGAGAAGGTCATATTAAGAGCAATGATATTTGTTTGAAGATCATAGAGAGCCCAGCAGACCCCACAGGGAGGGAACCAGGGGAATATACGGCTTGGCTTTGCACTCCTCCCTTTCTCCAATCTCCTGCTTCTGTCCCCCATGAGATGAAATTGATATAATCTAGAGGACAAAGGAGCCCATTGATTTTATAATATAAGCCCTTGTCCCACCAGGGTGGAGAAGGGAGAGAGTGGATCTGGGGAGGCAAACATAAAACACATGGGGCATTTTGATATTTGAAGAAGCCCAGATAGCAGTTTAAGAATGAAATAATTAATCCCAGGTGTATTCTATAACTTTTCTGCCTTACCCTTACCTGAAACAGCAAATGGCCATGTCTACGCCTGTAGGTTTCCAGTAGCTGTGGTTTGGCCACGTTAACTGGCATTGTGTACCATTGTTTCTTTCTGATCCTTCTTTTAGAGCCCCTTCACGTTGCCTTGCCAGTTCTGTTCATCATTTCACAACTGCTCATTCATCTACCTTCTATAAATTTCCAGAATTGCCACAACCTATCACTCTGCCCAAATATGTTTACTGAGCGAATGGATTTGCATTTCCAGACTTTTTGGAAGCTCACTTTATTTCCTCTCTGTTATTTCCCTGCCTGGGGAGCACAGCCTCCAGATGGCAATAAGATGACTTGGTGGCCCATTTGACTCACACTATTGACATCAGCAGTAAAATACTAACTGATAAGCATCAGTTATGCTTTATACCTTACACTTTTTAAAGAATCTGCCCATTTATTATAGCATTCATTTCTAACAGCCACTTCTCAAACTAGGCAAGCAATATGCACCTCCTACTGTTCTACATTTGCCAAAACCAAAGTCTTTATTCAAATAACTAAACATTCAATGAAATTCAACAATCATCCTTAAAGCACCTACTATGTGCCAGGCTCAATTATGTCCATAAACACTTGCAGTCCATCAGTGGGGAAAAAAACAGAGACAAATATCTCTGTTCTTATTAAGTGAGGGAAAATGGAAAACAAACAATGCCAGAAAAAGAAGTAAATTATAGACTATGGCTCAGCGAGGTAAGTGCTATAAAACAAGAAAAACTGGACCTGGGTAAGGGAAAATCGTAGTGGGAAAGATAAAGTATGAAATTCTGAACAAAATATTTAAGGAAGGCATTGTGAGAAAGTGACATTTGAGCAAAAACCAGAAAGGGAGAAGGACGTGGGCCCCAATGGATATCTGGGGGAAGATGGTTCCAAGCAGAGAGAATAGGCAGGAGTATTTCTGGTTTATTCGTGGAGCACCAAGAAGTTCAGGGTTGCTGGAAGGGAAAGGGTAAAGAGAGAAGTCAGAGCTAAAGATAAAGAAGGTAGGAGACAGCAATGATATAAGATCTTCAGGCCTTTGGAAGAACTTTAGCTTTTACCCCGAGTAAGAAGGGCAGCCAATGGTGGGTTTTGACCAGAGAGTGTTCTGATTCAACTTACATTTTAAGTAAATATTCTCATTGTTTTCTTGAGAAAAATCTATGGCAGGACAAGGCAAGAAACTGGCAGATGTACATTAAATAATAAATTTTGTGGTATAAAAAGACAATCTTAAAAGTGAAAGGAAAGACTTAAGGACATGATGTCTTTTAAAACGCCAATCTGATCACTTTTTTCCATTGCTTGGATATCCTGCATGGCTCTCTTTAACTATCTCTCAATCATTCATTCATTTATTTATTTAAAAAAATGTTTCCTAAACAACCACCTTGTGCCAATAACTGTTCTAGACACTGATAGTAAAACAGTGCACAAAACATATCGTCCCTGCACTCAATGAACCTACATTATAACAAGGAAGACAATCTGAAAGTACTCAGGTCCCTTTCGCTCTGTAACACCACTTGTGTTTTCTGTCTCCATTCTTTATGTGCAGTCTTATCATACCACTTGACAGTCTCAAAACATGCGAAACCTACTCGTTGAAACTGGGTGAATTTGGTCATATTTTTCCCACTGAAGTACCCTTGTTTTACTCCCATCCTCCTTCTCCACCAAGGAATATCATGTCAATTATTATGTCATTTCATCCTCCCCAAACTCCCCAAATAATGTATTTATATTGCTGGCATAGTTCTTGTGTCATATTGATATGAGCTATGAATGTGAGGGTCTCCATCATGACCTCGGGAGCTCTGAAGGGCCAGCCTTCTTTATTCATCACCCATAGAGCTCCAGAATCTAGTTCAGGGCGTGGCACACTGTAGCTGAATGTGTGTCTACAATAGTGACAGGGTGAGGTGTGGAGGGAGTTAAGAAAGAAGCAAGTGACTGAGAAATGTGTTGGGGAAACAAGATGAGAACATGTAAAACAATTAGAGAGCAGAAGACAGTGTACAATCAAGGCCAAAATACTGCAGTCTATGAATCTATTGGAGGAGTTCTCATGTTCTGGAGGCTTTAAGGAAGTGTGGTGCTTTGGGATCATACAGCTTCCCGAAGCCCAAGGACAAGCCAGCCTTGACATGTAGTATGTACAAAGCAACATAAAGGCTCAGACTCTACAGGCCCAGATGGTGAGAAACTGTTGTCATTCTGCAGAGGAAGAGGTTGGTCTCAAGTTTGAGACTGCATTGATGAGACACTCTCCAGCATTCCCTGAGAGGTGAGGCTCTGATATTGATTTTTTTCTCTCTGTGGCCTGCCAGTCTGGGTTTTGACAGTGTTTTTTCTGGGTAGAAGGATTTAGCCATGACTAAGTGGAGGATTTCCCAGAAATAAGCTGGTCTGGTTTTCTTGTTCACTGGGAAGGCTGGATGTTGAGTTAAAGCAGCAAAACAACCATTCACCCCTTCTTGTGAATTTTGCTACAAATGTTGAAATCATTTAGATTATCTAGACAACTTGATGAATTTCCATTTAGTGGTGAACTGAGTAAGGGACATTGTTTTGCAGGTAAACCACATCAGGTAAGTTTAACATAATCAAATCTGTTATGCAACCACTGCTTTATGATGTTAGTATTCAGCATGGGCAAGAGGTGATGTTTTGAAGGCTGGTAAACTGAAATTTCATTACATTCTAATGGTAGAACAAGGTGTATTCATGTCGTTCTCTTTCTAACCATATTCTCGATCATCAGTCAGTCCATCTCACTTTTTACATAATTACTGCAGCATGTTATAATGGAAGAAAGAAGATTTGAGGTTGAAATTTGTAGATTTAGTACCACTCCTATCACAGAATAGCTCTGTGACTTCAGTCAAACCACTTGACTTCAGTTCCTTCTATTTTGAAATAGAAATACTACTTATAATTATTTGACCTGTCCTCTGGGAGGAGCAAGTGAGGTAATTAGTGGGAAAATACTTTATAAAATATGATGCAATAAAAAATCCATTGGTTATTGTTATTGCTTTTGCACTTTTTTCTTTGTCTCTGTTAATTGCATTGTCATATAATCAAATGCTAGGCTGTTGTTATTGTTATGGTGTAGGAAACAAATTAAACACCTCCCCCATGGGACTCTTACTGTGGCTCCTTCAGAAATATGGTTCCATGCAGAAAAAGGTTACTACACACATGCACATGGTATTGAGACAATACCTCCTTCAGATTCATCATGAATTGTGGTTGTTCATAGCCTTCTAACAGGCTTGAGTGATAATTTTGAGAAGAGATCTTTCGTATTTGTTTAGGATTCTAGGATAAATCAGTCATACTAGGGATTTGGATTCTACATGTTAAAGTGACACCTAATCTTTGATTTTATTTAAATCGATGAACTCTAGCACAATAGTTGAGGCCAATAGAAGTAAAAATAGGTTTACTTTGTATCTGCAATATTTTTTATGTGTGAGTTAAAGAATTTGAGGTTTGTAGTCCTCACATACCACAAAAAGCATCAGTCTTGACAGTGAATTCTGTGACCAGCAGACTCTTGAAATAATAAAATTATGATAGATCTAGCATTTATTGCATTTTTACTGTGTTCCAGGCAGCGTGCTAACGCCATGTAAGCATCATCTCTTAATTTTCCCGTCAACATTTTAGGATAGATACTATTGGTCCTCATTTTGGGGAGATTGAGAAAACTGGAGCTTAGAAAAGAACGTAACTTGTACGAGATCATAGTTTGTAAGTTAAGGGAGTCTGATCTTTAGGGTTGTCTGCCTCCAGGACTATATGCTTTTAGTTACAGTATTTTATTGCCTCCCACTTTAAAGAGCAGTAAGACACTTTACTAATATACGTATTCATTGAATGCCTTGGGTTAGAAATACCTGTGATCAAGTTTCACATCATCTATAACTGACCAAAACCATGACACCTATATGGAGTTGGTGGCAGAATGGATTTTCTATTTTTACTATGTTTATTGTTTAAAGGATCCCTTGCTTTTCTTCTTCTTAAGGTATGACACTTGTGTTCCACAAGTATGATCATCTAGGCACTAAGATCCACTGAGATTTTGTCTCTGTAATAATCCATTGGACCTTTATAGACAGTCACACATCGAATTGTATTCCTCAGAAGGAGTAGGTTAAACAGACACTTAGAGAAGCAAAAAGTAAGCAAACAAAACAAAGAGCAATGTTTGGAGGTATTCTTGTTCCTTGTCTTTAAAACTTGGTTAATGTTTCCATTTAATTTTACCATTCATTAATTTATCGCATTCATTTTGAGCACCAACTCTTTGCTAGGCATTGCCCTAGAACCATGTGAAATGGCATGCAACCAGACATGCAGATCCTTGCCTCTTGGGAAGTTTGCATTCTCGTGTGGAAAATGGCCTGTAACAGTAAACCAAATAAATTATTGCAGTGCTATAAAGAAAATGCCAGCATAGTATTAGTTCCCTAGGGCTACTGTAACCGAATACCATAAACTGTGTGGCTTAAAACAACAAAAATTTATTGTCTCAGATTTCTGGAGGCTAGAAGTTCAAAGTCAAGGTGCCAGTAGGGTCATGTTCCTGAGGCCTGGGGAAGACTCTTTCCTTGTTTCTTCTCGCTTCTGGCATTTGCTGGCAGTCCTCGGTGTATCTCAGCTTGTAGATGCATCACTACAGTCTTGTGGCTGTTTTCTCCTTAACCGTCTTCAAATTATCTTTCCTATGTGCATGTCTGTCTTTGTGTCCAAATTTCCCCTTTTTATAAAGGTATCAGTCATTTTTTATTAGAGCCCACCCTAATGACCTCATATTAATTTATTACCTCTATAAAGACCCTATTTCCACATACAGTAAAGTTAAATTCATAAGGACTGGGGGTTAGGGCTTTTGGGAGCACATACTTCAACCTATAACACAGAGTAGTATGAGTAGAGAGGGACTCTGCCATTAGATAAGATGGCACAGTCATGTGTAGAAGGCCCTTACAGCCCTTTTATAAGGCACAAACCATTCATGAGAGCAATGACCTCATGATTTAATCACATCTCCAAAAGGCCCCACCCCTTAAAACCACCACAATGGGGGGATTAAGTTTAAATATGAATTTTGGAGGGGACACATTCAAAGCATAGCAGGGTAGACTTATTCAAGATCAATTAGCAAGTTAGTAGGGAGGAAAAGATCTAGACACTGTATCTCCTAAGTCCAGTGGGGAACCAATTAAACCAACTTTGTGAAGCATGTTGGTATAGAAAGATGATTTTGACAAAGTCTGTGTAGAGCCACTGGTGAGCTTGGCTGACTTACATTGTAACAAATACTAGCCTATCTCAGTTGATTAGATTAGATTAGAATAAATTAGTTGGAAGAGGCTGGATTAGATTATATTAGGTCAAGCACAAGGTCAACTACCACCCTTCGTGCCTCAATCAGTATAGGAAATTGCCTCCTTATCTCTTCTCCTTATTTTTAGGAGGACATTTCTACGCTTATAAAGGCCCCATTCTAGTAAGTCTAGCAAACAACAGTGCCCTATCCATATGAGTCTCTAGATGGTCCAGTTATCACTAAGGTTTTTTTTTTTTTTTTTTTTTTTGAGACAGAGTCTCACTCTGTTGCCCAGGCTAGAGTGAGTGCCGTGGCGTCAGCCTAGCTCACAGCAACCTCAAACTCCTGAGCTCAAGCGATCCTCCTGTCTCAGCCTCCCGAGTAGCTGGGACTACAGGCATGCGCCACCATGCCCGGCTAATTTTTTCTATATATATTTTTAGCTGTCCATATAATTTCTTTCTATTTTTAGTAGAGGTGGGGTCTCGCTCTTGCTCAGGCTGGTCTCGAACTCCTGAGCTCAAACGATCCGCCCACCTCGGCCTCCCAGAGTGCTAGGATTATAGGTGTGAGCCACCGCGCCCGGCCATTAAGGTTTTTATGTATAAGTTTTTGTCTGCCTAAGTTCTCATATCTTAATCTTTTATAGCTACGTATAATGCTGAACTTCTGAGTGATTTTATTTTATACATTAAGTAAAAGATATCAACATGCAGAAAAGACAAACATCACAACTTTAGAAATAAGTTTCTGATCAAGTTTTATTAAAATGTTACTAAACTCTACCAAACAATATAAAAACAAATTCCTAAAGTAATGCTTAAATAACTTTTTTCAGAAGCTTTTTTTTTTAATGTTTTGGCATTTAAAATAGCCTGTTCTTTTTAATATAAGTTATTCTTAGATATCTTAACCAAAAAGTCTAATTCAGCCTTTTCTAAAATTGGCCTTATGGAAGCACAATTTTCCTCATTGTAAATGCTCTGAATGAAAGGACCCTTGATCTACTTTCTTGCTACATATTATATGCTTTCTCACCTTGGAAATGGGTAGAGTGCATGAGCATGTTAAAGGCTCTGAGAAGTCCTGCAGGGACAGAATCTGCTTTACTTTAATGCATAGTTTCCCAAAAGTTTGTGATCACAGCCATCCTCTTTGGATTACATCTATTGCATTGTGAAGAGTGTGAAGAGAAATATACTTGCTTTAGTCTTTGCTCTTGTGTTGAAAAGATAAGGTGAGCCTGAAATTTCCAGAGGCAGAAATGTAAATTCACAGGTAAACTCCAACTTGGTAGACAGTTAGAATGTCTCTTTTTTCATACCTTGGATTTCTAATTTTTTGGCAACAAAAAATTAGAAATTTTTGCAATGCTTGGATTTCTCATGACATCTTTCTAATCTTAGAGATAGTGGCACTGGCACTGATTTTGTTGAACTGAGGAGATATTTGTGAATGTCCTCCATTCTCTATTTCCTTTTTTATTTATCCTCTTTTCCTTCCTCTCTGGTTATTTCTAGTTTTTTTGTTTGTTTTTTTTGGTTTTTTTTTTTTTTTTTGGTGTGTGTGTGTTGTTTTACCCCCTCTCTCCCTCTTTTGATGTAGCTTCACTGTGAGGCACATGCCCCTTTAGTTCACTGTGCAATGAGTATCTTACTTTCATCAAAGATGTAATTTGGAGGCCTTAATTTAAAATAGGCACTGCAGATGTTTTCACCAAGTGAGCCCTTTAAAGCATCTCCTTGGGTGCACAAGGTTCTCTGCCTTTGTGTTTACCAGGAGCATAGTTAGCACCCAAATTAATGAGCAGCTATGACTACACTGAAACAAAGCAGGGATTGTGTGATGACTCATTAGGTAAACTGTTTTTACATTCTTTTAACGATTCATATGTGTGTGCTGGGTTGCAGGAGAATTATACACAAATATTCATAAGCAGAATCCCACTCACACACACCATCCCTTTATGTAACATTCTAGCACTATTATCACCCACAGCCAAAATGAAATTCCGTGTTTATTAATACCGCACATTCAGGCTTTATCTGGGACCACTCTATGTATTAATTATTGTAAAGCCATGCTAATATTACTATTGTTTCCTTTACACAAAAGAAATTAAACGTGTCTCCTAACAAAAAGTCTAACATTAGCTTGTGTTTGCCAAAAGGAAGGACAATTAGAAAGTTCCCAAATTAATATTCTAGTAATACAACAGTAATCAACACTAGTCAGGGGTTGATTTGAACCACAATGACCTGCCTTTACATATAATTAGGGCTTATAAGGAAAGGGTGTGAAGTGTGAATTTTACAAATGATGCATTTTTTATTTTTTTTTTTTTTAAGTGGGACACTAGTTTTTGGTTAAGAGGATCATAGAGTAAGATCCATAATAGATCACAGATTATAACTCTTCACAACAGAAACAGAAAAATAATCTCACCTGACAATCATGTGCCTTGATTTTCCCAACTATAACCATAGCACATTGAGCAGACTTTATCAAATTGAAGTATTACTCGCAAATCTATGCATATATACTGTACAATATATACACACATTTATAGACCTACTAAAATATAAAGTGTGCTCACTTATATGGTGAAAACTTGCTAAGCAATTAAATAAATTTGAGATCATCTTGATACCCTACTATTAAGTGTCTACCCATCCACTAAATATGTATACATTAAAAATTTCATATACTATAGGAATTGATCCCAATAGGCAGAGTTTTCAAATAATATATATACATATATAAATAGTGTATATATATGTTCATATATGTATATATTAAATGTGTATTTATATGTATTATTTAAATTAATATTTGAATAATATCCTCTCCAGAGCCAGATTTTCACTTGTATAGAATAATGTTGAAATTATTTCCTATGGAAAGAACTGTCCACACTGTGGCTAGCAAATGAGCTAGTTAACAGAATCTATGAACTCTTTCAGAATACTAGGGTTCTATTAGAGCTTACAGTATCCTAGAAAAATCAGTCTCAATATTATATATTCTTAGGGCCTTATATACATGCATGTATGTGTGTGTATATATATATACATATATATATATGAAAGTATATGTCTATAGGAGTATATACTCTATAGTTTTTACACTATTATGTATTAAAATGCTCCATTGCAGAGTTATTTTATAAAACTCAAGGGTTAGAATTGTTCATGCAATAATTTAAAGGGAAAAACTGAAGTGAAGACCAAGGCTTTGAGTGACTCTTGTCTGTGCCCTCATGAAAGGTAATGTGAAGGTGGTGGCTTTTAATTAAAATGGAACTACCGTATCATGGCAGCACTGATTTGCTTTTGCCTACCTGCCTTGCTCAGAAATTATAGATTTAAAAGATATAATTAACAGAAAATGAAAGATTCCCCTTCAATCTCAGTTATGTAAAGGATTTCCTGTTCCTTTCCTCTCCCAGCCCTGACTTCCCAGCTGGTGTGGAGCCTTTTAAGAGTCAGGGGCATTAATTAGCAAAGCAGGGCTATAATCACTAACTCTGATACAAGGTTTCTCTTCCCCATCTGACCCTTCACAGAGAAGGAGCATGTGGCTGAGATGAAGGCAGGGAGCCTCTGTCCTCTGTGCTCCCAGCTTTAATCAGCTCAAAGGCAGGCCCCTGCATACCATGGTGATTTTCAGGATCTTTTTCTTCTGTATAATGTGACCAATCCACACAAATGTGAAGTGGGTCCATTCACTTGAAGCATCGGAGGGTTGGACCCAAACTAGAGCAAATCTGAACAAGCACTTCTTTACTCAGCTCCAAACCATGTCTACTATTTTGGTCAGTGTACATGCCTACGCAGAACCCCTTTTCTTTTCACTTTTTGCCACAAATCCAGTCTGAATGCCTTCTCAAAAATGTTAGTCTTTTAATAATCTTGCACATCTTGCCCCTTTGAACAATTCTTCTTCAGCCATCAAATTTGGTCCCTATTTGATTTCACCAAGCGCCATGGAATAGCATCTGCCCCTCTGTAAAACAAGTTTTATCTCCAATCATCTTTTCTCTTTGTTTTTCTTATTCCAGATATTTTTTTCCTTTGGAAAGTATATTATGGGTGAGTAGGTTTGAAGTGAAGTGGCTGTACCTCAAGAAACGTCCTTTTTCTACCCTGTCTTAATCTGAATTTGAAAAGAGCTCCAGGATTAAGCCTCACCCTACCCTTTGCTCACCCCTTTATTCCTTCTCCAACGCTTTTCCCACCACCTCTACAGAGCCATGTTTTTGTCATAGAATAGCACCACTAGCGATTTCTGTGAGTAAAATGTCCTAAAGTGGCCCGCCTTCTGCTGGTGGCTTTTTAAAATTTTCCTTAGTGCTTTGTATTAGTGACTAATTTACATGTTGACACATTTACCCAAACATAAAATCACATGTTTACAAACATCTTAGCTGGAATTAATTGAATCAAGTGGTATAAATATAGCTATTAATTATTATCTTCATCCCATTATTTTGGGAATATGCAAATGAACAATATTTTCCATTCGGCATTTTCACTGATACACGGTGCTACCACTTGCTACTTCTACTACACTGTTAATGAGAAAAATGGTTGAAACAGAATCTATGTACTTTCAAGAAACTCAGATTTGGAAAATCTCAGCTTTTCCTATTGTGGGAGCAATTTGCAGAATTCTAGGACATAGGCTGGCAAATGGATAGGAGTGATAAGGCCAATGGTTGGCATTACTGATGCATATACAATGGAAATGCCTTAATTGTACTCTAGGATTCCCCTATTGAAATACTTCTTCACTTAACTTTTGTGAAATCAAGCCTGGTCTTTGGTCTAGGAAGGAGTCATAATGTAGGCACAGGCTGTGTAAACTTATATCAAGGGACCCTTATAGCAATAACTTTGACCCTTTTTAATTGTGACCCGGAATAAAATGTACATTTTATATCTCAATGCATATAAACATATATCACAAAACAATATCTAGTATATAATGCACTCTGATATTTTCTGTTCTATTCTCTTTAATTTTATTTAATGCAGGTTGTGATCCATAGATTGATTTCATGACCAACTAGTGATCATTACTCACAGTTTGAAAACTATTTTTTATAGAGCTGCAGTGCTGAACTTGTTCAAATTATGTCCACATGTGTTATCCTATTCAACCATCATGGCTGCCTGACACCGTGTGAGGCTTTTAAAAAAATTACATTGATGTTTAATATTCTAATATAAAAGCATACATAGGAGAAGCAGCATGTTCATGATATTTCACAAATTGAGCACACTTAGTTAACCAGCACACACAATAGGAAAGTAACAATGCCTCCTCTTTTTGTGCTCTCTTCCAGTAACTGCGCACTCCGCAGGAATAATCACTATCCTGCTTTCTAAGAGTATAAATTAAATTTACCTGTTTGGAATATTTTGGCTTGTTTGTGAACTTCATTTAAATTATATGAAACTCCTTTGTATCAGGGTTCTTTTGTTCATATTATATCCCATATTTTGAGGCTATAGGATTGCTCATTCTCATACTGTATGGTATTCCACTGGGTGCATATGACACAGTTTATCCATTCAGTCGTCAATAGATAGGCATTGGAACAGTTCAAGTTTTGATCTGTTAGGACTAAATAGTGCTGCTATAAACATTCTGATGTGTGTCTTTGGTAAACATATGTATACATTTGTAGAGGCTATAGATACATAGGACTGGAATTGCTAGATCGTATGGCATGAATATGTTTAGCTTTTTTAAAGAGAGCCAAACCGTTTTGTAAGATGGTTTTATCAGTTTTACTCCCACTAGCAGTGAGATAGTTTTGGCTCTTAAGATCTAATTTGATTTTTATGTGGCTCAGAACTGAAGCAGGTCACCAAAGTCACAGAATTAATGTATCACGGAATGGAACTAAAACTAGATAGCAGAGTCCAAAATCAATAGATTTTTGTTTGTTTGTATATTTTTTCTTTCTATTCCTCACTAATTCTTATGAAGGCCTTTGAAGAGGTTAATTGTCCTTTCTTCATCTTCTTCAAGCCTTTTATACATAAAGACACAAAGATAGACACATAGCCATATATACACATACACATGCATAAACTTCGCCACCCATATAGACACATACATAAATTCCAACAACGCACATACATAGATACGAACAAACATAAATGCATATACAACAAACACTTAGATACACAGAGACATAGAGAGACACAGACACATATAGATACAGATACATGGATATGTACACATATACACACATTTATAGCTACAGACACATACACAAACATACATCAAGATAAACACATACAAGTATAATGATACTCTTGGTTATATGTCATATTTTTTTCCAAATGCTATCATACACTCACCAATAAGAGAATAAGTTCCTTCATATTAATATTTGTATGACTCTTGGTTTCTCAATAAATACCTGTTTGTATATTTAGTATGGGATTTTATTTTTATATTTTTAAGATTTCTGGGGAAAAACAACTATACTCCACTTCAGTAACATGTCCTGAGCTTAGTTACCAGATTGATATCAATTTTAAATTTCTCTTTTTTTAAAAAAAATTTTGATACATAATAATTATGCTTGTTTGTGGGGTCCATGTGATATTTGATACATGAATACAATGTGTAATGATCAAATCAGGGTATTTAAGATATCTGTCACCTTAAACATTTATCATTTCTTTGTTTTGGGAACATTTCAAATATCTTTTAGCTATTTTGAAATATATAATCATCACCCCTTCTCTGCCTCTGGTAACTATCATTCTACTCTCTATTTCCATGAAATCAACCTTTTTAGTTCTCACATAGGAGTGAGAATGTGATATTTGTCTTTCTTTGCCTGGCTTGTTTCACTTAGCGCAGTGACCTCTAGTTCCATCTATGTTGCTGCAAATGACCGGATTTCATTCTTTTTATGGTTGAATAGTATTCCATTGTGTATATTTACCATGGCTTTTTATCCATATGTCCATTGACAGACTTCTCATGCAATATACTGGAGATGTCTGTGTTCACTTAATTAGGTAAGATATAACATCTGTTATACGGATCATCCTTCTCTCTGAAGATAATTTTTTTTATTAAAGTTCTGTTAAATTGTTGAGAAGAGATACTTTTGCCAAAGATTGTAAAGTGGACCCCATAATTTCAAATACATCTTTTTAAGTTTTCTATTGCTATGTAATAAATTACCACAAACTTAATGGCTTAAAACAACATATATTTCTTATCTCACAGTTTCTGGGGACAGGAGTCTTGAAAGACTTAGCTAGTTTTTCACCTCAGGGTCTCATAAGGCTACAATCAAAGTATCTGCTGGGTTTTAGCTGCAGCCTGGAGTCTTTTTCCAAGCTTAAGTAACTATTGGCAGAATTCATTTTCTTGTGGCTTAGGACTGAGGTCCTAGCTTTCTTGTTGGCTGTCAGTTGAACCACATACTCAGCTCCTAGAGGGAGGCCACTCATAGCTTCTTACATGATCCTCTCACAACTGCATGGCAGCTTAGTTCATCAAAGCCTGCAGGAAAATATCTTGCTACAGTGTGCTAAGATAAATCTTATATAAAAACCATATAATCATAGGCATGACCTCCCATCACCTTTGCTATATAATGCAACCTAATCAAGGGAGTGACTGTTCTACCACTTTTGTCATTTTCCATTGCTTAGGAGCAAGTCATAAGTCTTGCTCATACTTAAAAAGTGGGGGAATGATATAAGGGTGTAGCTCAGGGTCATCTTAGAATTCTGCCACCCACAATTGGCTTGAGAATTTTCTTTTATGTGATACTTCTAACTAGGTACCATAATTACTGTTATGCTATTATTGTCAATTTCTACTCATAGGATACATTGACTCTATAAGTAGCTTATAGTCCAATTCATACATAACGACATGATGGATTTTAGTATATACACATACTCATACATATACACAAATATGTATATATAATTAGTTTTAATTTCACATCCTACCATAAAATTAGAATCAACCATGGTTCATTCTACATACTTGATACTTTACCACCAAATGTCTTTATCGTGTGGATATCTTGCAATCCAGTGATTCATGTAAGGGAAAGTTTATGTTGCTTTACTCTCACTTCCAATATGAATAAAGAGAGACTCAGAACGTCAAAAGAGGTGATGACTTCTTTTGAAATGCAGCATACATTGTTCAAAACCCTCTGAAAGACACATAATTCCTAGGAAGATCAAATCTTCACAATAATATGAAGCTATCTTTCTCTCTGGGCTATATTTTAAAATTTGGTTGAAAATTCATCTGAAACTTTTAATGGGTATAAATGTTCTTACACATGGTACAGAGGATATGGTATAGATAGGATGCACTGTCCTTTCTGGGAAAAGTTCCAAGCAGTGGCTTAAGGGGACCACTTTTCTTGCTTGGCTCCTTGACAAATGGCATGCCTGCTTAATCACTATTAGGTGCAATATGGTTGCTGCCCTTTCAGAAAACTGTAATAGAAGACAAAAGACAAAAGGGAGTGGGTAGTGGACATGGTTAGAGGGATAATGGCGCTTGTAGATGAGGTGAGATGACAAATGAGAACATTTCATCTAGAAAGGCTAAGTTGGTAGTTAAATGCTGTTTCATGAAAATGATCACAGTAAAGGCCATCCAAGCCTTTCTTTCTGAAAATAGGTGCTTAGAAGTAAAAATTAAAGTGTCTCATCTTTGGATTTGGACAGCTTGAACAAGAAACCTCGCTTTGCTACTTACCAACTGTCCTGGCTTTGACTGAGTTACTTAACCTTGTAAGTCACCATTTCCTTAGCACTGAGGTAGTTATAAGTGACATACCTTACATAAGCAGTTTGTTCTACTATTTGGTCCTAATAAACACAACAACAAAACAAGGAAACAAGCAGATGAACTTTGGGATTCAGAGATGACAAATATTTGCAGGTTTCTTCAAGTACCTCATTATCTAATGGGAAGTAGGGAGTGCTCCACAAGCAAAAGAATAATTGCAGAGCAATCTGCTAAATTCTAGAATCATAGCAAGAAAATTCAGCCTTAAAGAGAGGTCAGAGATCATCAAACAGGTGTTTGCTTGCTCTCTCTCTTACCCTGGGTCTGGAGGAAGCAATTTCTTTATTTATCCATTCCCTCTGTGTCTCTTTCTCTAATTCTGTATAAAAAATTATTAGAATCCATTTTCCTTTAACCTTCCCACTAAAGAAAAATGTCAAAAGGGAAGCAAAGGTGATGTGAGGTGCATCTATGGTGCTTATGAGCTAATGAAGGTCAAGCAGACTAAGTCCCTGCAGAGGGGATAGCAAAGCTGGGACCGGAAATGATGTCTGGCTTACAATAATGGTCAGTCTTTTTTTTTTCCTTTCCGGAACCAGTTTTCCAGACAATGAAAAGATGATAATGATGAGTAGGAAGTTGAATCGTTGGAACTATGAATACAATCCATTTCTGGCTTCATGAATATTTAAACTACTGAGTTCTTGGCCAAACCAAAGCTTTCATAGAGTTGTTTTGGTCTCAGGGAACAAAATATTAGGGAAAAAAATACTACCTTTTCTGCTTCTACTTTCCATTTCTCTTTCTCACCATCAAGAATGGTTTCTAGAATTACAAGTCACTAATTATGTCACAGTCTAGATTGCTTCTATCTTCCTCTGTAGCTCTGGGCAAAACATAGAATATATAGCAATATTTTCAAATCAATCAATATGGGTACATATGAGTTGGAACCAAAGACCTCTTATTTTAGATTAAGGTTTATCCACATAACTTATGCAATTAATAATTTTTTTATTAATGAATGATGTTTCTAAATTACATTTCTCTTAGTCTTCCAGCTTTTAAAAGCCACCAAGAATGTAAATTTCCTCTTGCATACATTGATTTGAGACAGACATGCCAACTGGATCCTTTTCAGCCTTTTAACCAGTCAGATCAGCAGACTACTCCTTATTACATGGAACAGATGCATCAGTTTCAAATAATCCCATAAAAAGAGTGAAGAAAGGGAAGATATGGGGCACACAGGAAAAAACAAACAACTAAACGCAAAAGCCAAAATAGCAGTGTGGACCCTGCACATAACAAAGTCACATCATAATTCCTTGTGATTTAATATTTTATGAAAAACATGAGATCTCAGGAAGACTCATTGAGTTTAACTGGTAGTACTCTCCTGAAAGAGGAGAAATTTCTTTTTATACTTTATTTTTCACCAATAATATTTTACTGTCTTTTATTTCCCTAACCTCTATATCTTATCACATACTATACTTGCTGTGGTTTGAATGTATGGTATGTGTCCCCCCAAAATTCATTATGTTGGAGCCTAAGACCCAATGTAATAGTATTAAGAGGTGAGACCTTTAGGAGGTAATTAAGTCACAAGGGCAGAGCCCTTATGAGTGGTATTGGCAACTTTATAAAAAGAGCTGAAGGGGACTAGATAGGCCCTTTTGTTGCCTTCCCACCTTCTATCATGTGAGGACACAGCAACAAGGCGGCACCATCTTAGAAGTAGAGGCTGGGCCCTCACCAGACAATGAACATGCTAGTAACTTTCTCGTGTACTTCCCAGCCTTCAGAACTGTGAGAAATAAATTTCTATTATTTCTATTTCTATTCACTCAGTCTCAGGTATTTTGTTATAGCAGCACAAATAGACTAAGCCACTATGCCTTCTCGGCTACACATGCACACACACACACACACACACACTCACAGAGCCGTTGTATCTCATTCTCCCAGATTCTATAAATTGTTCAGCACAGAAGTATATTTTTTCCCAGAATATATGACAGAACTTATCACATTAAATTTTCAAGTAACTGCTGAAGGTACCCTTTTTTCATGAGCTCTTTTAGAAATACCAGATACTTTAAAAATATTTAAACATTGGTAATTGTTGCTGATTAAAAATATAACTTACATGCATAAATTTGGGAGCCCCATTCTCAAGCTAATCATTAATTTAACTGCTATTGCCCTCGTTATGAATCATTAACAAAATGTAAAACATAGCCAACGAGAAATAAGGTTAATATTTAAGAGGGGATTCTTCTCTGGAATTTCAAACTCTGGAACATGTGATTTTGAAAATCAGTAAAATTATCATAACCATTGTATTGAACTAATACAAACTTGGATGTAATAATAAGGGAATTTCATTTTTTCCCTCTCCTATTAAAATTTATTCATAGGCTTAGTTTTACTTCTGGTCTTAGATGAAAACTTCCTAAAAATATTTAGGTAATATGAGGCCCCATGATCAGTGATTACAATATCTAGATTATGTAATTTTTAAATCTTTTAACTTAGTGTAATTGTAAGATTCTTGTCTTCACCAACACAGGCCCAATTGTGGGTGGGAAGCCTGGAGTCACAGACTGGGACATGGACAAGGCTGGTTTCTTCTTTGTAGTGTCAACTAGTCTTCTATTTCTCCTTTTCTCCTATCCGCCTACTCCTAGTTCTGACTCTCTTTTGCTAGATCATTGTTAGAAAAAATAGGTGAGAAGTAAGCAAAATAAGCCTTTACTGTTACTGTCTTGAGTGGACACCATTACCTTTGGATCTGGCAGACATTTGCAATTGACTTTTAATGGTGATTTGCGTGTGTTGTTTGGTGACCCATCCCTTCCCTCCAACTCTACCTTAAATGTGCCTTGATGAGAGTGATGGTCTCTTCTCTGACACATCCCTTCCTCCTTTCTCAGCCCCTAGGAATCCAGAAATACTTTTGGATTCCCTCTGGTAAGCTGTTCGACTCCCTTGCATGTATGATCAAAATTTGGTCTCATGCCTTTGAGATTTTTCAGTTGAAATTTAGAGACCACCCTCCTGGGCCTCCTGTATTCAGCCATCACAATCCTGTCTTTAGTCTTAAGAAGAGGGGCAGGATTCTTCCCCTTGGGGTTGGGAATGCTGAGGTCATAACCCCCTGACAGTTCACTCAAATATCCTTGTCTGATAATCATCTTGAAGCCACTCTCTACTAAACTTAGGATCGGGGTATAATGTTACCCACAACTTCATTTAGTAGTGGGACTCTTAGTAAAACTCAGTCCAAAAAATCCTCTTCACAATCCTTCTCTGGTGCATTTATGCCTTTGTTGTATGTATGAGGTTATGAGCCATCACTGATGACCAACTCCATTGTAAATTTATATCCCCTTTGGAAGGTATCATTCACTGTGTCTTGGTTCCTTGGTCAAAACTTTCATTTCAACATTCTGTTATTCATATAATATTAATAACACAAGTGTAATTCTGAGAGTGATTTTATCAAGACAAAAAAAGGGTTCTTGATTTTTTCATTCAATGAATGCTTTAGTAACTTATCATGTGCCAAATGTTAGTCCAGGCTTGAGAAATAAGGTAGTGAACAAGCTTTATGATGTACCTCTACTCATGAAGCTTACCAATCTTCTGATGGTAAGATAGTTTTATGATAAAAGGAGTCAAATAAACATATAATGTCCTTTCAAGGAAAGGAGATAAAAGTGATGGTGTGCAGGTGAGTAGGGGGACTTTTTAGGTAAATTTGTGAAGGAAGATCTGTAAGAAAGTGACATTTGTACATGAGCTATTCAAATTAATTTAGAATGATTAAAACTACATTGTGGAATAAAAATATATGTCTTTTAATATACATAAGCACATCTGGTGCACTATGGATAATATGCAATGGAAGTTTTGTATATAATACATTTCTTCTCCCCTTAGGAGGTAGGAAGAAACTCACCTCTTCTAGGGAAGATTTCTTGATCTGTTACAGTCAGGTTCCCCATCTTCCTGTTCAGTGGGTCCCACACAGCTGGCCTGCACTGGGATGTTTGTGACCTTGTATAAGGGCTCTTATTACATTTTTAGACTATTCTTAGTCTCTGCTAATGAGATCGCTCAGAGTTCGCTTTGAGTATCACATCTTAATCACTTGATTTCTGCAGACGTTTCCTTTCTCCAAATAAACTCTTCAAAATGCCTGCTGCTCTGTGCTCATTAACCTGCGAATGGCTTCTCTAACTCCAATTTGAAAATTCTCTCTGATATCTAAGGCTTCTGTCTTGATCAGGATGTTCCAAGTAGTAACAATAGGAGGAGGATTTTAGACTCTTAAGTGTGAAAAAAAAATCAATGACCAAATTTTCATCTGCAAGAGGATTTTCCGTTTATGCAGAAGTATGGACTTTGCCTTCTTGCAGTGTAGCATAATTAAGATCCATTCCCAACCTTACCACCTGCCCAATTCCCACTTAATCATTTCATGCTCAATAAGGTTTAGGTGACTTAAAGATTAAAAAAGGTAGTTAATGAGTAAATGAGTGAATAAAGAAGTGAATATTCATCAACCAGGAAGTTTTATTTTTTCTTATATTCTTTCCTTATTCTTAACCCACAATGGATTTGATATGGGCTTCATGATGAAGACAGCAGCATCTATTTAAACAAACCCAACATAAGATTAGAATCAAATGTCACCTTAAACATTGGCAGCACTTTTCCATTTGCTGATGGATATTAAGTTGGTTTGTATTTTCTAAAGAGTTAGAATTGTGATGGATCATATTAAAAATCTTTAGGACACATGAATGTTCTAATCCAGAGCCAGAGAGCAGCAGCCCCTCCCTTCATCCTTGTGAAATTTCACATTCCAGAGAATTCATTCTCTGGGTAAGCATGTTGTAAACTCTAATAATGCTATTTTTAAATACTGTTGGTTTCGGAATACCAAATTCTTAAAGGACAAAGAAAAAAAAACTAAATTATATACCATAATTAATAAATTGAAAATGTAATTGCAGATAAATAAATTTTGAAGTTGAAATTATTATGAAAATTAAGGTTATTTAAAAATAAGCTTGATAGGCACTTACCAGAAGAAATACTTGAGGATTCTCTGGAGTGTCTTATGGAAACAACTCATGGGAGAACAGCCTACTGTCAGAGAATAATGACACGGATCTCATGTTGCCTTGCTCCTCCCCTAGAATCCAAGAGTATATTGTATGTAGGCTGCCAGCCACATCTCATTATAATGGCTTACTCAGTATGAAAATTTGGCCTTCATCAAAAGGACTTCGCTTTCCAAACTGGAGCACATTGCCATCTCTTGTCTCTTCCTTCAGTAAAGTATTTCAAAACACCTTAAGTCTTAGTTCTCTATCAGAATTTCAAACTGACAAGGGAGAAAAATTGTACTTGACTTGAAATTATCATTTCTTCAGAAGATATACCTATGACAATTGGTATTATTTTGATTAGGTGAATTTCTTTGTGTGTCCAGAAGAGGTCTCTGATGAAGAAAGACAGTCTAAAATTTCTAGTTCCATAGAGGTTTAAGTACAGGATACATACATGCCACTGAGGTGGTAATTGCTATGTAATTACTAATTATATAGCAATCTGAAACTTTGTTAGGCCTGTTTTCAGAGAGTTTTCAATCACCTTGACCTGAAAAAAATGCAGAAATCTCTGACATTTCATTGCCTGGGTTCTGGTTTGGATGCTAGGGGAATTGCATTAGAATGAGAAAGAATTGAACAGCCTTGTTTTAAAGCAAAATTTGTCACTGGACAGGGCAAGCTCAAGGGGCAAAGTTAGAGAAGGCAAAACCAGTCATAGGAATTAGGAAGAGAGCCAGACTGACAGAGACGGTAATATTTTCAAAGGTCTAAGAGTAGCTGGGGAGGTGGAGGTGATCCTCTGATACAAATACTCTTGCAGGCATATGGAGCACGGCAATGGTGAGTTAAGGAGCAGATGATATTTAGACAGCTGCATTGGTAGGTGGCAGATGGCAATTTTTCAGTTTCTATCACCACCACCCCCATATGTAATCCCTAAGAAAATCTTCTTGACTCTACCTCCAAAACAAATTCTTAATGTTCTACTTCTCTCTGTGCCTACTGCTACCACCAGAGATGAAGCCATCTCTCACATGTACCACTGATCTACTCTTGCTCCCTTCAATCAGTTTTCGCACCTGGCCATAATGATAGTTTAAATGTCTAAATCAGATTATATTATTTTCCAATGTGAAATTCTTCAAGAGCTTGCCATTGCATATAGAATACCAAAAAAAGTAAAATAAAATAAAAAACAATTGCTTTACCTGGCCTACAAGGCCTTGCTTTCTGTAGTGAGTTTAATGGTATCCCCCTAAAAGTCCACCTCCAAACCCCAGAATCCGTGGATGTGACTTTATTTGAAAAACCCATCTTTGCATACATGATTCAGTTGAGGATCTTGAGATTAGATTGTCCTAGGTTATCCCGGTGGGTCTGAAATACAATGGAAAATGTCCTTTTAAGAGACAAACAGAGGAGGGACACAGGGAAAAGAGAAGGCCATGTGAAGGTGGAGGCAGAGATTGGAGTCAAGTAGGGCACAGCTGGAGCCACCAAAGTTGGAAGAGGCAAGGGAGTATTCTCCCCTAGGGCCTTTGAAGAGAGTGCAACCCTACCGCAACTCAGTTTCAGACTTCTGGCTTCCAGAACTACAAGAGTATAAATTTCTATTGTTTCACATCAACCAGTTTGTGGTAATTTGTTATGGCAACCACAGGAAACTAATACATTCACCAGCCACATCTCCTACTCTTTTGCATGCCTACTTTACTCTTACTAGACTGGTCTGTTTTTTTCCCCTTATTATTCTTTAAGTACAACATGCTCCTTTAAACTTGGAGCCTTTATGTTAGCTATTTATTCTCTCTTTCTGGGATATTTTTTCTCCCAGGATTTTTTATGTCTAAGTTCCTTCTTGTCATTCTTGAAGTTATATGTCTTTTTCTCAGAGGGGTCTTACCAGACCATTAATCTAATGTTTCCTCTCATTTGTTCCCTATTTTTTCACTCTTTTATTTTCACCTCAATACTTATGTTTACTTCATCTTTTCATGTGTGTGTGTTTACATACAAATATATATAAATATATATATTTATATTTTTATATAAAACACATACATACACATACCCTAAGGGCTTTCCGGAAAGTATTCAGCCATGTAACTGTTCTCATTATATTAACAATGGCTGGATACTTTCTGGACAGCCCTTGTATATTTAAGACAGAGTCTTGCTCTGTTGCCTGGGCTAGGGTGCAGTGGCATCATCATGGGTCCTGGGTTCCAGTGATCCTCCCAACTCAGCTTCCCAAGTTGCTGGGACTACCGCTCCCACTGCAATGCCCAGCTAATTTTTTTTTTTTATTTTTTGTAGAGATGCAGTCTCACTATGTTGCCCAGGTTGGTCTCGAACTCGTAGCCTCAAGCCATCCTTCACCTTAGCCTCCCAAAGTGCTAGTATTTCAGATGTGAGCCACTGTATCCAGCCTCTTCTTTGTTTATTTGATTATTGTCTACTAAACTCACAAAAGATAAGATTCATGAAGTGAGAAGTCTTCACTATCTGACTCACTGCAAAATCCCCAGTGTTTAGAACAGTCTTTGGTATTTGGTAAGACTTCAATTAATGTTGGATGAAATGCATAGCAGTGAGGCTATGAATGCTTGGATAATTTAGGGTGATAAGGTTGGAGATCTCAAAATTTGAGAAGCGAACCAGGTCCTTAGTTATTGAGGGACTGGGAGATTGGATATGTTATAATAAAAAACCTAGATGCATGAAACAGGACAGGAATCCCATAATAGATCTGGAGGTGTGGTCTTGAGACCAAATTTGAAACATTTCCCTAATACTGGAGTATAAGCTTTTGGAGCATAAGATCAGAGCTAAATTTGAAGCAATGATGTCATGAGGCTGAGCGTGAGAGTTAGGCTAGACAAGATGGCCAGGATTTGTTCTACCTGCAGGTGGAGGTCAGTGCCCACCATTAAATAAAGAGAAGGGCTAAGGAAGTTTGGAAAAAGTCAGGCACAGGCAACATGAGGCAACGGCTACAACTCTCAACTGCTTTGGCAAAGAGAAGACTTGGCTTTCTGATAATCTAGACATAACCATTTTCTAGTGGACCAAGTCCAGGGAACTAGATCCTTCCTAACAGGGCCAGTTTCAAATTAGGTTTAAGTCTGAATGCAACAACTTAATTTGATCCCGTGTGCTCTCATGGTACTACAGCATTGCCACCCAGGAAAGGCTATATCCAATGGTAGGCTGACACAGACTACCCACATTACCTAGCTATGAAGGTTGAGAGAAGAATCATCTCTGATGCTGTCATTCAAGTTTTTGGTATCCTGTCTACCTTACTAGCAGTTTAAGAAGCTTAGTGAGGATGTCGAAGTCCAAACCAGAAATTAAGGGATGCATATCATCTAAGGATAATGAATATCACCTGAGAATAATGCAAACCAAGAAGACTGTTTATTAGATTCCTGCAAGGTCTTGGAAACCATTCTGTTAGAACTACTATCTTAGTGAATTTTTCACAGGTTGGAGAGTGTTCTGATGTACCATCCTTCGGGGCTCTTTGTGCCTCTTTTGTAACTTTAGCTTAATGACAACTTCCAGAGACACATGAAAATCCTATTTGAGGCTCACAGCCATTTCAGAGTTCCCAGGGATAGGGTCTGTTGAAGTATCCTCTCACAGGGTATAACTTGTCTCATAGAAATTATTTTGACATTTTTCACTCCCTCTGACTTCCCCCCAGGTTCTCTGTTGTTATTGTTAGATGTATATTTTGAAAATGACAATCAAGTTGAGGAAAAGGCCTACAGTGTGTTTATGTCTGTGGGCATAAATGTGGAATAAATATATATAATGCACGGTGACTGATATTTTGTGTCATTTATCTTCCATTTTGAGGAAAGATGGGATAATTCACTCATGACTGTGCCAGTCCTGATCCATTCTTCATCACTACACTCATGAAGATAAATGCCACATTTAAAGAGACCACAGCTATCATGTGTCCTTTCAGACTGGAGATTCAGATCAGTTAGAGCAAGAAGTCGACCAGGGGCTGATATTTAAGAACCAAGGGCACTTTGTATGTACCATCTCCTATGTCTATACGCCTTAATATCCCATGTCAAACTTGGGTGCTACTAGCAGGTAAAGAGATGATTAGGTGGCATTTATAATTTCATCTATGTCTATAGATACTCACTTCATTTTAATTAAAAAAAATTCATTTCCTGGTATATGCCCAGCACAGAGCTCTGCAGTGGCAACACACTAATTAATAGGATATGATCCTGGTCCTCACAGTGATAAGTAGTGTAATGAAGAAAACACTGTGGAAAAAATAAAAAGCAACTGGTTGACTTTTTTCTGTGAGCAAGTCAGGTGAGAAAGGAGTAAGTCAGAGTAGAGCTATTGGGAAGAGGTAATAGTTGAGTGGTAATATTAGAGAAAACAGTGTGAACACCCTAGCTTTCTATGATGTACAGATGGTGACCCTATTAGATTTTAAAACTATGGTAAGGCAAATGAACGATTTCTGTGCTCTGAGCCTGTGGACCCTACTGTAGATAATCAATAGACAAGACCACTTTGTAACTCAGTAACTGAATGTACTTACTCTGGTTTTAATTTTAATTACCCTTCCACAGATTGAATGCTTGAGGTTAGAAGACTTTCTGTTGAAATAAAAGTACTGGCTCTTTGTCCCTTGACTGGTACATAAAAGTTTGTATAACTAGACATAAACTGAAAGGGATTTCCATAAATCTAAGAAATTTGATTCGCAAACTAAAATTATTATCCGTTTTTGGAAACTGAACCATATAAAACTGTTGATATTCAACAGTTTTTTACCTAAAAAATGGCAATTTCATAAGGTTCTCTCTAATAATATTGATTGTATAGTTCAAATTCAAAGGTGTGTTTCAGTTTTTTCCCTATATATTAATATAAGCTTATTTCACCAAATAAGCTATTTCATTCTCTTATTCAAGAAGCATTTACTGAGCACGTATTACATGGCAGTCACTGGGCTGTGCATGCGTATACAATGGAACATGTTTGCTGTTCCAGTGGGGCACGTAGTCTTATGAGGGAGAAAGACGCATGAGTAGGCAAGTTCAACATGCATGACTAGAATGATGGTTGATAGTCACTCAATACATGTTGTTTTCATTCTTCTCACATTGGAAGTAATAGTGCAATATGCAAAGGAACACAAACGTGTAAGTTTCTGCAAATTTAAGCAACCTTGGAAGGATTCATGGCAGAAATACCTCCTTTTCTCCCTTAACAGGTTCATGTTAAAAGACTGTGTCATAGTCAGAACACTAACTGAGAGCTTCAAATATTTGTCTTGTTATATTAACTCTGATCAGATATTATTTTTTTTAACCTTGATCACATTATTTACCTTTCCTATACATTAACTTAGTCATCTGCAAATTGGAAAAATATAATGTCTTCTGCCTGCCTCCTATAACTGTGAGTCAGATCAGATAATGCAGAGATGAGAAAATTTTCTAAACTCTGATATACAACAGAAACAAAGAGTACCATCCTACTTCTCATATTTCTTATTGTCAGTCTGGTTTTTATGGTAATATGTAAAAGATCAAGGATGATTATCACCTTGATTTATATTTTCCCATGTCTAGGCTTGATTATATGTTTGGGATGAGCACCACATTCAGCCTCAAATAATCATTTAAAAAAAATGGATGACTTGTTTAGCCATTCCCAAGTATTCATAGCAGTGCTCAATAAACAATGAATGAAAGGTTTGCTGACAGCAGATGGATAATTATGCTCAGCATTTTATAATAAAGAAGAATTCATAAAAATACAGAGAATTCAAAGAGAACAACTCTCTCAGATAATAATAGTTCCCATTACCTGAGAGAGTATGATATGCCAGGCTTATTGGTTTATGAGAATCACCTCATTTCATGTGTAGAACAGCTTTCTGAAGTTGACTCTATTATTATCACCCTAATTTTACAGATGAGGGAGTTGAAGCCTAAAAAATTTGTGTAACTTTCTCCAAGTCATAAAATAACTACCTCCTATGATAGAATTTGTGAACTTAACTCCTGCACTCTCTTACATGCTCCGACCTGGCAATCATCACCATTCCCTTGCTTGTACTCACCTTCCTGCTTACGCATCCCCATTTTTCTCCTAAAAAGGCCTCAAGGGAGGCATTCACCTCTCTGAGATTTACTCTCCTCACCTATAAAGTTAGGCTATCTTGTTGAGCAGAAAGAAAATAAGTAAGTATGTGCATATTATCTCTAGTTTTGAGAAGTGCTATGAAGAGAAATACAGCAGAATAGGGGGATAGAGAATGATGGGGACAAAGATGGTTATATTTTAGGAGCCATAGCCAGGGGAGGCCTCTCTGAGCAGGTAAAATTTAGCGGAGTCCTGCAGGAAATGAAGAAACAAACAGTACAGGTATTTGAATGAAAGGTGGCACCATTGTCATGGAGTGCATGCATAACTATCGGCCTGTCTGGGTGAAGAACGTTCCTGGCAGAGGGAACAGCATGTGCAAAATCCCAGAGGAAGCAGTGTGCTGGGTATGTTGGAGAAAGAGCAAGTCGGAGTAGAGTGAGTACAAGTGATAGTGGGTAGGAGGATGAGATCAGAGAAGTAGGAGGGATGCAGACCAAAAATATGAGTGGCCTCACCGGCCACTGGAAGGAATTTAGTATTACTCTGAGTGACACAAGAAGCTGTTGAGCATTGAACAGAAGAATGACTATGATCTGACTTTAATTCATGTAGGATCCCTCCACTGTGTGGAGAAAAGATTGAAGAGAGGCAAGAACAGAAGCAAGGAGACCAGATATTGGATCAGGCTATGGAATATTCCAAAGATCCAAAGAGAAAAATGAACTAGGTCATAGCAACGGAAGTATAGAGAAGAAACCAGAATATCGATGTATAGGATTTCCAATGTATAGATGATAGGATGTGGAGATGATAAGTTGTGGAGGTGGTAGGATGCAAAAGAGAGAGGGTAGAAGACCAAAAGAAAAAAAAGAAGTTTCAAGGTTGACTTTGGCCTAAGTGCTAGGAGAATAGTTCCTGAAATGCTGCTTGGCACATGGTAGGAGCTTAAAATATTTAGTTGTATGAATGAATGAATAGGATTGCTATTTAAAAAAAGTCTTTGCCATGAGTGGAAGTTAAGTTGGAATCAAGAGTTTTATTGTGGACAGGTTAATTTTTGACAGCTCAAGTGAAGGTCTCGAATAAGCATTAGTATATACAAGTCTGCAAGCTAGATGGATATTTGGGTTTGATAGTCTCCAGTATGTAGATAGTGTTCAAAGCCATTACAAGATAACCTGCAGAGTGAGTCTAGATATATAAATAAAAGAGGTCCACTGACTGAGCCCTGGGGTAACCCGCAATGAAAATCCAGCAGAGTTGCCACTGAGGCAGGAGGAGAATCAAGAGATTTGCTTCCTAGGAGCCACGTGCAGAGTTTCTGAAAGGCAAGAGTGATTCCTATGTCAAATGCTAATATTTTTAGCCTAATATGAGCATTGATAATTGGCTACTTGACATAGCAATAAACTAAGTTTTCACCTCGCAGCTTTGCTTTACCCCCTCCACACACACTATTTGTTACCCACTGCCTTGCTCTCAAGTTATTATGAGTCCCAGGCATGCTGAATTGCAACTCCTATTTCATATGTCCTACTGAAGTGTGGTTAGTACTTCTTGAAACCATGAGATCTGGGGAAACTTTTTATAAAGCTGAGTTACCTGTTTTTTAAAAGCAATGATAGAAAAATCCACAGATGATCTCTAAAATACATTTTAATCATATTCAGTTTTACTTGGGTAATAATTATACCTGCTAGTGATCTAGTGATGTATTGCCCTGACGTTTGAAAAGCACTTTTACTTACATTATCTGTTCCAAACAAAACCATCTAATACAGTAAAATGCCCAGCTTTGAAGCTTACACCATCAGACTATACCACCTGCTAACACCTCCTTATTAGAGTCAGCCACAGACCCATGCCTCACTTCTCGTTCCTTGAAGATTTTAACATCTGCCTCCCTATTTTCTCTCCAGCCTTACTCCTGATAGGATTCTCGGTGATTTCAATATCCATGTCAGTTCCTTAATCTTGATTACTAATTGGGAGAAATCTTTCTGTCTGCAGTTTGTCAGGGTTTCCTCTGTCCAGTCTTCATCACTGTATTTCTAAGATTGGGATGTAAATATCTGTATTTGTTGGAATTAAAGAATGTTTTGCTTCTTTATGCTTTGCAAAATATGAGTTCTATCTCTTAGTATCTCTTTGCTTCAAGTACTGTGTGGCCTTCAATCTTAGATTCTAATTTTTATTCTGCCAGTGCCACGGGAGTGGTTGGGAGGGATGAGATATGGGTAGAGGAAGGAATGGTTATATATCTCTCTTGTTTGGGGATGTGGGAAATAAAAAATCCCAATTGGAGTTTGCAGGAGATGCCTGTGTCAAACTCTTAACATTCCCTTTGACTTTAATAATCTAGTGTTCTGTTTAACTATTTCCTATCCATCTTCATAATGCATTATCTGATTTGATCTTATGAAGTGGTTCTGATCGAACACTGGATCAGAGACAAAATGTGACTCAGTTAAGCTCATGTATCTAATAAGTCAGAACCAAGTATAGACTACAGATCTTCTGATTCCAAATGCATTTTTTATTGGCATTAAAAAATGCATTGTGCAAAATGGCCAGTGGTTAAAATAGTTGCCTTGGCTTTCTTCCCAGGACAGTGTTAAAATACAGTGGTGATTCAATAAAAATTGTCACCAGTGGTATCTGTGGTGGTGGTTGTGGTGGTGGCAGATTGAGAAATGTGCTGAATTGTTCTAATGGATTTTCTTCCTTCCTGCTTTCCTTCCTTCCTTCTTTTTCTATTTCTTTCCTTTTCTTTCTTTCGTCTTTTTTCAGCATAAAGACCCCAGTGGAGAGTTGGGTGGGTGATGATTCATGCTAAATCTTTCCCACAATATGCTGAACACTGCAACAGCAGCTAATGTGAAGTGGCTCATTATACACTGTCAAATCCTGTAACAGTAACGACTGGCTTTGCTAGCATGAGCGATTTGTGGGAAGTCCAGCTACTGCAAACCACTAACGAATTTCAAAAAATAAGCCACACTATAGTAGAAAAGACACATCCGCCGAGTCATATTTGCAAATTTCTTGTATGTTTCTCTTTGCCAGTTTAGAAACAGCCTTCATGTTCCCAGCTTGACTTCAGAGATGAGTTTCCCTGGGATGCATTTATCCTGTGAGTGCCTCCTCCTTCAGTCAAAGTTTATGGACTAAATATTTCACAACGGTTCTAGTGGCTCGTGGACAAAACTGGAAACGTGGTTCTCCTATGGAAATATTTCTGAAGCTCCCTCTTTAATCCACCCTCCACCAGCAAACCACGCCATACGTATAAACACCTTCTGCTGTAGCACGGCCTCTGTAGGTGGTAGTTCTACCTACAGAGAGATAAGATCAAGAGGAAGCAGGCAGGAACATTGACTCTTTGCCCTGTGATTTATGATTATGTATGTCTCCATTACATTGTAATCTTTTTGAAGGCAAGATTCTGGATTTATTTATCTACTTAGTCTAGTACCTAGGAGCTGCAGTTGGCCCTTTGTAAATATTTATTGTCAAAATTAATTCATTCCCTTCCAAAAAGTTTATTATTAAGGCAGGCACTGAGGTTTAATCTTCTTGCCTCCCCCGTCCCTGGTACAGTGCTTGATGCGTAGTAGATGGGAAACTACGTGTTTGTCTAGAGAAAGAACAAAGGTATGAATGAGTCCGTCTATTAGATGGTTCCCTGTGGCCAAATTAAAGGCTAAGCAAACGATTTCCCCACATCAGAGACAGAAAAGTGATGGCTTCAAATCATTTTCTTCAGACCACCAGGAATAATGCCCTAAAAGTGGTTGTTTATTTTGGAAAGCAAAAGCTAATCTGAAGCTATTTTCTTTATTTTTATATTCAAATGCCTATAAAACAGAAAAACACCGGAGACCTATTCATTGCTCACAAATGATCTATGGGGTAATAACGTGCTTGCTCTTCCAGCTGTGCTGCACATTGGTGCTATCTTGGGTTTAATTGAAAATATGCTGTGACCTTGGTTTTGTTCACTGGGCATGGAGGGATATAATTGGCATGAGGCCTCTGAAGAAGAATGTCATTTGGCTAATTTGGGGTTCGCCTGAGGGAAATAATGTGTGAAATCCTGTAAAAACAAGATACATTTTATTCACATGCAATTCACATGAAGTTAATGTTTAAAAAAAATAATCAACATTTTATTTTGCCATACCTATTTGTTGAATTCTAAATGCTATCAGTATGATAATAGCATTGTCCCTAACAGTCTCATGTTTCATCATAATTAAATAAACAGCTTGTGAATTGCAGTCCAAAAAATGTCTGTGTTCCACTCTTAACTTAAGGAGTTTCCATAGAAACCATGGGCAGCAAGTTTAACTGACATTTATTGGACTTGAGGCTATATGCAGCTGATATCTCTCTGTTTTTCTCTCTGTCAGTCAGTGTATGTGTCTTCTTTTCTTCCTTTAACCCTCCCAGACCTCTTTCCCCCTCAGTTCTCTCATCCCCCTCCTTTCCCTCCTCCTTTTTCTCTTAGTCTCAATGAGGAAGTAATTTGGACTCAGTTAGATTTAACAAATGCAATAATACTAAAACGGGCTCTGATACTTAAGTGTAATTGTGTTATTAGCTAGAAATGTTTTTCTTCAAAAATACAGGAATTGAGAGTGAAGTTTACTAAGGCTGAACATGTTGGTAAGGAGAAACCCTTGGCTGCTAGTTGAAAATTTGCAGTTTATGTGTCATGGGCCACCTTTGTACCCAGCTGTGGCTCTCCTGTGATTTATTCAATCCAGGCTGATGCTTCTCCTGAGTCTTCATTTTCATTCTGGAGCATAAAACATTGTGCTGATCATATTCCAAGAGAAAACAGGAATTTATTTAGAAAAGACATAACATACTACAGATTTAGTACCTACTGTGCAACAGATATTTTTGCTAAGTACTTTCAGTGAGGTTGTCTTAGTTAACCCCACAAAATTCACTGGCAGACAGTGTTTGGAAGGAAAATGAATCTGCAGCTGGTCATTCCAAGTTCAGGCTCCAACACAGGGTGGCTGTAAAGCTTTGAGTATGGTCCTTAAATGCTCTGTCTTGGTTTCTGAAGGACAAAATGAATATGAGCACTTCT
This sequence comes from Eulemur rufifrons, assembly GCF_041146395.1. NCBI lineage: Eukaryota > Metazoa > Chordata > Mammalia > Primates > Lemuridae > Eulemur > Eulemur rufifrons. The sequence goes on along the minus strand of NC_090988.1, from coordinate 84,164,499 downwards.
AAACAATGGGGTTTGGTTAAGATTAGATACAGTGATGCAGCTAGTGCATCATAGTAGCAGTGTTCTCTTTATCGCTTTAGAAATGAGGACAATGAGTTGCCAAAAGAGTAAATCACTTATCCAAAGCTACAAAGCTGGAAGAAAGTGTGTCTCTATACAGTATGGTGGTTAAAAGAGGTAGATTTGGGATAGAACTAGGATCAGTTACTAATTGCGTCATTTGGAGTAAGTGACAAACTTACAGAGGATCTAGTTCCTCCTCTGTACAACAGGGATAATGGTTCTTTCTTCATGGGATTGTTGTGAGGGAGAATTAAATAAATTGGTGTATGTAAGTTACTTAGTGCCTGCCATGTGGGAAGCTCGCTCTGTCCTTCTTGATCTCTCTGTCTTTCTCCTTCTCCCAAACTTTCTGATTTGTTTTGCACTCAGTATGGAATCAAAGAAAAAAAAAATAAAAGATCAATCTTCAAAGTCTATCTAATACTTGTATTTTAAAATTAACTCACAATTCATAAACTATCTTAAGTTATCCTGGTAACAATGAGAAAGGAAAAGCAGATACTATCACACCCATTGTCTAGATTATGAAAAGGGAGCTTCAGAGTTGTTAATGAGAAGATCTCTCTAGAGTGAATGAAGAAGTTGGAGTTTTACCTACTTCCCCAGGGCCCTTTTTATAATTAAAATTCTCAAGACCATTATTTTTAATTTGGATGCCATGTTCATGAGTTTTAGGCTAAAACCCAGCAGATAGTAACTGATATTTCTAATGAATATGAGAAGATGGCACTTTTGGTAGAGAAGGAGGAACAGGAGGTAATGGGAGCGTAGTTCCAAAGTCTATCTCTCATGGTCCTCTCTCCAGATCATTCTTCCAAGATCTGAAAGAACATGTGGAAATGTAATTCTCTATCCCAGGGACCGGGCATTGGTTTTGCACAACAGTATCCCTAAGTGTTGCTGGTTGGTAAAAAGGGGTGAGGTGGAGAGAAAAAATTAGAAAACAAAAAAATTCAGGTATCAGTCAGAGATGTTAGTGGATACCTAGTGAATTCAGATGAGTTACTAGGGTGAGAAAGTATGAGAGTAGAGCTAAGACGGGATGCGATTGCTGGCAACAGTAGTTGTTCACACACACACACATACACACACACGCCCACATGCACACACATGTGTACAGGATTAGCCAGGATGAATGCTTTTAAAAATCTAATAATTTTGTGGCTTCAAAGAGCTCATATTGGAGATAAAATGTTAGCTTTACCTTTTTTTTTTTATTTTTTTTTTTTTTTGTTGCTGCTTCATGTCATACGGGTCTTATTAGAATATTCAGTCTGTGTTGTCTTTGAAAGAATAATTTTAAGCTACTTTGTCTATTTTGTGAGTGTTAAGTTAGTTAAAGCTAAATAATATAATCCCTAAAACCAGTTAGCCAGACACACAGAAATAGCAGCACAGCACGATGTGCTGAGAGCAGATGAGCAAGTAATGGTGCCATAGGCAACCCCTCTGTTGTGGAACTCCCACTCTCGCTCAGGATTCCTCACATATGTTATGTAACACATGGCACCATTGCCAAATTAGTGAAGCTTAATTTTTCCTTATTTCTTAGATGAAAGTGAATTATAAATAGAAGTGTTAGTACTTTTCTAACATGCCCTCATGGATCATTCTGGTAGCCTTGGGTTTGAAGAGTGTGATAAGAACAGGAGTCTCTCTGGATGCCCTATGGCAGGTCAGCAAACTTTTTCTATAGAGACCCAGATAGTAAATATTTTAGGCTTTGCAAGCCATATAGTCTTTCAAAGCTACTCAGGTCTGGACTTTGATGTGACAGCAGCCATAAACAACGCATACCCCAATGAGTGTGGAAGTGTTCCAATAAAACTTTATTTACAAAAATGTGGTAGGCTGGAATTTCCTGTGGGCAGTAGTTTCCCAACCACTGATCTTAGAGTTTTGCTTGCATCTCCATCCCCTTTGAAGTGACAACTGTATGATAATTTACCCTCATTTTATGGATTTTACTTTTTTCACTTTGATATTTCATTTAACTTTATCTTTCTAGTATGACATTGGCATAGAAAGAACACATATTCCATCCTTACTTTACAGACGGTACAGAAAGTATAAGTGACTAGCATTATTGTCACCCAATGTCTATAATATCCATATTAGAATCTGACTGTCAGCATAGTGCTTTTATAATTGGATTATTCTTTCTAAAATGCATCCTTTAGAGAATAAAGACATATGGTGAGAGAAATAACCAGAAAGTAATTTTCATCATCCAAACCAAGGAAAAAGTAAACTAATGGCTTAAATAGGGGCATGCACAGACTTCCTTCCTTTCTTATCCTATTAAAATACCATGAGACCCAGTTCACTATTGCTTTTCATGTGTATTTCCAATTTTTTTCTCATAGAATATTTTTGCAAATTATGCATTATAGGCAAAATTAATAGAATAACATACAATATTGGAGATAAAATGTAGTGCTACCTTTTTTTGTTGTTGCATGCCATACTTGTCTTATTATTAGAATATTCATTCTGTGTTGTCTTTGAAAGAATTATTATTATTAGAATATTCATTCTGTGTTGTCTAAGAACAGGGAGTTCTTACTTTGCATGGTGCTGTGTTAACTGAACCTTGTTCATATTGGAATTGAACCCTCATTTTATAAGATTCTATGGTAACTAAGAGCAAAGACAGGACTTGTACAAAAAAGAGAACTTGGTTCCAGTACGTACGACCCATGGTTTACACAACACAAAGCAAAAGGAGGACTGCCTTAAGTAAATAGATAAGAATCCAATTTCCAAATGTCTGCATTTGCTGAGTAATTCCCTCTTTTGTGGTCATTAGGAGGAAACAAAGAAATCACTGATTCCAGTCATTTCCATTATCTGACATGTCATCACCAAGGTTTCCTCATTATGCAATGTTAACAGTGCTGAGGTTACTTGAAACCAGTTTCCAGTTCCAATTAGGAGGCCATCCCTGCTATCTGCATTCTGATTAAATGATGTTGCCTGGAAATCACAGAAAGAGTCTACTCTGTTTCCTCCCCTTGCTCAGATCTCATGAACACAGACTCAATTAAAGAGAATTTCCTTATCAGGTTTTTGTGGGTCATTTTGGTGAATTTATTAAACTCTTAAGTCATGCTGAAAACTGGAAGGCAGTGGCTCTGAGATATTCCAAGCGGGCCACTAGATGTGCAGGACTTGCTGCAATGTTTTAGTGACTGTGAAATATGCAGAAGTCAGAGCAGCCAATGACAGGTCAGGAATCAAGGGATCTGGTCTCTCAGATTAAGGATTCCAGAGCAGAGGTGTGAAAATCGTATTGTTATGTCAGCCTATATTTTAGGTAAAAATCAGAGTTAGTCCAGGCTGTCATTATTTTATACCTTGATTATTGAACTAATTTATTATTTCATTCTGTCCTAGCCATATTCCATACTATTGCAAACTTGATTTTCCTTAAATACTCTTCTCATTGTCCTATTCCCTTCTAACAAAAAGAAAAATCAAGTCCCTACAATCCCTCCCATGCGTTACTATAAAATCTAAATTCTTCTATTTTTCACACTCTGGTGGTATTTTACTTATTCTACTTTCTATCCCACTGATTTTCAGTATAGATTCCTAATAGAAGTCAGCTTTTGCCTGCTCCTGCCTATGCTCATGTTCACTTTCATGCATTCCCCACAAAACTCGTGCCTATTTTCAAACAAAATCTTTCCTTTTTCTTTATTGTTATTATTATTGTTGTTATTTAGAGATGATGCATTCTTGCCTGGGCTGGACTTGAACTCCTGGACTCAAGCCGTCCTCCCACTTCAGCTTCCCGCATAGCTGGGACTACAAGCCCTCACCACCATGCTGGGCTCTTTCTCTTTTCTGTCTCTCTTCTGTCTGTTAGTGTATGTTCCTTATTGTGCTACAGAATAGAGAAAAGGATTTCTCTACCCTTTCTACTGCATAATAATTCTTTGTTTACTCACCTGTGAATCACACTGCATTGTGGGATTCTTGATGAGAGACACTTGGCCCTACGCGTCAAGAAGTGAACACTACTTGACATTTAGTAGACACTCAAAGAACGTTATTGAAGGAAAGTGCCTATGTTTTTCTTTCTCTTGGAATGCGAGACCTTTTGCTTATTCAAATCTGCATATCCTACTAGATCCCATGTCTACACAGCCTTCCCTGACTGCTCAAACGTCAGTGGTTCTTTCTGAACACCTGTATCGCTGCCCACACAATCACACACACTCAGCGTAGCACCTTGGCATTGATTTCTGACTGTGTTTATGCTAGGCTTGTCTCAGCACCCTGTTTCAAATGATCAATGATGGGGAGTTACTGAATTGAAGGAGTTCCTTTGTAGGTAAAATGTTACAGAGTATTCTTAGAATATATTATTACAGCTGAAATGACTTTAGAGATTCTTTCTCAGCACCCTATTATAAAACAAATCCCAGACATCCTTAGTGCTTTGCCTGGGGTTTTATGTATATATGTTTTTGGTTACTATCTGGGAAATTAGGGATTTGTTCTGTTTAATAATGAACAAGGAATTAAGTACTTGGTAAAACATTGGAAGGCGGTTTTAAAATCTGAATGACTCTGTATACATGGTATTTATTCTCTTCAGATTTCCTTGCATGGTAATTTAAACTGCATTACTCATTACAAAAATCCATATGCCTTTCAGGTGCTTTTGTTGCTTTGTTTGTTTTCAGTCTACAAAGGCCTTGATGACCTTGGCACAGGGCATTTCCTAAGGATTAATGAGCAGTTGGGGGTTAATGGCTATCAACTCCTTCCAGCCAGTCATCAATCCAAAGGAAGCATGGGAAGCCAGGCTATTAACTGCATTACCAACTTTCTGAAATCAAATCCTTTCCTGCCTGCCTTGCCAAGGACTTATGTTTCAGTTGGGCTAGATTTTTCAGAAGCTTCTTTAGTTACTTGCTTTGTCATTAACCTGGACAGAAAAATAGAGAGAGACCAATCAATTTAAAAGTAAAGAAGTAAATAAAAGAATAATCATTAGTTTCTGTGGACTGACAGGAGAATGTCATGAGGAGAAAAATAATTTTCTATATTTTGAGTAAACATAATTTGAGATGTTCAGACTCTTTTATTGACTTTTCTTTTGTTTCTCTTTTCAAACTGAAAGCCTAGAGAGAACCAGCCTATTGTGCATCCTGGGAGGCTAAAACATGTGTCCAGTTTCTACCATTTAACATTTCTCCATCATTAGATTTAGGGTTTTTTTGTGGGGGAGGATTCTTATTGGGGTTTGGTTGTATTTGTTCTAATGGAATATTTTTTTTCTCATTCATTCCTGTTATAGGGTTGTTACTCCACTAATATTAATAAGCACGATGTTTTCTCCTTTGGCATCAATCATGATCACCCAAAACAACCTAAGAGATAAACATTAATGCATTAATTAAAGCATTAGTAAATTTTCCTTTTAGAAATAAACTATAGCAAAATGAAGGAAAATTCTAGAACAGAGAAAGTCCCCTTTCTTCTCTGTTGAGAAAGCTCGGGAGCTTATTTTATCATTCTGCATTCTGATTCTCACAATGCCACAAATTCCTTTAAGAAATGACATGGAATGGCAAAATGTCACCTGTGTACCAGTGTTTAAGGTGTTTGCAAAGATCATTGTCACCAGGCAAGACTGCTTTCCAGGACCCTTCCCAGTGGGCATTTGTTTAGGAGAATTTACTAAAGACCTGGGTTTAGTTTTTAGTTTTTTACTCTCAGAAATTTGATTTTGGTAGCTCATTATGAGAAGTTTGAAAATGTGCTTACTAAACACATGAGACATTGATATATACAGCAGAATGGCAATTTGCTAATTTATAGCTAGAACTATAACAGACCCTTCAAGCACTTCAGTCTGTCAATCTTTTTGTGTCCAACTTAAATTTTTTTGAAGTCATAAATCTCCTTGAGAATGTGATGATAAACATAATAAATAATCTTTCTATAAAAATATACAATCACATTTAAACAAATTTTCACATACTTTCAGGAGGTTCACAAATGGTTTGAAACCCACTAGTAAACTTCCTACAAACCCATGGATTGTACTATACAATTTCATGGAAAAGCAAATGATAATTAAATAAGGTTATTGATGAGAAATCGAACTAAGAGAACTTAATTGTACAATTCGAATTGCTTTGGCATTAGATTATAATAATCAGAGTATCAATCATTCTCCATATATGGACTTTAGCTATCACTGGGACTGCACAAATAACAAAAACAATAAAAACAACAACAAATGTTCATACAGGATTGCTTATGTACAAAACATCATTCTAATTCCTTCTCTGTATATTAACTCTTTTATCCTCACAACAATAGAATAAAAAATCAGGGTAACCTCCAGGTAGTTTCACAGATGGCACTAGAAAAATTTGTATCTCTGATTTTTAAAAAGTCTCTATATACTGGTTGTGTCTGTCTAGTTATGTAAGTAGCTGGCAATCTGCAACAACCAACTTTCTCTTGAGGTCATTCATTCATTCTTTTTTTTTTTTATTTAAGACACATGTTGAGTATACATGATATACTAGGTACCCTGGATGTGGTGTTTAGGGTATAGCTTACCGCTAGTAAGCATAGGTTTTTTTCCTGAAACTGTTGTTTTGAATCACCTATTTACATACTGACTTTTTAAGTAGTTTACTTCTTCACAATTTTAATTAATGTATACGTTTTTGTTTGTTTATGTGTGGGGGATGGCAAGAAGTAATTATTGAGTCCTCTCCTTACCGTTTATAGTTCCTCATATGGCATTTTTAATCTATTTGATTCACATATGAGTCTTCTCAATGGACTTCAGTATATTATATGTTTTTATAAAATTAGCTTATTAACTTGGCTTCTGACTATGAATTTACATATGGGACACATTCAATTCAGTAAATACTAAGATTTACTGGGTCCCTAGACGTCATCCAGATCCTGTCTTCAAGAAACTTAGCATTAAATAGAGTGAACACTTTCCCCAACATTTACATTCAAACACAGATTTGATAAGTGCTGTCGTTTTGGCTTTCCCCAGTTAGGGGAAGGATGGATTAATACTGGTCAGCGAGGCTGATGAAATCTTAGTAGAAATAGTTATTTAAAATTGCCTCTGGTTGGGTACAATTTTGATAGAAAAATCAGGGTAGGTAATTCCAGGCAAAAGGAAGAAGGAGCAAAGCCCTGAAGAGGAAAAGTAGGGGGAATATTTTTAGAATCGAGAACAGACTGCAACCTAGACTGTACTAAGGAGAGCAGTGGGAGACAGGACTGGGAAAGCAGCATGGCACAGCATCATAACATGTCTTGCATGTCACACTAAGGCAGTGGTTTTCAAGAGGACAATTTTACCCCCCGGGGGACATCTGGCAATGTCTGGAGACACTGTAGAGTGCCACAACTGAAGGTGCTACTGGCATCTAGTGGGTAGAGGCAGTAAGAGATTTAGGCTTACTTCCATAGGCACCGGGGAACTATTGATGGCTTATCTTTTCTTGAACTGTGATTATCTAGGTTCCTGTGTGTTGTTGCACTAAGTCTGCAAAGTGTTACTTTGAAAATCTTCTATGGGAAAAGTATAAAAAAAGAGAACAATTTCGGAGATAAGGAATAACATTTATTAATCATTCAGTGGCCCCTGAGCCTGAGAACACAAAAACAAAAAGGAATTGGAGAGAAAAAGCAAAGTTTTCATACATTGGTAGGGCTCCAGACTTAAAAATATTAGTGCAAAGGAGAATACAGGTGTTATTACAAACACACGTTTCTAATAATTGGAGCATTCTGATTTCATTACCTGAAGACTGAAATATCAAGCAGTATAAGGAACTTGATGTTTTAAGGATTTTTCTTTGGTTGTGCATTTCACTAAAGCAAATAAATGTCATAAAAATACAAAAATACCACCTGAACACCTCAAATCTCACCCTGTAGTTTAAGAAACAAGTTAGTTATCTATGTTTCATATTTTTATAAATAATCAAGCTCAAAAAGTGAACACGATCAAAAAGATTCATAAGCAGCCAGAAACCTCATGCCAGGTACACTTATCTTTCCTGCATCATGAAAGGGTAAACAAACAGGAAAAAAACAAATTAATTTTATTTTTAGCTCTGCCAAGTTTTGACTGTATTTCTGGTTCTGAAGTAGATTTGACTTTTTGTTGCTAAGACAAAGTTGGAACTGGCAGTGCCTCCCCCAATCCCTTGTCTATTCCATCTTGCTGCTTGAGATTATGACAGTGGAATTGGGAGATCTTTTCCACACATGGGTTTTTAAATAAATAGTTCAAATGAGTTTCTGAAACAAGCATGTGGTGATAAAGAGGCCCTTCCATTTTAAAAGGCATTTGCAGATGAGAAGACTTGCTGACTGTAGGAATTCTTACTCTCTGTTATAAAGTGGTCTGATCCAATAGAATGACCCCAAAGCTAAGTCAAACCTCCCTAGTTCTAAAGTACATGTAGGTGTGAAGAAGTAAATCATGAAACCAATTTATGCATCCTCTACATGGACATTTTCAAGGCAATCATGTTATTTTAGGCACATACAGCAGAGGGCATTGTTTGGTCAAACATAAAACAGGGCTGCTCATGCTAAGAATAGACGAAGAGAAAGAAATTAGAAACTTCTCTCACTTTTCACCCTCCACCTCCCCTCTACCAAAAAAAAAAAAAAATGCAGAGAGCAAGGAAATTGTAAATCGTCCTTAAATCACTTTGTTCTTCCTGACTCTTCTTTGTTGGAAAGACTTGTATGAAAACAACTATAAACTGGGCAAACCTCATTCCAGAAATGGATAAATTCCTATTATGTGAATGAGATTCTTCTAGGCGCTAGAGATTAATTAGTAAATATAACATTATATGGGTCCTCAATCGGTTTACAGCCTTGACTGTTCTGCAACCTACTTTGTCTTCTTGAACACTCACTCATTCATTCATTCATATATTTAAGAAATGTTCAATGAGTATTTTTATAGATGAATGCCACTGAATAAGAAAGACAAGTTTCTACTCCAGGTAAATTAACATTACGCTGAGGTAAGACAGGCAATAAGAAAATAAACACCCAAGAATAAGAGAAAATAGAAAATAGAGGTAAGTACTATGATGAAAATTAAATATGGTAATTTATTAAATATAATAGAGGGGCTGCTTTTTGCTGGGTGATCAAAAAGAACTTTCTGAGAAGGTAAAATTTAAAGTGAGTCCTGAATGACAAGGAAAACCAATCATGCAAAAATCAAAGGGCATGCACTGCAGGCAGAGGGAACCCTGGTACAAAAGTCCTGAGGGAGGAACAAGTTTGAAGCATTTGAAGAAAGCTGAAAGGCCAATGGGGCTGACAAGAGAAGGGGGGTGAACAAAAGTTAAAAGGTGGGAGAAGTAGGCAGGGGTCAGATCATGTCTTGGAGACCACTGCAGTTTGCATTTTGTTTTAAAAGAGTATGGGGCTAATAGGAGTATTTCAATTGAAGAATGGCATGAAAGTATCTATACTGTAAAAATTCATTCTAAATTCTCTATGAAGAATTAATTGTGGTAAGGCAGTTATACATATAAAAGTAGAGAAATTGGTAAGAAGGTATTTCAGTGGTCCAAGTTAGAAATGAAGATGATTTCATTTACAAAGAGAGGATGAGGAAAAGTAGATGGATCCACGTTATGTTTTTGGAGTAGAATGAGAATAATGCTGTGCTGGATGTGAATACAGGAAAAGAAATGTCGAAAAAGAGTCTTAGATTTTTTTTTCCTTGAGCAACTGGGTGTGTGTGGTAGTGGCATTTATGGAGGTGCAGGGGCAGGTTTGGGGATTTGCTTTCAGTGTATGCTATGCCACTTAATTCAGGTAATCCTCACAAAGTCTATTTATTAATGATGTTGTTATCATCATTCCCGCTTAGGAAGTTGCAGCTCAGAGAAGGCCAATTTACTAAAGATTGAACAGTCAGTAATACAGAGCTAATCCTCCAACAGCAGGCATTTCACTCTAAATCTGGTTTTAGTTCCATGAGGTCTTGCTAATATAGATTGGGCATCCTTTCTATGCTTCAGCATTGTTCCAAGTTAGAAAGAGGACTAATGTGTGCAATGTACAAAGTGGATGTGAGCAGCACTAGGGGTCAGAGATGCCTATATTCCTTACTTGTGCATCACAAAGTTTCTAAAATGATACACTCTCCCTCTGTGTACACTAATATTTTTTAACATGACTATATGCAGAAGCTAATTTTGCCTTCATTGGTATTTCATGCTCTGCAGGATTTTAACTAGGGCGGATTAATTTGAACCTACACACATCTCAGTAGTCAGATAATCAGATTGAAGATCAGTTACATTCAGTTCTAAAGCAATGCTAGGGATGTCAATTATTAAAGTCACTTACTTTCCCATCAACCAGGCTTCTCTCTCCAATTTCCTTTATGCACAAGGGCAGAAACTTTCTAAAACAATGTTCTCATCATTCCCTTCCCTACTTAGGAGCCTCAAGTTTCTTCCTAAATCTCTTTATTGAAGTAAATTCAAATTCTTCTTGTAGGATTGCGGCACCCCTCAATTGGGCTAGTTAGTTTAACTATCTAAATTTTGCAGTGGAAGCCCTCTACTTCCGTTAAGTTTACTTTCTTATTATTTAGTGCTCCTGTTCCTCTGTGTTTGTGAATAAGCTCCTACCTCCTCCACCCCCGCGCTTTTGTAATACAAGTCTATACTCCCTTAAAGACCCACATAAAATTCCAAATATTCTTCTTAAAACTTTCTCTGATTAGTTATGTCTATATTGATTTCTGACAATTCTTTATGGCATTAAAATATCGAATACATTGATTTGCATTAGTACCTAGATCCATATATGTACTTTTTTATTTTATATATGTATAAATATAACTTATAGCTCCAATAAGACTGTAAAGTTCTAGAAGTAATGGTCAGTTTAGCTCCTTTATAATCCTTATTATACTCTCCAGAGCATGGCATCATGTTGGCTGCAGCTACATGGTTTTTTTCTTTTCTATTTTAATACGTAGTTCTCTGTAGTCACTACTTCTCATCTAATGATATTGTAATGTTGGCACTTCTAACCACTAAACATGTATATTCTTCTACTATAAGCCAGATAAAAATTCTATAAAAAATTGAAGTGGAGAGCCAGGTATTTTTTTTCCCTTAAATCTCAGTTTTTAAAATGCAACATTTTCTAGAAACGTTGCAAAGTCAGTGTGTTTAGCCAAATGGCTGCCTGTTGACCTGACAGGTTGAGTCTCTGGGTTACAGCTATTTAAACATCGTAGCATTTCCATTACATTTACCTAGAGGGTCAGCCCTGGGCATATTTACAAAAATTTTCTTTGCCCTAAAATCTGCAGAACTACATATTCCTGCGTAAGGGGTGGAGAAAGCTTAACAGATTTGCAAGATTGGATTTAAAATGGGAAAAATGAACTACATTAGGAAATATTTGTAAAATAAATTTGATTTGAAGAGGTGAGTTACCTTTGGTAATGGTGTTATTAAATTTGGTGTTTTTCTTTTTCCTGCATATTCTAGCATTCTTTAAAACCCAGAGACAACCAGAGAAATGATTTTGCAGTAGAGAGACTTCCTAGCATGATGGGGAATGAGCCTCAGCACCTTTCTTGTAAGCGAATCCTGTTGCCTTACCTTAATTTTTTTTCTTTGAAAGGTTCCAGGTTTATAAAGATATAAGAAAATAAGAAATCAGAGTTTTCCCACTGTCTTATTTGTTCTTTTCTTTGCTATTGGCAGGGGGAAGGGGGGGAGAGAGAGAGAAAGGGATGGGCGACAGGAGGGATGGAATGAGAGAAAGAGGAGAGAGATGAATATGAATGTATCAGGATAGATTTAGTTGCATGTAACCAGAAAAAAAAAAAATGTAAGGCAGTGGTCCCCAACCTTGCATCAGGGACCAGTTTCATGGAAGACAATTTTTCTACAGATGGGGGTGGGTAGAGGTGGAGGTCAGGAGGCCTGGTTCATAATAGGCCACAGACCCATGGTGGTCCTCAGCCCCGGGATTGGGGATCACAGCTGTAACGAATTATTTTACATAACAAGAAAGTCCAGAGGAAAACCAGTCACAGGGTGCACAGGGTGCATTAATTCAGCTGCTTATCAAAAACATCAAAGATGTAAATTCTTTCCATTTTTCCTTGGCATATCAGCTTCGTCCTCAGACTGCCTCCCCTCTTGGCCACAAACTGGCTGCAGCAGCTCCACACATCTTACACTCTCAGCAACATCCAAAAAGAGAATAAAGAATTAGTTCTTTCCCATGTTTTTCTTCTTATTAGTGGGAGAAAAAGTAATGCTCAGAACCCTTCAGCCCTTCAGCTAACTTCTCCTCACATCTCATTGGCCAAATTGTGTCACATCTCCAGGGCTAGCTAGTGTCTGGAAATAGGAATGGCACTACCACTGTTTGTTTAGACAAGAGCTCAGCAAACTACACTCTGCAGGTTGGTCTACCACCTACTTTTTGTGTCCTGCAGACTAAGAATATTTTTGAATTTTTAAATGGTTGGGAAAAAAAGAATAATATTTTAAAACATATGAGAATTATATAAAATTCAAATTTCAGTGCTCATAACTAGTATTATTGGATCACAGCCATAGCCATTAATTTATCTTTTGTGTATGGCTGCTACAGAGGCAAAATTGAATAGTTGCAACTAGAGACCACATGGCCTGCAAAGCCTAAAATATTTACTATCTGGCCTTTTACAGAAAAAGTTTGCCTATTCCTAGTTTAAACCAAATTCTCTTCAGCTATCAACACTGGTTCATCCTCCCCTAAAGCAGATAATATAGTAGTGTTTTCTTTTTTTGGCTTTGTTTCTGGATGGGAGTGAATTTTCCTGAAAAAAGTTTTCTTGGAAAAAAGCAAGGGGGTAGGAGGTTGGGCAAGCAACAACCAATGTGTTTCTGGGGTGGGGAGGGGGCAGAGATATTGTTTGAGGTCCAAGCACATTTTAGATGAATAATATACTTTTAGTATTGTAAAATGCTAATTTCCAAAATTTCACCAATACAACCTATTGATAAGAGCTTAGTTTATTCCCTACTGTGGTGAGGGAGCACACCACCTCACAAACCTTAGGCAGTGTTTGTGAGTGAAGCAGTGAAGATTAGGTCAGAATTTATTGAGCATTGGAAGTTCAATTTTAGGAAGGTTTTCCAATGCGGAAACTTGATTAGGATTACATAAGAGTTATGAGACAACAATCCGGGATTGATGGAAACAGCAAGACGATGCAAGAGATTCAGTGAGTCTGAGCACAGACATCTGCTGAAGCTTCCCATCAAAGAGTTGATGGATCTTTGGGGAAGTCTCTATAAAGATCAATGACATCATTTGTTTCAGCAGGAGTTTCCCAGAAGAGGAAAGACATGCTAATAAAGACAGCAGAACAGCAAAGTCATGTTGATGTAGTTAGTAAGGCATGGTTTGGGGATTCAGGGTCCAGGCTGAGTGTGGGGTAAGTGGTTTTAGTTCTCTTTGTTTAGCATGTGAGTGTGTGGGGGACAAGTTGGTGGTTGTAGTTCACTGAATTTGTCTTTCTCCCACCTCACTTTCAAACTACTGCTAAGGTCTAGACTCAGCCTATGATGACTTAGCAATGATACTGTGCTAAATGAAGCACCTCCACTAGCTAACTCTCACCTGCAGTTGTCTCTGTGTCTCTCACAGCACCAGCTCTCAGTGCACTGAAGGATGGGTGGAGGAGGAAGAAAGTTCTATTGACAAAGTCAGGATATCATCTGGAACAAGGCCAAAAGTATCATAGTTTCATTCTAAACCCACATAAAACAATTTTTAAATAAATGCCGTCAGATGACATCATAATGGATAGTGCATACCTTTAAATTGATTTTCTTTTGATGTGATAAAAACATGAAAGAGATGTTGACGTGTGGCTTTTGATGTAAAGTAACATAATTTAGATTTTAAAATAGAAAGGCTTTTGTTGATAGTAGTTTACTCAATTCAGTGCATGTACCAAGCATTATTTGCTGTAGGTTATAAATTAGCTTTGAACCCGCTGTAATTCATAAATCGTTACTTATGACTGATTTATAGGAAATCTCATTAATTGCAGTAGCACAAAGATCTTGAAACAAGCAAGAAGTAGAACTTAAAAACTAGGGCTGAGGATTGAGAAAGGAGAGACACCTGAATCCTGTAATTAAAAGCAATGTATTATATTTGCATATGTTTTACTGATGGTATGTTCCTGATCATGCCAGTTAATCCTTAACAACTTTGAATAAGAAAGGTTATTGTTGCTCCTACCTTATAAAAGAGGAAGAAACTTAGTGTTCCATCACTTTATTTTTATTCTAAATATTTATTATATATTGCTTATTTATTAATATGAGCCAGTAACTTTACATATGCATTACTATGTGTATGTGACAGTCCCAGCAAAAGCCTTTTGAGTAGGTAACACTATTGTTCTCCTTTCACAGATGGGGAAGGTGAAGAAAATACAGAAAAGTGAACTTTCCCAATTTTAAGGTTATTGAGTTTCAAGCAGGGATATGAACTCAGGAAGTCTCACATTAGAGCCTTCCCTCTTAACCACTCGGCATGGATATCTTTACTATATCATATTTTAAAAAAATAGTAGCAAATGGCAGAGTAAGGAATTATCTTCTTCACTTCTGTACTATTTCCAGTCACTCAGTTATCTCAACCTGTGTAGCCAGAGACCCTAGTATTCTGAGGAGGGTCCTGGGCTGGGCGATGGGAGTAGGAATGGAGGAGCAGGGCCATGGAATCCCAACCCTAAAAGCATTAATTGGTTTATGCATCAGGAATTGTACGTGCTATTTTTTTTAATATGCCTAATAACCTTAAGAAATAAGTGTTGCAGGGATATACATAAAACTACATTAAATCATACAAATGAGAAATTTTCAGTGGTTATGATCACTAGAAATTTAGATAGCTTTCTATTGATAATGGAAATCTAAAAGGGTTATTCAAGGCCATGTTTAAATTTATAATGGAAGATTACTCTTATTCTGATGCAGAGTGTGAAGCCTGCTAACCACATTGTTATCACAATATAAATGAGGCAATGGGGTAGACATATGAAACATATGAACAGGATTAATATGATGATCTGGGCCCTGCTGTTCAGTGATTAATTGTTTTAAAATACAGGTTTTGTTATTACTCAGGAATAGTGATGCTGACAGATTGGGAGGTGACTGCCATTGAAAAAGTAGTTTTTCACTCAAGCTCTCAAGAGGAGGAGCATGACACAACACGCAGGGGCCACTCTGGGAGGCAGCAGGGTTGGTCAGGAGGTAGAAGCAGTGAGAGGAAATGTGGGCAAAAGCCTTTATTGTGGTTTTGAGGGAAGGCAGCATAAGCAGGCTTATGACTGGCTAGTTTGAATAATTTTGGTGGGCTTTGGGACCTAGGGGCCGTCCCATGTTGCCTGGTACCTGAACCTGGAGTGATTAGGACAGGGGGGATGGTGGTCTGAACCTAAGAGCCCCCCGTGAGACCCTGATAAAGGAGGTGGCTGGGGTATGAGCTTTGGATTGGTTGGTTTGCATACAAAAGTCATGCTCATAGGCAAGTCCTTAACTATTTCTAGGAATTTCTTAGCCCTAGAAGGGCAGTTTCTCTAGGATAAGCAAGGCCCCAGAAGTGAAAACATCAGAAAATAAAAAGGAGTGATTAATGTATCCGAACGAATCACTATATATATGCAAAGAGCTGCAATTAGATATTTGCTGTTTTGCACATTTTTGCTGTCATGTTATTTAGTGCCCACAGGATGGCAGACACTGTGTTGGTAGTGGGCCAAGAGGAGACTACTGGTCATGGCCCCTGCTCTTAGAGTCCACAAGCTAATGGAGGAAACAGACCCAGAGACAAATGGTCACAGTACCCAATGGTGTGAGAAGTCAACCTAGAGCTGCATCAGCCCTGAAGAAGGAAGCAAGGTGGTTGGCCTGGGAAGGCCAGAAAAAGAAGTATTAATAGTAACTCAGAACCTATTAGTCATGTTTCTTCTCTACTGTGGGGAAGGAGACAAAAACAAGTCTCTGAAGCCAGAAAGCAATCTAGGACTTTAAACATCATCTTCTTGAGATCAAGGTCCCTTTCAGTGGCCTTGTGACTGTGGATGCATGTTTAAGGACTGCTTTTCCTGAAGAAGGCATCTTTTGTTGTTGGAAAAAAGCTGCTTCTCCATCTTGTGTCTGCTTTGTAGCTATAGGTATTCATCACTGGGGGGTCTCACTACCTGTGGAAGGGTTATTCCCTAAGGAGGAGCCAGCCCTTCTTCCTCAAGCCCTGGGCTAGTGGAGAAGGAAGTGTTGGCCTTGAAACTGGACCTCTCTCTGGCATTGGCTTCTCTCCAGTCTCACTTGGAACAACTGAAAGATCTTCCTAATTGTTCTCCTTGCCACTAGTTTCTTCCATGGCTCTTCTTTCTCCCATATCAGCCCAACATTACTATTCTTCAAAACAAAGCTTTTGCTAGCATTCCTTTCTAAAAACAAAATATGTTGCCTGCAGGAAAAATGGAAGCTCTTAAGGTTGACCTAAGCAGTTCTTAATATCTAGACCTGATCTCATCCCAACTTCCTTTCCCATTCTCTCTTCCAGGCCTTCATTGTCCTGCCATAGGGAACGTTGTACTGTTCCCTGGATGTACTAGCATTTTTCATGTGTCCTTGTCATGGCTCAGGCTGATCCCTCTGCCTAAAATGCCCTTCTTTTTTATCTTCACCAACTTCTACAAAACCTAGATCAGATGATCCTCCTCTTTGGAAACAAACAACCTCCGACTCTTGATTTCCCAGCATGGATTAAGTTGCTCTGACGTTAGTGCCCTTGTGCCAATGTGGTCTTGTCTCATGGCAATGAACATATATTATTGTACATCATCTGTTTGCCTATCTATTGCTCTTTGTTTTTTTTTTTTTTTTTTTTTTGAGACAGAGTCTCACTCTGTTGCCCAGGCTAGAGTGAGTGCCGTGGCGTCAGCCTAGCTCACAGCAACCTCAAACTCCTGAGCTCAAGCGATCCTCCTGTCTCAGCCTCCCAAGTAGCTGGGACTATAGGCATGCACCACCATGCCCGGCTAATTTTTTTAATATATATTTTTAGCTGTCCATATAATTTCTTTCTATTTTTAGTAGAGATGGGGTCTCGCTCTTGCTCAGGCTGGTCTCGAACTCCTGAGCTCAAACGATCCGCCCACCTCGGCCTCCCAGAGTGCTAGGATTACAGGCGTGAGCCACCGCGCCCGGCCAATATCTATTGCTCTTTGAATTAAAATTCCCTCAGTGGTAAGGATTACATTCTTCATCTTTATAGACCCAATATTTAGCAAAATGTCTGGCTAATAACGAAAACAAAACAAATAATAATATATAACATTTATTGAGTTCTGACAATGAGAAGACATTTTTCTAAGTCTTTTTTCTGTATTAACTCATTTTATCCTCATAAGTCTAAGGGGTGTGTACTATTATCATTCTCATTTTGCAAGTTAGGAGAGGAGATAGAACCATAGAAAGAATAAGTAACTTGCCCACAGTGATACCTAATAGGTACTAAATTAATTAATGGTTTTTGGAATTAATTGGAATGTGGTGAATCCCTCTCCTGCTCGTATTTTCCTTTCCAAGAGATTCGTAGAGGAGACACTATTGAGATGAGAGATTGGAGAGAAGTTATTATAGAGGTGCCCAGTCCACAATAAGCCAGTTGAGCGGGGGCATATACTGGGTAAACAATACAAGCTCCTTTGGAAGTCCTCCTTGTGCTGGAAGAAATGCAGAAAGTGAGTTTTTATTTTCCTTCCCACAAATCTACTTAAAACCAGTAAAATTAGGGACATAAGACATTAACAGTCCTATCATGCTGTTTTTTTCTGTAAGTGAAAATTATGTTTCATGGGAAATGATTTAACTTGTGGTCTATCTGCCTGTAAGTAGCAGTTAGCTATATTATAATGAGCCTTGGCATATGAGACTCAGTAGGAATTAATGTACACGTGTGCATGTCACTATTTCAGTGTATCTTCACAGGTACCATAAATTAAGTTACCAGTGTTTATAGCTGAGATCACCCCAAAAGCAAAGGTATTTTAAAGAAATTAATTGTGAAATATATTTTGCATTTACTTATGTTCTCCAGCAACATTTTTATGGAGTGTCTGAGATCATATACTTTGGCACCAATCTGATAAGTGTCTGAGCCCTGATTCTATACTTACTAGCCACGTGACTTCTTCCATGTTACTTCACCTATGATTATATTTCTTCATCTTTAAAATGAAGACATTGACAATACCTACCTCAGAGGAGTGCCATAAGGATTAGAGAGGTTCACAAACAGCTTCATGGGCACACAACCTATGCAGTTGCAAAGGGACCCATGTTTAGATGGGCCCACACTTGGTTTAATGGTCTTCTGTCGCTGATTTGAAATTATTAATAATTTTTTAACAAGCCTCCCTACATTTTTATTTTTCACTGGGCCCCACAAATTATGTAGCCATTTCTGAATAGGATTGTTTGTCAACTCTATAGCCCACAGTGCCTGGCACATAGAATAAAATGTGATAAAATGTCAGCTATTACTAATTTTGCAAAGGAGCTTTTAGTTTGTTGGATATAGATGCAAAATCCTATTTTCTGAACTTTTCCAATCTGGTTTGGACATTGAAACTAATGGTAGAGTTTATCACATATGTCCTCAGGCATTTGGGCCACAGTAGATTTGTAAACACTATGTTAGTTGGGGCCCTTCATCTCATTGATACATTTCTCTGTGATCATACATCTGATGGAATGTAGGCTATGGATGGCTCCTAATTCGGACTCCAGAAGCATGTCCCCATAAATGTGAGCCACATAGCTCAATAAGAGATATTAGATTTTTTTTTTTAGTCTGAGAAATGATGGCTTTACATGATACACTGTGTCACTGACATTACTCCAGAAAGACATTTGAAATAGATCTAATTATCTCTTCCTGCTCTTATTATTTTGCAGACTGTCTGAACTCCAGAAGGACCAACACCAGATAAATTATGAATGTTGAACAAGATGACCTTACATCCACAGCAGATAATGATAGGTCCTAGGTTTAACAGGGCCCTATTTGACCCCCTGCTTGTGGTGCTGCTGGCTCTTCAACTTCTTGTGGTGGCTGGTCTGGTGCGGGCTCAAACCTGCCCTTCTGTGTGCTCCTGCAGCAACCAGTTCAGCAAGGTGATTTGCGTTCGGAAGAACCTGCGTGAGGTCCCGGATGGCATCTCCACCAACACACGGCTGCTGAACCTCCATGAGAACCAAATCCAGATCATCAAAGTGAACAGCTTCAAGCACTTGAGGCACCTGGAAATCCTACAGTTGAGTAGGAACCACATTAGAACCATTGAAATTGGGGCCTTCAATGGTCTGGCGAACCTCAACACTCTGGAACTCTTTGACAATCGTCTTACTACCATCCCGAATGGAGCTTTTGTATATTTGTCTAAACTGAAGGAGCTCTGGTTGCGAAACAACCCCATTGAAAGCATCCCTTCTTACGCTTTTAACAGAATTCCTTCTTTGCGCCGACTAGACTTAGGGGAATTGAAAAGACTTTCATACATCTCAGAAGGTGCCTTTGAAGGTCTGTCTAACTTGAGGTATTTGAACCTTGCCATGTGCAACCTTCGGGAAATCCCTAACCTCACACCGCTCATAAAGCTAGATGAGCTAGATCTTTCTGGGAATCATTTATCTGCCATTAGGCCGGGTTCTTTCCAGGGGTTGATGCACCTTCAAAAACTGTGGATGATACAGTCCCAGATTCAAGTGATTGAACGGAACGCCTTTGATAACCTTCAGTCACTAGTGGAGATCAACCTGGCACACAACAATCTAACATTGCTGCCTCATGACCTCTTCACACCTTTGCATCATCTAGAGCGGATACATTTACATCACAACCCTTGGAACTGTAACTGTGACATATTGTGGCTCAGCTGGTGGATAAAAGACATGGCCCCCTCCAACACAGCTTGTTGTGCCCGGTGTAACACTCCTCCCAATCTAAAAGGGAGGTACATTGGGGAGCTTGATCAGAATTACTTCACATGCTATGCCCCAGTGATCGTGGAGCCCCCTGCAGACCTCAATGTCACTGAAGGCATGGCAGCTGAGCTGAAATGTCGGGCCTCCACATCGCTGACATCTGTGTCTTGGATTACTCCAAATGGCACAGTTATGACACATGGGGCTTACAAAGTGCGGATAGCTGTGCTCAGTGACGGTACGTTAAATTTCACGAATGTAACCGTGCAAGATACAGGCATGTACACATGTATGGTGAGTAATTCTGTTGGAAATACTACTGCTTCAGCCACCCTGAATGTTACTGCAGCAACCACTACTCCCTTCTCTTACTTTTCAACCGTCACAGTAGAGACTATGGAACCTTCTCAGGATGAGGCACGGACCACAGATAACAACGTGGGCCCCACTCCAGTGATTGACTGGGAGACCACCAATGTGACCACCTCTCTCACGCCACAGAGCACAAGGTCGACAGAAAAAACATTCACCATCCCGGTGACTGATATAAACAGTGGGATCCCAGGAATCGATGAGGTCATGAAAACTACCAAAATCATCATTGGGTGTTTTGTGGCCATCACACTCATGGCTGCAGTGATGCTGGTGATTTTCTACAAGATGAGGAAGCAGCACCATCGGCAAAACCATCACGCCCCAACAAGGACTGTTGAAATCATTAATGTGGATGATGAGATTACAGGGGACACACCCATGGAAAGCCACCTGCCCATGCCTGCTATCGAGCATGAGCACCTGAATCACTATAACTCTTACAAATCTCCCTTCAACCACACAACAACAGTTAACACAATAAATTCAATACACAGTTCAGTGCATGAACCGTTATTGATCCGAATGAACTCTAAAGACAATGTACAAGAGACTCAAATCTAAAACATTTACAGAGTTACAGAAAAACAATCAAAAAAAAAAAGACAGTTTATTAAAAATGACACAAATGACTGGGCTAAATCTACTGTTTCAAAAAAGTGTCTTTACAAAAAAAACAAAAAAGAAAAGAAATTTATTTATTAAAAATTCTATTGTGATCTAAAGCAGACAAAATTATGTGTATTCCTCAGAACCTGTTTTTGCTGCACTTATTTACTATTTTCCCACATCTCGTCCCTCCCCTCCCTGATTGCCATATTTTTCATAGGAGATCTCAATTCCCTAAAGAACTGGTCTAGGAAATTTTGTAAGAATTCTGTTATACTTTGAGATTTTTATGGTGAATTCTAGTGGTGAGATCCAGTCTATTTTGTCTCTCTTTTATTAATTTTTTTCTTTTTCCCTCATACTCTTATGAAGTAGTCCAATGGGGAATGCAATATTAGAAATAGATTTTTAAGAGAGAACAAGGAAAAACAATGCAAGATCTTATATTTTTCATGCAATGACCTGTTCTGTATTTATGAGGAGGACCATTCTATGGAGAAGAAAAAAAAAGTAAGCAAACAACAGATTAATTTACATATGAGCATCTATAAAACCCATGACTTTTAAACAACTCTAGAACCAGAATTTGTAGTTCAAAAGCTAAAAATAAGATTATAAATAAAATATTGTTGGTTTTTCTGTACTTGGACACAACTCATTTGTAGTATGGTTCAAATGTGAGACACTTGAAGGTAATTAGATTTCCTACTTCCTAAGAAAAAAATACTACAGTATTCTTTAGTCATAACATCAACCTCTACAGGGTCCTGTTTGACTAGCTGACTTGAGTTTTAGATGTGTATTCAAGGATGCTGTGGTATTTTTTCCTTCTTATTAGGGTTACCCTTTGTAGAAATGCTCAGGTACAAAAATAATGATTTTGTGAAGTAAATTTAATTCCACTTGAAAGAAAGTTTCAGTATAATTTATTCACTGTCTCCTAAATAAAATTTCATTGGCTAGATGAAATACGTCCACAAGAGATGAAAGTATTGTAAGTTATCTGGAGTTGCAAAAGAATGTTTGGTGCTGAGTGTTAGCAAATTCAGTTCAATTCAGTGATAATTATTAATGACCTAAGATGTGCTAAACACTGATTTTAGTATTTTGGGTACACAATTGACAAGATCTGGTTCCCGTCCTTGAATCACTCCCAATCTATATGAAAAATGACTAAAGAAATAATCTCAGTTTGTCACTGGTTGTCTGCTCTGACCATGCTGTTAGGTGGAAGGCTGTGAATGGGGAACTTAAAGTTTCAAAATATTAGGTTACTGTTATTATAGAGACCTCCTGGATTGACGGTTTCTTCCATCCTTCTGGAAGAGGAGCCTATCTTTTTCTAAAAGCAGATTCCAGATACTTAAGGAAGTGTGGGTATAGATTTGCTCCAAAGGATGGCTACATACCAGGAAATGGCAATGCTAATGCAATGGTAATCCGTTAAAGATACTTTTTAAGGAACTGGGGACATTTTAGCTAAGAGAACATACACTAGCTTCCAAGTGAAAAAGGAACTTGCTGGTTGTTGCACTTTGGCATTCAATATATATTTTAATATATTATAGGTATGACTTCTATCTTTATCTGTGTGAAGCAATGTGAATATATACAAATCTCCTTATTGTCATTGGCATCTCCTACCTCGGTCATGAAACAAGGATTAACCAAGCTGAAGAAAACTTCAGATCCTAATGAATGAGCAGCTTAGAGACACACACTTAATTCTGCAGGCTGGACCTCACTCTGGGGTTTTGTGGTCTCCTAGTGTGAAAAACCAATCATTACTCACAAAGGAGGTCAAAGACATGGGAGGAAAGGACAGCAAATGAATGAGAGCACACAAGAGTCTTGCTCCTATTTTTTGATGACTGATTCTCTAGCTTTTTCCTTCCTTATTTCCTACCTCCCTTTGTTAAGAACACAGTTCACATTCACTTTTACTGTGGAGAAGACTCAAGAAAAGGGAAAACACATGTTGGCTGTCATTTGTGGAGTTATTCAGTATTGAATACAAGTATACTTCATATTCTCAAGCAGCATATCACACACACACACAAAGACATCAAGGAGTACCTGTAATGCCAGGCAAAGGCTAGTACAAAGAAAAGCAGTACAGGCCGGGCGCGGTGGCTCACGCCTGTAATCCTAGCTCTCTGGGAGGCCGAGGTGGGCGGATCGTTTGAGCTCAGGAGTTCGAGACCAGCCTGAGCAAGAGCGAGACCCCACCTCTAAAAATAGAAAGAAATTATATGGACAGCTAAAAATATATATAGAAAAAATTAGCCGGGCATGGTGGTGCATGCCTGTAGTCCCAGCTACTCGGGAGGCTGAGACAGGAGGATCGCTTGAGCCCAGGAGTTTGAGGTTGCTGTGAGCTAGGCTGACGCCACGGCACTCACTCTAGCCTGGGCAACAGAGTGAGACTCTGTCTCAAAAAAAAAAAAAAAAAAAAAGAAAAGCAGTATAAATCAAGATGGAAAAGTAACCTGCTTTCTCTACTTGGTTTAGGTTCACCAAGCTGCCTTTGCTGACTCTGAACTTTCTTTCATTTTGAGCTTATAATTCTTATAAGGTTAGTCCCAGCATGCAATTGCCCTTGCCTGTGAGGGGTGGCTGAGCAGTTAGAGAAATTCTAATAAATAGAATGAAAGGTGAAATTGCACTAAAAAGATAGGTTGGAATCTAAAACATACGATTCAGTCCCCTAGGAAATTATAGTAGTATTAATGAATACATTTTGGAAAAAAAAAAACTGATGAAATGTTTAAATAAACCAAACTTGACATCCATTGGAAATTTAGAAACTCTTCTGACAAAAGGTCCTCATTGCAGGTTTTAGGGATGAAGGGTGGAGTGCTATAAATACGTTATTTAAAGGAAACTAAAATGAATTCTAGATGTTTTCTGGTGAACAATGTGTCTGTATTTTCCCTGCATAACATATTTGGCACTCAGCCCGTCAGTATAGTCGCTGTAATAATGTATGAGAGGCCATCATTACACATGGTGGATTTACTTGGTACAGCAGGAAGCCCATGTGACTGTTTAAATATCTGATACCTCCCTGCACCAAAAACATAATTTTATGTCCACTGCTCATTTTTTTCTATCCAAAGGCAACTGGATGGCAGTATTCTGAAACGTGTGCCCAAAAACACATTTACAATTAACCAAGTTAAAGTAACTCAATGATAATTTTAGTATATAAAATTTTTTTTCCTACTCAAGATACGCAGTTTGCTTCAGGGAAACCTCAAAGGTACTTTATAAAGGAGATTCTCTAACATCTTTTTCTATTCAAGAATTACACATCTGGCTATGACCTGAGTCTCTAAAACTGTTCTGAACATGTCCGAATGCATTTGCATTAGCAAAATGCTAGAAGGATTTGGTATAGCTCACACAGGCTCTGTTATAGCTTTAATAATTTCCCATCATATTTCAAATATTCTGAAATCTAATATCGTCTTTTCCAAAGATTGAAATAGGTTATTTGAACATGAAACAGTGATCAGTATTTTTTCAAGGAAGGAAATATGGATAGTCCATGAGTGCTTTTAGGCCTTTATAATCAAAGAATGAAAAATTAGGATATTATTTGACACCTATACCTATTTCATTTACTACAAAATGAAATTATAAATATAGATGTGTTGGGGAAAAAAAAAAACCTTGACAATGAAAGGATTATTTACATGAGAGAAAGAAAAGGAAGAAGGCATTTTAAGAACAGGATTTACTGAAACATGAAAAAGATATTAAGCAGGTGGCCCTAGAGTATCCAACATTTCCAAGGTAAATATTGATCAAGGCGGGGAAAAGGAAACAACCCCTCAGTTTGTTATCCTTTTGGGATAATCTTCAAGATATTTAGATAAAGCAGAAGATTTAGATGAGTGCTTAGAAATATAGTATGGCACTCTAAAGCAATATAATTTTAAAATAATGTATTCAATTGTTTATCTGGTGCTTCAGCTTACTAGTTTTAATGAGGATCTTGAAGATAAGGATATCATTAAATATCAAAGACATAGCATGTAATGCCTGGGCAAGGAGTCATACACTTCTAGGAAGCCATTCATCCGTTTCTCATCCAATATACCAATGCAGAGTCAAATGTCTTATAAAAGCATATCCCCCAAGCTACACATGCATAATTATATCTGATTAGAATGTGATTCTGTACAATAGCTACTTCTGATAAAAATGAATCTAAAAAGTTGCCTGCTAAAAATCAAGGTACATTCTATTCTTGCTCTTCTTCCACAAGAAGAAACGTGAATTCCTAAAAACTGTACATATTAGATAGGAAGCAGCTGTAACACCATTGTCTTCCCAGGTTCCATCAGGATTCAGAGCAAGATATATCTGGCTCTATGAAAGAAAATAGAAATCTAGAATTAATGTAGCATACTGTCAATTCAGATCCAAATTTAGATACTGAATGAATTATTCTCACAACACATACCAGTTCATTCTGTTTCTTAAAGTGCTGCCAACTCTGAGATTTCAACGTTTCTTAATATTATTTGAGAAATCTATACAAATTATATATAAAATTACATAATTAAATCTTAGAAGACGTGTTTAGAAGTCATAAATAAAACTGTTGTTCATTTTGCTTTTTCCCAGGATAAATAAAGAAAAAGAGAGAGAGAGAGAGAGAAGGTATTGCTGCAAGACAGAAAATAAATGAAGCTATTTTAATAAAAGCACATGATATTGGAAAAATTTTTCTGTTTTGTAAATTTTGTTATGTGCAGTAAATGAGCACATCCATCTCTCCCTTGCACAAAATACAGAAAGCAAAAGCCTACAGAAATCAGACCATGAAGTCTTATCTTTCATTATTTGGTCCAGTAATTCAATTTCATTTTCCAGATTATTAATGCTGCACTTTATTATATATTTGATGCTGAATTGCTGAATTTGACTTGTCCAAATGGCATCAATCCAGCCTTTATCCCATTGCCAGAAGTAGTGAATGTATTGCTTTTTATACTGATGAAAGAAAGGGAAGATTCAATGTTGTTTGAAGGAGAGGGGCTGGTCTCTGTAGTGGCAGTAGAACCTGCTCTGATCTATGTCCTCAGACTCTGAGAACTTGCCAGAACAACCACCTTGTCCAGCTCTAGTTCAGTTATCATGATGGAAACACATTATGAACACTTTTAACATTTATTGTGTCTATATATCAATAAGACTTTCTGAATGATAATTAATCTCTTTACTTCTCCAGTCTTTCATTCCACACTGAAAGAAGTAAAAACAAAGTGGAACTCAGCAACTGCTATTTAGGCACAGTTGCTAGTTTTATAAAGTGAATAGATCTCTAAGAGAAATAAATGAAACCTCAATTAAATATATTAAAACACACAATAATGATGATATATTTTATGGCATATACTTTTTTATGAAATAAAATTTTAAAGCAAATAGTTTGTAATACTAGGGAAATTTTGGATGTCTTTATTAATGGAATCATTATGAAAAAAACTGATCTTAACAAAATTTGTAAAATGTCTTAAAAGTCAGATGTTGAAAATGGACTTCCAGGTCCTATGACTAGTTCCATTTAAAAAATAATGACGACGACGTTTTACAAAATGAAATGGAGAAGTAATAAAGTTTCTCCTTCCAACAGTCCTTAAGCAGATGAACTAATGCTAGTTTCTCAGCATAAGTGGACTGTTAGGGAATGACCTTCAGTTAATTCTGATCTTAAAAACATCATGTAGCTATGTTTTCTCACCTGAAACATTTTCAAGAGTCTTGTAAACAAGGTCACTCAAAAAAAAAAATTAATGGCAATATTTATGCACTCAATTACATTTTGGTTTTTCAATACATATCCTTACCTTATGTGAAAGTAAATTTTATCCCTGGTTTTCATTTCTCAGCATGTTTTCAGGTTTTCCAAGGGAACTATGAAATCAGAATCTGTCACTCATGCTGAACATTTAGTTAAGCAATCTGAGTTCAACTCTAAGCAATATTGGGGCAGTTCACATAGATGAGTAAATTATTTCCCAGGCATTGTAGGAATGGTGCCTCTTTTTATTTCTACTCTCAAATCCCACTTTAGAGGCCATTTCTTCTCCAGATCAAATTCCACTTTAAAGACCTGATATTTTTATTATGATTAATATAACCTCCACTTCCAAGAGGAGTGAAGAATTTCACAATATTGAAAAATACTTTCAAAAAAGATTATATATGTAATATATATAATTTTATGAACACAAAATTGCCATATTATCAAAGACAAGTGCCTATATATAGATATAGATTATTCATCAGAAAGTACATGCTAATGAGATAAAAATCTCATTTATTGGCCAAGATAGTTTTATTTTATTTATATTATCATTAAACTCTTGTAAAACTCAATTAATAATGAGTCCTGAGATTGATTTGTAATCATTATTTGAAAGCCATTTTAGTAAACATGGCAAGCACTGATGTTAAGAAGTAAAAAATCCACAATTAGATTAATGTCAGAAATAAACTATGAGCTCTTGGAAATTAGGGATATACCATCAGGCATTCGTAAAATATAGTACTTTAAAAATAAAAATTGTGTGCTTTACAGCTTAGGAAACACTTTCACCTGTTTTTTTTTAATTGTTGTTGTTGTTATTTTTAATTTGTGAGCCTTAAAGGGATGGCAGGTGAGTGTTTTAAATTCAGTTAGCAGATTTTCACTGGATAGTACATGTGTCTATATACAGAATTATTGGTATTTTGAAGCTATAAACAGAATAGGAAGGAAGAGGTGTAAAAATAGCACTGGACAATAGAAAGAAGTAAATGGTAAATGTTCAAAAATGATTAGATTATTTCCATATTAGAATCATTCATATAGTAAATATAAATTGAGCAACCCACTTAATGCCGGGCAGTTTTTGAGTCTCTGGATATTTACAGTGGTGAACACAACCAAATCATGACCCACATGATAATGTGAACAACTCGTCTCAGTTTGCTCAGATGTTCCTGGATTTAGCATTGAAAGTCCTGCATCTCAGAAACCTCTTATTGTACCACAAACCAAGGTGATTGGTCACCCTCTTCAGAACCTTACTTTTTGGTAATTGTCACCTTGATTCCCTGGTTCACCTAAATGTGCTTATCTCATTGTTAATGACAATGCCAGATAGCGTTGACCACAAGTAATCAACAGCTAGAACATCTATTTCTAATTTGAGCAAAGCCATGGCAAGAGCAAATGCTGGGAATACCAAACTTTCTAGAATGATTTCTAGACCACACTCTTGTGGAGTTCAACAGAAGTAGAAAAGGCACAACTTGCCCTCATGGAATAGTGTCCGAGATGTCGACAATCATGTTATTATAGCTACCATTTCCAGGATTCCTACACGTATCATCTCCAGTTCTTACAAAGCCCGATAAGGTAGGTATCATTATCTCCATGTTAGAGATAACAAAATTGAGAGTAAACTCTTTCCACTGCACAAAAATGAGGAAGAAAACCAAGGGTAAAAGAAGAGAATGGGGGCTTTCAGATGGCTATAGCAAGTCTTGTTTTAGTAAAGCCAGAACAGGAAAGTGTTATCACTCTCTTCAGAATATTTTGCCTCTTGTATTCTATTAGATTATGTTTTCCTGGAAAACATGCTTCTCTTTGGGAACACATTTTGGTAATCAGTGTTAGTCTTATTCTTGTTCGGTCGGGTTTACTAATGAAATTGGTAGGACAACACCTTTGAAGAGCTGGCTTGTTTATTGTGGCAATGTTTAAAATATTTTTGTATTGACTTTTATTGAATTTTTATAGAGGAACTTCAAATGGAAGACATTATGGATCAGTTAGCATTCAAAGATGAAAATAAATCAATCAACACTATTTTTATCATGATTATTCAGTTTTAGATATCTTATTTTTAGAGTTGCATTATGATTCACTTTTATATCCTAATCAAATGTCATTGCTGGATATCCCTGAATAACACAGTAGCTAAAGCATTATATTCAAGTCCCTTTTCCATAGAAAAAAAAAAAAAAAAAAAAAAAACCCGTCTTTACTAACCTCAGTAGTTCTTTTTATGTAAACTGTTTTCATGAAGCCAGTAAAATCATTCCATGCATCCTTCTTAGGATACAACACACTATTTAAATCTGTCTAAACTATGTAAGAGGTAACCATTAGGCTGCAACAAATTTTTACTTGCCAAGGATTTAAAAGAGGGAAAAAACATAAGGCATCTCCCCCAAAGACAGAAGCTTAACTTTTGGAAATTGGAGACTCAAACAAACTATAGAATAAAAAATATTTAATTATCACAACTGAGTACTTCTAACAAATTTAAGCTTCTGTACCTCAATATTTGTTATTATTTTCATAGTTAGTAAAAGCATTATCTTTGGCAAATAATGAATGCAACTAATAATGAATGTAAAAACATTATTAGAAAAATAAATAGAGACATGAGAGAACTAATGGGTTAATGTGAACGAGCATTACAATACAGTGGAAAAGCTTTCTCTCCACCTAACGGCATGACTGACAGACTTGAAAATGGAACACTAGTCATAGAACTTTTAACATGAAATGAGTGGTTAGTTTTAAATTTTTGACCCAATTCAGTATCTTTTCATTCCTTAATGCAGTAATTCATTTACTCATGAAACATTCATTGAGTGCTTTTGCTATGCCAACAAATAAATAAAGAATAAGGGCATAGTCTTTACCTTCAATGAGCTTACAATATTGCAAATACAATATGATAAATTGAATGGAAAAGGCAATACATATTATGTAAGCAGAGAGAAGGACAATAGACCTGGGATATATGGTTGTCCGAGAGGGAATCAGGTTTGCTTCTTACGTGAAGTGATTCCTGAGTTGAGCCCTAATGGAGGAATAAAAGTTAGCCAGGTGGTGGATGGTGATGTGTCAGTTTTCTCAGCACAATCCACAGACAACGTCATATATGAGAAAGAGAACTGTAAGCAGTTTTGTGTTTATAAAGCAAACCATGAATTTGAAGATTGTTAAAGACAAAGCTAAGACAGTGATTGAAGACTTTGTATAGCATGTTGAGTCTATTGAATTTAGCTTATTATGATGATGAAGTATTAACATTTTCTAAGGAGTTGAGCAGTTTGGATGGTCACTTGAATGGCAGAAGAAAAAAATGTAAGGTTAAAAAGACGAGGGCAGAGAGAAATTCATTTTGGTGGTTGTTATATACTATAATAGAGAGACAATTAGTGAAAATTACAGTCTAGTTTTAAAAAAATCAAGCCAAGTTAGCTGGACTTTTCTCACTGAAAGATGAAAAGAGGAGAGGAAATCAATAGAGATGGGTGTGTGTGTCATGAGCAGCAATTAGAAGATAACGTTTGTAGTTAACAGCAGAGGAAGAAGTTGTTCCAGGTGTAGACTGGGGAAGGAAGATGATGTCATCACCAAAGTTTAGATGTGTGAATACCTATGGGAAATCCTAGTAGGGTTGCCCAGCAGGAAGCTTTTGTGGACTAGTAATATTTATCTTGCAGTCATCAATATATTAATAAAATATGCAGTAAAAACAGAGAGTGGGTGAAACTACCCAGTATGCAATACAAGAAGTTCAGTGGGTAAAGGAAAGGATCATGAGAAATAACAACATCTGATAAGTGTGGAAAGGAAGAGAAAACCATAAATTCAACATCCATGAAATAACTATTTGTTGAATCTTTACTATATGTGAGGCCCCACGCTAGGCCCTGGGATTATCACTTTAATCATGAATCCCAGCCAAAAAGGGAAGACAAGTGACATGGATAATTATTTAATTGCAGCTGTGCTAACTGTTCTAAAACAAAATTGCAAGATAAATAATTGATAATGTAAAATAATGGAATTTTTTCTAATCTAGGAAGTTTTTCTTTAAGTAGTAGAAGTAGAGAGAGTAGCGGTGATTGATGTTAATTAGAAGGAGAATGCATAGGACAAGGGAAGTTGTAGTCTAAGGAATTTAGACTTTATTCTACAGGCAATAAGGTAGCCGTGGAAAAGAAAAAACAGATATGGACCAACATTTATATTAGAATAATTTATAAGAAAGAAATAGGACATCAGTGAAGTTATAAATTTCAATCTAGCTATGCTTGAAGAAATGACAGGGAGATGCCTTAGATTTTGTTTTTAAATCACCTCTGTACTTTTTAATTTATATCACACAAGTGGCCCACTATTACTGGGAGATAAAGAGAATTTCCTGAAGAATCATGGACTCACAATCTCTACATTCAGACTGGTTTATAATTTACAATGGCTTGACAGAACAGGAAACAAATGCTTTTGATAAGTTTCCTAAATAGCTAATTAATCCTTTTTAGATGGTTGTTTCATCCCTTGATACACAATGGAGTAATAAAAATTGCATTTAATAGAAGAACAATGAAATTCAAAATACTATAAAGTCCATTATGGGAATGAAATTAGGTTATCATCTATTAAATAAATTATTAATTGATGTCATAATAGCTCAGAGCAAAAGAGTATAGCTGCAGTTTTCCAATGCAGTCAGATAAGAAATATGAACAGAAGGAATGAAAACATCTATATTTGTGATTAGAACATAGAAGATAATTTCAAGGGAAGTATTGGATGCTCTAATAAGGAATGAACAAAACCTCTGGAGACAAGATTACAGGTAAACATGCCTGTGAACACCAAGGCATAGACAGGAAGTGAGGTAATACATCTCTGTCATCTCAGGGGCCTCTCACTCATGTTTAGTTACATCACATGTATTATTAATCAAAGATCTGAAAGCTTTTAAAAATATCTCAGTATTTGTTCCAAGAGAAATAGTATTAAATTGGTAAGTAAATGACAATAATTTCTAATTTATTTTTCTATAAAACATTATTTACAGGCTGTCTGTTCATGATGGCATAGCAAAACATAGCAATGCCCATTTATCACACAATAATAAATTTATGTTTGTATTAATAAATTACATTTCAGAAAATATTTAAGGGGAGCTGGAACCTTCTTGCTGAGTCATGATGACCGGGTTTACCTTGCTTGGAATGCAGGTCAGAGTAAAACATATCTATGCTAAAGCAATGAAAAAAATCATAAGTCATGAGCTGGTAACCTTATCTGGATCAACATAATATCAGAATTAGGGATACAGTAGAGGAAAAAAAGAAAAAGTAGTTTTTGATCATACACAGGGTCTTTTAAAAAACTTAAAATCTCTCAATCTGTAAACCTAACACTAATGGTTTGGACTCTCCAATAATTTCTTTCTGGCTCTTTGATTGGGTACTTACTAGCATAGCATCCAGGAAGAAGATTGTCATTCATTTCATGCCTTCTTAACATGTCACAAAATGGAAAATATGGTGTAGAATTTAGGTAGATTCCCTGTCTGGAGTTTATGATCTAGAAGTCCCATATTTTAATTGATTAATTAGAATCCATTAAGCATCCAAATTATGTTTGTATCTAATAAGTCAAATATATATATAGAGAGAGAGAGTTTTTACTTTTATTCTTATTATTTTTTTGTCCTAAAAAATAGGACCACAAATATGTTTGCAAAACAAATGTTTTTATTATTCTTTATTTTATTTTATACCTGTAAATTTTTGTTCAGCTATCTCATGGCTATGAAAAATGTTCTACATTTTTATATATTTGTTTTATGTGCTTCTTTTAAACCTATTTTGACAAGCTCTTCTTTTACATAGCCATACTTGTTTTGGATCAAGACACACCCTACTAGATTTGTCCATTTGTCATTGAATTTTAATTACAAGAAATTTTGGAATAGGACTAGCCGCCCAAAGAAAGGAGTAGAATATCATCAAACTATTACATATATTCTAATTCCAACTATTCACGTTTTCAATTTCACATATTTTTCTTCTTTTAGTAGCCACTCAATCACTAATTACAATATTTTTACCTTTATTTTGGGGTCTGAATTTCCATTAAAAATTTTTGACATTTTAGAAAATCTGCATGACTATAATATTTGTGTGAGTGTATGTATATGTGTACTTCCACGCGTGTGTGATAGTAAACCCATGTGCATCTCTTCCCTACTTATCCCCTTCTTTTGCTATTCTTTGACATAAATTTCATCTATGTTTTCAGTGTTTGAGCGAGGTGTGTACGGAAAGTATCCAGCCATGTAACCATTCTTGTTACATTAACAATAGCAGGATACTTTCTGGACAGGCCTCCTATGTGTAAAAGAATAGTTTTTGTCTTCTAGCAGTTTCGTAGTTTAAAACTTTCAGTTTTATTCTTTTTTTCTTTATTCATGCATTTACTTGCTTCTGACAGATTCAAAATATTGAAGTTATAATGGTATTAACTTTAAAACATTATTCATCAATATATTTCCTTTTTCTTATGAGAGAAACAGTTATTTTCCAATGTCATTTGTGCATTTATATCAGTGATAATGATACTTATTATTAATTATAATCTTAAGAAAATTACTATAGCTAACATATATTAAGCTCTCAGCTCAGACCATTCTTTATGTTTATGAATTTGATATTACATTCCTCCACTTTCCCAACTGTCCCCAGTACTAAGACTAAGCACTCTGAGACAAATAAGGAATGAGTTTGAAGATTCTATTCCAGGTAGGAAAATTAGAGCCAGAATTACATATTCTTTATTTCTCTTCTCTCAATGCCTATTCCTGAGAAATAGAAACTCTATTATTATACTTTTTGCTTACATAAAACAACCTCTTTATTAAACCTTGTTTGATAAATAAGTCTCTTAAAGAAAGAACTGAAGAAAGCAGTTATTAAATCCATGATTTAATTTCACACAGCCACCTTTAGGTCCATAAAAAAAGAACATGCTCCCACAAAGGTTAATCACACACACGAAAAAATCTGGTTCTAAGCTATTTCTGTGTCTTGGAAAATATGTTTCAGAGTTACAGAACCCTTTCAGTGACCTGAAGCAGAGACCTTGGAAGTGTAGCCCTGAAGAAATCCATTAGGGACATAAAAGGAATAAATGTAAAAAGCAGACTTTATAATTCTTGCAAAGTTGATGCCAAGTTCTCTTCTCTTGTCGATACTTCTAATAACTATCTTACTAAACAGAGCTGAGTTAATATGGGCTCTTGAGACTTCACCTCCTGGCCTCAATCATATTTCTGCCAAGCGGTGTATTTTTGTGTGGAGACTTTTAGAAAATGTCTAATATGATGCAATTTACAGAGCTTTGGCTCACTTGGTTTTTCTCTAGAGTATGGGGGTCTTGAAAAACGGAAAACTTGATTATGTTATTCTAAAACACAAAGAAGTCACACGTGAAGATGCAATGAATTTTAAAGTAAAAAGCATGCACCAGTTACCAAATACCCCAGAATCATATCAGTGATTTTAAACAAAATCTTTTGCAAGCCTCAGGTATTTTGTTGCATGCTTTCGAACTCTTAGTTTGTGGGTATTTTTCTCCCAAATATTCTCCCTATTCATTACTCATCTTTGCCCTAAAACCACTTTTTAAGGTTTTAAAGGTGTCAACTGAAGCATCAAAAGTTTCATAAATTTGGAGAGAAGAGCTTTATTTCTTATAAAAGATTGCAGCCTGCAGGCAGGCCTTCAGGCAGGCTGGGAGATACAGCCTCTGGCAGAAAATGGAAGCAGGCACTTGGAGGGAAGGGTGAGAGAGGAATTCATGCTGACCTGTCACGAGGTTACAGGAGGAGCTATGAATGTTCATGAAGGTGGAGGTATGCACGCACAGTAAGCAAACATGCACGTTACATACATACATCTCATGTTCACTTTGGGGTGGAGACTGAACATTTAAACGTGCTAATATTAGGCTCTATGTGTCTAAAGCTGAAATGGAAGACACAGGGGCATTCAGTGCGCAGCCCCTGTAAACCAGCCAGAAACAATCCATGGTCAGTGGTCCCTTATCAGGAAGAAATGCTGGTCAATTAGTGTGTAAATCAGTGGTGGAGCAAGTCTTTTGAAAGTCTTGGTTTCTAGGCCGGGCGTGGTGGCTCACGCCTGTAATCCTAGCACTCTGGGAGGCCGAGGCGGGTGGATAGCTCAAGGTCAGGAGTTCGAGACCAGCCTGAGCAAGAGCGAGACCCCATCTCTACTAAAAAAATAGAAAGAAATTATCTGGACAACTAAAAATATATATAGAAAAAATTAGCCGGGCATGGTGGCGCATGCCTGTAGTCCCAGCTACCCAAGAGGCTGAGGCGGTAGGATCGCTTAAGCCCAGGAGTTTGAGGTTGCTGTGAGCTAGATTGATGCCACGGCACTCACACTAGCCCGGGCAACAAAGCGAGACTCTGTCTCAAAAAAAAAAAAAAAAGAAAGTCTTGGTTTCTGTTTAACTCTTAGGAAAGAAAGCCTAAGGTGGTTAAGGGGGTATACTGAAGCATGTCCAATTTCCCATCCTATCATGGCTGGAACGCAGTTTTTAAGGCTTCACTGGGATTCCCTTGCCCAAGCTGGGGTTTGTTCCGTCAGTTGAGAGGCTTGGAATTTTATTTTTATTTTTCCAGGGTCAGGGTCTAAGAGGTAGAATCTTGACTTTTAAAGTTGACTTTTAAAGAATAGTTTCCTTTTAAAAAGTTTAATCGAATCAGGAGTTTGCAAACTACTAGCTACCTACCAATCACCACTGCTTGTAAATAAAGTTTTATTGGAACACAGCCATGCCCATTTGTTTCTGCACTATCTGGTTGTTTTAATGCTACAGTGACTGAACTGAGTAGCTGCAATTGAGATTGTATGTTTCAAAAAACCGAAAATATTTACTATTTGGCTCTTTATAGAAAATTTGCCAACCCCTGGTGTAGAAGATGGAAATTAATCAGTCTTTGCAATCATGAACCATCACTTATAGGATAGTAAATGATTTAAAATATTTGGGCTTTGAAGTCCCATATCTGCATTCTTTAAGACTACCGTCCTCCTGCTGTCCCGTTGCTACACTGACCATTTGTAATTATAGGTTGAATCAGCATGCTATTTATGAATAAGTGAAATTTCGCATTGGGCTGTCCCCTATGGCTTGTAATAATGTCTTTGAGATTTCTTCAGTACTCCTTTTCTTGCAGAATTTATTACTGTCTTCAGTATTTTTCATTTTATCAGAGCAAATTAATAAGAATCTCATCAAAAGAAAATAGCCAATGAGTTTTAAAAGGCTTTGTTTTGTACAACAAATGAATAAAGATAATTTCTTTTAAATATGAGTGTTCCCTAGAAACTTCATACTATCCTATGCTGAACTTACAGCTTGATTAGATGCTTCACTTAAATGCTATTTTCCTAAAGAAATATTTATTGTGCTGTGTTGATGATTCTTTTTCAACCAGAATTATTAGGGGAATATAGTCAGGCCCTAAAAATAAAAGATGACAGGTGTTCAGACAACCATGACAAATTTAAATGGCTTGATTACTTCTCTGTGGTAGATGATTTGTTTTATTGTCTGAAATAACACAATTACATTGCGTTCTACTTCCATCTATAGTTACATCAAAAAGAAGATAAAAGAATAAATTAAGCTGGTTTCAAGTACATTTTGGATAATAATTGCAGAGGATTTGGAAGTTGGCAGGCCAGTTGAAATGTGCCCAAAATTCACTAAGACTAATATCTAATATTTTGAGAATTCTGACTTGATATATATTTTAACTTTCCATCTATCTTCCAAGTGCTTTTGAACAAGTTCCAAATCTCCATTTAGAATAATGAGCAATGAGGAAATTTTTCTTTGCCCAGTAATCCAAGGGTATAGATAAGAAAAGGTCCTATCCAGATAATTCTCCCTGCCGAAGATTCTACCCTTAGACTCTGCTTTCCACTTAAATGTCTAACTCAAACTTTGTCAGTTCTGACTCTACTTTAGTAGCACCTTGTGAGATTTTTTACAATAGTGGTATTCAAGCCCCTTGCATACCTCAGAGATATAATTGAATTTGTCTAGGGGAAGGGGGTGTCAAAACATCAATATTTTTTTTAAAGATCTCCTTGTTAATTCAACTGTACACTAGAGTTGACAACTGCTCATCCAAATGCTTTATTAATTATAGGCAGAGCCTATGGAATGACAAACCCAGTGGACTGTCATTAGACGCAAAGCATGAAGAGTTTCTAAAGGAGGTTGGAATGGACTTTAAATAGGAAAGCAATGCATGGAAATTTAGTTTCTATAACTGCATGTCAGCAGATGACTAGATTTTACTTCCTAGTAAAATATGGTCTATAATACCATACAGGTATATGGTAAATCATTTGTCATATCATTTCACAATTAACCAGTACATGCTGATGGCTTAAGGAATATAAATGAATATCAATATTAACTGACTATGTGTGCAGGGCATACTAATAATTGGTTTTCAACTATTTGCTTTTTTCATAGGAATGAATTTAAATGGCTATTATAATCCTTGAGGCTAGAAGTAGTTAATCCATTTCACACTGTGAGCATAAATAGGACCTGAGATATAGGAATAAGAAAGGTTATTATTTCTTGTCAGTGGACATCTTCAGGAATGAGTCAGTCATATGCCTTTTCTGGAATAAGAAAGAAATAAACTTCAATGAAGACAGGAGGTTGAATTTCGTCGATAACTAGTCAAGAGCTCCTGCTATCATGTCTCTCTCCTGGGGGAGAAGGAACATAAATAGAATGTGGCAGAATGAAGAGCTTCACCTCTAGCTTTAGCGATAGGGTCTCACTTTGTGATTAGGCTCCTGGATATTTCTAGTGAACGCATAGTGAGAATAATGTCTTCAGGATATCATAGACTAAAGGATGGAAGTAAGAACTCCCAAAAATAGTTTTATACTTTCACAAATGTAAAAAGTAAATTCCAAAATCTTGATTTTTTATTCTCCTTTCTCATAAAAAAATTAACCTGTAAACCTAAAAGTCATTCATTCACTCATTTATCCTATTCAACTTATAGCTATTTTCAAAATAGTCTGTTTTTCCCAAATATATTGCATTATCAATGTTGAGATTTGTAACATGCTTAATCCTGTTATTAGTCTTTCTTCTTTCCTTCATTCCTTTCTTGATTCCTTCTTTCTTTCCATTTCCTCCTTTGAAAAATTTTCTCTTTCCTCTATTTTGTTTCTATGTTTAATTTTTTAAATTACAAAATTAATACATACTCTTGTGACAGAAGAACCAATACAATACAAAGATACGTAAAAATGACACTTGTCATTACCATCTGTCCCAGGTGGTCAACATTAAAAGCCTGATATTTTCTCAGGATTAGGACAGGGATATAAAATAAATTAGTAAAAGCCTGATATTTATCTTTCTACATGAGTAGTGTGCCTAAGCTGTTGCCACAATTTTTTTTTCCTATTCCCTTCAGGGGAAAAGAATATTTCCTATAGCAGCAACTAAGCAAACAGCTCTGCAGTAATGTGGGTAAAAGTAAGGTGTAGATTCAGAATGCCTGTTTGAATCTTGCCTCCACTACTTACTAGAAAAAAAAAGCAATTTAAGCTCGGAAGTCTCAGTTTCTTCATCTGTAACATGAAAATAATAGTCTAACTACATCATAAAGTGGTTGTGAGGATTTCTGTGAGGTAATGTATACAAAGCATTAAGACATGGTATGGCTCCTAGACAACTACAAGTGAAATATGATTTTTATTACCAATCAACTTTTATGCTGATTATCTAAGACATTTTAGAAAAGAGAAAATTTCCAAGTTGTTTTTCTCCAATCTGTGCAAGAAATATTTTCCAATGTGCTGAGCCTACAGCAAGAGCCCACAGGAGCTGAGTGGGACCAGAACTGTCACAGATTTATTTCAGGGAATTGCTTGACTTAAGTTGAATGTGAATGGGTAATTTAAAATCATCCTCTATAGAAGGACATTCAAACTAAAGATAGAAATTGGTGCTGATAGCACTGCAGAGTGATTAGTTATCAGATATTTTGTTTACAGGGAGGGATTGGGTATGAGGAGGTGAGATGAGACAACCTGCTTACCTGAGTAAATAAGCAGATCCAGTGAGACAGCAATGATCAGCCAAAGCCCAAGTGCTCAAATGGCTCCTTTTCTCAAACATTTTCTTCAGAAAAGCTTATACATGACCCTTTAGGAGAGAGCGGCATTCCTTGTCAAGGCACAAGATAGTCTGTTACCGGCGGCTAGGTATATATCTTATGATCAATGCTAAATATGTAGCAGGGTTTCAATAAATATGGATGAATAAATACATGGACAAATGGATAAATGGATGAATGAATAACTGGATGGTTGAATAAAAGGTGTGGCTCTCCCATTGCATCCCCGCTTCCTGCTAAAAACAAAAACAAGAAAGCCCAAACGAAGCTGTGTTTAAAACACATCTTTGGTGTCAGTGAGAATGTTTCTAAGACGTTCTCAGTCTTAGAGTGTCTCCAAGTTTTCTCATCTCCAGGCTGGGGTTTATACTCCTTCAGTGTTATGGTGCATGAATTACTCGAGATATTGCTTGTGTGAAAAACTTTCCCCATATTATACTTATTATTAAATGAGAAATTATTATGAAAAGAAAATGGAGTTATGATGCACTAATGTTGAGTTTTATGTGGGTCTACTATGATGGAGGAGATTATGAAATATTTGATGAATGAATAATTGAATGGATAAAATATCTTGATAAAGTTAAATTAGGGAATGGCTTCTGTGAATTGACACAAAGTCCAGAATTACTGGTGAAGGTTGTCTTTTATACACAGGGCTCATCAAACAACAGCTGTAGGCTAAATCCATCTTTTTTTTTTTTTTTTTGGAGGGGTACAGATTAGGTCAATACAAAGTTTATAAAAATTTATTTTCTCTCTGGCAAAGTACCTACAAAGTAGCCTCAATTTTGCCTCTTGATTCACAAAGCTTGAAAGATTTACTATCTTGATCTGTACAGAAAACATTTTCCAGCCTCTCACTGTGCCATAGGCTCTAAGAATGCTGGGTCTATAGCATAGAAGATATTTCTTATTATGTATCCAGCACCTCTCTCTCTGCCTGGCATTTGGTAGACACATTTATTGGATGGATATATAAATATATGAATGCATTCTTCACTTTGTTACCCAGGCTGGAGTGCAGTGGCCCAGTCAGAGCTCACTACAATCTCAAACTCTTGAGCTCAAGTGATCCTGCTGCCTCAGCCTCCTGAGTAGCTGTGACAACAGGCACGTACCACAAAGCCCGGCTATTTTTTTTTTTTTTTTTGGAGACTGGGTGTTGCTATGTTGCCCAGATGGGTCTTGAACTCCTGGCCCCAGCAATCCTCCTGCCTTGGGCTTCCAAAGTGCTGGGATTACAGGTGTGAGCCATTGTGCCCAGCATTAAAAGCAAATTTTTTAATAACACTTCAGAAATATAATATGCATAACGATGAAAAATTATTTTCTAGTTATCCCTAGAGGTAGAATGTACTTCTCCATTTTGTGGTTGAGATTCTAGCCATGTCTATGTCCAAATGTGAATATTGCATGAAAGATGATTTTCGGGGGGCAAAAAAGCCTTCTTCCCAAGTACAGAGTTTACCTGGGAGCATTTGTCTTTTGACTAGCCCTTCCTTTTTCCCTTGAAAAATTTTAGGTGGAAAGAATTGCATATCAAATTATGCTAACAAAACCACAGAAGAGCCTTTCCAGCCTCACTCTGTGTGGTATTCGCAATGTGGAAAGATTTCCACTTAATACAGTTCTCTGGACTGTAAGAGCTGTGCAACTTAAAGTTAAGTGCTTTCAAGATTCTCTGGATAAGCAAAACAGAGTCTATTTAATTTCATGTGCCCTTTATTGTTATTTATTAACTCTATCAGCCTCCATTTTTATATTTATTTCTCCCTTTGTTTTTGTGATGGAAAATTTCCTTTTACTATTTTGTTTGATATCTTGTAGTCTTTTAATAATAAATCACTTTGGGCCCAGTGGATCACTTGAGCTTAGGAGTTCGAGACCAGCCTGAGCAAGAGCGAGACCCTGTCTCTATTTTTATTTAAAAATATAAAAATAGTAATAATAATAATAAATCACTTTGAATTTCTTAAAAATAGGTAGAATAACTATAATTGCTAAGTATGCTATCAACTGTGTTTATGATCTTGCTTCTGAGACATTTTTGAATTAAAGAATTATTTTTTCCCCTGAGTCAAACAATCAATATATACTTATTTACAGGTCTCCCCCCATAACATTCACAGGATTCAGGGCAAGAATACTAATGGAAGATCACAAACCATATGTCTGAATAGTTAGAAGTTATAAATAAGCTAATATACTGCTAATTAAAATACATTCTATCTCCCTACGTTGACAAATATGCTTTTATTCCAGCCTGGGAAGCAGGTATAAATTTAACTTTTCTGAACCCCCAGAATGGGGTGACTTAGGGAGAGCCTTGCTGCAGCCCTGCCACCTTCTCTTCTCCTTCCCCTATTCCAGCCAGCCCTGCCAGGGACTGCCAAGAGAAAAAATCTCCATCACCACTATAATGCCCCTTGTCCATCCTGCAGCCCTTGGAGTGTGCCATAGTCTGCCTTAAATTGGCACAGGAATATTTGTGTAGAATAATTAGGGTCCTGGGGAACTGGAGTGTGGACTGAAATGTGGGTGCAAACTCTAGTGGGCGTGTTCTTTTGATCCTGTGGTTTCCTTATTTCAAGGGAAGGCATTACCAGAAGGCAGCCAGGATGGGCCCTCTGAATCCACAGGACTTTGGCATGGTCTCCCTTTGTTCATGCATAAGGAGAGTGCTCTGTAGGGTAACAGGAAGACCACTGACATCGAAGCCAACTGTAGATTCAAGTCTCTTCTCTGTCTCCTCATTAAGGCTGTGACCCTGGTCAAGTTATTCAAACTCTCTTAGCTTTCGTTTCCTTACCTGCGTATCTTCTCATAAATTCAATGTGAAATGTAAATAAGACAATGAATGCAAATCATTAGCACAGTGCTTGATGTCCAGTAGACATTTAAAAAATGTTAGTTCTTTTTTCTATTGTACAACTAGTAAATATTTAGTAAATGACTATAAAATGCCCAAAATTGTGCCTGGTAGGATGCAGTATACAAAGTATTATAAAGAAGTAGTTGGTAGCTTTTGAAAAGAAATAAGCAAACAAACAAACAACCAAACACATGTAGAATGGTTGCTATGGGCTGTGCTAATAAAATTTCACATAGATGACCTCAAATTAACCCTGTGAGTTAAGTGTACTTGTATCTACAATGTACACTTGAGCAGACTGTGTGGGCTTATCACTGAGTTAGAAAATAGTAGAACAAGGACGAATATCCAGGTCTAACTCCAAATTATATGCTTCTAACTATCCATAATCTCAAGCAGTTTAGTAAAGTAGGACAAAAATAAAGCGAATCACCAAGAAAGCATTAA
Source organism: Eulemur rufifrons (assembly GCF_041146395.1). Taxonomy (NCBI): domain Eukaryota; kingdom Metazoa; phylum Chordata; class Mammalia; order Primates; family Lemuridae; genus Eulemur; species Eulemur rufifrons. Next base: position 84,121,972 of record NC_090988.1, on the reverse strand, counting down.
AGTAATTATTAAATTTAATATAGGCAAACCCAGATATCAATCCTGGGCATAGAAGTGGCAATATGCTTGTTAAAAGACATTATTTTCAACTTAAAATATATTCCTTTCTAGAATGGATTCTTTCCCTTAATCTAATTAGTTCAGGACTGCTGTGAAAAAGTCTCCAAACTCCATTAACGTTTTCAGTAAAGCGCTGAATCCAGGCTTAGCTGTACAAAGACAAAGTATGCAAGAGACTACATCCAGTGCTACAATTCCAAAGTGAACTCTAAGGATCACAATACACTGGGTGCTTCTTAAAATTTAGATTCCTAGGGTCTCACACCAGCCATTATGAACCAGGTTTTCTGAAGGTAAGGCCCAGGAATCTGAATTTTTACAAGCACGTTAGGATAATTCTTACTCATACTCACCTTTGAACCTTGAGTCTTTGATTTAATTGGATCAGGGGAGGGGCCAATTTGTTTCTTTGTTTATAAACTGCCTTCCAGATGATTTGAATTTTGCAGGCAAGGTTGAGAACTCCCGGCAGGAGAAGTGTTTCTCTTTAGGATGGGAAGATGTCAGGTAGCATGGGTTTTAAAGTACAACAGATTGCTTAGATATATTCAGAAGTTCAATTTATCAAGTTTTAAATGACTCTTCACGTATGCCAGGCACTGTGGTGCTTTGAAGTGGGATAAAGAAGAAAAAGACAAGACACCTGCTTTCACGTACCATGAAGCTAAAGGAAGAGACCAGTGAATAATCATTCTAGTAGCAACAAAATGGTATGAACTGAAGAAATGTGAAACATTCTTTCTGTCTGCATGCAAGGAGGGATGTGTTTGTTTTTTAAAAGAGGTGAGTGATGTTATGCTATCACAAATATAAAAGCCTGGGGAGAAAAACTTAGGACAGAGAAACAGTAGTGGTATTCTATGTTTTAATAGATTTTTCAGTGGATTTATTGATTATTGATTTTACTTTCTTGTTGATTTTATTTCATTGATTATAAATCTTTCCTCACACTCCTCTGCATGATCCACAGTGGGCAGCTTTAGTCTTCCTAAATCAAAAGGCTGTTTCAGTTTTTATAATGATGTGAATAGAAAGCTCTTCTGGTACCTCAGTTTTCATGGCTCTGTATATAAGTCCTGGTATTTGACTGCATTCATCTACTTGTGTCTTACTTTTTGAACAATTGATACCTAGTTCAGATTGATACCTGGCTGCATTGGGACATCTTTGATATTGAAATAAGAGTCCAATAATAAATAAATCCCATGGAGCCTTTTAGATTTTTATCTAGGTGAAAAATTGCTTTTATCATGAGGGTTCTTTGATGTAACTGACCCTCTGGTCTTTTGATATCCCAAATGTCCAGAATGGGAGATAGTCTTGATGGACTAGCAAGTCCAATTTTGGCTTTGTGGAGGTGAAGAACAAAATGACTTTTAGGCAGCTGGGAACTACAGGCAAATCAAGACTTCAGTTCTTTCCTTCTATAATATTCTCAAATTGCTCTATCAGCATAAATCAGCTAATACACCATTGGTTTTAGATTTATTTCTTGTAAAGTAGTCATTTCATTTTCCTTCATCTTACAATTCACTTTTATACATTTTATCATGGCTAATAAAATAACTCCTTTTTATATTTTATGAGTACTTTACACATTTATTAACAATAATGACAAAAAAGAAACGCATATGCATTATGGACTAGGGTATACAGGTAAGAAGATATAACTGTTAGAGTGGGAGATAGGAGACAGGCAGAGAGCAGATGCAGGTGTTGAGGATTGGGTGCAGGTGTTAAAGTTAACAACCCTCAGGCAGAAGCTAACTAGGGGAGCTGATAACCGAAGACAAGAACCAGCTTGAACCAGTTTGTGAGCTATCTCTGTCATCTTACATGAACTTTGGCTAATTATAGTATATTTACATTGCAGTGTTAAAATTTCTCCACCCTTGAAATTACCAGGACAATTCTGAGACAATCATATAATGTATAAAAATGGGAGGGAACAAAATTCTAAGAATTACTACCCAAATTCTTAGTAAAAGCCAATCCCCTAGTCTTAAATATTCCTCCCCTCAATTAGTAAGACTTCAAAAGACCAAAATCTACTTCCTTCCAATGCAGCTGCTCTTTGCAAGCCTGCCCACTCTCTTTCTCTTGAGAGTGTACTTTCACTTTTAATGAAAAAGCTTTTACTTGCTTGGCTTATGTGGTACATCCTGAAATTCTTTTCCTCACAATCATCAAGCACTCAGAAAAACCTCCCCTGGGAGACCACTAACTGTAAAAAAATATAGAGCTAGGATCTAGTGGAAGGTGTTAATGTCTGTATTAGAAAACGTACACAGGAAAGACTTCTATGCCACACTTAGAGGGTACGGAAAATACTCCAAAGAATATAATACACAAAGAATAATAGAGCAAGGACCAGAGGAAGAGAAAAGAGGAAGTGGAGGGAGGAGGAATGAGGAAGCAGTAAACAAAACTGATGGGAAAATAGAAGAACATAAAATATTACAGGCAGAAGGAACATGCTTTGCAAATTCCTGTTGTGTTGGGCACTATATAAGCTATCTATTGTTGCATAACAGATCATCACAACACTTAGAGGCTAAAAAGAACAACAACAAAAACATATATTATTGCACAGTTTCTGCAGCTCAAGAATCCAGGCACATCTTAGGTGGGTCCTCTGGCTTCAGCGTCTTACAATACTACAATCAAGTTGTTTGCCTGGGCTGGAATGGTGAAGAATTCTCTTTCTTTCTTTCTTTATTCCTTTTTTTAAACAAAGTCTCACTCTGTTGCCCAGACTAGAGTGCAGTGGCATCATGATAGTGCATTGCAGCCTCTAATTACTGGGGTCAAGCCATCCTCTCTCACTCCTGAGTAGCTGGGAAGACCAGTGTGCTCCACTATGCCTGGCTAATTTTTTTATTTTTTGTTGAGATGAGGTTTCACTATGTTGTTCAGGCTGGTCTTGAACTCCTGACCTCAAACGATCTTCCTATCTCGGCCTCCCAAAGTGTTAGGATTACAGGTGTGAGCCACCATGCCTGGCCAAGAATTCATTTTCAAGCTCCTTCATGGTGTTTTGAGCAAGATTCAATCCATTATCATCTGTTAGGCTGAAAGCCTCAGTTCTTCTCTGTTTTCTCTGGCTGTTGGCCAGAGAAATCAGTTCCTTGTTTCACATGCCTCTCCATAGAGTATCTCACAATATGGTAGCTGGCTTCCATCAGGGTAAGAAAATAGAGAGTAAGGTGAACAAGATGGAAACTGGAGTTTTTTGGTTACCTAATTTTGGAAGTGATATCCATTTTTGCCATATTCTCTATGTTAGAAGTGATTCACTAAGCCAAGCCCACATGCAAGAGGAGGAATTTATACAATGTCATGAATACCATGAGGCAGAGATTATTAGGGGCGATTTTAGAGGCTGCTACTGTAGGCACTATAGTGTATTTGAGGAACTGAGAATATTGTGTGTTTGAAGCATAACAGTGAGAAAGTAAAGAGAAATTAGACTGGAGAGCTAGGCGTAAACCAGATTGCAAAGACGTTTGTAAGTCATGCTAAGAATTTGGTGTTTCGTTGTAAGAGCAAGAGTGTAAGCAGGTAATGTCCTTACCATATCTGCATTTTGCAAGGTTACTTTGGTGCTAGTGTGGAGATTGGGGTGTGCTTTGTTGTGTTTGGAGGCTGCTGTGATAATCTAGCTGAGATGAGATAGTGACTATTGGGAGGTCTAGAATGGGAACAGAAAGTCGTGGCTAGATTGAAGAGATTATTAGATCACCAATTCAAAAGATACTAGCATTGAGTTTATTTTAGGAGTGCAAGGGAAAGAAAAATTAAGGATGAAATGTAGTTTTTGACTTGAGAAAATCACTGTAATGTAGTTCCATTCACTGATTTAGAGAATGATGGAGTGAGTTTGGGTGGTAGGGAAGGTTCCCACTCTTACAGGGTCTATATGAATTTAAACAACTGTGAGGCATCAAAGTGAAAATGGCCAGTAAACATTTGAAAACATGATATGGGTCTCAGAAGGAAAAGCCAGGATACAGTTGGGGATGTGAAGGTCTCCTGCACAATGGTACAAGGTGATGCCATTGAAATGGATGAGATTTCAGGCAGAAGGATCAGCAGCAGGCAGAGGTATACCAGTGTGGAATGTTTTGACAATGGCAAGTAAAAGTTGGATTCACATGGGAAGTAACAAGACAGAAGGCTGAAAAGAGACCAAGTTATGCAAAGCTTTAAAATCAGTAGATGTTTGGACCTTTTTCCTTTATGCAAATTGAAGATATCTTCTGTTTGTGTTTCAGTAATGGGCACAACATAATTGCATATGCTGTAGATAAGCAAGCAGTTTGTGGGTGTGATTTGTGTGTATTTGTAGGAGTATCTGTTCATGTTCATGTAGGCTAAGTAAGAGATAAACTTTCAGATGAGAAATATTGAGACTCTAAGTTTAGAGGTTATTGGATATGGTAAGGAAATGTTAGTAGTGGAATCTCCTGCATTTGACTAAAGGGGTGTGTTTGTGTTGGGCAGTGATATGTAACAGAGAATCATACATAGAAGTAAGTTTATAAAGATGGAGCAACAGAGTTGCAGTGAGGCATCCTTTCCTTTAGATAAACAAGATCAACCTTGTGTCTGCCTTTGATGTTATAAATATCCAAGTAAGGTCACTGGAGCACTGGTTCTCTAGTTATTGACCATTTCATCAAGGAGCAGTCATCTTCAATATAAAACTTGTCACTAGGTTCAGAGCAAATATTTGCAAATGCAGTGATTAAATGCCATCATAATAATTAATAATCACATTTTTCTTTGAGTTCACAAAGATAAGAGTTCAATTTTAAATTGTATATTAAGATTGTGATGTCATAAAACAGGGTATCTTTTCTTTGGATGCAATTTTTTTTTCTTTAAGCAAAAAAAGCAAACACACACACACACACACACACACACAAACTCCATTGCTATACATATGACTTGATTTAACTAGAAACCTTAGAAATATAGTCAATACCCAAGGCTAATGCTAAGAAAACAGAGAAGAGGCAGGGATAATCCAACAGGACCAACCACAAAATGTACATAAGGTTTTTTTAGATTTAGTAGTACAGGAATGGCTAATACCTTGAATAAATGAAACCAATGATTCTAGGAAGATGAATATTTTGGCTTCTGTGACCATCTAATAGATCTGAATTCCATCTTTCAGGGAAATCTTTCTTAAAATATTCCACACAGCTACAAAGTTTGCAACCACCACCATGGGCACAAAGTCCTTTGGGATTATCAGGAAAAGATCTAGACAGGTACCCCATTTCCCACAAACAAAACATTTTGTGAAAGGGAAGTCACCAAGAGCTGGGTTTATTTTAGCCTTGCACTTGGTTATTTCATGCTTTGTGGACCCACACTCACAACATATTCCAGTACCCATATCTTTATTTTCAAGGGTAGCTGGGCAATTTGCAATTCCATGACCAGGTTTTCTACAATGGAAATCTACCATTGCATTTTTCTTTGCTGCCTGTCTTTTTAATGGTTTTTCTTCCCACCAACCGTCTTTCTTTAAACCTTCTGCAATTTCTTCCCTTACTGCCTGTTTGTCAATTGCTACCATCTCGCCATTGTGAACCATCTGTGAGTTCTGTCTTAGGTGTTCCAGGAATCCATTCACATCTTCACTTAAGTATTCTTTTTTCTTTTTGTTCTTTGTATGTTTTGTTTGGGGTGCACTATTTTTAAAGGTCAGCCTATTGACTTCAAGTTGTTTAAGCTTTGGTAGGTTTTGGCTTGTTCCCTCAAAGGACTTCTTTTCCATGCCCTCCTATGATGTTATGTGTGATAGTAACTCATGCCCATCTGGTCATAGTTTCATCAGAGGTACCTTCTCAATCTTGAGCAAATCCTTCAGAGCAGCAGTTAACGAGCCAGAGAAGCTTGCCCCCTACCCCATGGCAGTATCAGCATTTGACACCAAAAGCTGGAATTCCTTTTTATATTTTTGTTACCTTTTCTATAAAATTATTTCAAAATAATATGTGAAAAATTGAAAAAAAATAGTTCAACAATTTTGAGAAGCAAAAATCTAGGCAGAAGTACTTTTAATTTCCTAAATCAAAGATATCTAAAATTGTTCATTTTTTTATAATAGCCAGGTTTTGGTCTGAAAATGTTGGTTCTTGACGGGCTCATGGCCAAAGAATGACCAGACATGCCAAAGTAAGGCAAGCACAAAAATGAGGTTTATTGAGGAGAGAGATAGAATTATAGAGCCAAAGCAAGATACAGGTTTACAGAGCATGATGCATATGCCACAGACAACATTCCAGCCCATTGTCGCAGCAAAGGGAGAGCAGAAAGGAGGGTGCAAAAAGAGGGCCTTCATTATGGTCTGCATCTTGTTTTATAGTGCCTGGATCGGGACCCCCCCCAAGTGGCTCAGATGTCACCATGGAACCACCTTGGACAGTTGGGAATCACACAATCTAAGCCTTAACTACTCATGCAGGTTGTTCTAGGCCAATTTCTGGGCTCTATGATATCTATGCTGTTTGGCCTGTGAGCTAGAGAGTCCTCTGCATTCTTTTGCAGCTGGCTCACTAAGTTATGATTGACTGATTCGTAGGATATTCCCTCCTCCCCCAGGTATGGAGAGGATTAGGATGGGCCAGGACCAAGATGGGGACCACAATACCACTTTCATCCCTAGGAAACCCAGAATCCCTCAGTACCTACCTAACCTAATGACTAGTACTATTGTTACTTTCCAAACTGATCCTACTTCACAAGTTAGAGGTGAACTTCCTTGGAGCCAAGACTATACTGTGGATATCAGTATAATCTAGGCGTGATCAAAAATAGTTTTCTACATTCTATCTATCAAGTGGTACTTCTATCCATCAAGTGGAGAAAATCACTGAAGGAAAGAATGAGATGATTAGATTGAATTCTCTACAAGAGCATATTTTTAACAAGAAGAACTTAGACATAACTAAGTGACTGTACACTGATTGTAGCAATCATCTTTTTAAAAAGCAAAATTTTGCATAAATGTGAATTACCCCTAAACAAAGGGTACTTGTTTTGCATTTGGAAATTTGGGGGTTTTTTTGTTTAAAATATCCATTTGTTATTATAATAAAAATTTATTGAAAAGTTGACATAAAATCTGTATTTTTAAAATATTGAAGAAAAATGCATTTGCCATTTGCTTAGCTTTTTGAAAAAAAACAGAACAAGGAATTTTCATATACCCTGACTCAGCTTTTCCAAGTGAAAAATTTTTATATAAACACAATTAGTAAAACTAGGAAATTAACATTTATCTAATAGTATTTCAAATTTTATCAATTATCTAAGTAATTTCTATTTTTCTTTTTTTTTGGACCAGAATTCTGAATTTGATTCTGAATCCTAATTCCAATTAGTTTTCATGCATTTTTAGTCTCTTTTAATCTGAGAGATGTCTTTAGTCTTTTTTTGTCTTTTACAACATCTATACTTTTGACTGGTCAATAATTCTGTAAGATATTTTTAATTTGTCTGATGTTTTCTCGTGATTAAATTTATGTTATAAATCTTTGGCAAAACATACCAAGAATGATGTGAGTCCTTAAATGTTGGGATTTTTAAGGGATCCTATTTATTAATCATTATTCTCTTTACCCTTCAACTTTTAACAAACAGAGAAATAGACTTTGGAATTGAACTGGGATAAAAACATATGCTTTGTTACTTGCAAAGCTGAATTAGATGATAGACCTTAGACTTCAGTCCTTTCTCTTCTGAATTGAGCTAGTCACTCAGGCAAAGTCAAAGCAGGAAGGTAAACCCAGAGGCCTTCCCATGCAGAGGTAGAGACTAGGAAGGTGTTTAACTTTATGGAGGAGTGGGGCAAACGCTAAAACATTATTACAGTTGCCTAGTAAAACTCATGGGCCAATCCAGATTATTTTAGGACATATTATGTTGCTATAACAGAACATCACAAAGTATATAATTTATAATGAACATAAATTTATTGGCTCATGGTTCTGGAGTATGGGAAGTACAAGATCAAGGGGCCTGCATCTGGTGAGGGCTTACTTGCTGTGCCATCCCATGGCACAGGGGCAAAGAGAAAGCAAGAGAGAGAGGCAAAAAAGAGCCAAACTTGCCCTTCTATAAGGAACCCACACAGCAAACATGGGGTAACAAACCCTCTCCCATGATAACAAACTCACTTCTGCAATAATGGCATTAATTCATTCACTCCACCCAATGATCTAATTACCTCTCATTAGTCCACGCCTCCCCAAACTATTGCATTAGGGACTAAATTTCCAAAATATACTTTCTGGGGGATACATTTAAACCTGTTTTGCCTCTGGCATCCAAATCCATGTGTTTCTCACATGCAAATTAGATTAATTCCATAACAGCAGTCCCAGTCATTTCCTTTCAGCACCATCTCAAAAGTTTAAAGTCCAGAGTCTCATCAAAATCAGATACTGGTGAGACCCAAGGAACAATTCATCCTGAGGCAAATTCCCCTCCCGCTGTGAGCCTGTGAAATCAAAACAAGCTATCTACTTCCAAGTTACAATGGCGGGACAGGCACAGGATAGATACTCCCATTCCAAAAGGGAGAAATAAGCAAGAAGAAAGAGATAACTGGTCCCAAGTAAGCACAAAACAAAATCCAACAGGGTGAACAACATTAAAACTTAGGGCTTCAGAACAGTCTTCCTTGACCTGACGTCCTGCCTCTGGGTTCACTTTGATGGGAGTTGGGCCTCCAAGATTTTGAGCATCCCAGCCACAATGGCTTTGCTGACTCAGCCTGTGCACCAGCTCTTACAGATTGTAGTCTTGTGCCTGCCTCTCTCCCAGGCTGGCTTTGCATGCTGGTAGCTCTACAGTTCTAGGGTCTTAAGGAAAGCCCCAGTCCCATGGCTCCACTAGGTATTGCCTTCGTGGGGATGCTCTGCTGTGGCTCCAACCCTACAGTTCTGCTGGGCACTACTATAATGGGGGCTTTCTACAGTGGATCCATCCCTTTGAACTCTAGGTAGAGGAAGCCACACCCCCAGAGCTCTTGCATTCTTGCCAAGATTTAAGACTTGTGCCTTCTGCAGCAGTGGGTGGAGCTGCACCCAGCCTGCTTGAGCCATGGCTGTGGCAGCCGAGGAGCAAGGAGTCCTGCATTGGAAGAGGAGACTTGTAGCCTTGAGCAGCAAACCTCAAGATCGCAAGGGTGTCCTAGTCCTCTCTTCTGATGTATTTCCTTCTCCCAGGTCTTGGCACTCTGTGCCTGTGACATAAGAGGGAGCAAAGGTAATCTCCAAAGTGCTTTTAGGATCATTCTCTCCTTGTCCTGCTGAATAGCCTCTGGCTTCGTCCTAACCATATAACTGCTATATCAAACAGTTGTTTGGCCACACTTTTGGTTTCCTCTCCTGAGAAGATTCTTTCATTTTTCTGCCACGGAGCTAGTCTGAGAATCTTTCAAATCCCTAAGTTCTATTTTCCTTTCAATTATAAATTCCATCTTTAAATCATTTCTTTCTTGTCATATTTTACTACATGTAGTTAAAAGAAATCATGTAACACCCTGAAAGCCTTGCTGCTTAGATATTTCTTCCATCAGATATTCTAGTTTATCACTCTTAAATTTTGCCTTTCACAAAGCCCTCAGGCATGAACACAATTCATCCAAGTTCTTTGCCACTTTATATTAATAACAGGAATGGCCTTTACTCCAGTTTCTAGTACCTTGTTCTTTATGTCTCAGACCTCATTAGAATTGCCTTTACTGTCCATATGTCAACCAACGTTCTGATTACAACCACTTAAATAATCTCAAGGAAGTTTTAGACTTTCCCTACAGTTCTTTTGAGCCCTCACCAAAATCCCCCTTAATACTCTGTTTATGGTAATCTAGGTTTTTTTTCTAGCTGGCTTCTCTAACTTCTTCCAGCCTCTACCCATCACCCAGTTCTAAATCTGTGTCCATAGTTTCAGGTATTTGTTATAGCACAGTCCTACTTCTTAGTAATGACTTTCTGTCTTAGTCTATTTTTGTGCTGCTATAACAGGGTACCTGAGACTGTAAATTATAAATATCAGAAATCTATGCACAGTGTTCTGGAGGCTGGGAAGTTGTAAACACATCAGACCAATCTGGCTCAACCTATGTAACAAAATTATAAGTTGTTTTCCAGTTGCCAGGGACCCCTAGGTTGAAGAGCATGTAACTTTAGGATACCCAGATGCACCAAGCAGGCAACCATGAGCGGACCCTAAGTGCTTGGATTGAGGAGTGGGGACTGAATTAAGAAGTAGACACCATATGGAAGGATCCAGGATCCAATCAAATTGAGTCCTGGTCTCTCCCCATGGCAGGATCCAATCAGATCATGCCTCTTGGCATCACCTCATTGCAAGATCCAATCAGATCATGCTTCATTATGCTTTGACCATAAAAACCATCTCAACCCCATTATTGGGGAACACACTGCTTTGGGAACTATCCCTGATGTGCTCCTTACTTGTGCCAAGTAATAAAATCCCCTTGCTATAACCAACTTAGATGTGTCTATAGGCCTGATACACAGCAAGCAAATGAACCCCTCCATTTGGGAGGCAGAAAAATCAACACTGGAGGTGCTAGCATCTAACAAGAGCCTTCTTGCTTTGTTATCCTATGGTGGAAGGGCAGAGAGACGATGAAAGAGAGAAAGGCAAAAGGGGGCCAAGCTCATCCTTTTATAGGGAAGCTACTTCCAAAATAATGGCATTAATTCAATCACTCTGCCTCATGCCTAATCACTTTTCTTTAGGTCTCACTTTCCAGCACTGTTGCATTAGGGGTTAAATTTTCAACACACGCTTTATGGGGAACACATTAAACCCTCATGGTGGTCATTAGGAATGTTCACAAAATATGTTTCATTTTGCTTTTGGCTTGTGGTGAAATTGTACTTTTATGGCCGCTAAGGAGTTAGATATGGCCGTGTGATTTGCTTTATCCAGTGGCATATTAAAAGGTGGTATATATTGTTTCTTGAAGGAATATTCCTTACCCTCTGCCATGGAGATAGTAGCTGCTGGGACAGCCTGGGTCCCTGATGTGGGAGACATGGAATGAGCTACCAGCTGATCTGCCACCGTCGTAATAGGGTGAGTGAGAAATGAACACTTGATGTTTTGAACCTCTGAGTTTTCTTTAATACTTTTTGGTTGTGAATGTAAGCAACAAACCTACTATTTATAATCTATAAATTCAGGAGACAAATCACAGAAGTATTAGCAGTACCTGCCATTTGTCCATGGTATAACTAAAAGATATTTTCATATCCCACCATAGTAGATGTATTAATAGATATCTTACTAAAGCAGTTATGTTTATCACTACTTCAAATTGACAGCTTTAATAGATTTTGTTATTTAATGTGTTCATAAAGAAACTTAGATGATTCTGTATCACAAATTTGATTTTGATATTTGACTAATTTCAATACATTTGGCCTTCTGTGTTACACACAATTTTTTCCACAGAATGTTTAGAGTGTTGTTAAACAAGCAGATGTAGAAACTAATATTTAAAAAGACTGTAAACCACAAGCCACGAACTGGCTTTTAGAACCTTTCAATGGCTACCTTGTTCCTTATTTGTATTTACGATTTTAACTTATTCCCACATGCATGTAATGAGTGCTTAGTACGTACGATACTCTGTGAAAGATACCAAGAGGGACACAAAAATGGATGAAGCACAGTCTTTGCCCTAATTGGGAATGGGGTGAGGATATAAGATAAATGCTAATGAAGGACTAAACAGGTTTAACAGAAATAGGATGCAATGTTTTAAGGAAAATAGAAATGCGTTAACAAAGAGATTCACATGTAAAATGAATGGATAGTTAAGGGGGTTTTGGCCACAGTTTTGTGTCTCTGTTTGGCAGCACCTTGTAGATGATGTTGGAAAGGTAGTTCAACAATATTTTGGAGGCCTTGAATAAAAAGACAAGAAATTTATCCTTAATTTGGTAGATATTGAAGAGCTGGTAAGTGTGGGAGCAGGTTATTGTCAGAGCTATAATTTAGGAAGATTAATCTGGTTGCAGGATGTTGCCTTGGAGAGAAAGAAAGCAATAGACCAGTGAGAAGGCTATTACAGTGACAAAGTAGAAGTATTATAAAGGCTCGTATTAGGATAATGTAGGTGAGAATGAACAAAATGTGAAGGACACTGAGAATATACAATCTATGTGATTTGGGTAAGTGATTAGGTAAGGTAGGTGCAGGAGAAATCTAATCTGTGGGACTGGTAATATTAACAAGCGCTTTAAAAGAAAGGTGATAAATTCTATTTTGCGTATCATGGGTTTATGGTATCAGTGGCCTTTGGGCAAGATATTCACATGGAGAAGTCATGTAGTCTGTTAGAAATGCAGGATGAAGTTTCCCAAAAAGGAGGTGGTATCAAGAAAGAGAGATTCAAAAGTCCAGAGACGTATACTTTGAATTAGTAAATAGCCCCCATTCAAGTAATCAGGCTTTCAACTTGATTAAAGACTTGGTTTCTTTCTATTTGCTGTGATTTCCAGTCGTTTCTTTGTGGTCTCTTCACAGCTTGTATTTGATTTAATAAAGACCAGCACTGCATTATTTCCAATATGACCAGAGTAGAAAGCATGTTTAATAGAAAACCTGTTCTTGGGCAATTTTCCAGTCCAATTTGCAAATTCAAGAAGTTCTGATCTGCTTTCTAAACTTTAGGTACTCATCCTAGCAAACAGGGATAGATATATTGCCCGTTAATCTTCATACTCAACTCAGCTGTTCTTTCTTCCTTAGAGCAAAATGATTTAAGGTAGTAATATGAAAGGAAATGAACTAACATGATATAAAAAATGGTGCATAACTTGGAACCTTAACTAAGTTCGGAGTTGCTGTTGATTACTTTCCAATCTCATTCTTTATTTGCAAATGCCACTGCCTCATGGCCACTGAGTTCTTATTATATTATTGCATCATTAATCATTATAGGAATCCCAATACAGCCCTAGGATAAACACAAGCATGCTCTATCTTTCACACTTGTGTCTTGCAATGTCTCTCCTTTCCTTCATTATCATATTGGAGCTTGCATTTAAATAGCCACTTGTTTCTGAAATATTTTCAAAGTGCTTTATGATCACTGATGTGCAAATCAATGGGAGAGAAAAGCAACAGAACTGCATTGGAAGGTGAGGTTGGAGAGGGGAATATAAAATCTCATATTCATTAGAATGGGGGAAGATTCAGTAAGTTAAATGGAACCATGTTTGTGTTTAACAAGGCTGTGAAAGTGTAATATCTCAATGAAAAATAAAATTTAATATTAAATAAAGTCATCTGGTCACTTATACACTTTAAGTGTAAGTAAATTAAAGCTTTATAATTTTGGCCTAATGAAAAACAAGTAAGATACCATGGACAATATTTAGTCAACACATATTTAACAAGAATGTGCTATGCACTAGGTATAATGTTGGGTACTTGTGATACATTAGCAAACAAAACAGGCAAAGATCACTTTTATCAAATGACAGGAAGACAGACACTAAAGTATAGATAAAATGAATCCATGTATTATATATCAGAAGGTAATAAACACACTGGGGGGAAATTAGAATAGGGTAAAGGGGATCGATCATGCATGATCATGGAAAAGCTGAAATTTTACATGGATCAGGGTAGCTATCACTAAGAAGATGAGAAAGAAAGAGGTGTAAATTTCTCTCCCTTTTTCTTTTCACATTGGCTTGTCTGCAAGTCTGGGCAAGCAGAATCCTTAAACCATGATCTGCACACGACATGTAAAGGAAGGCAAAGACCAAAAGATAGAAGGGGCCTGAATTTTTGGTCTCTTTAACCCTCTGTAACAAGGCTGAAGGGCTATGTAAGAGAAAAATAAATGTCTGTATTACATAAGCCACTGCATTTTGAGTCCCTTGTTACGGAAGCCTGATTAGCATCTTTACAGATGCAAGGCTAATCAATCCCTTGGTGACTGTAACTATTCACTCAAATATTATTCTAAGTTAATATCATCCGCAGACCTGTGTTCATGTCTGGTGAGTAGCAAATCAGTTAAAATGGAAGCCAAGAAAGCATGACTAAAAATAATGCTCAGAAGCATTAGATTCTTTAGGTGATGAGTAGTTTTCTAGAAGGAAAGAGGCCTTTGCTATTGCTTGTATCTAACAAACAAACAAAAAGATGCAAAGGCTTTGTGAACATTTCATTATTTTTAAAGTTTTCTAATAAGCTACAACATGTGTATGTGATTCTAAAAGCTACAAATATGTTGGTACTAGAAATGGTTTAGAAAGAGGAATTAAAGGGAATTTATTCATAATGTCGTAGGGATTTGCAGTTTAGAGCGTATTTCTACTCATTGCTCAAAATACAGTCAAAGAACAAGGATGTGCTCAAATGGCTTTCAATGTTAATGGAACTACTGAGTTCCACAAGAAATAAATTAGAAGAGTATATTCACAGTGTTTTAAAAGAGTAAGTATATTGCACTGGTTAGGATTACTGGACTAGATAGGAGTGAAGGAGATCTGGGGTTCAGTACTAACTTTGCCACCAGCTGTCGATTTGGATGAATTGCTTTACTTCTGTGCCAGTGTTTCCTAATCTATCAAATGGGATTAATCTTGCTTTCTAAAATGTTTAAAAATGTGTTCCTTTCTAAAATAGTATTAACCTTTTTTCCTAAAGTAATTATGAGAATATGGTATATATTGCACATAGCAAAGTGCTAGGCACACCATAAACAGTAAAAATTAGTTGTTAACATCAGTGGTCTTAATGATATCCATATTAGCAGTTTTAACATGTGTTTTTCACTAAAATCCAAATTTGGCCATCTATCAGAATCACCTGAATAACTTTAAAATAAATTTAGATTCCCAGGTGTCATCCACAGAAGTTTTGATTTAGTAGGTCTGGATTAGGCTCCCTGAATTTATGTTTTTCCACATTAAAATTTTGAGTTTACTGTGGCCATCCTGACTCTATCTAGCATTTGGTAGACTCTAACACCAACCCAGAGAGAGCTTCATATCAGTAATAACAATAATGGCCTGTATTACATTTCACACAACGGTTATGTTTTTTAACTTTCTCAATCACCCTTTGAAATGTTAACATCATACTCATTTTGCATATAAGAAAATTAGAAATGCTACTTGTTTATTCATATAGCTTATAACTGTTAGGTCTGGAGCCGAGAGAGACACACGAAGCCTCATGTGTAGCAAAATGCTGTTTGAGCATTTGGGTACAGATGGGTGGAGACTGGAAAAAGGCACCCATGAGAGAAAAGGAGAGAGCCTTGGGTTTTATAGAGGGTTTTTTTGGGAGGAGCAAACGAATTCTTTTCAAGCAACAGGGAGAGATAAGGAAAGTAAGTTCCCATCTTGCATTTCAATCCTTTATCTCCCTAGGGGTCTGGCAAAGGCTACATGCCTAATACACCCCTAGGAAGGGGAAAGGGGTGGGTTTTATAGGAGGTTTGGATGGAAGTTTGGGGAGGGTGAATCTTTAAGCCTAACAATAACCAACAAATCTTTTGTATTTACTGTATTTTTGCAGATACAAATAACATTGAATATAGATCTAAAGGAAAAAAAAACTAGGGTGATTTAAGAACTTTTAATGTCTTCTTTTTTCAATTTCTACTTTACGCTGGTACAAATTTTGAGCCTTTAAGAAAACTAATCTTGTGTTTATTCCCATCAGGAATCCTTTAATTCGGTATCAGTTTCTTTCTAACATTCAAGCTGAACATGCAGAAATGAAGGTGGAAGCGTAACAATCAGTGTGACTTAGGAATGTGGGGGCAACCAGGGAGAGATCTTTCTGAACCCAGATCAGGAAAGCAGCAGAGGGTACGGGTGTTGGCTGTGCCACAGCAAGTCTGTTTTAGAGTATTCTTATCATTTCTATTTTAAAGAGAAAGTCAAATTCTAAAGAGGCATTTACAAGAAACAGAATGAGAAAGTCTTTTGAGGCTAATTTGGAAGGTTGTGGGTTGAGTAAGAGAAGAGCAACATTTTGTTCTTAAGGTATCGGGACAAGAGAATATATATATGCCAAATGGAGGGCAACTTTTAAAAAAAATTGCCATAGATTTTGAAATATATATAGTCATAAAACCCTATTATCATAGGTCAACAAGTGAAAATTGTAATTAATCTAAATGGTGCACCATAAATTACTGTGGTGTTACATATTAAACCCATCAAAAACTACCCACAGCCTTTAATCCAGCTATTCTAGGACCTCTAGGAGTCAGCCCATTACTTTTGTTATTAATATTAATTGTTGCCAGGAACAGCCTGGGGCATCTAATACTCTAAAAGACTGAGACCTAGAGATCATTCTAACACTTCAAAAGCACACCCCCCCACCCCCCCACCCCCACCCCCCACCTCAATGAAAACATTTCAGAGCTTATTCACTCCAGAACAAACTTTCCCAAGCTTGGTTTTGCCCAAGCCAACTAATTTATGTTCGGATGCTACTGACTTGCCTCTTGGTTCTTCTTTCTTCAGCCACGAACCCTCATTTCCACCTTACCCTCCCCCATGTCCTAAGGTATATTCGTCAGTGTAAATTTGACCTTGACTGTAAACTTGTTCAATCTGATCTGGGATCTCCAAGTAATCCAACTCTCTTAAGGAGTCAAGACTATATACACCTTGGCCAGGGAGAAAACTTAGGCACCCTGCTCACTTCTACCCTGTGGTTTTGCTGGATTCTGTAGTTACTGTAGTTAATTCTTTAGGCCCCATCTTTGTCCATCTCCCTTCCAGCCTCATTTTGATCAAATTAGGTACTATGACCTTTTCTCCTTTTGTCTCTTTTCTTTATTGAGGTAAAAATTTTTTAATGCAAAATCTTGGTGAATATGTTTGACCAAAGGAAAGTTCAAATCCAGCTTTACACTCTATGTGAATTTTTTCTGAACACCTAGAATGAAGGTATCTGACTGAAGGTCATTTTTAAACCACTTATGTAGAGTTAAAGCCATGGAGAAATTCACTATTACCCTAGGCATTAAGATAGAAAGAAAATCCACATTGTTATGAATTCCCTGGGTCATATAACTTTAGACCTAGCTTAAAAACCAATTTAGCTAGCACATTAAATAGCAAGGCTGCTGGTTCCACCTTCAGTTTTCTTCTGAAAATTAAATAACTCTAACCTAGCCAACCCTATGTTTAATCTTCCTCCAATGTGTGGAACAGGTTTAATCCAACACTGAGTAAGCCCAAGGGTAGAACTAAATGAGCAGTAAAGAGGAGATAATATTGCTGTGTTCTTCTTTGACACTTAGCAGCTCGTGGTCTTAGGTAAGTCCTCTCAGTTGCCTCATATAGTCAATGAGTACATTGAACCTTTTTAATATTTTATACATTTGAAAGCAATGTTTTAGGTAAAAAATAAATATTTTGATATGTTTCATTAGGAAAATTAAAATGAAAATATTATGAAAAGATAGTGAAAAAATTTAAAAACACTTATGATACTGGTGTGTATCACTGCCCATGATGGTGGAGAGGGTCCTTGACCTCCATGCAGGAAGGAATTCAAGGGCAGGGTCACAAGTGAAAGAAGATTTAAGGCAGTGGTCCTCAACTTCTTTGGCACCAGGGACGCATTTCATGGAAGACAATTTTTCCAAAGTTGAGTTGGAGGGGGTGGGGGTGGCGGAGCTCTGTGACACCGTCCCCAACAGGCTCATCCAATCTGGCCCCCGGGGGTTGAGGACCACAGAATTAAGGCATGAAGTATAGGCAGAAGCAGATAAATTTACTGAGAACGAAGTACATTCTTAAGGAAGAAGAGTAGATCGATCCAAGAAGGAACAGTGCCACCCCAAGATTAAGGTCTGTCTTTTTATGCTAATCCCTGATAATATGACAAGCTAGGGGGTTTTCTGGGAAAAGAGTGGAGAGTTCCAGAAACTGTGGGTCCTTCTCCTTTTTAGTCCATATTTCTGGACTCCATATTTAGTCCATGTTACAAATACCAGTGCCTTGGTATTTGTAAACCATCATGGCACTGGTGGGTGTGTTTTTATCATGCTATGGAGGCTAGTTCATTTAGGGACATCTTCACCACAACTATGCATGTGCTCTAAATAAAGGAATTCCCCCTTTTACCTTAGATAAAGATATTATGACTAAAATAAAATAACTAAAGCATCCCTATTGGTTACATTTATCTTAGTTAAACATATTCACATTCTTGTGGTTTTCTTTCTCTGTTGGCCTTTTCCTTCTGAGCTCTACCCTAACTGCCTGCAGGGTATCTGACTTCTTGAACACATTCAAATTATGAGTCCAAATTAATATTGGGTCTGTCAATGTCCAGCTTATATACCTGTCTAGGTAAACAGGTAACATTTTATATAGGTAAAAGAAAAAATATTACACACATTTTAAAACAATATATTGTTATCATGATAATAGTCAAAAGAGAATAGAGGTATCTTCAGGTTCCCCTTGTTCCAGAGTACTAGAATGGATAAAGAGACTTATTCCAACCATGTTTTATAGGTTGAATTAGAAACCAAGGTGACCGGTGCCCAGTGTAGGTCTTTTCCCAATATGCCATATTGGAAAAGTTAAACCTTGATTATCTTGGTGTTAGGAAAAGACATTTCTTTGGGAATGTATGAAAGATAAAGTCGCCCTTTTGAGAAACATTCCAAGAATTTTAGAAGAAGTATGTTCAATCTATTACATCCTGCAGGAAGTTTCACTTGGTAACCAAATGTGGGATATGGTATTGTTTTCAGAGGTAACTACCAAGCAGGGCTGCTTCACGCCTTCCCAGAGCCATAAGGCTGCGACAGGCTGGGGGCTATTGATTTAAGTTCTAAAATTTTTCAAGAAAAACTGGATATTGTGATAAATGTAGGCATTGAAACCTTCTACACAATTAATTGTGTTCCCAGTCAATTATTTTGTTAGATAATAGCTTCAAGGTAGAAAGTAGATTTCCTTTTCAAAACAGAAAAAAAAAAAAAAAAATTCTTTTTCTTTGAACTCTGTCCAGGTTGAAATCTTGGAGCCTATACAGTAAACTCTTCTAAGCCTAAATGAGTAAGGCATAAAATGTCTTATGTCTTTGGCTACTATTCCAGATTCTCAATATTCTCAATTACAAACCTTACCTCAACAGGCCACTTCTAGATTTTTGGACATGGAAATCCTGGTCAATGCATCCATTTAAAACCTAAGGAAATTCATTGGCTTTAAAAGAGAGAGTAGGAGATGTCAGTTTTACAATGTGTGCTCTCTTATCTCATTTCTCCTCAAACCTGAAATAATTTATTGCCCAAAGATCCTCTGTAGAAATGTAGAGTATAAAAAGCACGGACTTTTTCTCACTTTAGCAAGGTTTGTAGTGAGTACAAAATATGGGTTTTGAATTCTTCCCAGATTCATTACACTCAGGAACTATTACAAAAAAACCCGAAAAACAAAAAACAAACAAAAAAACCCCTCAGTTTCTGAACAAATTATATGTGGTTACAGTACTGGCTGAGTCAAATGTCTTTGTGAGACAAATATGAAATCGCTGGTAAATACATTAGCCGTGATGACTAAGGCTTGAAATGAAATATTTAGCACTTTCTATGCACAAAACACTACATTGTGCCCTAGGTGGGTTGCAAAGGAAGCTTCTTTCAAGACTATATGATCTAGCTGAGGAGCATCAACCCACATCAAGAGTTGTACGTGCTATTCGAGAATATACTTTGGTGTTTATGAGCAGCGAAGTAGTCAGTGCAGAACTGGATTGATCTGTGAAGTCTCTGTGGGGGTGGTCAGCTAGAACCAAATCTGAGGGTTTTTGCAAGATGACTGGCTTCATCAGGTCGTCTTCAACACATTTGGCCAGAGCCACACAGAAACTTTTGGAGTTTCCTGCCTTAGTTCAATCAAAGTGTGAATAGATTATATCCTCTTAGTTTACACTGTCATTTTTTATTTTATTTTATTTTTTTTTTACAGTATGAGTAAAGAGTTGGCAGGCATAGAATTTAGGGAGACACTTGCAATGTTGTTTTTAATCTTTCCCTTTCAATATGCTTATAAATAGCATGGTAAACTGAACCTCTTTCCTTTAGAAATGCTGATATCCCAAGGGCTTAGTCAGTTTCGAGGCTTTTATAGGGAACTGCATTACTTGGGTTTCTTTGAAGTGAATACAGATACTAAAATAGCAGTGATTGTAGCTACTTGGCAGATTGACACTAAAAATTGGTACAGCCTGAGAGCTTGTTTTTAAAATTCACATGCACACAAACATGTCTATATAAAGATGTCAATAAATTGTGGTTACAACAGATGAAAGGTACCTAATTTACTTAATTCTAATGTAGCTTTTGCTTCATTTGATATTGTCCTTTAAATGATACACACACAAGAGAACAATGACCTGCTTTTGCAGTAATCCTTGTCCAAGTAATTAAATTCTCAAAATGTAATATTCCTTCTGAATCTGCGGTAAAAATATATAATTTTTATAATAACAAGTTCCTTTATGATAATTCTAATACTCTATCCCTTCTGGGGAGGATTTTAATCCTCCCAAATGGATTATTATTTTACACTGGAAATGATACTTCTTCTATAGAAAGCCAAGGAATGGTATCTTAAGAATAATCTTATTATTTCCAACACCTCCTACACACTAGGACAAAAATATGATTAGAATAGAGTTCCAAACTCAATTCTCATCCTTCCACTTTTGGCTGTAGCTACAAAAAGGGGGGAACATCTGAAAGTGTTCACATCCAGTCCAGTTGAGAGTTTAAAAAAATTCTGAATCCCTCATGCAAGGGTCTTCATACATATGAGTTACATACCCTCAGCTAACTCCTTCTCCTTGGCACACGGGTTTATCATTGATCCTTCTGCTCTCTTTTTCTACCTCTGACTCTGTCTCCATGCACTTCCCATCCCTAGTTTCTTTTTTCGTTCTCACTTTTCTCCATGTCTCAATCTACATTTTCCCTTCTGGTCAATGTTTCTGCCTTATGGCTTCCCAAATGTGGTTTTCTCTCTTTTCTTAAACTTTTACTAAGCTGTTGGTTATATTCTTAAAATTCTTTTTCTTTGTAATAAAGCACTATTAATATACCAAGAAAGAATCCAGAATATGCTTTCTTCTAGAAAGTTTTCCCACTTTCAACAATAGTCCCATGTTGTCAGCATAGTACTCCCACACTGTCAGTATAACCTGTCTATTTAGTTTTATTCTTGTCAGGACTATAATCAGATTTTTTATGGCACATATATTGTTTATCTTGCCTAACATATTATAAGGATTCTATCTCTTTCAGGTATATGCTGAGTTTCTAATTCATTACTTTATACACAGCGGACACTCATTAATACTACTAATATGCCATAAGTGGTCACTTAATTTTGTGAAATATGAAAATAAATTAAGAAGTTTACACTATGAATACAGAAGAGTTTATCTTAATGCAACATGTGCTGCTATCCACTTGTATTAATCTACTTGTATTAATATCTGTTCATATATCTGTTTATAGTACTCCTTTTAAATGACATTATACTTTTAGTGTTTGAAACTACTATTTCTAAATACTTTACTTGCTTCTCAAAAATTTTATCTAGACCAGTGCTTCTCAAACTTTAATCAGGGTACAAATTACCTGGAAGTCTTATTAAAAAACAGATGCTCGGCTTCAACCCTTACACATTCTGACTGTATACATCTAGGAGGACCCATGAATTTAAGTTTTAAACCAGCTCCCAGTAATGCCAATGATTGGTCTGAGGGCTACGTTCTGAGTGGAACTGCCAGACACCGTTACGCATCATGCAGAACTATTTTTTCTTGTGCCAAGTACTAGTTTTATGTGCCAAGTATAGTACTGCATGTGTCAGTAATGAATAAAGTAGCCTCACTCCCTGATCTTGTGAAGCCCAGATCAGCAATGCATAAACATTGTTGATGGAGGAGAGTGACTGAGTTTATTATACAATTAAGGAAATGTGACTTCAGAATGAGCTACAAACAATTTGTGCTGGGAGACAGAAAGCCCTGGTATTCCTGAAAAACATGTACATCAGTCCCCAGTATCACTTTTGGTCTGATCAGAAACCTATAGCAATCTGAACAGATCGAATTACATGCATTTACAAACACCTCATAAAACAAAATGTTCTTTTGAAGATCAAGGAAACAAATTCATTAAAAGGAAAAAGAAAGTGCCACCCTTTGCCAAAATCATCATGAGAAAATAAGAACTGCTGTAACTTCTGTCCTTTCTTGACTACCTTGAGTTTAGGAATTGGCTCTCCATTACTAGGAACTGAATAGTAACAGAAAATAAGGTTTTTGAGCTGCCGAATATTGAAGAAGAGTACATAATGTCTTAATGAACAAATAGTAATTTTGAGGCTATCAATGTTTGATCAGTATACTGTGTCAGTGATAATTTATTTATTTTTTTTAGTTGGAGAAAAGGCATACAGATGTATTTAATGTATATACACAGGGAAAATAACAGAGTGATTATCAACCTCCCAATGGGGTTCAGAAGCTTATGTACCATCCTGGCAAAGCAGGTTACGGTAGGGGAGAGAAGAATTCTGTTAAGGGCAAAGAAAAGATTATTTACAAGAATGAATGGGTCTGGGAACAGAGAATAACTTGTACATAGTTTTCTTTGATAGTGAAAGGGTCTGTCCAGGCGTGTTTACATTCTTGGTCTTACAGAGACGGGAAAAAAAGCAATTGTTCTCTCCTTGGTAAGCCAGGATCTTAGGTAGATAAAAGAAGTGATCGTTTATATCAGCTCTCTTTTCCTGACGTTAGAGCAATTTTTATTTACATAACATAACTTTATGAAGTTTATGGGAATATATTCACTGTTGTCACTATATGTATTGATAAAGGACCTGGACCTAAGAAAGTTTAATTAAATTATAATACCCAAGGTCATGATAATTGACAGAGATTTTAAACTAGAAATCCTAACTCTCCAATCATGCTAACACTTTTAACTTCCCACCACAACTCCCATAGGATGTCATGCAAATAAAGTCAAGACTGAATGGGTTCTAACCTCATATTCTTCAGTTGCAAAAATTGACATTTTAAACATGCTCAACAAGAAAATAGAGTACTATTGCTGTTTTAATGCTTAGTCAGTAAAATAAAATCACCATGACTCTCCTGTAATCCTGACATGCATTCTTTTATGTATCCTCCTATTAAGCATGCAAAAGCAAGATTTGCCTTAGGTTAATTGGTGTAAATGGGGTTAATCTTTTTTAGTGGAGATTATGTGGCTCTCATGCAATGGAAGACTTAATTAATCTTGTAAAGTAAGTTGGCATCTTGTCCTTAAAGTTGTTCCTTTATTTTTCCCATCCCTTTCCCTTTTCTGTCTCCAACCTCCCTCCCAATTTTGCTGTTCTGCCGTGTTAAAGGAATGTAGTCACACAGCATATGTTATGAAACATATTTATCTGTTGTGTGATGCTGAAATCAGTGTAGTTTTGTATTTAATTTCCAGTGAGGCATTTCACAGATTACCCAATTACTTTCCTCCCCCTCCATTTGGAGAATTAAGTCAAAGGACTGGCCTTGTCTCTACTATGAACTGCAGAGAGGAATCATTGACACCCTGTGGGCAAAGAAACTTTTTTGGAACTGATAGACACCAGTGCACATCAGGTAGAACTAGGGTATGGCACAAGCCTCAGGACACACATGTTCTGCCCTGACCCTGTCATTCAACGCAGTAATATAAACCTGGCAGATACTTATACATACTCTTCACCCTGGAGGAAGGGTAGTGAGTCTGGTCAGGATGCTTCAGCTTAAGTGGCTTAGGTAGTGACCCCTTATGAGTTCCAGGGCATAATCTCAAACCTTAATGTCTGCAGGACCTTGAGTTTGATATGCATTCTAGGCAGAGCTTTGATTTGGTCCATATGTTCACATGTTTCTGCATGACTCAGAAGACAGCTAACTTACCTTTATGCCCTGAGGGAAATCCTATCTTGTCATTGATGGTTTAGGGATAGTTATGTGTAACACAGAACTCAGTTCTGTCTAATCAGTCATGAGAAAGGACTGTGGAGATACGATGTTCTTAATGTGAAATCTGATCTGGCTGCACCTATCTTATGATTGTAAGTGGGAACAAGCATGAAGGCAAAGCTGAAACACTGAGGAAGACAAAGTAGAGGCATTACAAAAAAAAAAAGAAAAAGCCTTTGGTGACAATATTGAACCATATAACCAACCAGTCCTGTAACCTGTCCAACCTATGCTCTTCCTGATATGTAAGATAATGTATTTCCATATTGTTCAGACGAATCTGACTCTGGGTTTTCTATTATGCTGAGAGCAACCCGATTGATGCAGTGTATTAATGAGGCATTACTATTAATACTATGTCTCAGTAAGAAATTACTTCCTATATCTCAGTCCCTGAATATAATGAATAATTATTTCTCACTTATCCTAGTTTCCTATGAGTCTGACATCTTTTCTTCATTTTGTTTTCATGCCATCTGGCATATATGGCCTTCAAGCCTGCTTTGTAACAGAAAGAGAGAGTTGGAGAGTTAGGCAAGATGTTTTTAAAAGCTAGGCTTGAAGGAGACTTATGTTGCTTCCATTAATTTCCCATTGGCTAGAATTCAGTCATATAGCTCCAAATGTAAATGTTAAAAGAGGCTAGAAGATATGGTCTTCCTGAGTTCTCAGGAAGAGGATATGGTGTGATAAGCCTACAGCATTGTATCTACCATCCACAAAGAATACAGAAAATTGTTAAATAGATTGAAATATGGTAGAACACAAAAAAGGATGTATTAGGGTTTTGTGAAAGAAAGATTTTAAAGAATTAGCTCACTATTGTGGAGGCTAAAAAGTCTGAATTTGAAGGGAGGGCAGGCAGGCTGAGACCCAGGAAAAAGTTGATGTCGCAGCTGGAGTCGGAAAGGGGACCTCAGTCTTTATTGTCCTAAAACCTTCAGCTGATTGGATGAAGCCACCCATGTTATGGAGGGTAATTTTCTTTACTCAAACTCTACTGACGTAAATGTTAATCTCATCAAAAAATACTTTACAGTGACATTGAGATGGCCATTTGACCAAATATCTGGGTACTGTGGCCTAGCCAAGTTAATACATAAAATTAACCATCACATATGATAACAGTTGAACTTAGGTACACACACTTGAAACAGAATTCACAGACTCATTTAGTTTTAAGGAACCTACAACTAGCATATCCAGTGATAGCTGCCTGACTCTGGTCTCCCTACTTGTGATGTGGTATTGAAATTGTGCTCTGATACACCTCAGAACTGGTCTGTTACTATTCCAGGTCATCAGCTCACAAGTCTGGAAACTGAAGGGCTAGATGCTGCAGCATTGATCAGCATATCTTCCCATATTAAAACTCAGCAGAGACAGCTTTGTACATCAATGCCAATGTCACCATTTCAAGGATCATCAGCCAGAAACAAAGCATTTTTATTGACTAGTCTGCTGCTTACTTTGTTTTTTACTGACAAATTATAATCTTATACATTTATGGGGTACAAAGTGGCATTACGATATGTGTATGTAGTTTGGAATGATTGAATCAAGCTAATTAACATATCCACCTCTTCAAATACTTATCATTTATTCCTCCTAACTCAAATTTTGTATCCCTTGACCAGCATCTCAGTTCTCCCAGTTCCCAAACATACGGTAAACTTCATCCTACTCTCTGGTTCTATGAGTTAGATTATTTTAGATTCCACATGTATGTGAGGACATACAGTATTTGTCTTTCTTTGCTTCTCTTATTACACTTAGCATAATGTACTATAGGTTAACCCAGGGTGTTGCAAATGACAGAATGTTCTTTTTTAGAACTGAGCAGTATTCTATTATGATTACCTCATTTATCTTTTCATCCCTTGATGGGCATTTAGGTTGATTCCATAACTTGGCTATTGTAAATAATGCTACGATAAACCTGGAGGTGCAGAAGCTCTTTGACATATTGATTTCAAATCTTTAGGATATATACCCAGAAGTGGGATTGTTAGATTATATGGTAGTTCTATTTTTAGGTTTTTGAGGAACCTCCATACTGTTTTTCATACTGGCTATATTAGTTTACATTCCAACCAACAGCATGCAAGTGTTCCCTTTTCTCCACAGGCTTACTCTGTTTTGAACATGGGAACCTACTTTGTAAACCCATCTCAGTTTAGTATTACGATAGTGTATGAATTGGGCAGAAGAATTAGATAATCTTAAAAACTTATCATAATCTGGTAAATCACCTTGTTTCAACCATCTAGGGATTTTTGTATTTGGTGTTCCAGCACTCCTTTTCCTTGGCTCTGCTGACAAAGATGTTCTAGACTCATTTCATCATTACTTCCTCTTTTCCATAATTTCCAGTGATCAAATGCCAGTAGCTTTTCTTGGATTCTATCCTTATGTCAACTTTCTTAATTTCAAAACATTTTCACAGCACAATATGGTTTCCAAGTTTGTGCCCTTAAATTCTTTTTCCTGTGTGGGTATCATAGAAATACACATATGCTGGAATTTTATGCAAAGGCAGCATATGATTGGGGAGCAAAACTGTGCATATTTATAAAAAAAGCAAAATAAATCATTTGAATATATAAAAATTAAAGACATTTGCACAAACACAATTATTACACATATTATAGCAAAGTTATTTCATCATTTTTTCAATGAATAGGTTGTTTTTCTTTTTCTTTTTGGTTAATTGTACTCATAAAAATTTATAACCTGCTCTGTATTCTAGAAA
The DNA here is from genome assembly GCF_041146395.1 of Eulemur rufifrons. Taxonomy (NCBI): domain Eukaryota; kingdom Metazoa; phylum Chordata; class Mammalia; order Primates; family Lemuridae; genus Eulemur; species Eulemur rufifrons. The sequence goes on along the minus strand of NC_090988.1, from coordinate 84,095,046 downwards.
TGTACGTCAGTGCTGGTGGTAGACTGATTTCAGAAAAGGCCTCCATTCTCCACAATCCCCTTGCAACGTAACTTTGCAGGTATCCCGTACAGGCAGAGTCTGTGCTCCCATCTGTATTCCCACTCCTTGAAACTGGTCTGAGTTTGTGACTTGCCAGACCAATAGAACGGGGAAAAAATGATAATGTGTTTGCTCTAAAACTGCTCACCTCTGCTTTTTGTCTTAAAATCCCATCACCGCCATGATAGTAAGCTTGGGATTGGCTGAGGGAAGATGAGAGATCAAGTAGATTCCATATATCCCATTGTCCACCGAGCCCAGTCCAGCAGACTGCCTATTTTGACTCATAGTTCAATGAAAGAGCTAAGCTGTTGTCAGAAGAACTGCCCAGATAGCTCATAGACTATGAGCAAAAATAAATGTTTCTTACTGCACTCTGTTGAAGTTTTGTGAGTGCTTTCTTAGGCAGCATTATTGTGGCATTAGATAATGTCCAATTTAGTATATTCTTACCAGTGTCAGATAATTTATATATCAACTTGTTAGGTAAAAAAATGAAACCTTGTTCTTTAAAATTCTGACAGTCTAGTAGGTCATATTTATGGTAATTCAAATCTTCAGATAAGATTATTTGTTTTGAGCAACTGAACAAAGACATAGACCATGGAGGCTAGCATTGGCATGTTTAAAATTCTTCATTGTGTAGGACCTATATCAGATACCACCTTTTCTTTTCCCCCTTTTTTTAAAATAAACTTTTTATTTTAAAACAGTGTTAAGTTTACAGAAAAATTGTGAAGATACTATAGAGCATTCCCGTATGTCCCATACTCAGTTTCTCCTACTATTAACTTCTCTTTTTTTAGTCTTTTTTTTTTTTTATCTCAGAATATTATGGGGGTACAAATGTTTTGGCTACTTGAATTGCATTTGTATAGTTTGAGTCAAAGTTATGAGTCCATCACCCATATAGTGTGCATTGTACCCTTTAGGTGTGAATTTACTCATCGCCTCCTGCCCTCTCCTACCTGCTTGATTTCTGTTGAATTTTACTACCATATGTGCATATGAGTATTGATCTATAAATTTCAATTTAGTGGTGAGTACATATGGTTTTGTTTTTCCATTATTGTGATACTTCACTTAAAAGGAGATCTTTGGTTCCATTCAGGTTGTTACAAAAGGTATTTGTTCACCATTTTTTTTATGGCTGAGTAATACTCCATGGTATACATATACAACATTTTATTGATTGTTGGCCTATAATAAGAGACATAAATGATTTCAGGAGTTTTGCAGGGCTTTGCCCTGAAGGAATATGTGAACATGTTTGTTCATATATCAAAAGCTGCCTCACCTCAGGAGGGCATCTCATTGATCAGTAGTGATTTCCATGGTGACGCTGTCTCAGACCTGTGGGCTTGCGCCTGACGCTTCTGTATGACAAAGCTTGGTATGGGGCCACACGTTGAGAACTGATCAAAGAGTGCCCACCCAACAGACACCTGTGGCTAGAAACAATTAGCCTAAGGGACAGTTCCTGCTTAACTCCTGACTACCTGTCTCAATCAACAAAAAACTAGATAAAGAAATATAGAGCCACTGTATTTCTGTTTAGCCTTTCTGCTAAGTGATAACTTTACCTTAGGACTTAGAAGTTTGTCTTAGAAAGATTCTGTAACCGTTTGCTCATGTAGATAGAGTTAATTAGGGATCTTTAGAAGCTTTTGGGGAGACTTTAAACCTAAACAAACTATGTGTTATTATGTAAATCTGTTACCACTGGCAACTAATCACTATACCAATAAATACTGATGCGGGACTTCACTCATGGCCTTACAACTCACGGGAATGCTGGAGGACCCCCTAGTCCCCCTTCTTTATAAAACTATACTTTCATCTCTGTGTCTTCTTTTATTTCTATATTCTCTATTTTCTATTTCTATTATTTCCTTATCCCTTGCGATGACCCCTGCCAAAGGGATCTGATTTTTGCTGGGAGTGTAACTAACTGGCCGCAATTGATCTACTCATGTATTGCTGGACACTCGGGTTGTTTCTGCCTCTTTGTGATTGTGAGTTATGCTGTAAACATTTGAGTGCAAGTGTCTTTTTTATAAAATGTCTTTTCTTCCTTTTGGTAAATACCCAATAGTGGGATTGCTAGTTCAAATGCTAGGTCTACTTTTAGTTCTATGAGGTATCTCCATACTATTTTCCTTAGACGTTGTACCAGTTTGCAGTCCTGCCAACAGTGTGTAAATGTTCCTTTCTCTCTGCATCCTCTCCAGCATCTATCATTTTGGGAAATTTTGATAAAAGTCATTCTCACTGGAGTTAAGTGATACCTCATTGTGATTTTGATTTGCATTTCCCTGATGATTAGAGATGTTGAGCATTTTTTCCTATGTTTTTTGGCGATTAGTCTGTCTTCTTTTGAAAAGTTTATGTTCATGTCTTTTGCCCTCCACCTTTTAAGGGAGTTGTTTGATGTTTTTTGCTGATTCACTTTAGTTCTTTGTAGATTCTGGTTTTAGCCCTTTATTGGATATATAGCATGCAAATATTTTCTCTTATTCTGTAGGTCATCTATTTGCTCTATTGATTATTTCTTTTGCTGTGCAGAAGCTTTTTAATGTAATCTGGTCCTATTTATTTATTGTTGTTGCTGCTGTGATTGCCTTTGGGGTCTTCATAAATTCTTTGCCTGGGCCAATATCTATAAGACTTTTTCTGACTTCTTTTTCTAGAATTCTTATAGTTTCATGCCTTAAGTTTAAGTCTGTTATCCATCATGAATTAATTTTTATGAGTGGTAAGGGTGCAGATCCTGTTTCAGTCTTCCACATGTGGCTATCAGATACCTTGCAAATAAATATAATACCTGCAAAGAAGGAACTTTCACCTATCATTAATCTGAAAAATATAAATATAGTCCACCATTAAGTCTTTGCTTAGATTTTTAAAATATAATATCATTTGAGATAAGAGGTGATGCACATATTAAAATATATACACATTTGGTAAAATTTCAATTTAACATGATTTGGATGATGAGTTCAAACTGGTGAGCTACCAGGATTGGCGTAACATTTTTATACTTCCATTTTTAAAAAAAAATTTCGTGGTAGTATAGCAAATAGGTTTTTAGTTTTAAAAAATGCAGCTGCATATTAAAACAAAAACATAAAATGAAAAATAGATAATTTTTTCTTTTGAATTTTTGTATTATGAGAATGCAGAAGGCTGCAGCACCAAATGTGAACACATGATGTGTCACTGTCTATGCCCAGGAAAGCAACTAAAATAATGCCTTATGTTTATTAATAGAATGCCAGCTGTGTTTAAAACAGAGAGGTAGATACAGCAGAGTACAGGCCCATTTTTGTCAAGATGTATATTTTAAATATATCCACCATTTTAGCACTGGGGAATGAAAATGGAGTCAGGTTTGTGCTACATGTAGTTTAGGTCTGTATCTTGGTAAACTAGTGAGCAAAGAAGAAAAAATTGTCATGGGAAGTGACATCCTGGCTATTAATTAAAAGCAGTAAGATATGAGAATTGTAAAACCAGGGCATACATAGTAAAGTAATATCCAGAAAAGGGTTTCAAATATAATTGTTAAGAAAAATAGAAATCTATAAATAGGCAGACTTTTAGAGCAATGGAGCTAAGAAATGAGAGTTTAACTCATATCCCAAACACTTCATTAGAATTCTCTACTGAGAATTACCTCCTCTATTTATCCCACTGACTCCCAACCATACTCTGTCCTCCTGGAGTACTCCTCATATGACTCTATCATATCACTTTACATAATGTACTCTAATTACATATTTATGTTACTGTATCCTTCATTAGATGATAAAATCTCTGTGGGAAATGATCATCTATGCATCAATGCTGTATTCTCAATTCCTTACAAGGTGCTTGGTGCATAGGAAGGTGCTCAAAAAATGGTTTTTGAATGGCTATATAAATGTCTAGGCAGACAAAGAGAAGCAGTACATCTAGGTTCTAAGGTGCCACAATACAGCAGAGAGAAAGTAAAGCAAGATAGTGTTTGAGACACCTCTAGTTATTGAAGTTCGAGACAAGGTGAATTTGGTATCCAGGTATGGCAAAAAAAGAAAAAGAAAAAGGAAAAGTAATAAAAAAAAAAGTAGAGCAACATCCAGGAAATACTGAGGCACAATCTTGACATGATCAGTAACTCCTGATTGAGAAGTACACAGGCCCAGAGTATCAACCATCGAGAAGTCAGAAAGTAGATGGAGTAAGTGATTGTATATGACTGTACAATACATTCAGGTAGTTTAATAATTTGATATGTTGACCTCCTTCCATCCAATTAAAAGTTTCATAAGGACTATTACTTTTTTAGTAAAGGCATTTTAGTAACAGTCATTGCTACCATATTCCCTTGATGTGAATGTAAAACTGAATGCCATTAGATCCTTTTTTTTTTCCCAGAAAAAAGGGACAACTTTATTTTCTGAAAGCAATCTGCATATTGGGGAGGCACAGCCTTCACTACAAGCAAAAAGGTGCTCTCCCCAAATTAAATTCTTAAGCTTAGTACAATGCCATATTACCTATTGGAATTATTGTGACTCCATTTAGGATAACTATGAGTCATTAGAAGCACAATCTCTCATCTGGTTCCGAGGTTTCCTTGGGCCATTAACAAAACAATGGGGACTTGGACAGGTTGCATATCGATCTCCAGTTGTCCCAAGAACACTGGGCACCTTCTCTGATCACCTGCGAACAAACTTCTGTTTTCTCTGGCCCAGTCTTCCTACTTACACTGGGATTTAGTCATGAAGATGAGTTTGGTTTCACCTCCAGCTCCCATTACAAGGGAATTTTGAACTTGGGAGAAAGCAGCATGTGAAAGGCTGTGGGTGGGCTTTTCCCATTGCTGCCGAGATGTTGTAGCGTCTAGTGCCCTCCTGAAAGCTTAGGAGAGGGAAATGTGAGGAACCTTAGGGAGAGGTTATCCCGGTTTTGCTGTTTTACATGGAGGAGTTGTTGGTGAAACCTCAGATATGGTCACAACGAACTGCTTCAGTACAGGGTTGTTTTCCATTCTTGTTTTAAGCCATGTTTCTTCAGAGCCGTTGCTTTTGGTCTCCCATTGTTTGCTCATTTCTAGTCATTTGGCCCCAGCTAGTCATTTCCTTGAAGAACAGAGAAAAAATGCATAAAAACAAATTAGAAAACAATATATGAAATTACATAATCTAGAGCTTGAGTAGTGCAGGGGCAGGCTAATTAGGGCAGGCTTCACGATGAGGTAATATTTTAACCTCTTTCAAATAATAAGATGTATTTGAACAAGAAAGAGTCCTCTGTGAGAATTAGGCACAGAGATAATTAAATCAAAAGATTAAAAAAACTTAGGAAATATGGAATATATGAAAAAAATATTTAATATCCTTACTATATTTACAACACTTAGACATTAGCAGGCAAAAAATAAATCAATTGATAGAAAAATGGACTAAGGCCATGAATAGCAAATTCTCAAGTGAAGAAATACAAATAATTCTTAAACACATAAAGAGATGCTTAGCATCCTTTTAATTAAACTAATTGACATCTAAAAATGAGTGAGGTATCATTTTTGCATATAAGATTGAAAAGATTGATAACACCCTATGTTGACAAAGATTTGGGGATATAGACACTGCTATCCTATATGTAAATTGAGAGAATCTTTCAAGTATTTATTTAATGACACTTTCTCAAAAAGTCCTACACTGACTTCTCTGTTTAAAATTTCACTTGTCCAACTCCCCACCAACACTCAACTCTATACACTACTTATTTTTGCTATAGAATGTACCATCACTAACATAATACATAGTATAATTATTTAATATATTTTTTAATTGTCTTTCTCCCCTCATTATAATGTTAGCTCCATGAGATGTTAATCTATTTAGTTTACTGATGTATTTATTTCAAGCACCTAAAAGCATACCTGGTACATAGAACATACCAATATTTGCTGAATACATAAAGAGTGAATGAATGGATGGATTAATGAACATGTACAAATCTGTAAATGTTCCTATGTTTTGACCCACAAACTTTATTAAGTTATCCTGAGAAAATGATAAGATAAATATCCAAAAATATTCACAGGACTATTTACTACAGTATTATTTATAATAACAAAAAATCAAACATAATTTCAAAAGTCCACCAATACAAGATTAGTTTAATAAATTGACATTCAATACCAAGGATTGAAATATAGCCAGGACAAGCATCTACATGTATTAACTCAGAAAGATGTTACTAATAAATTGTTTAAATTTGTTGAAAACAAATGACTTACAAATTAACGGGTGCAATATTTAAATAGTTGTCAAAACGTGTACAAGGACATGTACATGGTTGTTAAAAGTGATTTTTTTTTTGTAAATAGGGATGTAATTTCACTTTCTTCTTTACCTCCATATTATTTGAATTTTTAAATCATAAGCCTGAATAATAATAAGGAAAAATAAGAAAGACATATCATATTGACATAAATTAAAATGCCAAAAATATTTAATATTTTGTGAAGAGAAAACATTCTCATTCTTTTTGCCATTTTAGACATAAAAGTACATGTCTCCTTCAGGTGTTACATACTTTTCAATTAATTTTGTAAATATCTAATCACACCAGTTTTAGAAATTACAAGATAAACAAAACTCGATGAGATAAAATTCTTATTAGAAAGTAAAGGAGTAAATTTCAAACACTCTGAACTTTAATTCATTCATTTGTAAAATTAAAATGATAATATCTTTTTCAGAGTTTGTGAGAAAGAAAGGAAATCTTATTAAGATATATTACAAAATATCTACTGTGTGGTATGAACCAGGGAATATAAATTCTCTTTCCACGTGTGCCCTCTTCCTTCTCTTTGCAATCTTCCAACTGAAGGGAGAAAAGTTTAATATTGAGATTTTTGCCTGAAAAGCTCTCATATACAACAACTGGCCACATAGGGTGACTAAGAAAATCATCTTGGTTCACTTTACCGTCAAATACTGATTTAATCATCCTTGTACTATGTGTCATTGGTCTATGAAACCACTGAGGATCACAATGTCTGACTACCGAAAGGTTGGTCATGAGGATAAACAAACGTTAATCTAAAGGATATCCAATGTTAAAAGTAGAGAAGTATTTAATAGCATGATTCCGCCCTTCAAATGATTAATCAGAAGCCAGTTTGCAAGTGAAACATGAAAACGGAGCAAAAATCATGAACTTGGCTTTCAGAAACCCTGAATCCATTGGCATATGCTGGCTGCTTTTATCCATTATCAGCTCAAGACACTCTCACACCAACTGCATGAAGATAAAAGGCTGAATATCTTATTACCAGCTCCCTGGAGCCCTGTGGCCAAATCTTTTTGTGATTTGAGCTTAATTACCTTGAAAGAGGTGCACCAGTTTTATGAGGTTACAAATAAAAAGAAGATTTAAATCTTCCCTTGTGTGAGACTGGTCTATAGGTTGAATTCTAAACAATTGTTGTCGCTCCAGCTTTGTAGAAGACAAGTGGCTCATTGCTTTAAGGAAACGCACAGTGCCAAGTAAAATTGTCCTTCCTTAGCCCCAATTGGTATCAAATTATAACAATGATAATAATAATAAAATAGAAATAAATTTCTTATTGATGACACCCTGAAGAACAGCTACCTACCAAGGCACGTAACTCTTAAAGCTCTTATAACTTCTATTAAGCACAAAATCATTTTTTATTCTTATTGACCTTAGTGATTTTAACAGGTGAAACTACTAAAATTTAAGTTTTAAAACCTTGGAATGTCATATTTCAACATGAAATTTTACCACAGTGCTTAAATATTTTTAGGGCACCGAATGTACCACAGTTCTTGGAATCAATGCTACTCTCCTTAGAGAAAATTTAAAAGCCAGAAAATATATAATATTTCAGTGTGTTTAGCTGCGAATGGAGTGATGAATGTTATCCCCTAGTGCTAGGCCGCAGACTGGGTAGGGGTAGATCACCTGTGTAGACCAGGTGCTTTCTTAACACAATTGTCACCTTCACAAAAGGCAATTACAGTTTCCCATTTTCATTACAGAAGCAGTCAAATGAATTGTGATTATTAGGTTTATATGAATAACTCTTTGAGATGTTTAGTAGTTAACTGTCCTTGAAAAAAAAAAGGAAATGATTTAGTAGAGGGATTTGAGATTTGCAATTTGGGTTAGGAGAATAACAACATTAGTAATACCATACACAGAATCTCTGTTGGTTTCCATGTTTTCTAAAACAGATGACCCAGAGACAAAACTTGAGACTGCACTGAGCTAAGTATTTAAAGCAAAAATAAGCTCCTTTCTACAATAATATTTCAGTTAAATAAATGTTGGAAAATAAATTGATTAATAGGATTTTCTCTTTATTCCATTAACTCACTTAAGCTGTGAGACTGCCGAGACAAAGATGATCTTATTACCAACAGACATACGGAGCTTTTAATCTTAATTGAATTATTTGCTGCAACTCTGTGTTTTTGATCCTATATATCCTTGTGGCAATTTATTCCAGCTGATTTTATGCTTACCTGTGATAAAATTTGGCACTTTATTGTATATTTTCTTCTCCTATAATATTTTAGGAACTTATATAGGTGTTCGTTTTTAAGAAAATACATCCATCATCCTTAAAATGTGAAAAGTGAAATAAAGAAACAAACATAGAAAACAATTCTGGAAACCTCTTCATAATGTAGGTTCATTAAATTTTAGCTTATTCAAATACTCCTCTGAAATAATATGACTCTCTATCCCTCAACACAAAATAAAGTGCAGTATCTCTCACATTTTTATCAAGATTGCATTAAAGGTACATGAATCCATCCCCCACAAGCTTCTCAACTTCTTGAAAGGAGGGAATATTGATTTTTTTACTTGATATTTCCTCTGATTTTTAGATAGTATCATACTGACTGCTTAATAATAAAATGATTAGTTAACCATATAAAATGTTTTAATATGTAACTTGATAATAGACTAAAACAAATAACGGCTTACCTTGTTTTATTTTCTGTCATTCTATTGTGCTTTGCTAGATATTGTGGTTTTGTTTTTTGTTCTTACAAATTAAAGATTTGTGGCCATGATCCTAAGTGAAGTATCTAAAGAATGGAAAAACAAGCACCACATGTACTCGCTATTAAACTGGAACTAACCAATGAACACACATGTGTACAGAGGGAAGTAAAACTCATTGGAAATCAAGCAGTGGGGGAGGGAGGAGAAGGGGATGGGTGAAAACCTACCTAACAGGTACAATGAACACTATCTGGGTGATGGGCACAAGAGATTCATGTAACCAAAAACATTTGTTCTCCTATAGTATTTTGAAATTAAGAAAAGATTTGTGGCAGTCCTGCCTCTCTGAAGTCTGTCGGTGCCATTTTTCCAACAGCATTTGCTTACTTCGTGTCTCTGCATCCCATTGTGGCAATTCTTGCAATATTTCAAAGTTTTTTATTATTATTATTACATTTGTGGCATAATAATGGTGATCTGTGATCAGTGATCTTTGACATTACTATTGTAATTGTATACAGATTGTATACAGCAAACTTAATCAATAAATGTGGTGTGTGTTCTGAGTGCTCCACCAACTGGCTGTTCCCCCATCTTTTTCTCTCTCCTCAGGCCTCCCTATTCCCTGAGACACAACAATATTGAAATTACACCGATTAATAACCCTACAATGGCCTCTAAGTGTTCAAGTGAAAGGAAGAGTCACACTTCTCTCACTTTAAATCAAAATCGAAAAGTGATTAAGCTTAGAGAAGAAAGCATATCAAAAGCTGAGATAGGCTGAAATCTGGGCTTCTTGTTCTGAACAGGTTATGAATACAAAGGAGAAATTCTTGAGGGGAATTAAAAGTGCTACTTCATTAACACATGAATGATATGAAAACAAAACAGCATTATTGCTGATATGGAGAAAATTTTAGTGGTCTGGATCAAACATCAAATGAGACACAACATTCCCTCAAACCAAAGCCTATTCCGGACCAAGGCTCTAACTCTCTTCAATTCTGTGAAGTCTGAGAGAGATGAGGAAGCTGCAGAAGAAAAGTTTGAAACTAGCATAATGGTTGGTTCAGAAGGCTTAAGGAAAGAAGCCATCTCCATGACATAAAAGTGCAAGGTAATACACTAAGTGCTGACGTAGAAGCTGCAGCGAGTTATCCAGATGTAGCCAAGATATTAATACTTGATGAAAGCAGCTACACTAAAGAACAGACTTTTCAATGTAGACAAAAGTCTTCTATTGGAAGAAGATGCCATATAGAACATATAGAACTTTCAGAGATAGCGAGTGGTAGCCTGGCTTCAAAGCTTCAAAGGACAGGCTGACTCTCTTGTTAGCAGCTAAGGAAACTGGTGACTTTGTTTAATCCAATGCTCATTTACCATTCTGAAAATCCTAAGGCCCTTAAAAATTGTGCTAAATATACTCTGCCTGTGCTATAAATATATAAATGGAACAACAGAGCCCAGATAATAGCAGATCTGTTTATAGTATGGTTTACTGAATATTTCAATTCTATTATTGAGAATTATACTGAGAAAAAAAGATTACTTTCAAAACATTACTGGTCATTGACAACATAACTGAGCTCTTATGGACATATATAAGGAGATTAATACTGTTTTCTTGCCTGATAACACAACATCCATTTTGCAGCCATGGATCAGAGATTAATTTCAACTTTCCAGGATTATTATTTAAGAAATACATGTCATAAGGCTATAGCTGCCACAGATTGTGAAAGGATTCACCATTATAGATACCATTAAGAACATTGGTGATTCACGGAATGAAGTCAACATATCAACATTAATAGAAGTTTGGAAGAAGTTGACTCCTACTCTCATGGATAACTTTGAGAAGTTCAAGACTTCAGTGGAGGGAGGAAGTAACTGCAGAAGTGGTGTTGGACTTTCTAACTAGAGTTCCTAATTCTTGTCCCTTTCTAATGTATTTTCCCTATAGCAATTAAAGTAATGATTTTAAAATAAATTGGATAGTAATTTCATAGAAAAACAACCTTCATTATCTCCCCAATTCAATTATAATAAAAAATTAAAATATGTAATATGTTTTAAGGCTTCATATGATATGCACTTACTTCTTACATCAACTTGATACCAATCATGTTCTGTATGTACCTTGACCAAAATGTCCTTTTTTCCAATTCCTTAAACATAGCTGTCTCATGTCTACATTAGCATTTGCTCTCTCTGCCCATATTTTCTTATATCAGCTTTCAGAAGTTCTTAATTTTAATCTCAGAAATGGGAAAAAATGGTTAAGACAACCTCAAATATATTTGAGGAAACCAGAACAGGAGAAAAGTATACTTACTTTCTGAATGGAACCCTGTAACAGATCTAACAACCCAAGACAAGAGTAGGGCCGTGGACTTCAGCAGCTGACATCCAGCACGACCAGCCTTGGGGAAGCACATCTCAGTGGGTGACAGAAAAGGGTGTGACTGAAGCAGACATGCCTCCATCCATCAATTCCTAGCACATGCATAAAAAGTTATTTCACAAATTATATCTTATTCAGTACATACATTGGAATAAAATGCAATGGAAATAAAGGGGCCAAATTGAGGAGAATTTGGACATGTTTTACTTCTATAAGAACCATATTGTGGGCCGGGCACGGTGGCTCACGCCTGTAATCCTAGCACTTTGGGAGGCCGAGGCGGGTGGATCGCTCGAGGTCAGGAGTTTGAGACCAGCCTGAGCAAGAGCGAGACCCCCGTCTCTACTAAAAATAGGAAGAAATTATCAGGCCAACTAAAAAATATATATAGAAAAAATTAGCCGGGCATGGTGGCACATACCTGTAGTCCCAGCTACTCAGGAGGCTGAGGCAGTAGGATCGCTTAAGCCCAGGAGTCTGAGGTTGCTGTGAGCTAGGCTGACGCCACGGCACTCACTCTAGCCCGGGCAACAAAGCAAGACTCTGTCTCAACAACAACAACAACAAAAAAGAACAATATTGTATATCCACATCAATTTTACATGTGGATTTTAGGTAACATTTGCATTTAACCTCTCTTTGCTATTGTTTTTACCCTCTACCACAAAGTCCATCAAAATGTTGCCAATTTAAGGACCATCTGTAAAAGGAAAGCAGACTAAAAGCAATTTGATGAATAAACTGTCCTTTAGATCACCTTTAAGACAATATTCCATCAGACAATAAAAGCTTACAGTTCAATTTCCTTTAATAGAACTGAGTTTTCCCTTGAATAAAATTCTCTTCATTTGCTGATTGGGGAAGACAGCTAATTTTAATAGACAATGTCCCTCCATGACTATCCTATGTTTGCAGATTGCTTAGGAAATATGAATTTCAGGAGAGAGAGCATCATTAGCAATAGAGTTATTCAGAAGAAGTAAAAGGATAAAATGTACATTTAGCACAAAGCAATGATCTCTTTACTCACAGCTCCAGGGTTATCAGGATGTCATTAACAGCCTTTTACTATGTAAATGTTTTCAAACAAAATAAGCTAAATGAGTAGCAAGGTGAATGTGGACCATTCCAAAACACTTATTTAGTGTTGCTTGAAAATTGAGGGGGAAAAATGGTCCCATTCCAACTCCTTTCCAAACACAGTAAACCCAAATCTTTATGCTGCATCAAATCAATTTGTGTTCTAATGTAATTTAGGTCTCATGGTATTTAGGTCAAACACTCTTTTTGGAGCCCTGCAGAGTAACAAATGTTGTCACATATTTCTGTTTTATTTTATTTCTACCTTGTTTGCTACAGAGGAGTATTTGTAAATTTTGACTTTGGCGTTGTCCAAAAGTCTTCCTTTTCATACCTCAAGAGATGAGCTATTTGACGGGGGTGGGGGGGGGGAGGGAAGCCAGATAGCCAGATATTTCATGACAAAATATCTAGGAATTAGGCAAGATTAATCTTTCTGATTTCAAAAGAATAACTACAAGGTTCTCAATAGTTTGGCCAGTTATATAATACACATTTACTAAGCAACTCTCAGAAGCAGACTTTCAAGGAGGTTTTGAATAAGGCTCAAAGCAGGGCTGGGGAACCTTTCATGTTGGAAGTCTGCATTAATTTAGCTGTAATGAAATAAGGCTGCATTCAAAGAAAAGTCAATTAGATAGACTTAAAAATGTACATTATTTTGTAAAAATCTAATTGCTGTGTACTTAATAATTTCAAAAAATGAAGACTATTTGTTAATTTTAAAGTTAATTAACCTTTTAATGACTTTGTTGTGTCTGTTTTTTGTTGGAAAGCCTTTGAATATTTGATTGTGGCATGGAGGTCTGTAGTTTCAGTTGATCTTCTAGATGGGTATCAGTCATTTGTGACCCTAAGGGTGTCTTGATTTGGGTTAGGTAGGAGAACATAGATTTGTAGCAATAAGTGGTTGAAAAGCAAGAAAGCATTTTTGAGGCATGTTGCTGAAGGCAAGGGTGTTCAACTGCATTTTCCATATTTTAATTTGAGCTTTCTTAGCATTAAACAATAACTTTAAAATGTCATCTACTGGGAGCTCAGTCAGTTCCATCTGTATTTCTTTAGGTGCTTGGTGATGTCAACTAGGTGAGGCTGAAATGCCAATTTAAGTGTGATGTCATGATTCTCAAAGTCAGTGAACCTTTTATTGTATTCTCTAATTAATAGGCTATAACAGCTGCATATGATCATCAATGATCTTTGCTAACTGGGGAAAGTGTTCATCTGAAATTTCCTTTTGAAGAAAAGTGTTTTGAAAAAAGATAGCTTTTTTTTCTTAAATGTTTGGATTTTTTGCCACATATAGAGTTAATTTTACCTTGCAAAAAATATTCAATATTCAAGTTGCTTTGATTTGGTGTGATATCACACAGAAATGTTGCATTCCTATAGAAATCTTCTTTCAATAATTCACATTGCTGATTTTCTTCTTCGTTAAATTTAACTATTTGTTATCATAGAGATAAAATTTTGGCTAACACCTGTCCTTGTGATAGCTAACACCTTTCCTTGTGATAGCTAACACACTTTAGAATGCTACAGCAAATCCACATTGAATACCTCATAGTTCAATTTCAGCATGTTATAAAACTCATGATGACACGTTGCATTTCTACAAATATAGTTAACAATACTTATAACTTGTTGCAAAGTGTCACTTAAAATAGTAGCTTTAACATAGAGATTTTGTTGATGCAAGATAATGAAAAGAAATGAGAGCATCTGGATCTGTTAATACTTATTTTTATCTGTGCAATAAACCCTTCATGTTTTCCGGTCATGGAAAGTGCACCCTCTGTACATACACTCACTAAATTTTTCAAGTTCAGTCCAACTTCATGACATTTATCTTGAAAGTTGTTGCTCTGTGTTCTGTTTCCAAGAGTGCCCAAAGCAAGTAACTCTTTGTAGCAAAGAAAATCTTCTGTTATGACCTGAATGAAGTATAAAACCCACACAACAGCATAACAGTCAGTAGTATCAGTTGATTTATCCAAAGCAATTGAATAATATATATTTTACTTTTGAAGTATTTAATGAAGTTGTACTATTAAGTTGAAGGCTAATTCATGCTGTCAATCAGTTATGGTTCTTGAAAGAGGCAGTTTGTATTTTGAAACATTACCAGGGTCTAACATCCTATAACTTTAACAATGCATTCCTTTACAATTTCCACATCACTGAATGGCTCCCCTTTTCCCCCAGTATATGAGCTACTTTACATGTTGCTTCAGTGGCATTATTTCCAGGTCTTATTGCTGTTTAAAAGAATTATCTTTGCTTTTGCTTTTCATCTTTTAATTTTTGCAGTACAACCTTGCACACTCTCATTTAAAATATCTGTGGTCCTTATTAGTGTTATAATGCTGATGAGCATCAAATTTCTTTGATGTTGATATTGCAGTATCACAAAGCAAGCAAAGCCTTTTATCTTTAGCAAGATAATATTGTAATTCTCAATCCTCATCGAAAAGTGTTTTCTTCCTTGTATGTTCTCTTGGTCTTCTTTGACATGATGGGCTGTTAAGCAGACAGAATTAAAAAATACTGTCCAGCTGTGTAACTATTCACAAATTCCAATTCAAACAGCAACACAGTGCAGTGTTCTCAAAAGTTGGTAAAAGACTGGTGTACTTGACCCCCATAAACTCTCACCAACTAGCCTCATGCTGTAGTGGTGCCAGTTAGGTGGGGGATGTTAGAACTAAATCATGAGTGTGGCAGCCATCAGTTTAACCCTTATGGCTCACTAATGTTCTAATTGTGCTGGACAATCTGGGAGGATTATTTTGTTGAAACTTATTTTATTCCTTGGCATTTTAAATACATTCATTTAAAAAATAAAATATAAATATAAAAGATGAACAAAAATGCATTAATAAAAATAAAAGGATTTGTTCTGTAAAATTTGGATTCAGTCAAAAGTCCCCATTTAAGGACCTAGAAGGCCATATGTGGCCTTAAGGTCACAGGTTCCCTGCTCCTTGCCCAAACCCAGCCTTTAAAATGCTTCTAGTCTAGTTGAGAGAACTGCAATTCCATAGCAAGTCCATACTATTCATTTAGAAAATAAACAAAATAAAGAAAGCAAACACCAATTATCTTATGGCACATATGTAATTATTGTTCATATGCTTATGTATATTTTTTTCACAATAACTCTGTGCAATTATATAGATATATTTTCCCCAAATGGGAATATATCATCCACCATTCCTTATTGCTTGCTTTATAAACTTATAATTCATTTATTACATAGTGTAGTTCCAGTCCACAATTTTAATGGCACTCACATATATGAGTGCATTAAATTTACTTAACCATCCTTGGGGTGCTGAACATTTTCATGTTACCAAAGTTTTGCTATTATAAAAGAAAATGTTGGGCTGAGTACTACTATTGATAGATTTGCATGTGATGTTTAATTATTTCCTTAGAATGAGTACCTACAGGTAAAATTTCTGGGGCAAATGTAAGACAATTTTAAGACTTCTGAAATACATAACCAAAGTGCTCTTTTATGTTGGTTTTCATTGATATGAAAACAAGTTATGTTGTTTCCTTTTTCTTTCCTATTACTTATTTTTTTATTTCAGCTTATTATGGGGGGTACAAACGTTCAGGTAACATACATTGCCCATGTACCGCCTATCCCCCCAAGTCAGAGCTCCAGGCATGTCCATTCCCCAAACAATGCGCATTGCACTCATTTTGTAGGTATACACCCATCCCCTCCTCGCACCCCCTCTCCCCGAGTCAGCACCTTCAAGCGTGACCATTCCCCAGACGGTACGCAACGCACTCATCATGTAGGCATGCACCCGTCCCCTCCCCCCACCTCCCACCTCAGGCTGATATCCGATTGGTATCATTCCCAGATGTGAATTTAGGTGATGATCAGGGAAACCAATTTTCTGATGAGTACATGTGATGCTTGTTTTTCCATTCTCGGGATACTTCACTTAATATAATGGGTTCCAACTCTCTCCAGGAGAACCAAAGAGATGTCGTATCATTGTTATTTCTTATAGCTTATTATAGTAATACTCCATGGTATACATATACCATAATTTACTAATCCAGTCATGAATTGATGGGCATTTGGGTTGTTTCCACATCTTTGTGATTGTGAATTGTGCTGCTGTAAACATCCAGGTACAGGTGTCTTTGTCATAGAATGACTTATGTTCCTTTGGGTAGATGCCCAATAATGGGATTGCTGGATCGAATGGTAGGTCTACTTGAATCTGTTTAAGAGATCTCCATAATGCTTTCCACAGGGGTTGCACTAGTTTTCAGTCCCACCAGCAGTGTATGAGTGTTCCTGTCTCTCCACATCCACGCCAACATGTGTTGTTTTGGGACTTTTTGATAAAGGTCATTCTCACTGGGGTTAAGTGATATCTCATTGTGGTTTTGATTTGCATTCCTCTGATGATTAGGGATGTTGAGCATTTTTTCATAGTTTGTTAGCCATTCTTTTATCTTCTTTTGAGAAATTTCTATTCATGTCGTTTGCCCACTTCTTGATAGGGTTGTTTGATTTTTTCTTGCTGATTTTCCTGAGTTCTAAATAGATTCTTGTTATCAGTCCTTTATCTGATGTGTAGTATGCAAAATTTTTTTCCCATTCTGTAGGTGGTCTGTTTATTCTCGTGACTGTTTCTTTGGCTGTGCAGAAGCTTTTTAATTTAATCAGGTCCCATTCATTTATTTTTGTTGTTGCTGTGGTTGCCTTAGGGGTCTTCTTCATAAATTCTTTGCCTAGGCCAATGTCTGTAAGAGTCTTTCCTACATTTTCTTCTAGAAACAGGACCC
The DNA here is from genome assembly GCF_041146395.1 of Eulemur rufifrons. Taxonomy (NCBI): domain Eukaryota; kingdom Metazoa; phylum Chordata; class Mammalia; order Primates; family Lemuridae; genus Eulemur; species Eulemur rufifrons. The sequence goes on along the minus strand of NC_090988.1, from coordinate 84,077,642 downwards.
ACAGCTTTTGCCTCTCACAAAAGTCAAATCACAGTGGATAACAGACTTAAACCTTAGGTGTGAAACGATTAGAATTTCTTTCCTATTATTAATGAGTCTTACGATGTTTTCCTTGATTTATAGCTTGTTTTTAAAGTTACTAATTTGTGACTATTTTTCTATTGAGCATTTGTTAGTTTATTATGTGTAAGACATTTTAGTATTAAAAAATACCCCAAGTTTATTTTTAATTTTTAATTTATAGTTACAGGGAGCAACATGCAAGGGCTAGAGAGCTGGGAGCTTAGCACATTCCTTTGTTGACATCTGGCAAGGAACTAGGGATCCCGACCTCAAGGACCTGAGTCCTACCAATAGTCTGAATGAGCTTGGAGGCAGGATTTTTCCTAAATCCCTCAGATAAGAATCAGTTATGTCGACAAATTGATTTTAGGCTTGTGAGACCTTAATCAGAGAAACCAGTTAAGCCCACCCAGACTTAAACTTATTATATTCAAAAGTCTCCATTTCTCCTAAGTACTTTTAATTTTAAAAAAATGAGACATTATATTTTAGCAAATGTTTTTAAAGCCTCTTTTGTAAAGTTTGTATGTCTTTTATTCTACTGTGATATATTTATGTGATGAATTACATCAAAATTTTCTAACCCAGCATTTATGAAATCAACCCTTCTTGACCCTTATACATTTTTCTTTTCAGTTATAGCTTATTATTTGTTTCAGTATTTTATATCTATTTATAAGGAGTATGGACATGTAATATTTTTTCTTATATTTTCTGCTGTGATTTTTCTTATTTAGGCTTCAGGATTATGATAGAGTCAAAACATGAATTGGAAAACTTTCCATCATTTTTACACATTGTGTGAATTATTTGTTCTTAAATATTTGAAAAAAATAGCTTGCCTATAAAATCATTTTGGACTGGAAATATTTAGGCAATTGTGGATTCAGAAAATGATACCCCTAATGTCATTGACATGCTGAGTACTTTGATCTAAAGAAGCAGTCCCAGAACCAAGATCTCTTTTACCTTATCTTCCTCCCCCCTCAGCCCACATCTCTCTGTCTTCTTTCTCTTCCCAAAGCACAGGGAGAGGCTTTCTCTGAAGTATCCCTTATCTAAGAAAATGTCTACAGAAGGACTCTGATTGTCATGAATCCCATTCCTGAATCTACATTAAGAAGGGAAGATTAACTCCTATTGCAGGAAAAGAACTTAAAGTCACCACACCCAGGACACCATGCCCAGATAGACTTTATACTCATTCTTCTGAAGGCTGCCATCTGAGAGAATTTATCTGCATAATAAGATGACCTTTGTCCCCAGTAAAGTTCCTCCCCTCACCTTCCTGTAGCTTGTCACCACCACTTTTCAGGAGTCTTTAATCCCCTATTTCTTCCTGTAGCTCAAAATGCTTTTTATGCTTCAACCATCTGGCCCTTCGTTGAGTCACATATTTTGGGGAACATTAATTCTGTAAAAACTTGTCCATTATCTGTCTGTGTTTTTGGTCTATTTATAATGCAGTGCCAGAATAGAGGTATGCACAGGGTTATACAGACCAATCTGAGGGTGGGAGGTAGCAGACAAAGACAGCTGGAATGTGGAGGCAATGCTGAAGTTGTTTTGAAGATCAGGAAGACATAACAAGGCAAATAATAAAGAAAAGCAAATTTCAGGAATAAGAACAGCATTTGTAAAGTTATAGGGCCATGAGGAAGCACATTGTTTGCCTACTATATGGTTGTTGCTTCACATCTGCTATGTACTTCATTCCAAATATATTAAATATATTTTACTGTCTCATATAATACATGCAAAAAATGAAGCTTGGAAAAGTTAACCTATTTACATAAAGTTACTAGTAAGTGGAAAAATGAAATTCAAACTCAGTTCCATCTAATTCTGAAATTATATAATTTGTCTTCTATAACATATTGGCACTGTAAATAAAATGAAATTTTAAAAATATAAAGATATCCAAGAGGGTTAAAAATATAGGAAAACAGAACCAATTTGTTGATTCACATACGACTTCTACATCACAATTCTGATCTTTATAGGATATTAACTCTGTTCGATTTATATTGATAATTCTACTTGTTCAGACATTTATTTTATAACATTTTAAACTTAATTCTTCCAACAAATATGTGAGATAATTAACATTATTCCCACTCTAGATATAAATAAACTAAGGAATATTTTGACCAAGATGGACTTAACATTCCACTCAGCCTGACTAAACTTTAGGTAGGCTTCTTCCTGTCTATGGACTCCTGACCTCTCTTTTAATTGTAAATTCTTTTTTTTGACCATTTGAGATGTAAATCTACAACCCAGGGATGTTTTTTTCAAGGACCTTGTAGTCATCTGTTTGAATTATAATCATCAAGAAAGATAGATCTCCTGTCTCCCAGGCTCTGTGAGAGAAGAGGATAGGTGCAAACACAGAGATGACTTAATTGCATTGACCAAATTCCTCCTCTAATGTTCTCTAATCCTTTTCCATTGACTCATCCCAGCATTTAAAAATCCTCCTGCATTTTCTTCCTGCAGAATTGAGTTCAATCTCTCTCCTCTATTGAAAGTGTCTTGACTTCTATTATAGTAGTTTTAAATATAATCTTCCTTGCCATTTTAAACAAGTTTCCAGTATAATTTTTATATTTTAATTGATATTAAATAATTTATCCTGGTTATATAGTTATTTATTAGCTCAGCTGAAATGATAACTTTTCTACCATATCAAAATTGCTTAGAATGTTTATGGATAGGCATCATATCACTTTTAAAATAATTAAGTAGATATATATGAAAGAGTTTTCAAAAGAAGATATAAAAATGGCTAACAAACATATGAAAAAGTGTTCAACATCTCTAATCATCAGGGAAATGCAAATCAAAACCACAATGAGATATCACTTAACTACAGTGAGAATGGCCTTTCTCAAAAAGTCCCAAAACTATACATGTTGGCGTGGGTGTGGAGAGATAGGTACACTCATACACTGCTGGTGGGACTGTAAACTAGTGCAGCCCCTGTGGAAAGCAATGTGGAGATACCTTAAACAGATTCAAGTAGACCTACCATTCGATCCAGCAATCCCATTACTGGGCATCTACCCAGAAGAACAAAAGTCATTCTATAAAAAAGACACCTGCACCCGAATGTTTATAGCAGCACAATTCACAATCGCAAAGATGTGGAAACAACCCAAATGCCCATCGATTCATGAATGGATTAGCAAAATGTGGTATATGTATACCATGGAGTATTACTCAGCTGTGAGAAATAATGGTGATATGGCATCTCTTTGGTTCTCCTGGAGAGAGTTGGAACCCATTCTATTAAGTGAAGTATCCCAAGAATGGAAAAATAAGCACCACATATACTCACCAGCAGACTGGTTTCCCTGAGTGCACATTTGGGATTAACACCAATCGGGTATCCGACAGAGGTCGGGGCTGGGTGGAAGGGATGGGTGTATACCTACTTGATGAGTGCAATGTGCATTGCCTGGGGAATGGACACGATTGAAGTTCTGACTGGGGGGGATGGGGTGGGGGGAGGGGAGGAGTGCACACCTACATGATGAGTGTGATGTGCACTGTCTAGGGAATGGACACAATTGAAGCTCAGACTCGGGGGGATTGGGATGCATGGGCAATGTATATAGCCTGATCTTTTGTACCCCCTTAATGAGCTGAAAAACAAACAAAAAAAAAAAAAAAAGAAAAAAGAAAAAAAAAAGAAAAGAAAAACAATCATTCAAAAAAAAAAAAGAATCATGTTTCCTTTTTTTTTTCTTTTTTTTTTTATCTCAGCTTATTATTATGGGGGTACAAAAGTTCAGGTTATATATATTGCCCATGCCCCCCCATCCCCCCAAGTCTGAGCTTCAAGCGTGTCCATTCCCTAGACAGTGCACATTGCACTCATCATGTAGATATATACTCATCCCCGCTCCCCACCTTTCCTTTTATTTCAAAACATAGTTCTATTCAACAAGTATTGACAACTTGAAATGAGTTCTGTAGCAGATCTTCAGCTCTGATTTGAGAAGTTACATACATGGTATAGGTGGTATGGATGACAGGTAATCTGAGCCTCAATGTATATCATTCAAAGATTTTATAATTGTCAGTGTAGTTGTCAGGTTTCAATTTGAAATGTTGGGTCTTGACGAGTTCATGGCCAAAGAATGATCAGATGCACCAAAGTAAGGCAAGCAGGAAAATGAAGTTTATTGAGGAGACAAAGATAAGATTATAGGAAAAAAGCAAGATACAGGTTTACAGAGCATGATACATATGCCACAGATGATGAACAGACCCCTTGTCACAGCAAAGGGAGACCAAAAGGAAGGGCACAAAAAGGAACTTGATTATGGTCTGCGTCTTGTTTTATAGTGTCTGGATTGGGATCTCCATAGTGGCTCAGATGTCACTATGGAACCACTTTGATTAGACAATTGAGAGTTGCATGACACCTGAGTCTTACTATGCATGTGGGGTGTTCTAGGTCACTTCTGGACTCTATGGTGCTTGGCCCATGGGCTAGAGAGTCCTCTGCATTCTTTTGCAACTGAAGCACTAATTTATGATTGGCCAATTCATAGGGTATTCCCTCCTCCCCCAGGTATGACAGTTGCTGGGGAGAGGATTAGGGTGGAGCAGGACCAAGATGGGAGCCTGAGGCCCACCCTTGTCCTTCTTCCCAGATGGGGCAATTGCACCAAGGCAACAGTACCCACTTCTGTCCCTAGGAGACTCAGAATACCTCACTATCTACCTAACACAATTATTTTAATTAGCCTAGTTAGTTAGTATCTACATAAAAAGTACCCCGTAATACTCCATACTTTAGAATCATCATAGTGAACACTCAAAAGTATAGACCCAATTTTTATGTTTTGCACAGGCCACTTTAACCAGCTTTGTGTCCTTGGACAAGTCTGTTCTCACTATAGTAAAAATCACAATAATGATACATGCTTCCTAGCCTTTTGATTAAACTGAACAAATAATATTTCAAAACACATTAATATAATATTACTATATAAAAGGAAGCAACCATAATTACTTGACCAATGGAAATCCATGGGATTTTGAAATTGCTCCCATAGTGATTTACGTAAAATCTAAATTCAGAGTTGCAAGAGGGTATTGATATTTAATGTCAAAAATAATACATTTAACTTTTTAAAACAAGAACAAAAAATCCTGTATCCTCAAAGATACTTTCAATACCATAGCCTAAAATAAAGTATTCCAACTTTCATTTTTTTTGTCTTATATTCCATGAAGATTACTTGTCTTAGGTTTTTTGTGTAACTGATATTTAAGAGATTAAGCAATTGGAAAGTTTGAGCAGCTACATTCTAATACAGGCTTAGAGAAGTCAATGGAAACAGTGCTTTTAAAAACAAAGACTGTTGAGCATGCAAATTTTGTAAATTTATAATAGCTTTGGAATATACATTGAATGTCTTAGGACTCATTCTGAGCCAAGTTACAGAAAATTAGTTCAATTAGCTAAAATTGGAAAGGGCATATGAAGCAAACTTCAAAAAGAGTTGGGGTGGAACTGGTTTCATAATGACTGGACGTAGGAATGCCAACGTCATCAGGCCTCTTGTTTTCACATTGCATCTGGTTTCATTCTGGTTTTTCTTTTGTTGTCACTCATCTCCATTGCTCTCTATTATGACTTCATTTTCTTAGACTAGCTGTACCCACAAATCCAAGATCATGCTGTTTCTGGCTTTTATACTATCCTCGTGAACAGCCAGTTTCAATTATAAAAAATCCTGGGAAAGAACTCTGATTGATCTAGCTTGGGTCATGTGTCTACCACTGGAAAATGAATGAGAGCAGAGGAATGTATTGTTTTGACTACTATCTCCAATATGAAGGGAAAAGGAGGTATAGCATTTGGGGGTTCTGCCACAGCAGAATAGGAAAGAAGGATTGGACAGATAAAACCACTGCTATCTATTACAGATCTCTAATAATGGATTTCCTAATTTCCAATAATCATATATCAATATATCAAGTCAAAAATGATTCCGTGAATCTGAATTTTCCATATATATGGCAACATTTACAGACTAGATTTATTTCATTTATTGCATATTTACCTAAGGTCTGTCTTCAAGATAATACTTCCTTTGGAGGAGCAGTAACTGAATGAGTGCCATGAAAACGGATTACCCAGACAAAATATACATTCTATTTCCAGATCTGAAAAGTTGCTTTATATTAGTATAATTCAAGACAGAAATCTATAGCAGTAAACATATTTGTGTATGTACTTATTTCCAGTTAGAAATGAGTAACATCCTTTTTCTGCTATAAAATGAAACCTCTAGAGTACAGGAACATTTTTAAAATAGCCATTAATGTCCTTTATCTTTATGCTAAAAATTTTTTTAAGTGTCATATACATATTTAGCATAGTGTGTTCATTGAATATGTTTGATAATATTTGTTAAATACTGTGCACGCCTGACTAGATAATGAGCTTATTAAAAATCAAGGCTAATATCTTATTCATCTTTGTTTTCCAATCCTTGTCAGAGTAACTGGCACACAGAAGGCTCTCTATCCATGCTTGTGGAAATGAATTAGTAGTTGGGCACTAATATATTGTTTTGTGATAAATAAACATGCAATTCCTCAACTCTGAGAAATTACTAAGAACCTGATGATCGGAAAACTTCATTTTCTAAAAATGTAGGTGCTAAATTGCTATATTTCTTATACAACTTAAGATATATTCCTGTATGTTATTTTTTTTCACTGTTTCCTCTCATTCTTGCCCTCATTTTTTTTTTTTTAAACACAGTCTATATTTTGCTGTTTCTTGACACCAGTGGCTATTGTTGGAAACCCATGCCCTGCCAACAACTTCTCAGTTATTTTGGGAAGCCAATATATGTATCTCATGTATTTTCAAAAATAAATTCAGGCAGCCACCCCCAATTTCTTCCTCTTCCTTCTCCTTCTTTGCCTGCAGCTCCTCCCTGTGAAACTCACTGCTGTTACCTTGATTTGAGCTGGTAAATTGCTTCTACAGCCAAATATCATTAGGAATGGATTCTTCCCCAGCATCTCTGCAGCTTCTGCTCATTATTGCAATAGCCACTTGCCATGGCTGATCTGGTACACAGATAGCAGCCACGCTGTTCTTCAAAGTCCCAGGGTAGAACTATGTCATGTGGAGTCTATGTTGCTGAAGACATATTATCTCCCAGGAAGACATAAAAGATACCTCTTTCCCTTCCCTTAGTAGCAGTCTATTATCTGGCACTAATACTGCCTTGTCCCCAGTTTCTTACAGTATTTTCTTAGGAAGCCATTATTTAAGATTTGACTCTAGACTCACATATTCCAAGCTAATTTAGATGAGTCACTATGAACTTGAAGTTTAAAGATCAGGAAAAGTCACAGGGATAAGCACAATACTATACTCAAGAGTTTTGTTAAAGGCTCTGGACTTCCTGCTATGCCAACCTGAATATTTTTTTAGCATAGGAGAAAAGATCAAAGCCATGCTAATCTGTCATTTTACTATCTAAACATGGATAATTCTTACAACAGTGAGTGACTTCTACTGTACTCTTTCTTGACTATCTCCCTTCCTCCTACATTGAAGCCTTCCTAGACTTTCTGATCCCAAAATGTGGTTTGGGAATGCCATGGGCTGAATTTTGTGCCCTCAAAATTCATATGATGAAGTCCTCATCCCTAGTACCTCAGAATGTGACTGTATTTAGATACAGGGTCCTAAAGTGGTAAAGTTACAATGAGGTCATTATGATGAGTCCTATTCAATATGAAGAGTTAAGTGAAGTCTGAAAATGTCGTAAACATGATAATATTACTTTGTTTGGATGCTTTTTTGTTTGATATGGGGTCTTGCTATATTGTCCAGGCTGATCTCAAACTCCTGGGCTCAAGTGATCCTCTAGTCTCAGACTTTCACAAAGGTGGAACTACAGGCTCACACAACCACTCCTGGCTTTTCTGGCATTTTGTGTATGAAAGCTACAGTGGTTCTCCAAGTGTAGTCTCATAGCCAGCAGCATAAGCATCACAGGCAAAGTTGTTAAAAATATAAAATCTAGAATCCTACCCTAGACCTACTGAGTCAGAAATTCTGGAGGCGAAGCCCAGCAGTCTTTGTTTTAACAAGACTTCTAGGCCTTCTGATGCATGCTCAAGCTTGAGAATCACAATAATGGGGTAGACCCAGAAAGTTTCACTGGAGTTTGCAAATGTTGAGTGAAAACAACAGGTTTTCACTACATTGCCCATTGCACTCATTCTTCTTGTCTATGACATACCCTTATGTGGTTGATATAAAATGGAATTTTGATAACATCAATAATTTCCCCAAAGTCACTATAAACTCTATTTTCTGACTCTCCTCTCTTTGCTCTGTACTTTAATGCCTTTTGGAGTTAGTTCAGGACAGCCCAGCACTTGGTACAATTATGATTTTTATTGCTCTTTCTTTCTTTGGTTTGAGGGTTGTCTCTCCAACAGATACACAATTCTTATGCCTTCCTGTCTCCCATTATCCCCACATTATCAAGTACATGCTTCATAATACCCATTTTTTATCCCCATAAAGAAATATTTAAAAACTGGCTTTTGTCCTGTGTCTGATATGTTACTACAGTGGAATTCAACTTTATAGTGTCACTAATTTGATATAGGCTAAAATATATGTGTTTTATATGGAATTTACTAAGTGGATAATATTGATTTGATCCTATTAAATAGATAGAAGATTATTTTAAAGGGTTAAAAACAACAATTTGATCACTGAATATGTCACTGAATATTAGTGCCTTTTAGTTTGTCCCAAATCCTATCACCAATTTTTTCAGAATTTATAGTATTATTTATATATGCTTTTATTTGTATTCTGAAAGTTGACTAATCTTTAGGACAGTGCCGAAATAAGCAGCTTGATACACACACACACACACACACACACACACGTGTGTGTATATATATTTGTGTGTATGTGCCCAAATAGTTTATACATAGGTTAAGTGGCTTACATAAGTAAATATCCACATGTGCCTATTTGTAAACCCAAAGTTGTCATAAGTACCATTAACCTAACAATCACTTTTAGATTTAGGTTAAATTTACATTTTGATTTGAGAAAAAAGTATATCTTGGTTTGTTTCTTTATTGCTCCCTAAGAAGAGCAGTGTGTTCTGCATGCAGGGGTTATAAACTGCAGACCAGGCTATTTGGATCAGTGATGTCTTTAATTAATACACAGAAGGTCATGTGAGCACCCAGGAGCTGCCCATGGCAGATGCTTTGGCTAATCATTATTGGATCCAATCACTATTAATCACTAAAGTTTCATTGGGGTTTGCAAGTGTTGAGAGGAAACAGCAGGTTTTTCTACATAGCCCATTGAAGTCATTCTTCTTGTCCATTAACTCTTACGAGGTCATGATGCTAATGCCTTCCCCTGAGGACCATGTATCTTTCCATGCGCTGTGTGCTTCTGGAGTTTTCAGAGTCTGGTTTGGATCACAGCCACATTGGTATATCACACTCTTCATTAATGGAAACACTCCCATTTAGTGTGATAGAAAATACATGACAATCCCAGGAGCAGAGAAATAAGTATCCAGTTCAATTTGATCATGACCATCAAAAAGCTTTTGCATGTGGCCCAGGACTAAGCTACTTGTCTCTTCAGTAAAACTTCTTCAAAATATTGCCATAATTTTTGAAATTGGATCAAGACTTAAAGATTTTCTCCATTGCTCTTGTATAAACCTGACAAAAGTGCTATTTGAAATCATGGTTAGAATTTTTATATTACTTAAGATAATTAATATAATTTATTCCCATAAAATACATAAGAAAGAATCTGTAATCAGAGGTTAGAGAATTGAGGCGATTTTTTTTTTCTGTTGGCCCAGATCCAAAAATTGTGCATGATTCTCTTTAGAAGCAACATTTGAGTCTCAATTTGTCTTAACTGAATTTTGAATTAGATGAATATCACCAAGCAATTATACAGTAACTGCACTGACCTCATTTTTCCTCTGTAGGTACAACCCAACCAAACTCATATTCAATAAATTATCACTTGGCTACCAAATTCCAAGTCAACATTTGCATTCTCTACATTGTTTCTGCTATGACTGTACAGGTCAATTCAAGTGAGTAAATAATTTATCACCTCCAATGATAAGTTGCAAGCCCACACTAAGGATAAAGATGATATAAAAATAAACATAGAAGGAAACTCAAATTAGTTTGTTTTTGAGAATATTAAAAATAATAAGAAAGATAAAATCTAACAAATATGACATAGGCAAAATATGGTAAATATGGTAAGGTGAGTTACATGCAAATTAGTATTAAAGTGTAAAGAGTCCTCCTTACACATGGACCAGAAGTTTAACACTTTAGAAGGCCGTTCAAGGCCACTGTAACATGCAACTCAGCACACTGCTTGGGCTTACTTATTTTTTTTTCTTTCTCTTTCATTTCACTTAGAAGGCTTGTATCCCTAATCCTAGTAATCAGAAAATACATTTTCGAAGATCAGTTAGAATGAACATATACTGATGGAATTTTAAGAGAAAAGTGTCAAAGTTCACTTTAGTGGCATCATTAATAAAATAATAATAAGAGGAAGGGGGGATATTAGCCCAATTTGTTGGGTAATAGAAAAAGTAATAAAACTAATTATTTAATATGTTGACATTGAGGTATCATCTTGTCATCTATGTGAAAATATTCAGGCATAAATTGCAAATGTATATCTTGAACTTTGGGAGAAATTATTGAGGCCATAGAATTTAAAAGGCATTGCCTTAGGAATTCTATTTGAAATCAAAAGTGATAATCTAATGGAAACATATGAGGAGAAGCATGATAAGGTAGGCTCAGAGTTCAGGAGTTCCTACAATTAACTGGCAACTGGAAGAATATAAAGTTATAAAGAATGCAAATAAACGCTTATCTGGAAACCTTGAGAAAGAAGTAGCAAGATAGAAGGGAAAGCTTAAGGAAACAAGGACTCTTTGCTGCTATAAACTGCTAGAAAAAAAAAGTCAAAGATTAGACAGTAAAAAAAGGGCCTTCAGTGGACAACAGAAGTGCTCAATGTAGTTTAGCAAAGAGTTTCAGTAGAATATGGGCAAAAAGTTCCAAGGTATTGAGTGGAAAGCAAAATAGGGTAAAATTTTCTTTCAAGAGATTGAATATAAAACTGGAGAGAGAGGCTGAAGATCAACAGGCCAACTAAACAAAAATAGTATGTGCCCTCTTCATGGACAAGAACCAGACTAGTAAGCAAATTCTCACATTTTGAACAGATCATCTTAGGAGAGAATGCTAGAATTTACCAGAGAAGTGACTGGAAGCAGCAAAAGTGGGTAAGGAGAGGGTTCAGGGCATCTTGCCTAGCCACAGACTGGGTAACAGCTGTGAGAAGCTCCTGGACATGGGGAAACAGTAAGAGAGAAGCCCCTGGGGCTTCACTTGCTGAGACGAGTTTTTACGATCTTGGCTATAAGAGAACCCCTGACCTTGGCCCTAACAGAGGGAGCTGCATGGAGATTGCACAGAGACATCATTCCAGAAAGGGAACTCAAGAGTAATCTTATAGGCATCCGAGCCTAAGCAGCTTGAGCTGGGCACCTATTCCAAGAACCTAGATACTGGGGAACTGCAGGCACCTCTGCAGCCACTGTCCAAGGGGAGGGATAAAGGAGCCTACGTGCTTCCACACATACCTGGGAAGGTTCCAACCACCCTCCTGTGTGCTACTATTGAGACTAACGCATGAGCGGACAGCATTTTCTAGTTTCTTGCCCACATTGCCTGCCTCGGTGGGATCCCAGCCTTTCCAGTCCCAAGTCCAAGGTGCCATTATGAGAATTTGACACTGAATGGTGGCCTGCTCTCATACTGAGTTTGGGCTTGATGTGGCTGCAGCCTCACCTGGCTGTGAAGGTCCAGGGAAATCAGGCTTTCTAGCATGCTTGTGGGACAATGCCCACCATCCTGCAGTCAACTGCTGTGGAACTGAGTCTCAAATGAATGGCATACCCTACAGTTTCCTGCCAGCACATCCTGCCTGAGAATGGCCTTTCCCTCTCTGGTCAAAGGCCCAGAGCACCATCTGGGGAGTTTTCAGCCAGGCAGCACACTGCCCTCTGGCTGAATTCAGGCTGATTCAGCCATAGTACGTGCCACCTGAGGAGGGACAGGGGAGCACAAGCTCTGCTACACACACCTAAGACAATTCCCACCACCCTGCTACAGGCTGCTGTGGGACTGAGGTTGCGAGCAGATGGCACTATGGCACTACCCCCAGCATCTTGCATACACTGTTTACCTGAAAGAGGCCACATCCTCTCTGGTCACAGGTCCAAGGGACCGATCGGTAGTTTACAGTTGGTCAGTATCCTGCCCTTGGGCTGAATTCAAGCTGACGTAGCTTCAGCTGTCACTCCACTGAGAAGGGACAGGGGATCCAAAGCTCTCCTATGTACCCTAGGACAATTCCCACTACCCTGCTCATTACCCTGCTATGGGCTACTATGAGACTGAGATGTGAGCAGCTAGCACTCTCCACAGTTTCTTCCTCTTGCCACTTACCTGAGAGAGGCCCTACCCTCTTTGATTGAAAGCCCACACCTGGTGCCATTTTGAGAGTTTATCTCTGGGCATACCCTTCCCTTGGTCTGAGTTCAAGGTGACATGACTGCAGCTGCCACCTGACCAGGAAGGAACAGAGGAGTCCAAACTCTCCTAAGCACACTTAGGACAATATCCATCGCCCTGTGACAGGCAGCTGTGGGCCTGGAGTCTAGGCTGCCTGATCCATTGCAGCTACCAGTAACACTAACATGAACTATTTGGGTCCTAGTGGTTGGCTCCATCACTGCATCTGTCCCCTCCCACATCATACCCAGCTACTCAGGGGCCTGAGAATCTGCCCAGACACCTGGGCTCTGCTCCAACTACTAGCTTCTGAGTGAGCTGTCTGTATGCCCAAGAATTGGCTCCCTAGGACATACTAATAGCACTGCCAGTGAAAGCTGCTCTGGGGCCTAAAATGAGGCATATTCAGCCCACTGGTTCCACCTCTGGAACCCAGAGACTGGTTCAGCTGCCATAGTAGTTCACAGCAAAACTTTACCACAGCCTCGCCTAATAACTATTCCCTAAGCCACAAAGGGAATTACAGACACCACTGAACTTATGTACTAAGAATTGACACAAAGATCACATTACTCCAGGCATAAAATCAAAACCAAAGTGTCCCACTCAACTAACAATATATACACACCTTCAGGAAAAATTCTCCCCTTCAAAAGCAATTTCAAAAGATTGGAACAAGCAAGTGCTACATCAGATATGCAGATATCAATGGAAGGACACAGGAAATATGAAAAAGAAAGGATATATGACACCATCAAAGGATCATAACAATTATCCAGCAATGGATCCTAATCAAAAAGAATCTCTTATAATTGCAGAAAAAGAATTCCAAGTATTGATTTCTAAGAATCTCAATGACATGGAAGAGTAATCTGAAAAACAACCCAAAGAAATCAAAAAATAATTCAGGACATGACTGAGAAAATTACCAAGGAGATAGATATCATTAAAAGAAAAAACAAACAGAAATTCTGGAGCTTAAAAATTCATTGAAGGAAATATAAAACACATTAGAAAACATCAAGAATAGATTAGACCAAGTGGAAGAAAGAATCTCAGAACTTAAAGACAGGTCTTTCGAAATTATTTAGTTAGACTAAAATAAGGAACAAAGAATAAAAAGAATGAATAAAGCCTTTGAGTTGCCTGGGACTACATAAAGAAAACTAACTTACAAATAAGTATTTCCAAAAGGGGAAGAGAGATTAAAAAGTTTAGAAAATCTATTTAAGGAAGTAATTGTTGAAAATTTTCCAGGACTAAAAAGAGAGTTAGTCATTCCAATACAGGAAGCCCAGTGATCTCCAGAAAAATACACTACAATAAGGACTTTACCACAGCATATAATAATCAGAATGACTAAAGTCACAGTGAAAGAGAGAATTTTAAAATTAGCAAGAGAAAAGTTCTAGTCACCTGTAAGGAAAATCCCATCAGACTAATAGCAGGCCTCTTAGCAGAAACTTTATAGACGAGAAGAGAATGGGAAGACATTTTGAAAGTGCTGAAAGAAAAAACAAAACTGCCAGCCAATAATTTTATATTTTGCCATCCTAAGTTTCATCAATGAAGGATAAATAAAGTTTTTCTCAGACAAACAAACACTGAGAGAATTTTTCACCCCTAGACCAGCCCTATAGGAAATACCCAAATGAGTCTCAAACATGGATATGAAAGGTCAATATGCACCATCACAAAAACACATAAAACTCACAGGTCTTATAAAACAAACAATCACACAAAGGTGGAAGAGAAAAGGATCAGGTGGTAACATGACAGAAGTTCAGCAAACCACAAAAATAAAAGGATAGAGAAAAAGAAAGAAACAAAGAAATAACAAAACAATTAGAAGTCAACTAAAAATATGACAAGAACCAAGCCTCACATATCAATATTAACCTTGAAATTAAATAGATTAAATACTCTGTGTAAAAGATATAGATTGGCAGAATGTATTTAAAAAATGACCCAATGATATGCTGCTTAAAAGAAACTCACCTTACTCATAAAGCCATATAGACTGAAAGAAAAGGAGTGGAAAAAGATATACCATGTAAGCAGAAACCAAAAGCAAGCAGGAGTAGCTATACTTGCATCAGATAAAAGAGACATTAAATCAAAAACAGTAAAATAAGACAAAGAAGGTCAATATACAATCATAAAAGGATCAATTGAGCAAGAGGATATAATGATCCTAAATATATATACATCCAATATTAGAGCACCCAGATTCACAAAATAAATATTATTAGACATAAAGAAGGATTTTGACTACTTATTCTTCTGCATACTGTTACTAAGTTATTTTAGGTATCAAAGGTAAGCCATAATTCATGGTGAAGTTGTAGAAAGAAAGTCTCTTCATGTTTTCATAGACCACTTTTGTTAAAGGGGAGTAAAAACACAACTGCCTCAAAGACTAATGCTCAAATCCAGAGGTTTTGTTCCCAGCTCATGAGTTTCTGGGAGGTAGACATGACACTTCTCTGCATGTCACCTTACTGTGCTCAGAATCATACACCCTTTTTCTTTTATGATGGATTCTTTCTTTTTAAACTGGAGAGTCCTTTCTTCCTTAGGTGAACAGGATAGGGTATGCCTTCCAGGCTACCTTGTCAGAAATGATCAAACAATCTGAATTTCAGCCACGTTTAGAACCAAACTGTACCCCTTCCTACATAAGTAAAGTCCTATTGCCTGATGTTGGAACAGTTCTTCATGATTTTGTTCATTATTTTGTACACATAGCAAGTATGGCTAACTCTTGTTTCCAATTATCTTTTTAATGATGTCTGTATAATAACCACCTTGGAAGATAGAGATAGTGCATTCCTTTTTGGATGCTCTAAGGCAGAAATCTCTCTTTCTTTTTCCAGTTTCTAGAAGCTTCCCAGATTCTTTGGTTTGTGGCCAACATCCTCCCATCTTTAAAACCAGCAACATCTGACTATTTTTTTTGTGCTCATATTTTTCTGTGACCACATCTGGGAATGATTCTACACTGTGCAATTAGATTGGGCCCATCCAGTTAATCTAGGATAATTTCTCCATCTCAAGGTCTTTAACTTAATCATATCTATATAGCTTCTTTTGCCATGTAAATTGATGTATTTTACAGGTTCTAGGGATTAGGACAGGAACATCTTTGGCAGGAGGCATTATTCTGCTCATCATAGGGAGGATAATTTTATTTTGTGTGGGACAGTCCCTCTCATCATAGGTGAACATCCCTCATTTCCACACGTTAAATGCCAGTTGTATGCCAAAGACTTTGTCTCTTCAGTTTTCCACATACTCCTTAGAGAGGCAATATCACCCACTAGATCGGTTGATCTTAGTCCTTTTCAGTTTAAAGTTCTTGGTGCACACCAATTTTAAAATTTGTGAGTCTTCACTGTAAATAAATATTTTAAGCAATGATCTCACTACTCTCATCCATCATTATGATAGGTTTAGATATCCCAAAATATAGAGTATGGCAAATCACATGTTGAGAGAAAGCACCCCTTTTGTTATAAAGCATAAATTTAAAAATGGATATTTTACCTAGTTATATTTGTGGAGACATGTATCTATTATCTTCCAGCACCTAGTGTCTTTGAAAATAGGCAAAGGCTCCACACTTTTCAAATGGCTTATGCATTTAAAACTGAAATATTTCTTGCTATTCTCTAAGCTACTCCCAATGAGAGATATAAAGTCTGATACAGTCTTGAACATAAATCCATTGGTGCAAATATGATGCACTATAATTGTAAGTGAAATCCCTATAACAAATATGGAAAGATATTTAATCCTATAATTCATTTTATTTATCTTCTGAGAGTCATTCCTCACCTACTTTCCCTTATCGTGACAATACACTTTTATTGCTTTTTCAGTCTTAAGTGAGAGTGGTAAACAGTATGGTGGTAAGATATCATTAGATGATCCATTTCCACTGTAGTCACCATATGGGGTTTGTCATCAAAATGTGGGTTGAAAAAACTGGAAAGGAAAAAGCAAGTTACTCTTTTTATCTAACCTACAAAGAACCTGATAAAATTTCCTCTCCTTTACTGCTTTAGTCTGCCTTGGATATCTCTAATACTTGGTGATCTTGAATAATACTCGAAGTTGTGGGAAGATAGCTAATAATGTGAAGATATAGAAAAAATAGCAATGAGATTGCTTTCTATTTCAGTTATCACTGTGTTTTCTAGGGCCAGAGATTTATTATAAGCAAGGTGGAGGGATAAAATTGTTCAGTGAGCTGAACTGAAGCAAGTTCTTCAAATTACTTTAATCTGTTTTCCACATGGGGAACATGTACATTTTAAACATGTAGTGAAAGAAACTTTTTTATTATAGTCCACCAACAACCCCCAAGGAATAAAAAAAAAAGGACAAAAAAGGAGCACTTTTACTGGCTTCTTATGTGTATCTTTTACTTGCATTACATATTTTATAAAATACAAATTAGCACTGTTAATTACAATTTAGAGAAAAAAATGAAGGGAAAGAGATAGAAGTAGTGGAAATTAGATAATAAAAATAAATTTTGATACATGATCTTGGTTTAGTACAGGATTTCTGAACCTTAGCACTTTTAATACTTGAACTAAGTAATTCTTTCTTGTGGGAGCCTGTTTTTATAGGATTTTAGTATCATCTTGGTCCTCTATCCAGCAGATGTCAGTAGCAACCTCCTCTACCAATTGTGACCACCAAAAATATATCCAGACATCATTAAATACCCTTTGGAGGGTAAAAGTCCCCACAGTTGAGAACCACTGGTTTAGAATTTAATAGTTTTTCTAAAGTATTTCTCTATGCTTTGTCTTTTCTTTTTTGCTTTCGGATTAAAACTTTAATAAGGATTCCAGAGCAAAATAACTGGTAAACTTATGAAACCTCCAAAAAAACCAGAATTGTAATAAACCAAGTGCAATAAAAGTATATAGCATTTCTGTTCTGATTTTAAAAATAAACCATTAGCCTAAGGTGTCACCGTCTTGAATTTACTGTCAAGGTTTTTTGTTTGTTTTGTTTGTTTGTTTGTTTGTTTTTTGGTGTAATACTACAGGCCAATAATGCCTCAATGAAAAGACAAAATCTCTTAAAGTTACAACTTTTCCGAAGTGATTTTAGAGGGAATACTAATGACGAATGTCCTCATAGTACATCTGGTAATGTTCCAAACCTAGAGGACAGTGTGAGAAATGATGAAGACTTGTTAGCATAGGGTTCCATAAGGTTTTGTCGGACAAAAGAATCGTGTGGTATATATCCTCAGTGTTAGCCTTGGGAAATAATGGTTTGTTATTGACTAAACCACAAATGAAGAATTCTGTCAGTACCTCAGAGTACTACACAAGCAAGTTCCTGTTTATCCAGGGACAATGTACAATGTGTTGAAATGTCTTCCATCTACAATATGTACTATTGATTATTTGAGTTGTACTATTCACTGTGCTTTATCATACTACAGATTTTGAAATCAGCGTGTGGCATAATCTAGTACGTCCCCAAACATTTTAAAGATATTAATTTATTCAAATCAGGATGAAACTCAACTTCATAGATTGTAATTAGTTAATACATTTCTTAAGTCTCTTTTAATCTATAGGACCCCCGTTGCCTATCTCTCTCTTTTTATCCTTTTTTCTTCTTGCATTTGTGTTGTAGAGTTTCCCATGGTCTGTATTTTACTCGTTAAAATATACTCTGTTGTTTTTAGATTTCTCATAAATTAAAAATTAGAAGTGGAAGCTTGATCAGGGTCAGGCTCAATTATTTTGGCCATATTTCTTTATAGGTGATTGCTTTGTCCCATTCTAACATCGCATGAAACCTGTGAAATAAGTTATGTAGTTTATAAATGAGGAAAATGAATCTTAGGGAAGTTAAGTAAATTTTTCAAAGTAACACCACTATTTAACAGTACAAATAAGATTGCAATCCTATCTTTTGTGTCCAAGATAGTGTTTTTTTTTTTCCTTTCACTAGTGGATTTCAAACTTTAATGTGAATCAGAACCAACACAAATTACTAGGACCTATCCCTCGAGAGTCTAATTAGATTAGAACCCAATAATCTGCATTTCTAATAAGCTCCAAGGTTATGCTGATGCTGATGGATCTGTTCCAGAGGCAACATGTGAAACTTACTGGGCTTGACTCTACGTGTGCTTCACATTTTATAGTGTGTCTAACCACTTCAAAACAGCGTGACCTTTTTTCTCTGGCCATGAATCATTTTTAGAATTTCAGTTTCCTCTAAGCATCTGTTGAGGATTGTAGCAATAGGCAATGAATGTGTGACAATAGGTGGTGAGAATGACTCTGTAAGGTATTACTTAAAGATCCAGAACTTAAGTTCATGCTCCATTAAAATAACTCCCTTGAGATATTTCTTCACAGAAATAAAAAGTTGAATCAGATCACTACTGATTCCGTAGCTAATTCTTGGTATAACTTTGGCTGTCCCTTTGGTTTTAATTATCTTATCTATAACATAAGGGTTTTTAAAAGATAGATGATCAACTCCAATAGTCTATGTTCCATTATTGTGGTAAAATTTTTGATGCATTTAAATTAAGATTAAAAGGTCAATGACATTTCTTACAATTATTTTCATGGATAACCTGGGTAGTCATGCATTTATATAATATACTCTTGTCAGTAAACTTCAGGTGCTGCCAGTAGGATCTCAAATCCTTGTTTTTCCTCATTGTCCAGCTGAGAAATTTAATTTCTCATTTCTTTGTGTGAGTATAATCTGTCTATTATTGTTATTTCCCCACTCACTTCTTCAGTAGCAAATGTCTTCAAATCCTGTTCTCAAACTCTCAATACCATATTTTAGAACTTATATTGCTTTTTATATTAATGTGTCAATAAAAAGAAGTCTAAAATTTAATTAGGTAGTAATATGATACAGATCAAGAGATTTTTCTTTCTCTCCTCAGTTGACATAAATGACTGTGTAGTTTAGCTGAAGAAAATAGCTTTTATCGTTTGGCAGCAAGAACACTATTCCTTCTTTGATCATTTCGGTGGGAGAACATTTTTGTCATCTATGTATAACATTAGAAACATTTTTATAGGTCATGTAAATCCCCATCAGCTTTTGTGAGTAACTTATCTGTAGCAAGAAGAAATCAAATCATTTAGATGAGGAATGAAGTAATGGCAACAAAAGAGATTCTCACGGTTTTGTGTCTGCTTTTTCTGAGACTTATTGTCTGTATTTTTTTTTTTTTTTCCGGCAAAGTCTATAATTGAATGAGGGGTCTCTGAGCAACAAGATGATGGAAACTATATGAAAACCATTGCTGTAATTTTCCTGAAGATAAATGCAAATTGTTAGCAACTTATCTAAATCATCCTAAATCTCTCTAATGCTGAGACTGTCATTGTTAGCCACAACACATCTCAATTTCAGAAAAGCATTACCTGGGAAAATGGCAGATTGTACAAGTGAGAAAACGGAAAATTATGATGAAATTATCTGTTGTGTTTTTTATAGTCATGGGAACTGCGCTCAGGTGAAATCTTATCATATTAACATTGAAATAAGAATAATATAAGGAACATTGGAGAACAGTGGAGATGTAATACCAACTACAAGGAGAATGACCCTAGATTAGAGCACTCTGACTTTGCAACTCACAGGTTGTATAATCTAGAACACATTATTTGACTTCTCAACCTTTTAATTTTTTCATCTGTAAAATGTGGATAAGAGTAGCACCTGTCTTATAGTAATTATGTAGTATGTGAGGAAATTTTATAGTAACTTGTATAACACATGCTTTATAGTAACATATCATATATAATATATTCTCAATCAATATATATTATTGTTGCTGAAGCAGCAATCTTTGCAAAATGTGTCCTATCCTGTGTCCTCTTTCTATAGGATTTATAATTTGTCGATGGTAAAAATAAATTAATTTGGATTCCAAGACATTCACCCTTGCAGATAGATTTTTCTGTACTTGGACTTGGTAGATTTCAACAAGTTTTGCTTCAGGTCATGCTATATACCTATCACAAAGTGATAAAGTTTCAAAAAAAAAAAAAAAAAAGAAGAGAAAGAAGAAAAAGAAAAAAAGCTGAGACTATGATGTCAAAATCATTAAATGTCTTTAGGTTTAAAGAAATATTATCATCTGTAAAGTGGTAATCATAAAACATTATCTATTTTTATAGTCATATTGTGGACAGTAATATAAGTCTATTGCTCTGTTAACTCATTCAAGATCAAAGTTCCAGTGACTAAATAATAAATACTGATGTACATAGTCACATAATTAAAAAAACAAAAAACTTAAGTGTAAAAGGATAGGATTGCATATGTGCAGAAATCATCTCAGAACAAAAACCTCAGGATAAGACTTTTAATTGTGTGACACATAATATTTGGCTACTACCTCAGTTGTAGTCCAAGGTGAGCATTGTTTTTAAATGACAGACTAGTGTCTTTGAACACATATGCCATGAAATATTTTGATGGCAGGCACTATTAATAACTACAAAGGGTATTGGAAAGAAAGAATTGGGCAATAAGAAAGTGTGGGTTGCTTGGAGGGGAGCAAAATGACTGACTAGAGATATTGGTCACCAGATTGTCCCAAATTGTGGAAGAAGTTTCAGGTGAGAACGCATAGCCTAGCTGAAATATTGTGGGGAAGGATCCAGAACCTACCATTACCAGAGATCTCACAGGAAGAAGTAGTGGAGCAGAATAAGGAGAAAAATTTTAGCAGAGACAAGCCCCCAAGGGATTCAGAGCCTAACAAAAGTGGGAGTGTCCACTTTTTCTGTCCTCACACTTGTGGCAGTCTGCCAGCTCCTGATCTGTAGGAGAACCCTCCTGCCCTGACAAATCCAGGTGATGCTGCCATTGGTGAACTGAGAGCTTCTTGGGAACAGAGAACAAGGCTGCAGGCCAATGTAGGATTGCTTCCCATCACCATGGACGTGAGCTTAGGTGGTGGGTGCCATATTGCCTGCACACATGCCAGGCATCTCTAGCCAGCCAGGGAATTTACAGCTCCTCAGTCTCTCTGTCACTGGATTCCACATGAATATTCTCCAGCACCTGCTTGGACTGTGACAACCACAAAAGAATCGGGAGACACAGGAGAGTAGCAGTGTTCCTGGAGTTCTGACACATGGGAAGCATTGCCCTTCAGGGACTAGGAAGTACAATGAATGCTTCTGAGAACAGAGGGAGGCAGAATGCACACTCTCCTGCACTAGAGAGCCCCTGGCTGATGATCCAAAGCTGTCTGTGACACTCCCAGTGGAGATAGTCCCCACCATTTGGGGCCTTCTCCTCCTCCTCCCCTGCCCTATCCACTACCACAAAGGCAGCCATGGCTGAAAGGCTGCTTGCCCTTGGTACTGACAAGTATTTCACAGGGGACCATTAAGCCCGAGCACCTGGGAGCAGCTGCCCTGCCTCTGACAGAGTGCCTATCACACTCAGGCTGGCTGACTCCACTTGGGACCAGGAGGGTTTCACAGAAGATTAATAAACCAGGACACTTGGGAGCAGTTGCCTTATAGAGTTCCTGTCACAGCCAGTCTTCTAAGGAACTTGGAGTTCATTCTCTTCTCTGCTTAAAAAAAAAAAAAAAAAAAAAAAAAAAAAGCAGCAAGTGCGTTTGTGTGCCCTAAGGACAAAAGCTACTGCCTTCTCTGAGGGAGGGTAAGGCCAAAAGTCCCCTCCCTGAACTGCAAGCTGCCTGTCTCTTCTGCAGAAACATACACTCCCTGGAGGCAAGTCTCCAACACAACCACACCTCCTCTACTAGAGCACTTCAGCCACAGCCCACACCCAGTCTGGTAGCCCTACACACATTGGGTTAAGCTGCCTCTACCACCTTTGCTGCAACTGGGTCAAGGTGGGAACTGGGAATCTGGGTGCTTTTGTGACCCCAAAGGATAGAGACTTTTATCACTGCTGAGAGATGGAAGTGTGAATGGCTGTGTGTCCCACAGCTGCTCACCTCTGCTAATCTCCTCAAGAAGGGCCTGGGACTCCTGTCACAGGCTTACAGCACATCCACCCTTTTCCTGCCTGAGCATTCTTCTGGAGCAGAATACCTCACCCTCACAATCACAGCCAGAACCTGAACCCAAGGAGGAATGACAGCAAGTTTGCCAGCTCAGTCTTTGGCTGGTCCCCCCACGACTCAAGCATGTCATCTGTGGTCTTGGGAACTAAGGATTACTTAACTTAGACCACCACCATTGATACCTGAGCACTCTCCCAGGAATCTGAGGTCAAACCAACCCAAATTGGCAGCAGCAGCACAGTGGGTGTGTATCTGCATGAGCTGAAAGGCAGCATACGTCTCCCTCTCTACACCGAGAAGCAGCTTTCCTGCCAGAGGAGAACAGGTGAACTACAAAGCAATCTGCTTTGAGCAGAGGGAAAAAGCTTCAGATGCGAAGGAAGCATCATAAGAACTCTGGCAATATGATATAGCTGGCTGTTTCAACACCCCCAAATGATCAAATTAGCTCTTCAACAATGGAGTCCAACCGAAAATAAATTTTTGAAACATTGGACATGGAATTAAAAATATGGACCACAAGTAAGCTCAATGGGATCAATGAGAAAGTTGAAGATCAAGACAAAGAAACAAACAAACAAAAAAAAAAATCAGGACATGAATGAAAAATTCACTAAAGAGACAGTTAAAAAAAAAACAACAACATATTTTCTCCCATTCTGTAGGTTGTCTGTTTGCTCTTATGGTAGTTTCCTTGGCTGTGCAGAAGTTTTTTAATTTGATCAGGTCCCATTCATTTATTTTTGTTGTTGCTGTGATTGCCTTTGGGGTCTTCCTCGTAAATTCTTTCCCTAGGCCAATGTTTATAAGAGTTTTTACAACATTTTTCTTCTAGAATTCTTATAGGTTTATGCCTTAGGTTTAAGTCTTTTATCCACCATGAGTTGATTTTTGTCAGAGGTGATAGGTGCACATCCTGTTTCAGCCTTCTACATGTGGCTATCTAATTTTCCCAGCACCATTTATTGAATAATGATTATTTTCCCCAGTGTATGTTTTTGTCTACTTTGTCGACAATTAGATGGCTATATGAGGATGGTTTTTTTATCTGGGTTCTCAGTTCTGTTCTATTGGTCTATGTCTCTGTTCCTGTGCCAGTACCATGCTGTTTTAGTTACTGGAGCCCTGTAGTATAGCTTGAAGTCTGGTAAATGGATGCCTCCCAATTTGTTCTTTTTGCTTAAGATTGCTTTTGCTACACAGGGTCTTCTCTGGTTCTATACCAAGTGTAGACATATCCGATGAAGAGCTGATAACTAGAATCTATATAGAACTCAGGAAAATTAGCCAAAAAAAAAAAAAAAAATCAAACAACCCCATTAAAAAGTGGGCAATGGGCATGAACAGAAACTTTGCAAAAGAAGACAGACTAATGGCCAAAAAACATAGGAAAAAATTCTCAACATCTCTAATCATCAGGAAAATGCAAATCAAAACCACAATGAGATATCACTTAACTCCAGTGAGAATGGCTTTTATCAAAAAGTCCCAAAACAATAAATGTTGGTGTGGATGCGGAGAGATAGGAACACTCATACACTGCTGGTGGGACTGCAAACTAGTACAACCTCTGTGGAAAGTAACATGGAGATACCTTAAAGAGCTACAAGTAGATCTACCATTTGATCCAGCAATCCCACTACTGGGCATCTACCCAAAGAAACAAAATGCATTCTATAAAAAAGACATCTGCACTAGAATGTTTGTAGCAGCATAATTCATAATTGCAAAGATATGGAAACAACCCAAGTGCTCATCAATACATGAGTGGATTAATAAAATGTGGTATATGTATACCATGGAGTTCTACTCAACCACAAAAAACAATGGTGATCTAGTACTTCTTATATTATCATGGATAGAGCTGGAGCCCATTCTACTAAGTGAAGTATCACAAGAATGGAAAAACAAGCACCACATGTACTCACCAGCAAATTGATACTAACTGATCAGCACATATGTGCACTTATTGTAGTAACATTTATCAGGTGTCGGGCAGGTGGGAGGGGGAAGTGAGGATGGGTATATTCAAACCTAATGGGTGTGGTGCACACCATCTGAGGGATGGACAAGCTTAAATCTCTGACTAGTGTGGTAGTAATTACTTTGTATATGCACGTGTGTATGTGTATGTCTGTCATATTTGAACAATGTCTCCTGTTTAAATATACATACACATACATGCACTCACACACTGCATGAAGGCAAAATAATCTTTTCTACCACTGTGGTCTTGCACCTGGAAATGTAGTAAGTTCTCAATATTTATGTGTTAAATTAATAAACTAATTTATACTAGATTCAATTTTTGTATTATAACCTATACAAAGTTAGAAGGGAGTAACTATGCCTACTGAAAAGAAACTTTGTCTAACTTTGCTATGCTGCTCACTTACATGGAGTTATTTGACTATAAATTAATTTTGGCACTGAATTTCTGTATATATTTATGAATTAAGACACCAGACAATTTCAGAGTGGGGGTAGAGAAGGAAGTATAGTGTGGGACTCATAAAGGAATGTTTTTATGAGGACAATAATACCTTACATTGATTTTGTGCAAATTTATTGCATTCTCCTCATGGAAGAGCTTAATATAAGGCTTGTAAAAGATGCCCAAATGTTGGGCCATCACTCATTTGTGAAAAGAAGACTGAATGGATAAATAAATGGTCAATGATTTGTTTTATGCTTACAGTAGCTTAAACACACCCTTTATAATATTTCAGTCCAGAGATATTTATGAAGATGCATTATTATCCCAGCACATACCTCTATGGCAATGCTGAAATGCTTGTAATATATTGTCAAGCTATTTTTATTTGGAAGTAAAACAATTATCAGGTAACATTTATAGCCAAATCTACTTTATCTTGAAGTAAAATTGAGTTTTAAGACCATAGTACTCACCTTAATTAAGAAACTTATTTTTAAATTACTATAATTTATGGTGACTAATTGTTCAACCCTAAAAAACAAGGAAGCATCGTTGTTCTCCCAGATGACTAAGTAGTTTAATTTTTAAAAATATAATTGACATACAGCCACTGTCATACTTACAAACCATGACTATTTGGATTCAGATAAACTGATTCAATTTAATTTCTCAGTCAATCTAAGTTTTAGAAATGTTCAATTTTATGAAAAGCTTTTCTTTCTTTATATAGTGCCTTGTATTGATCGCTGGCATGAAATACAGATTAATACATATTTGTTATTTTTGCATGTGTCACCAAACAACTGAGTTATCAGTTTTTTTTCTTTCAGATATTCTTTTAGAACTATTTAGAAATAAACAGAACAGCATATAGAGATCATGTTTTACATAACATAATCTGAGATTTTTTTTCAGTAGTGATATAAATTTCTCTCATTCTGTCTCGAACAAATCATTTTTAAAAAGCAACTATATGAGGATAGATTGATTTAACCATATTTTCTTTCTCATATGCCCATGTCTGCTTCCTCTTCAAAGTCAAAAGATGATGGAAAGGAAGTTGTGCTATGCGAAATTTCTAATATACTTTGTGATTATTATTGTAGTCTGTATAAGCTTAAGAAGCTCTACTTATTACCAAAGTGACTGGAAATAAAAAATAAAATACTATTAGTAAATAATTGAAGCATATATTTATCCCTTTGTCCTTGATTTATCTCTTTATTTTCCCTGCCCTATATAAGCAGACAACAAATGAAGCCTTTGCAATTGAATGAGTTATTAACACTATGTAAATATTATACTATAATTATTGGAGGAAAACAGGACAATTTCATATAAAGAGTAGTTAACATGCTTATGACATGTGCCAAAATATCTGAGGATTTGTCTAATGTCTTATTTGGTGAGAAAGATTTTCTTTAACTATTATCAAAAGAAATACTTTCCTGCCATGGTTTTATAAGTCTGCTAGCACAGTTCCCGTTTAAAAGATAACAAAATAAGAGAGATGAAATCTAGCTTTTCCCTCACGGGTATGCAACTTACAAAGCTTTGGCTTGAATTTAGGTTTCCTGACACTCTCTGATGCCTGTTATTCTAAATTATGATTCACAAAGTGATGTAGAAATGCCTTGTACTTAGCAACACATTTATTTTAATATTTCTAGGCAATATATATAATTATACTACTGTTATATTGCCTGATAAGGAATCTAAAGGAGTTTAGATCCTATTCTGGAATCCATCAGAAACTCAAAAGATCTGAAACCAGTCATGAATTTAAAGCCGCACTCATATTAAGCTGCATTATTATTATTAATTATTTGTCTTTTATATAATATAAGCGACATGAGGTAGGAACTTTGATTTACTCACAATTATATTCTAAATGTTTCACTAGGGTAAACATATAATAAATGCTCAATAAGCATTTGTTGGTCAAATGAATAAAGACATTAATTCTAGGGGAGAAGAATACATACAAACAGAAATTTATTAAACAAGCATGTTTTAAAAGGTGAGAAGAAAATCAAGGGGAAAAGTACTTGACTGTCCTCAAATGGTCCCAGTTTGACTTCAATTAGTTATTTTTGTTATTTTGGCAATCTCCTAAAGATTCCAGTAAAATGAAACAACTCAGCAATTGAACCCTGTGAACTTTTGGGTAAAATGAAATTGGCAAATATATGAGCGGATTCATTTTGGCATAGAACATTGTAATAACAAAGTTGTTCTGCTTATTTGAGCATTTGGTTATTAATAAAGTTCTCCAAGCAATTATGCAGTTCTCTTCCTGTGCATTTCTCCTAAAGTATATGTTCTAATTTTATCTTTGGAATTAACATCCTACAGACTAATTTCTAAGATCGGCTTCCTATCTCCACTAATACAGGTAATAACTGATAAATATGAGTCATCAACAAATGCATACTGCTATTGTATCTCACTAAATGTTCAAGATACAAACTCCTTGGCTATTAAATGTAGTACAGATTTCAGCAAATAATTACAATTTAGAAGCCAAATCTTGGAATAGAATTGGAATGGCCTGAAGCTAATATCTTGCAGCTCATGAATGGTGCAAGAGAATTTATCTCCAAATTTTTGCAGTATAATTCAAATATAAAAACTTATGTGACTCACAGTATCAACAAATCTGGTGAAATATTTCTCCAGACTGTATTTTCTAGGCTCATTTAACTTCAGGTGGATTTGAGTATTTAACAACTTCATGTAATATTCTACCACAACTTTAGTTTAAACATCTACTAATGGGAAAACAACTTGAAATCTTCTATACTTTAAAATTGTTTAGAATTTGATACTAATAGTAAAGCCTTCAAAAATGTTGATTCCATAATATAATAGTATAAATATTTCATTAACATCCTCTCTGTAGCATGAGTTTTACCAATTTATCTTGAAAGTTGAAATATAGGCAAAGATGCAGTTTGAAGCCTAGGATAGCTGAGGAATTTGGTTGGGCACCTGGTGATCACCACAGATGGGGTTTATGGACACTTTTTTCAAAGATTTTGAGAACTCTCTTGGCTGCTTTATCAGAGAATTTACCGAGACTCTGGGGCTTGCATATCTTATAAATTAAGGTAAATAAACCAATTTCCTCCTTAATAGAGGAAAATGTGCATTCTGAACCTCATTTTAAGATAAGTAATTCAAGTTTTAAGCATTTCTGTGTGTATGCACACACATGCATGTGTTGTATGTTGTCAGCCTAAGACTACGTTTATTAGTTTTATAAAGCTATTTGCTATTTGTTAAACAAATTCAATATGTACAATGTCTCAAACACAGCATATGTTTATTTCTTGCTATGTAATGTCCAAGATATATGACCCTGGCAGGCTGACTGGTCTACTCTCAGGGGTAATTCAAGAATCCCAGTTACCTTCCATCTTGTGGTGTTTCAACTTCAGCTTGTGGCTTCCATAGTCATTGTGCTCATTTTTCTCAAGATGGCAGAAGGGGTAAGAGCTTAGAGCTTTATACCTGGAAGATTTTTAATGGGCTAGAGGTAAAAATATTTTATGTTCTTATCCATACAATCCATTATCCAAAATTCAGTCACTTGGTATTATGGGTTGAATTGTGATACTCCCTCTCCACACCAAATTCATATGTTGAAATCTTAACTTCCAGTATCTCAGAATGTGACCTTTATAGGTAATCAATTTAAAATGAGGTCATTAGGATGGACTCTGATCCAATCTGACTGGCCCCCTTTTGAAAAAGTTGCAATTTGAACACAGAGCCAAACGTAGACGGAAGACAATGTGAAGAGACATAGAAAATGACCATCCATAAGCCAAAGAGGAAGGTGTGGGTGGAGTTCAATGGTTTTTCCAGGAATAAGATGGAACTAGTTTGGTAAATAGCTAGCTGGTCTCTGCCACACCATTCTGCAAGGTGTCCCAAAAGTCTCCATACAAAGAAAAACTGTTGTAAAATTTTGTAATGAATATTTTGTAAATAAAGGTACATTTAACTACGATTTCCCATTTTCCCCATGTATGGCAACTTTGGGGACACTGTGTATCTGTTACCTGTTTTAACAACAATAGAAAAATATTGCCAGAAGATTATATTGTATGATTATAAAATATTTATCCTGAGAGACATTCAGTTGCTTTGTATCTAATCAAAACATCTTTTTGATTAATAACTAATTACTATTACTGAATAAATAATTGTGCCTAGGTAGTAGAAAGGATGTGGTACAGAGAAGTTAGTCAAACCAAGTTTATTCCCACCTCTGCTACTAGGAGTGTCTTAGACAAACTGCCTAAGCTCTCAGGACTCAGTTTTTGCATCTCTGAAACAAAATGATTGTAATAATTTCTGAGGAGTCTGACATTATTATTATAGTGAAATTAATTAGTAGTTTTGATATTTCTCTTGAGTTTTAAGCCTGGTTTTTTATTTCTTAAATGGATATATTTTACAGATTTGTAACACATACATTTAATTTAGCATGTCCTGTATCCAACTCATCATATGATCTGGGTGTCTCCACAAAACCTGCTCAAACTGTTCGTTTCTTATTCTTCATCTTGGTTAATGTCAACAGTCATTCACCTGCTTTTCCAAAGCTAGAAATCTTGGAGTCCCATCCTGAATATTTCGTTATTTCTTACCATTCTTTAGAAATTCATTGCTAAATATTATCATTTTCCTCTCTTAAATATCACTCAAATCCATCTGCATCTCTCCATTTCTACTGCCTTAATTTGAGTGTTTAATATCTCTACCAATGCTCCTAATCACTTTCTCTTTTTCTTGTTATAATTATCACGAGTCTGTGTCCATATCCAGTGGCAGAGACAATACCCTGTTTTCACCCACTCTTTCCTCTTTCTGGGCACATGGGTAGTTAGGCTGAGGCTGACAGAATCAGTCTGGCCAATGGAATGTGTCCAGAAGTGCTGTAACACTTAATCTTTAAAACAGCTTCAGTCTTGTCCTCTTGTCCTTTTCTCCTCTTCTCTGGTGAACCTTAAAAACTTCATGTTCCTGATGGCAAATTATATGACGGACAGAGCCCGGAGCAGCATAGCTAATCCTAGGCTGCTTAATGTGATTGCTATAATACAAATTTGCTCATGGTTTTACAAGTCTAATGGTTTCCCACTATCAGGAGTGTAAGACTAAAATTTCACCTTTTAAAATATAAGTTCCTTTAAAAATCTGGCTCCGATTTACTTTTTCGGTTTCTTGTTTTCTGTTTTGAATTCTGTAATCCATGAATTCTGAACTTCTTTTCTAAATACACTACTCTAAGCCTTTGCCTAAGTTTTTCTTTCTGCCTAAAATGCCCTTAACTCTTCCGTCCTATCCATCAATCACAGCTTAGCTCAAATGCAATTAGGTATTCTGGGCAGAGTAATAAACTTTTTTCTTGAGATTTACAAATATATCTTTCTTTATTTCTCTTTAGCACTGACATGTTTTCCCCTTTAGAGTATAAATTGTCTGAGGTTGGGGACTGCATTCTCTCTTCACTCATTCCCAAGTGCCTAGCACATTGACTGACTTACAGTTGGCATTTAATAAATGTTTGTTGAATGAATATTGAATGGGTACGATATTATGTCAACATGAAAAACTCTGGAGGGGATGTTAGGAATGAATGGGTAAAAAAATTGCTTCGGAACTTTGGATGTATTTTTTCCTGGGTTATTCAAAGTTCTTTATTTCTTGCCACAGTAACTGCTAGCTTATGTATTTTAATTAACTGTTAGCCCCGCTGGGATATTCAGAAGTGAGCAATTACTTTGGTAAATACCATCAATATGGAGCATCCGTTTCTCTAAGGTTTAACTCCCATGTTCAATTCCTATGTAATTGTTCAGTCTAGACACAGGCAGACATTCATCCCTTGGCAATGTCAAGGGAGATTTGATCTCAAGATTGCCTCCTGCTGCATTGCATTTGCATACGCCCCCAGACAATGGCCTTTCATTAGACTTTCAGTAACACTCCTCAGTTCCAACTAAACAGTCAAGGACTGTGTTACCTGTCCCATTAGGATACTGGGGTGCCTGGAGAGCTGCCACTGCTTATTGAAAGAGGAGTAGGAATATGAAAACTCTGGTATCATTCACAAGTATTTACTGTCCCAGAAAAGCCCAGAAGTCCTCAAAGGTTAGAACCTAAACTGACAGTGATTATCCTGCCTAGAGACGTAAAGGCACCAAGGTCATAAAGAAAACAAGAGGCGAAAATATTGTTATTTGAGATAAAATAATACAGTAGCAAATGTGGTGGGAAAGAAAAGAGAGGCTTTTTTTTTTTTATATTATTATTTTCCGAGACTGCAGTAGGGTTGTATGAGATATTAATGTCCCTCAACTGTACAAGATTCTTGAGTAGCTCTGGGAATTGGGAAGTCTGCAATTTACAACCTCTCTCCTCTGTTCTTATAAGCAATTTAACCAAGCTCCTGTTAGCAGGACACACTTAAGCAACAGAAATCCTAGAGGAGATTTTTAAGCCCATAGTAAAGATAATACAATCCTCCTGCATAAAAACAAAGGATTGTTAATGCTGTGCTGCTGGTGAAGCCTCATTTCACAACTGATGTAACTTTCTGTATTAAATCAGCACCGCCAGCACCAGAATGAGCCAAGCTCAGGCATCATTTATAACTAGCCATTTTGGGTGTACCAACCATAGAGCTAGCCCTCAATTTGACCCTTCCAAAGGCTTGCCCCTGTGTGAGTGGAGGTTTTTATCTGTAGACATGCTGATCTTTTCCAGGATTTAAATTTATTTTCCTGACATGGTTTATGGCTCCTGTCTCCAGGTGCTTGTCCTCTGAAGTGAGAGCCTGCCTCTGCAATGCACCTCCCACAGCAGATCATATCCCTTTGGCAATTTGTAGCCCTGGCTCCTTTTCAACTCTTAAATCTCAGTTTACGACTCATTTACCTGAATAATTCATAATCAATTGAGTTGCTAATTTTGGCTTTTGCTGAATCACCCAGGGAGATATGCCATGAGAAGATGCTGTTGCATTGCAGGATAATCCATTGATTGATGGATTTTGTGTTTGGTTTTTGTTTTGCTTTTATAGGTTGTTTTTACAGATTTGAGAACACAATGCAACCCTCTTCCTTTCCTAGATGAAAGCCTATGTTGAAACAGGCAACATTATTTTATTTCATTTCTTTCTTTCCTTTTCTTTCTTCCCTACCCACCTTCCCCCCCCCCTTTTTTTTCTTTTTAAAAATAAATCACTTTGTAGAAAGCAGTGGAATAATGAATGTAGAGAAGCAAGTTCTTTGCCCACATCCAGAATGGATAGTTCATCAGAGTTCTTTCCCATCATTATACTTCTCTATTCTGAGGTACTATTCAGTGGTGGATTACAGTCATACATTATATATGAGGTCATGACAGTATGGCTATAAATGTCAACTTAGATGTATTAAATTCATTCATTCCTTCAACAAATGTTTATTGAGTGCTTACTATGTCCTTGTAGACATCTATTTGTAGGTGCCAAGAATACAGGATAAACAACAAGAACAGTGTTTGTGCTCACCTTAGGCTCGCATTTTATGTTCCTTAAACTGTATCATATGGTGTCACTGAAAGGTTGCAGGCTTTGAAATCAATGAAGTGAAATTTAAGTTTTCCCAAATATCAGCAGTGTGTTCTTACAACATAGTGAGAAAGAGAACAACATAGTAGTTTTTACATGGAACCAGACCAATTTCTATTTCTGGATTTGTGACCTCAGCCAAATTATTTAACTTTTCTTAGTCTCAGGTTTTCTCACTTGTACACAGGTGGGGTGGATATTTCTTCCTATACCAGACAATTTCAGGCCAAGATCAAGAATATATATGGAATAGATCATACCATATGTCTAAATATGTAAAAGGTATAAGGCAAGTTAACACACTGTTAAGTAAAATGTGTTTTTTGTTCTTACTTTGATATCTCCATAGTGACCTGAAAGTCCAATTTAGGATTTAAAATTCTTGAATTCATCAAAGTTCTGAACAAGGAGAGCCAGCTGGTGCTTGATCTGCAATCTCCAGCTCATAGTCCATGTTTGCATTTCTTCCCACTTCCAGCTCACTTGCTTACCTCAGGAGACTTCAGATATTAATACATACATGTAAAAACCAGAGCCCATCCGAGCGCTATCTACAAGTCCCAAATCAACTGGTCCCTGACTATTTCCTGGCCTAAGGGTATATTGTCCCGTCAAGGGTATAATCTAATCTAAGATGCACTTGCATGTTCTGAAAGTGGGCTTGGGACTAGGGCAAGGAATTTCATGGTTTTAGGGTTAGAGTGTTGCAGCATTCTGTTAGGCTTGTTATTTTTTATTTTTATTTTTTGGACCCCTGGACTCCTTTCCCCACATAGGAGTAATATGATAGGAGTGAGACCCTTTAAAATTGAGGGACTGTTAATAAGTTAGGTAATTATAAGTCTTAAATGAGGTAACAAGAAGTCTTTAGTTCCATGCCAGAATTATAGTAAATAACTTTATCAGTGAGGGCTCATTTATATCAATCATAGAATAACAACAATTTTATCTGCCTCAAAAGTGTAATAACATATTTATAGCAGCTATCTCAGTGCCTGGTATTTAGAAATGTCTTAAAAGATGTCTTAAACGGTTCACAGTTGATGCCAATGTCAGAAGAACCGGGGGACTTAATGTTCTTCAAGAGTCTTCAAGGGTATCTCCTTCAGCTCTGGGACCACGACAAACTCTGTAGACACTGGAAGGCAGTTTCAATCCTGGTAATATATTTTGGGGATGAGTACAGAGAGCTTTCCACTGGAAAAAAAGAAGACATCACTGTATTTACATCAAACACCAAAGTTCCATGAAATTGCTAATCTTTTGATTTTAATTTTATGCCCCCACAGAAGTGCACTCATAGAAAAACTAGCTTATTCCACACATCAAATGAAATAAATCTGTGAGATTTAACAGCAGCTTGATGAATGAACAAATATACTTTTGTGATATTAACAAAGTTAAAATTCACTATTTCTTCCCATGACCTCCCACATATCCTGACAGTTTGTGGCATATTGAGAGGCACACTTTAATCCTTAGAACAACCACACAAAAAATGAAATAAATACATTGAAAGAGTATACTGTGTCATTTAATTAATAAACGTATACAAAATGTAAAAGAGGAAAAGAAAAACAAAGAAGCATTAGATATATTAGAAGACAAATAGAAAAATAGTGAACATGGCAAAAAATTGAATGATTTTTCAAATCAGGACAAGTAAAAGGGGTATGTTCTTACCATTGCTATTCATTGTTGTGCTGCCAGTGCAACTAGGGAAAGAGAAAGAAAATCATCAGATTGGGAAAGAAGCAGCAAAACTGTCTTTAATCTCTGACAACGTAATCCTCTACGTAGAAAATCCAAAGAAATACACTTATAAACACAAATACACACACACATACACACACACCCCAAATCTAGTAAACAAATTCAGCAAGGTCACAGAATAAAAGACCAATATGTTTCCACATATTACCAATACACTAACCAAAAATGAAATTAAGAAAATTATTCCCATCCCAATAGTGTAAAAAGATGTTTTATAATAAATTTAACAAAAGTCCAAGACGTGTACTGAAATCTATGCAACATTGCTGAAAGAAATTAAAGATATAAATAAGTGGAAAGGCATTCCATGATCATGGATTGGAATATTCACTATTATTAAGGTGGTATTTCTCTCCAAATTGATATATAGATTGAATATAATTGTTATAAAAATCCCAAATTTTGGCCGGGCGCGGTGGCTCACGCCTGTAATCCTAGCACTCTGGGAGGCCGAGGCGGGTGGATCGCTCAAGGTCAGGAGTTCGAGACCAGCCTGAGCAAGAGCGAGACCCCGTCTCTACTAAAAAAAAAAATAGAAAAAAATTATATGGACAACTAAAAATATATATATAGAAAAATTAGCCGGGCATAGTGGCGCATGCCTGTAGTCCCAGCTACTCGGGAGGCTGAGGCAGGAGGATCGCTTGAGCCCAGGAGTTTGAGGTTGCTGTGAGCTAGGCTGACGCCACGGCACTCACTCTAGCCTGGGCAACAAAGTGAGACTCTGTCTCAAAAAAAAAAAAAAAAAAAAAAAAAATCCCAAATTTTTTTTGCAAAAACTAATAAGGAAATCTTAAAATTTACATAGAAATACAAAGGACTGAGAATAGCCAAAAAATTTTGAAGAGGAACAAAGTTAGATAACTTATACTTCCCAATATCAGAATTTAGAATAAACTACAATGTTGTCCTAATAAGGAAGACAACATTGTACTTGCCTGAGGATAGTAATATAGAAAAATGCAACAGAACTGAGAATGAAAAATAAACCCTAACACTTATTGTCAATTGATTTTTGATGATGGGGAAAAATCAATTTAATAATAAAATTTTATAATTTTTAAGAAATTGTGCTGAGGAAATTGGACATC
Organism: Eulemur rufifrons; assembly: GCF_041146395.1. NCBI lineage: Eukaryota > Metazoa > Chordata > Mammalia > Primates > Lemuridae > Eulemur > Eulemur rufifrons. The sequence continues at coordinate 84,041,916 of NC_090988.1, read as the reverse complement.
CTCATCTTATACAAAAAGATGAATTTAGACCATTATTCCACATTACTCATAAATATTAACACAAAGTGAATCACATGACCTTACATGAGGCAAAAAGTTTTTACATATGACACTAAAAGTATGATCTATAAAATTTATAAAATAAATAATTGAACTTCATCAACATCAAAAAATTTTGTCACTTCAGGAGTAACCATCAAAGAAAAAAAAAGCCATAGACTAGGAGAAAGTATTTACATGTCATATATCTGATAAATGACTTGCACCCTAAATATATAAAAACCTCTTACAACCTAATAATGAGAAGACAAATAACCCAGTTTAAACACAGGGAATGATTTTGTCTTAGTTCAGGCTGCTATAACAAAATACCATAGACTGGGTGGCTTACATACAATATAAATTTACTTATTATAGTACTAGAGGCTAGAAGTCTGAGATCAGGATGCCAACATGGATGAGTTCTGCTGAGAGCCCTCTTCTGGGTTGCAGACTGACAGCTTTTCATTGTATCCTCTGGCAGGAACAATGAGAGAATTCTAAGCGGTCTCTTTTATAAAAGCACTGATCCCATTCATGAGGGCTCCACTCCCATGACCTAATTATCTCCCAAAGACCCCGCTTATATTAAAACCATGATATAGGGGTTATGATTTCAACATATGAATTTTGAAGCATTCAAACATTCGGTCCTTAACAGATTTGAGTAGACATTTTAACAAAGAAAATATATAGGTGGCCAATAAATACATAAAGAAATACTAAATATCCTTAATCATTAGGGAATGTAAATTAAAATCAATGTGAAATAATACCTTATGTCCACTAGAATGGTTGTAATAAAAAGAGAGACAATAACAAATGTTATAAGGATGTGGACAAACTGGAACCCTCCTATATTGCAGGTAGAAATGCGAAATGATGCAGACACTTTGGAAAAATGGTTTGACATTTTCTTAAAAAGTTAAAAATAAATTTACCATATGGCCTGGTAATTCCAATCATAGAAATCTACACAAGATAAATTAATCTACATAAATTTTTGTATGTGAATGCTCATAGCAATGCTATTCATAATAGCCTCAAACTGGATATTCTCTCAATTAATTCTCTGCTTCCAAATCAAACTGTAGATTGAGACAAAATAACATTTGTTACATAAATTAATATTCTGCACCTTAAGTGTTTAAGTTACTGAGCACTCAAAATGTTTATCTCCATTTTGTTAGATTATGAATCTGGACCCCTACAGGCTTAAATATCATGCCCAGTGTCATATATTTAGTAAGTGGTAAATAAAAAATATAAACCTGGATCTTTGTAGCTCCAAAGTCTGTGGGTGTGTGTGTGCACACACATGCAGCTATGTTTCCCATTATATGACCTATGCGTCAGCAGTAGTGCCACACATCTGAAATATTAGTCAATTTTAATGATTGAAGCTTTTCTTCCTTTTGTCCTAGTTGTGTTTTCTAAAACTTTTGGCCAGCTACAGGAAAGATTTTCATTTCTTAAATCAAACTATATGTTTGGTACTTATAAAAACTTCAGTTCAAAGAGTCCCAGTGGATGGAGGCTAGAAGGGGGTAACATAGAATAATGGACTACAATTCAGATTTGAAATCATATATGATGAGATTATAATCTCAGATTCTCCAGCTCTGAGCACTGTCAATTTAGACATTAATTAAAGTCTTTGAATTGCAGTATCTTCTTGGTAAAGAATAGGAATAATTATACATCTCACCTTGGACTTTGTAAGAATTAAAAAGTCACGTGAAAATTATAAACACAATGCCTATAAGCACTCAATAATATGGAGTGTATTTTCTTTCTTTGCTCATGGTTTACAAGAGAGTTGTTGAGAAGCTGTAGCCCACACATAACTTCAAATATGAAATTTCTTTCATTGTAAATTCTTTAATTGGTTTTCCTTTAAATGCAAGCAAACCCCTCCTTTTCTGCTGCTATGATATTTTAAAAGTTCAATTACTATCATGGATTGAGCACATCTACTGTCTTCATCACTCCTTTGCATTCCAGATTCTTCTCTCCAAACTGTATGAAAGTGATTCCCAATTGGATGATCTGTAGTTACTTCAAAGAAACACATTGAGTGTCCTTACCTCTCCCCTGACAATCTAAGGATCTGATACATTTTCAAAAGAATTTGAAGTGAATAGCAACTGACATAAAATTCTAAATTTTAACTAATAGTTATCACCTCTATGCACTTATACCTAAACACACTTTTATAAAACTAAGTGCATGGTAGCTATCCATTGTGAAACTTACCATGTTGTTTAAAATCCACCACTTTATTACTCAGGGGGGTGAGGTGGGAGGATCCCTTTAACTTAGGCGTTCGAGGCTGCAGTGAGCTATGATCATGCCACTGCGCTCCAGCCTGGGCAACAGAGAAAGACCTTGATTAAAAAAAAAAAAAAAAAAATCCACCACTTTATCTTTCAAAGTTGGTTCTTTTTCAGTAATTTATTTATTTCTCTTAGAAGTACTGCCCTTTTTCCTCTTCTCACTTTCTAATGTCTTTTTTCTTTAATACCTTTTATCCCCTCAGTCACAAAAAGTGACCAAATATTTTCAAAGAATCTGTTAATTTTCACTTCACTGTGTTTCAGATTGCTTTATTCTTTATTCCCACAACCCCACATTGCAAACATTCTTTTCCTAATAAATAATTGGCCATATAATGTTTTTCAGGACCATCAGAGTATCTTTTTCTAATAGGTGATTTCTTGTCACTCATCAGCTCTCTTTTCCTCTTTTGCCTTCTTCTTGCTTGCCCCGAGGATCCTCCCTTTCTGCAGCCTCTTATACTCTCAAACCATACTGCATGTTGACAGAAAATAGTTCATGTTCATCCTGAGACTCTCATGTTATATTGCTTCTTCAGCAGATAGAGTCTAAACTTCAGCCTAACTTTCTGTTAGCTGTTATCTCACTCAACTAAAATTAACTACCACCGTTTGCCATTATTATATCTTCATTCCAGGCAAACCAATATTTATGTCAGACTACTGTTATCTCCATGCTATTCCCATATATCCTTTTTGTATTAGTCTTTTATTGATGTCACAACAAATCATCACAAACTCAGAAGCTTAAACATGCCACATTTATTATCTCATGTTTTCCACGGGTCAGGAGTCTGGGCACAGTTATGTGGACTCTCTGTTTAGGTCTCAGTGGCTGGATGAAGGTGTTGGCAGGGCTGCCATCATCTGAAAGTTGGGATCCTCTTTCAATCTCACTAGTTGTTGCAGGATTTAATATCTTTCTATTTGATTGCCATTTTCTTGCTGGCTGTTGGTAGGGTCTGCTCTCAGCTTTTATAGGATGTTGGAAGTTCACAACATATCTGTTTGCTTTCTTCCTTGAGGCTGACAGAAGTGCATATCTCCCTGGCTTCATCTGCTTTCAGCAAAAGAAAATTCTGCTTGGAAAGTGCTCTCTTGATTGGGTTAATGTCTTAGTCTGTTTTCTGGTGCTATAACAGAATACCTGAGACTGGGCAATTTATAAGTAATAGAAGTTTTTTGGCTTATGGTTCTGGAGACTGGGAAGCCCAAGAGAATGGCAGCAGCATCTGGCAAGGGTTTTTGTGTTGTATTATTCCATGGCAGAAGGCAGAAAGGCAAGCAAGGATGGGTGAGAGACAGAGAGGGCTGAACTCACTTTTATAACAACCCATTCCAGTGATAAAAAACCCAATCCAATGATAACAATGTTAATCCTCTCATGAGGGCAGATCCATCAGGGCTTAATCACCTCTGAACAGTCCTACCTCTTAATACTGTCATAATGACAATTAAATTTCAACATGAGTTTTGGAAGGGACATTCAAACCGTAGCAGTCAGCCACACTCAGATAATCTCTAGTAGATTAAGGTCAACTGAGGGATTTCAATTGCAACTGTAAAATTCCTTCACAGCAGTACCTTGATTAGTAATTGATTGAATAACAAGAGGTTAGAAGTCTTGAAGGGCTATGTCTAGCACCCTGCCCTCTACACTCTTCATTGCCCATCTGAGGTCTGAACAACCTTCAAGGTTCATCTCAAGCCCTATCTACCCCTTGTTGCTTTCTCCAATTTCTTATTTTACAATGAACATTCAGGGTATTTGTAGTTTTTTTAAAAAGTATTTATCTGTATACATAAATGTACTTTTATGTGTGTGGGAATGTGTGACCACCCAACTATATATCCACTAATGCAAACTCTCTCTCTCTCTCTCACATCTTCCAATTTTAATTTTAATGTCCTTGAAGGTACAAAGCAACATTTTTCAAAGTCTCTTTTGCATGAAACTAGTTCTTTGACTATTATGCATCTATCACCCTTACAGGAATAACTCACAGTGTCTAGAATAGTGTTAGACTTTCAGAGAACTGTGCTAACTTTTTCTTTAGTTGGGAAAGGACCTCTAAACCACTAAGACTGAAAGCTTATTGTCATTCTCCCTAATCTACAAACAGCAGAACCTGGAGTAGCCATTCTAGGATGCGAATGAAGCTAAATTGTTAACTAAATTGGGTTGCAGACAATCAGGCAACACTTTCTAAGGGGTTGTCCTACAAATATTGCCAGAGAATTTTAGTCTCAATCAAGAAGCTTACTTAGTAAGCATATATTCAGAGAATGTTCATTTAAGAAATTATCTTCTGAAGAAGTTAAGAGATCTCATGTTCATTTTTTACTTATTCTTGAACTAAAACTTGAAGGCTAATGCTCTTACAAATTATTTCTTCATTTTGGAAGGAGGGGATGGCGTGAGGAAAAAATTTTAGTAGAGAATTCTATTTCTGTATTTTGGAGTGTCAAAATCCATAGGCTGTTTCTTATGCCTGAATCAATAGAATATTTCCTTTCAGAGTGAAGCTACACATAATTTCTAAGACTCTCCCATCAGATTGCATGATGACAAAAACTAGGATTTAATGTTAGATGGGGAATATATGTTTTTATACATGTATATTTTTAAACACACGCATGCAAGGTTCCACACATTTTTAAATGTTCTGATTTCTCTTTTTTAAGAAGACTAAATTATTTTAATAGCTATGATGGCATAATTCCTGGCATTAAACTGGATATATTAAATAAGCAGTGATGAATTAAAAGCACAGTAGAATTTTTGGTGGGTGTGAACTGATGAGTAATCTTAATTAGAGGTAAAATGTACCCATTATTGTTCTGCTATAAATGGAATTTTATATTATGAATTACAGAGATAAAGGCAATGTGAAGTGCAGTGGCATATTAGTCAAAGACTCAGTAAAAGTGAACTAGATGTAGTTTTTTTTGGAAAAAAAAGACAGCACAAACTGTCAGTATCTGATTTACCTCAATTTACCTAAATATAAATGATTTCTAAATTTATTAATTAACCATGTCTTATAATCATCACTTGGATTTATATTATAGTTATTAATAGCTAAAAGTCAATTATATTAATAAAGTGCTATCTACTTTAGTATTCAATTTAAGTTAAAATATTAGAAAACTGCCCATTCTAGCCTAATAATTACACAAAGATAATCAGGAAAATGTATAGTGGTTAGATTCTCCAGTGAAGATTGCATATTAACCAATTATCAGAAAATGAATTCATCAAAGCAGCTATTAGTTTAAGGAGGTAGAGGTAGCGGGTAGGAAGATAAACAATGATAATTTGTTATACTTCTAAGTGATAGCTTCATTTTGGGACTATATTTTACTTTGCTGTATAACTAATTGCTTAGCATGAAGTACTAGCTTGACAACTGACTCAACAGAGCATGTTAGTATACTAGTCCAAGAAAAATGACATAATAGAAAGTCCTGTCCTTTGAGTTGAACATCCTGTAGGAAGAGTACACTCACAAGTACTCAGTATTTATACAAGTTTTGAATATATTATGCAGGAAAATTTAGAACTCTAATGTGAACAAATTGGATAAACTAGATAGATAAATTTCTTGATACGTACAACCTATCAAGTTTGAATTATGAGGAAATAGAAAATATTAACAGATCAATGATGAATAAGGAGATTGAATCAGGAATAAAATGTCTCCCAGAGAAAAGCCCAAGACCCGATGGCTTCATTGCTAAGTTCTACCAAATATTTAAAGATTTAATACCAATTCTGCTCAAACTCATTCACAAAATTTAAGAGGAGGAAATATTTCCAAACTCATTTTACAAGGCCATTATTAACCCAATGTCAAAGCCAGAAAAGGACACTATAAAAAAGAAAAGTACCAGCCACTATCCCTGATGAACATATATGCAAAAATTCTCAACAAAATACTGGCAAATAAAATTCAAAAGCACATTAAAAAAAATTCACCATCGGCCGGGCGCGGTGGCTCACGCCTGTAATCCTAGCACTCTGGGAGGCCGAGGTGGGTGGATTGCTCAAGGTCAGGAGTTCGAGACCAGCCTGAGTGAGACCCCGTCTCTACTAAAAAAAAAAAAAAAAAAAATAGAAAGACATTATATGGACAACTAAAAAAAAAATCTATATAGAAAAAATTAGCCGGGCATAGTGGCGCATGCCTGTAGTCCCAGCTACTCGGGAGGCTGAGGCAGTAGGATCGCTTAAGCCGAGGAGTCTGAGGTTGCTGTGAGCTAAGCTGACGCCACGGCACTCACTCTAGCCTGGGCAACAAAGTAAGACTCTGTCTCAACAAAAAAAAAAAAAAAAAAAAAAAAAAAAAAAAAAAAAATTCACCATCATGAAGTGGGAGTTATCCCAGAGATGCAGAGAGGGTTCAACATATGCAAATCAATAACTGTAATACATCACATCAACAGAATGAAGGACAAAATCCATATGATCATTTCAATAGATGCAGAAAAAGCATTTGACAATATTCAGCCTCCTTTCATGACAAAAAAAATCTTAACAAATTAGGAATAAAAGGAATGTACTTCCATCAATACAGTAAAAGCCACGAATGATAAACCCATAGTTAACATCATATTAAACAGAAAAAAGTTGAAAAATGTTCCTCTAAGATCCAGAACAAGATAAGAATGCCCTTTTGCCACTTCTATTCAACATGGTACTGGAAGTATTAGCCAGAGCAATTAGGCAAGAGGGCAATAAAAGGGATCCAGTTTGGAAAGGAAGACATTAAAATGTCCCTGCTTCAAATAACATGAAAACCCTAAAGACTCTACCAAAAACTTACATGTAGAAAACCCTAAAGATTCTAACAAAAACTGTTAGAATTGATAAGGAAATTCAGTAAAGTCATAGGATACAAAGTCAACATACAAATATCAGTCATGTCTCTATACATTAACAGAGAACTATTCAAAAAAGAAATCAAGAAAACAATTCTATTTGAAATTGCTGCAAAAAATAAATAACATACTATGAAATAAATTTAGCCAAGAAGGTAAAAGGTCTGTACATGGAAAACTATAAATCACTGATAAAATAAATTGACAAAGAGATGAATAAATGGAAAGACATCCTATGCTCATGAATTGGAAGAATTAATATTGTTAAAATATCCATACTACTTAAAGCAATCTACAGATTCAACACCATCCCTATAATATTCCAATGGCAGTCTTCACAGAAATAGAAAAAAATCATAAATTTTGTGTGGAACCAAAAGACCCTGAATATCTAAATCAGTCTTGATCAAAAAGAACAAAACTAGAAGAAATCACAATACCTGACTTCAAAATATACTACAAAATTATAGTAACAAAAACATCATGGCACTAGCGTTAAAACAGACACATAAATCAATGAAACAGAATAGAGTCCAGAAGAAAGTCCATATATTTACAGCCAATTGATTTTTGACAAAGGTGGCAAGGACATACAATAGAGAAAGGACAGTCCATTCAATAAACAGTGTTAGGAAACCTGGATATTCATATGCAAAAGAATGAAATTACACCCTTATCTTACACCATACATAAAATCAACTAAAATGGATTAAACAATCAAATATAAGATTCAACACTATAGAACTACTAGAAGAAAACATAGAAGAAAAGCCCCATGACATTGGTCATGGCAATGATTTTATATATAACCCCCAAAGCACAGGCAACAAATGCAAAAATAGACAAGATGATATTACATCAAATTGAAAAGCTTATATGTAGCAAAGGAAACAATCAGCAGACTGAAGTCACAACTTACAGAATGGGAGAAAATATTTTTAAATTATATATCTAATAAAGGTTAATATCCAAAATATATAAGGAATTCAAACAACTGAATAGCAGGAAAACAAATAACAGATTAAAAAATGGGCAAAGGGCCTGAATAGACAGTTCTCAAAACAAGACACAAATGGCCAACAGGTATATGAAAAAATGCTCAACATCACCAATCATGAAGGAAACGCAAATTAAAATCACAATGAGATACCACTTCATACCTGTTAGAATGGCTATTAACAAAAAGACAAAAGATAACAAGTGTTGGTATAGATGTGGAAAAAAGGGAGCCCTCAAGCACTGTTGATGAGAATGTAAATTAGTATAGCCATTATGGAAAACAGTATGGAGATTTCTCAAAATTTAAAAAGAGAACCACCATATGATCCTGCAATCCCACTACTGGGTATTTATACAAAGGAAATGAAATCAATATATTGAAGAGATATCTGCACCTTCATGTTTATTGGAGCATTATTCCACAATGTCAAGATATGGAATTAACCTAAATGTCCATCAACATCAATGGATGAATGGATAAAGAAAATATTATATATACAGAATGAGAAAAGATTCAGACATTAAAGAATAAAACATGTCTTTTGTGGCAACACGAATGAACCTGGAGGACTTATGTTAAGCAAAATTAGCCAGACAGAAAAACAAATACCACATGATCTAACTTATGTGTGGAATTTCATAAAACTAGAGAGTAGAATGGGCTGGGTTGGTTGGAGGTGTTTAGGGAGATGTCGTTCAAAGGATACAAAATTTTAGTCACATAAAAAGAAAAAGTTAAAGAGCTCTATTGTGCAACATGGGGAATATTGTTAACGACAATATGTTATATTCTCGAAAAATGCTGAGAGTGCATATTAAATGTTCTCACCGCAAATATTATAATTATGTGAAATAATGCATATGTTAAATAGCTATATTTAGTTATTCCACAAAGTATACTTCAACACATTAGATTATTACAACAAATACATATAATTTTATCTATCATATTAAAATACAAAATGTAAAAATTTTGCTTCAAAAGTGTTTCATGTATCAACTCATGTAATCCTTCCAACAGCTATAGTACAGTTTGACAAAGAGGAAAGCAGAGCTTAATTAAGGACTTAAGTCCTCAAATATCAAGTTGGTAGTAAAAGGCTCAGTCTAGTCCTTGATTCCAGAGAGCTTGTGCTTTTCAACATACCACAAAGAGGTCTTAAAAAAGAACGTGAGGAACAACTCCCCAGTTTGACAGGTGTAAAGTTTCCGTTATACAAGATGAGTAAATTCCAGAGATCTGCTGTACAACATTGTGTCTATAGTTAACAATACTATATTTTACACTTAAACATTTGTTGAGGGTAAGATATCATGTTAAATGTTCTTACCAATTAAAAAATAAATAATAATTAAATCTGATGATAAACTATGGAGGTGATTGGTTTCCTCTTTTATATTCTTGTTAAACCAAGAAAATAGTATCTTTTAATCCAAAGACTTTATTTATTCATTTTTTTGATACTTGAATGAACTTGAGGGCACCTGAAACACTCCTTTAGGCTAACTCCTGAAAGCATTGGTAATGGCCCACACTAGGTGAAACAATTCTGTGTCAAGATTTCACATTGTACACACTTTGCCTGATCTTTCCATGCCATGGCAGGTCAATTTTCTAATCACTAACTTTAATTGGGCCTCCTACTAGTAGAAATAGTCTTTTCTTAGGGTGTAGAGATATTTCTGAAGGTTTAAAAAATTATACTTGAGAAAAAAAATGAAAGCCTGGCTATGTAATCATGAAAGAAAATTAGAGAAATTATTCCCAGCCTGATCTTTAGAGCTGACACCCCCCCTGAGATAATAGTGAACTTGTCATTCTTTGTTGGACCAAAGTTGGTACCTTTATGTCATTGATATGTACCTGAAGGCTTTCTAGAACTGGAGATTTTGCATAATATATTACAAGTCTCAATTCTCAACGTGTGACTATAAAAGGCTCAGGTGGCACAGTCTGATGGAACTCTGGTGATGGACATTTTCAGTTGTAACCAGATGCTAAATTATGTTCATGTAGATTGTATTATTACTTTGAGATTTTTCTTTTTTTTTTTTTGAGACAGAGTCTCACTCTGTTGCCCAGGCTAGAGTGAGTGCCATGGCGTCAGCCTAGCTCACAGCAACCTCAAACTCCTGAGCTCAAAGGATCCTCCTGTCTCAGCCTCCCGAGTAGCTGGGACTACAGGCATGCGCCAACATGCCCGGCTAATTTTTTCTATATATATTTTTAGCTGTCCATGTAATTTCTTTCTATTTTTAGTAGAGATGGGGTCTCGCTCTTGCTCAGGCTGGTCTCGAACTCCTGAGTTCAAACGATCCGCCCACCTCGGCCTCCCAGAGTGCTAGGATTACAGGCGTGAGCCACCGCGCCCGGCCGAGATTTTTCTTTAATACATTCTAGGAACAGTGTTCTCAGGAAGTAAATATTTCTAATTTCTACTGAGTTTAACATTGTGAAATGTTTACTCTAAGCTGTTTTGTTTAAACGGAGACATGTAAATCACAGATAAGGAACTGTTGTTAAGTTAAGAACTTCACTTATAATAAATTGCCTAGTTAATTCTTTCTTTCCAATATTTTAAAACTCAGGTTAAACATACTATTATAATAGAATCAAAAAACAATTATGTAAATAGAATATAAGTAACAATCATATTAGCAATTCTTTTACGAAAATAAAATGAAAAGAGCAGTGTATGGAATTTGAAATTAGACAAACTTGTGTGTAAATGTCCTGTGTGAACCTGTAAAAATTTATTAGTTTTTCTTGCCAACAATTTCTTTGTCAATAAAATAGAATTAATAATATCTATGCCATCTTATTATTGTAAAGAATAAAGGAATATATGTATATTTATGTTTATTTAGAATAGTAGATGCTCTTTAGTATGCATTCAGGAAATAATACCTTAATCTTGTTAGTATATGTGGCATATTATAACTTACAAGTATTACTTTTAATTTTAATACATTAATATTTTTCACATTTAATTTCCTCTTTTAACATATAAAGAACCTGAGGCTCTGAGAGATTAGATAATTTTCTCAAGTTTTTGCGTGTAGCAACTTTCTAAATGATGGCATCATATATTCTACAAATACTCTGATTTTCATGCATTATGTAACTTAATCTTCACAACTAAGGAAACTGAAGCACAGACATTAAATCATTTGCTAAGTATCACATAGCTAAAGGGTAATGGGGAAGGACACCTAATTTTAGCCAGATCTCATGCTTTTCATATTACCCCACACTGAACCCCCACACCCTCAAGGACACCGTGCTACATGTCCAGTCTAGTCTCCATTCCTTCTATGCTTTTATTAAACCTCTACCTATACCAAATCACATATTGTTCCTCAAACATACCATATAATTTATATGATATACATAATGTTTTATTCATATCTTGAAATTTTATCTCTACCTTTAATTACGTATCTAGTTTTCTTCCAATCTTGAGTCCATTTTTTTTTAGAGACAGGATCTCAGACCCTCACTGAGGTCAGAGTACAGTGGCCCAATCACAGTTTACTGTAACTTTGAACTCCTGGGCTCAAGCTATCCTCCCACCTCAGCCTCCTGAGTAGCTTGGACTACAAGTGTGCTCCATCATTCCTGTCTAATTTTTTAAAACTTTTTTGTAGAGATGGGGTCTCTCTGTGTTGCTCAGGCTAGTTTCCAACTTCTGGCCTCAAGGGATCCTCCTGCCTCAACCCCCCAAAATGCTGGGGTTATAGGCATGAGCCACTGTACCTGGCCTCTTGGGCACATTTTACTTCTCCTTTGAACTCCTTTAGTAAACTGTCAGGCAAAATTAATCACATCACCTTTTATATTCCTATAGGTCTAATAATATTTATAGCCCTGTATTATAGCTAATGATAAAAATAACTAACCATTTTTTAGAACTATGAGTCTAATCTGAGCATTTTAAATGTTTGCTCATTTAAGTCTCACAACAACCCTGTGAGTTAGATAATATTATTATTATTATCCTATTTTATAGACACAAAACCTGAGGCACAGGGAGCTAAAGTAACTTGACTAATTTCACCTAGCTCAACCTTATCCTTCCTCTTTTCATGTTATGTCTTTTCCATTCACTTACTTTCAACATCTTTCTGTTTTATATTTAAAGTCTGTCATTCATAGACAGCATATATTGGATTTTGCTTATTTGATCCATTCTGGCCATCTCTGGGTTTGAATTAAAATTCTCATAAAAAACAGAAGCTGTTTCTGCTGTGATGGTTGTGGTTTATGGAACAAACTATCATGTCAGCACAGAAACTAAAGAAGCAGGGAGGACTTCACAGGGGAGAGAGAGGCTATGTGATTTTACCCTAGAAGTAAGTGTGAATAAGAAAGTTCGCATGCACATAAGGTCATTAGCATCCCTGACAAAGGAAACAGCAGCTTGTGCAAAGACACAAAGGTCAGCTGATACCAAATGTATAGTGTAGAAGAGACCTTTGCCCCACTTACCTTTATTATAATTCTCTAAGAGCACTTTATGCCCCCAAGTGAAGAGCAAATTTAATCACCATGTTTATAATAAATTAATTCCATGTACTATGTACCTCCCTGGCAGAACCATGATTAATTGGGTTAGCTTTGAACATGTTCATTAAGTTGGATTCATCAGTCTCCCTTTTGAAGATTTGAACTAGAAAAACTGGACATCAGTACTGGAAAATGGTAGTATGCCAAAAGATATATATACTATTTGATGAGAAAATGAACTACAGGTTTATGTAGTTGTTTTGTCCTTATTTACAGAAAACAGTATATTCCTTTCAATATCATTTCTATTTAGGAGCATGGCACTGACTGTTCTAGCCATATAGATCTATTAGGTTTACTGCAGAGATGTTTTCAAAATTCTTATGGTGTCTTTTTTGGCTACCCTAGGAGGATAGTGAAAATTATAGCCTACACAACCGTGGCGAAAATAGTGCGAGTGAATAAAAAAAAAATCAACTCAGTCCTTTCCATTTTCTCTGCACTATCTTAGTGTCATGTCATGAATATATAATCATACCTCACTGATGTAGGGAAATAGCAGGGTGATATGAACTGGGATGGAAATGGATACTAACATGATGTGAGATGGGTTATGTTTTTATGTGTTCTATAAAGTACCATATACAGTTATGAAGTTCCATAAACAATGTCAATACTGGCTTCATATATTCAGTAACTGCTATTCTATTTGAGGCTGGGATTGACCATGTGTCCATATTAGAGGGAAATAATACTAATCCAAAGCAGTTTATCAGGAATGAAGCATACTACAAATCAAAATAGTGAAGAAATGATAGGCTATTTCCTTTACATTAAAAAAATAGTGAAAAGTAAAAAGTATTGAATTATGAGAGAGACTTAAATGGACCACAAGGAATCACGGTGGCTGAAAGCTGATTCAAAATAAATCGAGATAATTAACAGATTGGAGATCTGCAAGCAACAGGTAATTGGATTATCAGTGGATAATTGGTTTCCATGAATGTTTTTAGTATTTGTACATCTGCAATATTTCATTCTTGTCATTTTGTTCTCTAAAAGAATGTCCTCAAAACTCAGTTAATCCCCCATATGATCTCTGTAATTAAGTTATTTTGAAGAGATGGGTACTGCATTTTTATCCTCAGACAACATCCAAAGCCCTCATTTTAATTACAAATGACACTTTATTTCCCCTGCTTTTGTACCAACCCTTTGAGAAGAATGGAGTTCTTTTTTCATTTTCGAGGGAACACAAACCCAAGTTTAATAACTTTGATATTTTAAAATGTTGACCACTGATGTGTATCTTTTTGCTAGTCATGGCAATCAAACATTTCAATTCAAATATCCTTTCATCAGATTTCTAACTTTGCTGTAACTTTGACTGTTGCAATTGTGCAATGAGGGCCTACATGTTGCCCTTTTTTTCTTTTTTTTTTCTTTGTGGTAATGCCCAGACTAAGACAAAGTCATGCCTTTTCTCTTTCTAAGGGATACAGAAAACCACTTCCCTGTGTTGGTGGGAAGAGAAGTTGGCAGTTTTCAGTGCTGTTGTAAAAACTTTAAACAATTCACCTAAAACGTGTAGCAAAATTTCAAACACAGAAAAAGGACACAATAGAACCAAGACCCATCAGGCCCAAAGTCTTGGAAATGAGAAACAACAATTTTGTGAGGGGCCATTAGTTGTAACAGACAGAAGTACCATTTACCATTCTAAGCCTTGGTTCCCAGACCAATGTATTCTGTGAAGAGCAAGCTCAGGCCAGACACTCCAGCTCCCTATCCTGCTTCAACTCTTAATAGCTGTATACTGTTGCATAAATTAATAAACAGATTGATCTGGTGTCTTTACCTATAAAGTGGGGGATACAATTAAACCCTTAAATACTAGATTTGCAAATATGATTAAAAAAGTAATGAAGGTCTCAAGAGTAATGTTTCCTGGCACATGATAGGAACTATACTAGCGTTTATTATTGTTATTGCAGCTAGTAGAATGAGTATAGAATTTGTAAATTAATAGTCAAATTAAATTGTGAGAGCCATTCAGAATTCAAGTAAATGTTATAGTGATATTGTTAAATTTTGTTTCCCTAAAAAACTGGTAAAATATAAAAAGAATGAAAAATTTCATCAAGTTCTATAGGACTAACAAACAGATGTTTTAATATGAGATTAAAGAAAAGTGAAATTTTGTCACATGAAATAGAAGCCAGGATGTGGGTCACAGATTTCAGTGTGGAGAATGATTAATTCAATAGTGTTTAAATTGAACCTAGATATAATAGTGTGGTGTCCCAGTAGTGGCCTCAGAATGCATTAGTTAACAGATTGGCAAATATGACAAGTCATTTATACAACCTCATCTGGTTTAAAATCGATACCCAGGATGGTGTGCCAAACATGTTGGGATACCTTCTTGGATGTTGTTATTTTATCCTTAGTACACAAGAATCTTTTAAATATGAGAAAATTTATAAAAATAGAGTGACAAGACTCAGAACCATAATGTTAATATGTTTATGTTAAGTAATTTGCATATTTGATATTTTATGTATTTGTAGTATTTGAGAAAATTTAGTGTTTAGGTATAAAAATCAGCCTTGTCAATTCAAATCTAAAATATGTAATGGATCAATGGATTTAGAATTGTTATATTAAGTAGAAATCATAGTAAGATTTTATATACAGTATTAGAATATTTTACATTACTTGATGCCATATTTATTAATTTACTCACAAAATTTAAATTCTTCAAAAATTTTTCAAAAAGCTATTCTTCCTAATAGCTACTTAAACAATTGAAATCCTTAAAAAGAAAATTGAGCATATTAAATTTATTTTAAAAAACACTTGAATCCTTTGAAATATTTAAGAAAATTTGATTAAGTAGTACAAATTTTCTTATAAGTAATTGCCAAGATTTTCTATGGTTTTATTAATATCAATAATTAAAAATAGGCCAGGTGCAGTGGCTCATGTCTGTAATCCTAGCACTCTGGGAGGCTGAGGTGGGAGGATCGCTTGAGCTCAGGAGTTCAAGACCAGCCTGAGCAAGAGCGAGACCCTGTCTCTACTAAACATAGAAAATTAGCCAGGCATCCTGGCAGGCACCTGCAGTTCCAGCTACTCAGAAGCTGAGGCAGGAGGATCACTTGAGCCCAGGAGTTTGAGGTTGAAGTGAGCAACAGCTGAGGTTACAGGGAGATTCTGCCTCAAAAAAAAAAAAAAAAAAAAAAGAAAGAAAGAAAGAAAAATTAAAAATAAGATTGGTAAACTGACTTAGGAATCTGGTTCTACAATTTATACAAATGAATTTGAATATTTAAAACTAAATATTAAATTTATAATTTTTGGATATAATCTGGATAATCTTTTCTAAGGGGAAAAATCTTCAAGAAAATTGTGTGTGTGTATATATGTGTTTGTGTGCATTTGTGTCACATTTAATGATCATTATCATCATCAAAAAACTTAGATTATTTATTATCACCAGTATTATTTCTATTCTTTCTTTTTAAGTTATGAGATTTTTCTGAAAATTTAAACTAATTTGAAGATCTTTTGGACTTAAGGGTATTATATCTGGAAATCATGAATTGCATGATAAAAAGGTTTGATTTGTTGACATTTTTGGGGAAGGGATAATATGTATACTTGGAATAACTTCTGGAGTCTAAAAAGACAAATATTAGAGTTGAATTCAAGAGTACCATTGGGGTCTGGAAACTTTTTGCTTGGGCACAGACCTAGAACACAGGAGGCCAGATGAGGATAAAGCTCTCCTGCACATTTGGGGGAAAAATTGTTACAGGAGAATGAGAAAATTTGGACCCCGTTAAACTTCCCACTACTTCTCTTGGGCTTTTCAAGACAAAAGGCATTCCTTTAGGAACTTGGGTGTTTTTTACATTTTAAATATTTCTGTCATTATTTTCTCTTTGTTCCCTAGATTTCAGTAAAATGGCTTTATAATTGGGATCTTAAGGATTTCTGTCCTCAGTTATTACCAAGTATGCAATTTCTGTGTGTCTTTAGAAGGATAAATTGAAGAGAGGCAGTGGCTCCCGGGGAGGAGAACAGGGGAAGGACAAGAGGCTGACATTTACTGAGCGTCTAGCCGGTGCTTTACTTTTGTCATTTTGCAATTTCTCAATAACTCAGTTATCTTGTCACAATTATCCCTGTTTTAAAGATTAAAAAGAAAATAACTAAGAATCAAAGATTGCAACTAAGGTCTCACAGATAGTAAGCAGCAGACTGTGTAGCTAACCCAGGCCTGATGCCAAATTCCTTGTTCTTTCTACAAACAGCAAAGGGAAGCGAACCCCGGTGATAAAGTAAGGTTTGTTTCCCACTAAAAGATTTTCATTTCAGACTTCTATGATCCTCTATTTTGACTTTCTAAAAGAATAGCTTTATGTGACCCTTAAAATCGAATTTATCGGAAGAAATCTATTTGCTTATCCCCGAAATGTATATTATTCTGTTCTATGTCTGTCTGGTTGAATAACTCACTGATTTACAGAAGTCATCTTTTATTCTTAATTTATTTTATGTGTGTATGTTATTTTCCATTTTGTTTTTGTCATGTGGTATTAAATAGTACAGAAACCTTCCTTAATAATTTTCATAAATATATAGAATCAATACCCACGGCCAAATTTATTTGCTTTCACTGAAAGAGAAATGTTAATGTCAAGTATATGTGTTTTCCCCTCAGGATCTGTTTTAATGACCCTATTTTTAGGTAATCCATGACTTTTGAATGCAAACCAAAGGGAATTGCTTTGCCTCACACCGTTTTAACAATCTATTCAGCCAAAAGAGGCCAACAGGAAAACCCAAATTATTGATGCTGGCATTGATTGGGTGTGAGTCTAATTAATATAATGGAATGTCTACGCTTTCTTGGATACTTTTCTTACCGGCTTTTAAGAAGTAGTGTGACTGTTTTCTCAATAAACCACCAACTGGTTTGAGGAAGAGGGGAGATAAAAGCTACCTGTTCCCATTGCTTACTTGGTACCAGACATTTTGATAAATATATTGCATGCATTTTGCTCAATAGATTACATGTTTTAATTCGTTTAGGGGTTATTTGTTTGCTTCTGTGTGTTTCCTTTTAAAAAAAAGTTTTACCCTCAGGATAGCAAGGTGTACCGGAAAGCGAAACAGAGTGGTCTGACGGTCATTTTCTTAACAAAGCCATTTTATTCCCAGTATTAATTCTTCTTGACAATAAGTAGAGATAAAATTAGAGAGATGGTTAGGGCTTTCACTGGCCAGAAGAGCCTAGGGTAGCACGTGGATCTTTCAGGGAAATTGTGTGATTAGAAAGTTGTCATCAGAGTTGCCACTCTCCTGTAGGTATAGCAAGAGCCCTGAGGGCATGTTCAGGTCTTGCAGCAAGAGTAAAATTGCTAAAAATCTTGATGAGGACAGCTATTCATTGATCTTAAAGTTGACCAGGGACCTCTGCAAGACAATCAGAGAACTTATATCATCTTTTCTCTCCTTCTCAACCCTGGTTGTGCTTAAGATGTGGGCACTGAGTCATGTGATAGTGTTGATTCTCATTCTGCACGGACCCACCCTATTATTTTTGCATTCTGAGTCTCCTTCTGGCATTTATTCTTTTATTAAACAACAGTTCACTTAGTGACTACTATATGTCAAGCACACTAACATATTCATAGACAGTTCTCATCTTATTACAGATAATTTCTCCATGTGTTGCCATAGACACAAAAGTCAAATTTAAAACATTTTTATTTCTAAGTCTGTGCCGTAGAGACAGAGTGTTTTGTTAGGGCTATTTCCATAAGCAGTTTCTGTTATAAAAATGCAAATTATAAAAGGTTTAGGAAGTTACCCTAGATTTTGGATGGAGGCAGGGCTCAGTGAATGGAAATGTACTCTTTTACAGATGAAGAAACTGGTGTGGTGAGGTAAGGGGTTTTCTTGGGCTGATACCATTGCTGAGTGTTAGAGATGAAAATAGCCCTCAGGTATCAGATATCTGGGCTCTTAATAACTAATTATAATATTGAAGTTTCCAATGAGACAGAGATGATGCGAATGATTTGATTCCTAAGATTTCATTTTCTTTAGTCTTTAAGTGTTATGAAGGCTGATATCTTAAAGGCTTTGGAGATTTCTTCATTTGTAAATCGCTTACTAGCAATTTCTAGTGAGGTTTTCTAAACCTGTTGAAATCGAGTGTTAGTCTGATATTAGGGGATAGTTTGTTTTTCTAGGGATACACAATTTGTAGTACCCACTATTTCAGGCCTTTTTTCTCAAATGGGTAATATGTATTCTTTGGTAAATGTTTAACGAAGCAATTGAATAATTATCTGCATCCTTTGCAGTGTCTGTATGCTTTAGTGCCTTATACTCAACCACAGTTTGTAAACTGGTAAAACTTAAGTTTAAAAGATGCTATGAATGTATTTATATCTATCTCTGTATATCTAGTTTACCAATTTGTTAGAAAATGCGTCATTTCAATTTATAATCTGGTCAATTTGTCCAATGAAAGAAACACTTAGATTGTGAGAATCAGTTGAACTATTTGTACAAGCAGAAAAAGATAAACAATTTATAATCCTGATCTTTATTTCTTAAAGGAATGAAGAAATGATGATACAAAGTGGGTGCCATTCCCTATTTCTTTATCATCCCACTCAAATGTTTTTGTACAAAACTCCAGGGTCTCCATTTACGTAGACTGTAGTTTTTTTTTCCCTCCCTCTTTTATTATGTGTTCCTTTTCTTGCTCAGTTGCCTTGAGTTAGGCCTTCCAGAAGTATCTGCCAAAATGCTTAATAATTTTCGATGGAACCAGCCAGTTACTTGAGTTCCTGTACAGGGTTAAGACGTGAACTTCAAGTTTGAAGAATGCCCTTGTACTCTTAAATGATAGCTCAGGATTTGATAGACACACAGATTCCCAGAAGAGGAAAATAAACCATTTTGTTGTAATTTTCTCTACTACCACAAGATATTGTCTGTGTAGGAAGAAAGGGATGAAAATACTGCTAAGGGTATTGGAAACAGTTATTAAATAAATGAGTACTAAGAAGAAAATTTTCTTTTGTCTGTCAAAGCCCTCTGAGGGGTGACTGGTGTTGCCCAGTCATTTTGTATCTGACGTTCGAGAAAGACAGAGCTACTCTCTTCAAAGGCTCATGAGAAAAATATCAACTTTGCAACATCTAAAGAGCAGAAGGAGAAGGTAATGATGAGAAAATATTTGTGTTATTTCTTAAATCAAAGAGAAATTTGAAAGTATTAATAAAAGTCTCCCTGGGAAACTAAATCTTATTAATACTAACAGGTTGACAGAATGATTTAGAGTTTTTATTCTATTTCATTTGAAAATGTGAAAGGATAATATCTTAATAGGTAAAGTGATGTAGTTTATGTTTATATAATCCTTTTATGTGTGTGTGTGTTTTCAAATCTAACTCCTAAAAGAGATGTTTTAATTTGCTTCTCTCTGAACATATGCAGATCATTAGAATATATGTAGCCTGACTGAATTATATGGGGAGATTACTGATGGATTTGTTTACAGATAAAGATGTCTTTTATCTCAATAATATACTTTTAGATATTTAGTCTCCATAAAGATATATATTACCATCTGTCTTCCACACAACCAGAGAAAATCATTTGTCCCTTCACCTTTTCTTAACACAAAGCAAGAATGTTTGTATCACATTTGCTAAAGGATAATTTTAAGAAAAAAAATATAGCCATGACTCTTTATATAGAGATAAAGTGAATATATGATAAAAGTTGAGTTAACTTATTATTAAGGAGGAAAATGATAAGATGTTACTAGTTCAAAAGAGAATGCCAGGAACAGAAACATTTTTAAATAAAAAATATTGCAATGAATGTGTAAATAGAGGCAAACTAGCTTCTAACATAGTGAGGGTGGGAAGTCAGTTGAACATTTACTAAAAAGTATTTATTTTCATGTCTATAAAGAAGAATCATTTTGAATTGCCATGAGCTCCCTATGTCTTAAAGAGTTTTCTGTGACTTGTGAATAACTCAGAGTCAGTGAAAGACTAGAATTGAATAACCAGAAAGCATGCATGTTAAAAATACATAGTTTTCCCACTAGAGATCCCCAGTAATCTTTTACACTTATTTTGAGTTTTCTTACGCATGTAATGTTCTACTTGACATGTTGGCTACCCCTCCGATTATTTTCTGCATATTTGTGCCTCTCTCTTGTTCTAGTTAGGTATTGAGATTCTCTGGGGCAAGAACTGTGCCTTGAATTATTGCTGTCTCTTCATTATTCCAAATGTAGTAATAGATGAAAAATGATTACTTATTAAATAGTTGGTGAAATAATTATCAATATTGGGTGCTATTGGTCAACCTCAATGAACACTTTGGTCTTTATGGCATGTGGCCCAATAATTCACAATCAAAAATGTCCTTGGAGGCCTAGAAAAAGATGCTGTTTTTTTTGTTGTTGAATGTAACTGTTTGGTTAATAGTTACATTCTCAGCATTGTTTTGTGTCTATAGTTGATGTTCTTATAGAATTTTATTGATGAGCAGATAGATCTTTTGACCCCAGCTTGGCCTAACCCTCTAAAAAAACATGGATGGAACTATTATCCAGCCAGAAAAAGCTTTATCCAAATACCACTCTATTACTTTGCCCTTTTGGGACTATGTGGCCATAGATAAAGATATTTAATTTTTCTGAAGCTTAGTTTCCTCATTTTTAATTTGAGAGACTACTGTAACCCAGGATTGTTACAAAAATGATAAAACATATATAAAAATTTAGTAAAGAATGCAATAAATACTATTTTCCTTCTTTCCCCTCCTTTAATATTTTAATTTAAAAAAAATCAAAATGAAATATCAAACTCTGTTCAATACAAGTTCAGCTCTGAGATTAGCCTGAATACTCATAAAATGGATTTTTTTTCCTACAGAAGTGCTTGAATCATTTTAGTTTATAAGATTAGTATTCAAGATCACTTTTAATTTGAAACAAAACATGTATTTTAAGGTTAGAACAATTTTTTAAAACTTTAGTTTGCTCCCTAATAATTAGGAAAAGTCTAATTAATTAAAGGGCTTTCTCCCTTTCCACCTGTTAGAAAACAAAAATGTCACAATGTTTCTAGAATACAATTGTTTAGCATCCTATTTCTGTGTCCTTTTTATAATTAGGGGAACTTCAGTCACCCAATTCAGAAAACAGATTAGCCATTGTGTACATATTCCAGAACAGAAAATATCAGTGTTCAGACAGAACACTCAGTATATATGCAGAGTTAGTCTAACACACTCATATTCCTTTCATGAAAATAGAAACTGAAAATCAGTCTCTTCAAAGGTCTAAGTGTATGGAAAGGAGCAGTATGTGATATTTCCCTTGCCAATCCAAAATGAGCACGTGTATTCCCTTTTATGTGCTGTCTCTTAATTTACAGTTTAAAGCAAGCTTTTCAGCTAAACCAGCAAAAAGACAGCATGGGGACCACACACTTTAATGAAATATTAAACCATACTTATTCTTTCAAAAATATAGAAAAACAGAAATGAATCTTACCCCCTTTGTTTGCTGGTATTTTTATGGCAGCTCCACCATTACTTTTATTCCTCAAAAAATTCATCTGCTGAAGAGTGAAAACATCTGCAGCAACTTAAACCATTTATTTGTTAATTATTTGTCAGGATACAGTTTTGTCACCTCATTGTCTCCTCGACATTGCCTACTATTTAAAAACAAAAACAACATAAGCCTAATTAAATGGATATGTCATGTCCCTTGAACAGCGTCTGAGTAATGAGAAATTAAATGCTGATATTCCCATCAATGTGTTCAGAGATTCCTGTGCTTCCATGGAGATTTTAAGGTACACGTTAGGTCATTGTACATGATTCTTCTGTATAGGGTTTTTCAGAGACTCAAAAATCCCCTCTAAGATCACTTGTAGGAAGAGGGGGAAAAGCATCTTCAAATTTTACTGCAGCCAATTCTAATCCTTCAGGATTTGGAGCCCAGAATTCAGTTGACTGTATCATGAATACTTCAGCATTTAGAAATCTTTCTGAAAAGAGTTGAAATAACAACGAGATTGAGGTCTCATACTGGAAAGAGCTGGTCAGAGCTCACATGGCCAACATTATCGATGATTTTGATTTATGCACTGATCAGACGTAAACCAAATCCTGCTTCCTTCTCATCAGTGCTAATTAGCAATTAATAGAGCAGTAGAGAAGTGAATCTACAAGATTCCTTTTCTTTTCTCATAGATCTGATTATAGGTCATGTTCTCTCTTTAGAAAATTTACCCACACTAAAATTATGTTTATTTTTTTTTTTTTTTTATTTTTTTTTTTTGAGACAGAGTCTCACTCTGTTGCCCAGGCTAGAGTGAGTGCCGTGGCGTCAGCCGAGCTCACAGCAACCTCAAACTCCTGAGCTCAAGCGATCCTCCTGTCTCAGCCTCCCGAGTAGCTGGGACTACAGGCATGCACCACCATGCCCGGCTAATTTTTTCTATATATATTTTTAGCTGTCCATATAATTTCTTTCTATTTTTAGTAGAGATGGGGTCTCGCTCTTGCTCAGGCTGGTCTCGAACTCCTGAGCTCAAACGATCCGCCCACCTCGGCCTCCCAGAGTGCTAGGATTACAGGCGTGAGCCACCACGCCCGGCCTAAAATTATGTTTAATACAGAAAAAAATGCCCACATTTCTGAATTAATTACATCACTTATCAGTAAAACCTCAAAAATACTAAGACTGATTTCAGAGAAAGTGCAAATTAGAATAGAGAAAACATTGCATTATCCACTATTTTAAGAGAAGAAATATAGTCCAGATATGTAGCGTGATAAAGAACAAAATGTCATGGTGAGAGATAAACGTGTATTTGAACTGTGAGTCCATCTGTGAGCCCCAACTTATCCAAAACTGAACTCTTTGTCCTGCCTCCTACTTTGCTTCTATTCCAATGTTATTAATAGTAAAGTTTATTACCATCCTTACCCCCAGTTGCTTAGGCAAGATATTTTGAAGCTTTTCTTGATAACTTCCTCATTATTTATAGCCTAACAGCTACTTAGGCTATTTAGTTTACCACCTAAATATCCTTAGAATTTGTTCACTTCTTTTTTTCTACCGCCTTTTTACTTTGGTCTAATCTATGAACATCTCTAGTGTGCTCTGCAGAAATAGACCATAACAGCGCCCTCCCACCTTGGAGCTTTGCTGGCTTTTTAATTAATTCTCAATCATGTAGCTAGAGTGATCTTCAAAATCTGATAATGTCAATCCAGCTTACTGCCTGACTCTGGCACACACACATACACGTGCACACTCACACACACTTGCACACTCTTGAAAACCAGATTGCTTTTAGGAGAAAGTCTCAGATATGGACATGGCTTATTGTTCTCCGAAGAATCTGACCTCTGTTTATTTCTCCCACCTCTAGAATCACCATATCTAAGCCCATACGTTCATCTTTTAACCATCTGGCCTAGAAGAATAGAGGTCTTGCATCAAAATTCCCAGCAAAAGTCCAGAGACTCACTCTGATGGAATGTTATGAATTAATTTAGTGTGTATTTTGTAGCTAGGAATAGATTTACCTTTGCTGAAACTATATGATTTTCTAAACCACAATTATGAACATTTTGGGAAAGGGTGGGTGCCAAGGAGGCAATCCACCAGTGTTTATTACGATAGTATTAACTGAATTTTAATGTGATAAGAATCACCAGGGATGCAAATGCTGATTCATCTGATAGCAGGTAGAGCCTGAGATTCTGCATTTCTAATGAGTTCTCAGGTGATAGTGATGAAGAGAGTCAACACATCTCTAAGTGGTAAGGCATTAGAATGGCTTATCTGCATGTATATTAATAAAGTAGGGTCATTAGAACCTAGGTTTTGGGGACCCAGAATCAACGATTCAAATTCTGAATCTGATCTTTACATTTTGACTGATTTGGGTAAGTTACTTAAATTCTGTAAGCCCCAACTTTGACATCCATTAAATAACATTTCCTACCTTATATGAATGATGTATTAAATGAGATTAAACATGCACAATGCTTCATATAGGCTTTGAAGCCATTAGTAAATGTGACCTGCATATAGTAAGTGTGCAATATTATTATAGTAATACTGGCTTATGAGATAAAACATAGCACAATAGTAAAGATTACTATTCTCAAAGAGGTTATTGTATTCAGAGAAAAAAACATAGCTACATGAAAATCTGTGAGATCTCACTCAACTCAAAAATTCTACTACCAATGACATGAATATATAATTACTAGTAAAATCAATAAAAGTACAAGATACTTATAACTCATATTAGTGGGAACTGAATTAATGAAGTTTAGTCTACATTTCTTTTCAAAGTCTATCAAAAGAAGAAAATTTGAAATACAATTATAATTCTTTTCTAGAGACCAAAAAAGATTTAGTCCCAATTTTTTTATTTGCTTCCAGAATTAATACATAATTTTAAAAACTAATATTTGAATATCGGCCAGCTGAAAGAAATATTTTCATTCTTTTCTTTCAGATATGCTTCGAATATACTGAAATAAGGTACATATACATAAATCTAAATTGAACTTAGATTACAAATTTTAACTTACTTTGGAACAGTAAGTCCTTTTTTGAATTTCATAAGAGAAGCAGACTATGTTAGCTTTGCCTTGTTGAAGCAGATAACTGACAAAAAGATTAGAATGCAAATGTTCCCTTTATTTCCTACAATTACCATTTCTGATTGAACAAAAAGGGCTTATATTATCACTGTATGAACTCATTTCAATTTGGCTCCAAATTGACAATGAAATCTGGGAGCCAACTCACATAAAATTTTTAGCCAAATTTTATTTGAGTTGGAGGGAAAGAGTGTCTGTTACTTTATAGACAAAGATGTCAGGAGGTCTTCTAACTGTTCTCTTTGGGGTTAAATTTGGAATCATATGCTTCAATATTAAGATCATTGAAAATAACAATATTTTACATTTAAATACCTGTGTAATATGTGATAACATATCCATCTTTATGTTAAAATTAAATGCTAAATTCACAAAACATACAAATGGAGTGGGAAACATAGGTATATCATAAATTGTGATGACTATTATAAAAATGAAATGTCTGGAGTAACATTTCTTAATATTCAATGAAAAGGTTTACTATTTTATGCGAAGTAGATGGATGTAATAGACCTGACTTCAAATTCAACCCCAATATTGCTTTGAAAAAAAAAATAATTCATCTAATGAAGATCTGATGGTCTTTGCTGCTTGAATTTTATTGAAGTTTGATTTTAATGCAATTTAGTTTTGGAAGAACATAGGAGAACATTTGAAGATGATAGATGTTTCTGGACCAATCCTATTGCTCTTAGTTGTGACTTTTCTTTATCAACTGAACTATAGGAAAAGACTTCAAAGCAAAAATGGAAGTATTGGGTGGGGATTATAGGATGAGGAGGGATGCTGAGTGAGAGTAGTCTATGTGTTGTGAGGCTAGGGGAATCTAAAAATTAATTTTTTGTTATAGGAGAAAGAATGATAAATTAGATCTATCAATGTGTCTACAAAAAGAAAGAGCTTTTTTTTTTTTATCAGATATACTCTGTGTTTCAAAAGTTGCTTCTTTATTATGTTGCTTATATATATAGGACATGAGAAATACTTATATAAAAAAAGATGATAGTTATCTCTATTTGGTAGAACTTTAAAGGTTAGAGAATTTTTCTTTGCTTTTGGACAGTGATTTTACCCTGGTAAACACTTGGCAATGTCTTGGGGACACTTTTGGTTGGCACAACTGAAAGGTAAAACACAACTGGCATCTAATGGGAAATGTCCAGGGATGCTTCTGGGCATCCTACAATGCACAGGTCAATCCCCAACAGCAAAGGAGTATTTCAACCAAAATGTTGATCGAGCCCAGGTTGAGAAACACTGCTTTAAGATTAGGAAGCATGCAATGCTTTGTTTTTATTTTTTTAATGGGACTAAATGGTAACTTTATCAACTGTGGGAATTCCATTCATGTTTTGTTGTCGTTTTAATTCTGTACATAGTCAGGATGGTCAATTAACTTTTTTCCCCCCGGTATCTAATTTTCTTAATAAGGTCCGCTTATTATAAATAGCCCAAATTGAGATAATAGATTGAATTTTCTTAGAAATTAGTTGAAGCTGGTGTTTAGATTTGGTGTTTTGTAGGGAAAATTGATGTATTATTAGCTCTAGAGTCAGAATGCCTGAGTGTTAATCCTAGCTTTAAATTTCTTTTCTGTGAAATAGGCCTATTTTTGGAAGTACAGTCATCCCCATTATCTGTGGGGAATTGGTTCCAGGACCCTCATGGATACCCAAATCCACTCACCCTCAAGTCCTATTGTTAGCCCTGCTACATCCGTGGATACAAAAAGTCTAGTGCTCTGTATACACAGGTTTAGAAATCCACAAGTTCTACATTTTCAATTTGCACTTGGTTTCACACATGGGAGTTCGACTGTAATTTTTTTTTTTTTTTTCAGAGACTGGGTCTGGTTTTGTCACCCAGGCTGCAGTGCAATAGTGCCATCATAGCTCACTGTAATCTAGGCTCAAAAGATCCTTCCACCTCAGCCACCCTGAGTAGCTAGGACTACAGGCATGTACTACCACACTTAGAACATTTTCAAAAATATATTTATGTATTTATTTAGAGACAGGATCTTGCTCTGTGGCTTAGGGTGGAATACAGTGGCATGATCACAGCTTACTGCAGCCTTGAACTTCTGGGCTGAAGCAATCTTCCTGCCTTGGCCTGCCAGAGCCCTGGGTTTACAGATGTGAGCCATCGTGTTTGGCCTGCCGATTGTATTTATTGAAATAATTCTGCATTTAAGTGGGCCCACACAGTTCAAACCTAAATTGTTCAAGAGTCAACTGTACTTCATAGAGTTATTATAAAGATTACTTGAAATAACTCATGTAAACCAATAAGAATAGAATCTAGCAGAGGGCAAGCACTAAATAAGTGCTAGCTATTTCTAGGAAAGAAACAAAAACAAGAAACACTCTTCCTAATCTTAATCAAAGGTTCTGTTTATCCTCACACATCCCAACATCTTATGTCATTACATGGACGTATGTGCCAGTAAGATGAGTTCTTTCAGCCTCTTACAGGGAAGACGAACTAGGGACCATAAAGCAATATTGGATTTTGTTAAGCATAACTGCAACCAGCAAATTTACTAGATTAGCTTGAACTTTATGTAACTCAGTATTTATTGAAAATTCTTTGCCAAGTTATAATAAAAATTAGAATATATTCTATGTAACTTTCCTTACCAGACTACCTTTTGCTGGGGCTATCGAAGAATATGCTTAACCCCCCTAACACTTGGAAGCCTGTCTAGATATTTTGCTGAGTGCCACTGTGCCCTTTATATCTACATTTCACATTACACTAATACATTAAAATAAAAACCAGTGCTGTTTGTGTCCAAAGATCACCATTTATTCAACAAACATCATCCTGCTAGCTTCTGGAAATACAGAGCCAAGTAAGATAAACTTTGACTTTGAAGCGCACATACCCTGGTTTGGGAGAGAGACACCTACAGAGAAGTTGCAGCACAGTGTGTTAAGAAGTGTGCTAGACACATGAACTTAGTGTAGCTGTGGAAATGCACAACTGGTGAACTACATTAATGTAAATGGATATATCAGACAGCAATTTTAAGCATCTGGAGGGAAGATAAACTCCTGTGGAACTTTTGTTTAATTATCTGAAACATCAAGCTATGGTGGTTAGGGATAGTAGAGATGGGAGTTGATTTCCTAAAGTATATATATTTTACATATTTTACTTTCCATATGGTAGGTATGAAAGACTAAAGCGAGATGTTGTTAGTTATAGAAATTTGTGTTAATATCACTCACCACCAGAATTTTTTTTTTAACGTCATTTAGCTTGCATGTAAGAAAGTATAAACACCTGTGACAGAAGAGTGAAGTTCTGGTTTTCTTTTGCCACATACACATAACCCTGAAGATGTTGGATTTAGCTCTGGAAGCCTCACCTTAAGGATTATAAACAGGTTGAGAAGAAAGAGAGTAAAGATAACAGAGTAAACACAAATAAAGTGATATGGAAATGGTTGATAAAACTCAACGTAAATAGCCCAAGAATAAGAAGTCTTATAAGACAGAATAATAGTTGTTTTAGAATATTATAAAAGATATTAGACTATGGGCCATAATACATGATATATGTGACAGAAGTAAAACTGTTGGGTAAAAGCATTTATTTCATCCTATAAAAAAAGTTAAAGCAAAGTTAAAAATATGAATTGAGCTGTCTTAGAAAGCAGAATGTTCTTCCTCATTGGAGATGTGCACAGGACTGAACACATTTGGTGGGATTACTAGGGAAGGATTCAAACATCATGTGTAGTGATGAAATGTTCTTTTCAATATCAAGAAATTCTGAATTTAAAATGGGAAACTGGATTACTTTGTACTTGACTAAAGTTACTAGTGAAAGGAATTGATTGAATGTTGAATATTATTCTGGGCTATTTTCAAGTATAGAGAAATAAAATTATACCACTGGTGACCCTCAGGTCCGTCACAGAAATGAGATGTCTATCTCATGAGGCTATTACATTCAGAAAAAAAAATTAAATAATGACAATTCAAGAGTGTCTGGCTTCCCTAACTAATGAAAGTTCAGTATCTACTAATTATATTGGTGGCACAGTATGATTGCAAAATATGACTTAATAGCTCTTATGCCGTATTGTAATGAGTCTTTCATTTTGGCTCTCTGCTGTATGCTTTTGAATCTCTTGGGCATATAAAATATGCCATTGCCAAAGGACAAGAAACTCAATGTTCTTGACATGATAGAGGAAAGCAACTGCTTAGGGAACAAAACAATTTAAAAATTCAATTTATTTCAGCAATCATTTATTACTGTTGACTCTGTACTGTTCTCTGTGCTAGATACTGGAAATAACACAAAGATTAATAAAACATGAAACTTGCCCTCAAGGTGCACACTGTCTAGTGGGAAAGTAATAGGCATTAAAAATAACTGATACAGAACAGGGAAAGTGCGTTGGTGAAGTTATGTACAAAAAAACATGAGAATGCATTGAAGAGAATTATCAAATATGCTGGTGGATGGTGCTGACAGTGAAGAGGGAGAGAAATCTAAGAAGAGTAAGAGTAAATTTAGGACCCCTTTCAGCTGGGTCCTAAAATGATATGTAATTCCCCAGGTAAAGACTATGGACACTGTAGAGCAGGCATTATAAACATAGCTAACTATATAAGTGAAAGCATATGAAAGCCTAACACTATTGATGTGATTAAGGCATTGTGTATTTCCATGGTCTCAGTGTTTGTGTCTTCCCCAAATTTATATGTTGCAACATAATTTGCAATGTGTTGATATTAAGAGGTAAGGTTATGGGGAGGTGATTAGGTCAAGAGGGCTTCACCTCAAGAATGGGATTATGCCATTATAAAAGAAACATGAAGGAGCTTGTTCATCTATTCCACTGTGAAAAGGCACAACATCTGTATACCAGACAACATGCACTTACCAGACAGTAAATATGCTGGTGCCTTGACCTTGGACTTCCCAGCCTTCAAAACCATGAGTGATAGATTTTGTTGTTTATAAATTACCTAATCTAAGGTATTTTTTATTAGTAGCCCAAATAAACTAAGACAGATATCTGTTAGCAAAGACTTGGAGGTAGAGCTGTAAAGTTGGGTGGAGCAACAACCAAAGGAAACCAAACCATCAAAGATTTTAAATTTATTTTTCCTGAAGAATTTTTGCCCTAGTGTTATCTACTTCCCACTAGATTGAAATTTTTTTTCTCCATTGCTGCTCCTGGGCTATTAATTCTCTACCCTAACATACTATACTCTCTTGAGATACATACCATTCTGCAGTATTGAACTTCCCACCTACCACACCCATCTATTAATAGTTACACATACTTTCTGTTTTCTAAAACTCAAACTCCGTGATTTATCAAGAACCTCAGCACTTGCTCATGATATTCTACTAAAGCACATATAATTTTGGTAGATTTCATGTCTATAAAAATAATCCTCCCAACCTTTGGCCTCTCACTTTTCTTGATGTTCTGATCTCACCTGTCCACCTTCAAATGCCTTCATTTTAACTTGCTACCTATTGTAAATTTTACTCCTCTAAACATATTACTTCAAACATTCTTAACTGGCCACAAGCTTCTCTTTTCCCATGCACAAAATTAAGTCCAGTACAACCCTTCTTTACTACCTCTACCTGTAGGTACTTCTCATTTTTTCTTTTCAAACTTTTGGCTGTCAAATTTCTTAATTTTTCCATCTACCTGATACATGTTGTTTGGTCCTTCATTTTAAAAACATACTTGAAAATTGACTAACATTTTAGGTTATTGTTCCTAAACAAACACTGAAAGTCATAGTAATTGAATTAATGAAAGCAACTATATATTTTAATTATTCAGTCTTTTCTCACCATAAAGAGTATAGCCCAGCATGGTACGACACTATGAGAAGCAGGAAATTTTTATAAAGACTTATATAAAAATTATTAATATTCAGGGCTTTTATTATAAGCTAGTAAAGTCAACCCATTCTGAAACTTTACTATAGGTTGGTATAATTACAGTTTAATATAGATGGTTAGAAGAATAAAGGTGAACTGAAATTTGTGAAGAGATATTTTCAGTCTTCTGTTCATTGAAGTATTATTCATAATAACCAACATAAGGCATCAACCTAAGTGTTGACTGAATGGATGTATGGATAAAGAAAATGTGGTATATATACACAATGGGAATGCTAGTCAGCCCCCCAAAATAATGAAATCTTGTCATTTAAACCTGGAGGTCATTATGTTAAATGAAATAATCCAGGCACAAGAAGAAAAATACCACGATTTCATTCATATATGGAATGTAAGAAAGTTGATCTCATAAAACTAGAGAGCAAAATGACAGCTACCACGGGTTGGGGTGGTTGGGAAGTTTGGGGAGATGCTATTCAAAGAGTATAAAATTTCCATTAGATAAGAAGAATAACTTCAAGAGATCTAGTGTATGACATGGTGGCTATAGTTAACGATAAATTATATTCTTGAGAATGCTAAGAGAATAGATATAAAGTGTTCTCACTGCAAAAATAATTACTATGGATGTAATGCATATGTTAATTAGCTGATTTATTCTTTAAAAATTTATATATATTTCAAAACAATATGTTTTACATTTTAAATACATACAACTTTTTGCCAATTTAGTCATTTTTTAATTTTAATTTTAATTTTTTTTGTAGAGATGGGGTCTCACTAGGTTGCCCAGACTGGTCTAGAACTCTTGGCCTCAAGTAATCCTCCCACCTTTGCTTCCTGAAGTGCTGAGATTACAGGCATGAGACACTGTGCCTGTCCTTAATTTAGACAAGTAACAACCAAAAAGAGCAGTACCCTAATAAAGTGATGCTTTAGGAAAACCACATTCATTTTTTTCCTACTTTCATATATATATATATATTTTGTTTGTTTGTTTGTTTGTTTAAATAAGAGCAATAGATGACAGAAGATTTGTAAGTAATTTAAGTTGGAAATTCTAAGGGGTAAAGCATTATACTATAGTTTATATGTCAGCATTTATAGTTTTTTAGTGATTAATAAGATATTGACATATTTGAAAACAATGAAATCTTATATTTAATGAAATGTATAAAAATCCACTCATAAAATCTTATGCCATTTCATAGATTTTTAAATAAAATTATAGACTCATAGATAGAAATAGGGCATTCAAAATCATGTACTCTAGTTTTCTCACACTGAAGATAAAAACATTATAATGATATATAAAAAGAGTTACCTATTTTCAAAGAACTGGTTACTAATCTATCAGATTCAGTGTTTTTTGCCTCGTCTGTTGAAGTTGTTGGGAGTTGTTGAGTAATTTACTTCTCTCTTGATATTATATGGAAGAACTGTATTGCAGCAATCTGGTTTTACACTAGAAAGAGCTGGTTTCTTAAACAGAAGTTTCTAAATGTGTTCCAATATGGTAAGAAATTCCTGAAGCCTATTTTATCCTCTCTGTTCCTGATAACTTGCCTTCCTGCCATGTGCTATGAGGCCTATGATTCAAATGAGCTCTATGCAAAATATGGGTACAAAAATAATCCTTGCTTCAGAAAAACCTCCCTACTCACCCCCAACCAGAAGGAAAAAAATGGCCATGGTTTACAGCCTTCCTACAAGTAATATGTTACACTTTATATTAATTCTCTCTTAGCTTCTCCTCAATAATAGGAACCACCAATGCATGAAGAAGGTTATTGTCTAGTATCAAATTTATATTCAACTTTTAGAAAGTGAGACAAACCTATAAACCTAGCTTAACCATAGCCATTTAACAGGAATTCATATTTAGGTTGGCAAGTTGAGATGTACTCAAGGTACAGACATATCTCAGAGATATTTCAAGTTTGGTTCCAATCCACTGCAGTTAAGTGGATATAATAATAAAGCAAACCACATAAATTGTTTGGTTTTCTAGTGCATAAAAAATTTGTTTATACTATACTGTAGTCTATTAAGTATTCAGTAACATTATGTCTAATGAAAAGTCCATGCTTTAATCAAAAATATTTTATTGCTAAAAACTGTTAGCAATCATTTGAGCCTTTAACAAGTCATAATCTTTTTGCTGGTGGAGGGTCTTACCTTAAGGTTGATGGCTGTTGCCTGATCAGGATGGTGGTTATTAAAGATTTTTGTGGCTATGGCAATTTCTTAAAATAAGATGACAACAAAGTTTTCTGCACCAATTGACTATCTTTTTACAAAAGATTTCTCTGTAGCATGCAATGCTGTTTGACAACATTTTACCCACAATTGAACTTCTTTCAAAATTGTAGTTAATCCTTTCAAACCCTGCTGAGGCTTTATCAACTAAGTTTATGTAATATTCTAAATTCTTTGTTGTCATTACAACAATGTTCATAGCATTTACACCAGGAGTAGATTCCATCTCAAGAAACTACTTTTTTGCTTATCCCTAGGAAGCAACTCCTCATCTGTTCAAGTTTTATCATAAGATTGCAGAGATTCAGTCACTTCTAATTCTAGTTATCTTGTTATTTCCACCACAACTGCAGTTACTTCTACCACTCAAGTCTTGAACCCCCAATCAACTTCTTCAAAATTCCTGTTAATGTTGATGTTTTGATCTTCTCCCATGAATCATGAGTGTTCTATTGGCATCTGAATGGCAAATCCTTTCCAGAAGGTTTTCAATTTACTTTGCCCAGATCCATGAGTGGAATCACTATCTTTGGCAGCTATAGCCTTACAAAATGTGTTTCTTAAATAAGTTTTGAAAGTAAAAATGACTTTTTGATCCATGGTCTGCAGAAGGAATGTTATGTTAGTGCACATGAAAATAACATTAATCTCTTTGCACATCTCCATCTGACCCCATGGATGACTAGATGCATTTTCAATGAGCAGAAATATTTTGAAGAAAATCTTTTTTCTGAGCAGTAGGTCTCAAAAGAGGAATTAAAATATTCAGTTAACCATGATGTAATCAAGCATGCCATCATCCAGGCTTTGTTGTTCTATTTATAGAGCACAAGAAAAGTAGATTTAGCATAATTCTTAAGGGTCCTAAGATTTTTGGAATGGTAAATGAACATTGGCTTCAACTTAAACTCACCAGATACATTAGCCCCTGACAAAAGAGTCAAATTTTTATTTGAATATTTCAAGTCAGGCATTGACTTCTCTCTAGCTATCACAGTCTTAAGATGACATTTTCTTTTTTTTCTTTTTTTTTTTTTTGTTGAGACAGAGTCTCACTTTGTTGCCCAGGCTAGAGTGAGTGCCATGGCGTCAGCTTAGCTCACAGCAACCTCAGACTCCTTGGCTTAAGCGATCCTACTGCCTCAGCCTCCCGAGTAGCTGGGACTACAGGCATGCGCCACTATGCCCGGCTAATTTTTTCTATATAGATTTTTAGTTGTCCATATAATGTCTTTCTATTTTTAGTAGAGACGGGGTCTCGCTCTTGCTCAGGCTGGTCTCGAACTCCTGACCTCGAGC
Organism: Eulemur rufifrons; assembly: GCF_041146395.1. Classification (NCBI taxonomy): domain Eukaryota; kingdom Metazoa; phylum Chordata; class Mammalia; order Primates; family Lemuridae; genus Eulemur; species Eulemur rufifrons. The sequence goes on along the minus strand of NC_090988.1, from coordinate 84,006,960 downwards.
GATCCACCCGCCTCAGCCTCCCAGAGTGCTAGGATTACAGGCGTGAGCCACCACGCCCGGCCGACATTTTCTGATAGACAGCTTTTTTGTCTACACTGGAAATCTGTTGTGTGTTTAGCCACCTTCATCAATTCTCTTAGCTAGATCTTCTGGATAACTTGTTTTAGCTTCTACATCAGTACTTGCTGCTTCACCTTGCACTTTTATGTTATGAAGACAGCTTCTGACCTTAAACCTCACGAACCAACCTGTGATAACTTTCAACTTTCTTTCTGCAGCTTCATCACTTCTCTCAAACTTCATAGAATTGAAGAGAGTTAGGGTCTTGCTCTGGATTAGGCTTTGGCTTAAGGAAATCCAGAGCACTGAAACTTTCTCCATATCAGCAATAAAGCTGTTTAACTTTCTTATCATTCATGTATTCTGCAGTGTAGCACTTTTAATTTCCTTCGTACACTTTTCCTTTCCATTTACAATTTGGCAAACTGTTTGGCACAAGACGCTTAGCTTTTGGCTTACCTTGGCTTTTGACATGCCTTCCTCACTAAGCTTAATCACTTCTAGCTTTTGATTTAAAGTGAGAGATGGCCTTTCATTTGAACATTTAGAGACCATTGTAGATTTATTAATTGGCTGAATTTCAATATTTATGAAATTCAATATTGTTTTATCTCAGGGAATAGGGAGGCCTGAGTAGAGGGAGATCAATGAGGGAATGACGACCAGTCAGTGGAGCAGACAGAATACACAGAACATTTATTGATTAAGTTCATTGTTGCATATAGGTGCAGTTTGTGGTGCCCCAAAATAATTACAATAGTACCATCAAAGATTACTGGTCACAGATCACCATAGGATTTATAACAATAATGAAAAAGTTTGAAATATTGTGAGAATTACCAAAATGCGATATAGAGACATGAAGTGAGCACATGTTGGAAAACTGTTGCCTATGGACTCTCTGGACACAGGGTTGCTACAAACCTTTAATTTCTAAAAAATGCAAGATCTGCAAGATAAAATAAAGTAAAGTACAATGAAACAAGATATTCCTGTACCATTTATTTTCCTATTCTCTATTAGCTCTATCTCTAGAATAAATTGTCTATAAAGCTGAAAAGCCTGGTGCCTGGTGAATAGTCAACACTTAACAAGTATCTGATAAAATGAAAATAAAATGAAAAAAAAGTCAGGATTATCTTCTATGATTCTAACATGGAAGGTGAGTTTATATTCTATGAAGAGCCAAACAATAGTACCAATTGAGTCTTGCAGAAGGTCTTTGTCAGTGACTTTGTTATTGATGACTGATGACTTTAATATTAATAGTACTACTTTTTCCTCATCCACCACTACCACTGACTCCCTGGGTTTGATGGGAGAAAAAACTCACTGTGTTAAGGAGCTAAGAGAGGCTGACTCCACCAATTCCTAATAAAATAGACATGAGCAGCATCTAGAGCCATTTCTATGGTCTTTCTGTTTTTGTGTCTCCCTTTATCTTTTGTTTTCTTCATATTGAAATTATCTTTTAAAATATATCAGTTTGAATTTGCGTTTCTCTTCCAAATGACCCTAGAGCTCCTGCTGCATGTTTCAGAATGAAAATCAAATTGACTTCTTTATTATTGTGATTGTGTATAGCTAACCTAGCACATCTGGCTACTGTGGAAAAGAGATAGTCTTGAGATCTATAAATTATCTAAAAAGAAAGCTATGGAGACTCATAATGTGAAAGGACTCACTGTATCCTAGGTCACTGCCTTAAGGGGAAGAACTTGTATTGGAGTCTTTAGCTGAGTGATACAAAATTTTCAAGACCAATTTCCTTCCTTATTATAAATTAGAGGAACAAATCAATTTGAATTTGATTGGAGTAAGTGAAAGTAAGGACCCAAAAGGAAAGGAGGCATTAAGTTTTATTTTTATTCTTTCAGGCTATAGTATAATGACAACATCTGGAAAGTTGAGTGCTAAACATGCATATCATTTTTGGATGAGTCAGCCAGTCTAAAGGAGGATTCATCAGAATGTGGCAATATTTAGTCAATTATTGATGATCCCATGACTTATTTTTTAGAAGTATGTATAAAAGTATGATAAGTACAACCACTGTGTCCTAGACCAAAATTAGTGGAATTGAATGATATTTGACATTTTCTGTTACTGACCTACTTAGTTGTTAAGTAAACATTATGCTTTCCTTCCCAGTATAAATTTCTTCTTCTCTTGGCTTGTCATAGAAAGGTGATTTCACCATTGGTTTACTGTGGAGCATGTGGCTGAGGACTAAGATAATTAATGAAATACTATCTTGAGTATTATTGGTTCAAACATAAGCATGTACCTCAATGGAGGCAAATGAGATACAAGATGCATCCTGGGGAATTTTTTTTAGAAGGAATTTTCCTCAATCTTTAAGCTCTCCCTTTTTCTATAGACTTACAGGAGGAGCTCGTATCCAGGGATTATTGATAGTCATCTTGTTACCCAAAGGGATGCTTTTCTTAGAATGATACTAATACCATAGATGGCAGAGCAGAGAGGTTGAAATATTGAAAAATTTAGTACTGATTAATGAATCCAACAAATACACTTGATCTGCTTCTGGCCACTGAAATTATAAGGGATAATATATCATGTTTATTAAACAGGCTTGAGTTCAGTCTTTTGTTATGTGCATCATAAAGTGCTAACTGCCAGAATATACATTTAAAATATGTGACATAACTAAATAGAAATGAGGCTTTTTAATAGAACATTCTTCCAAAGGTACTGCTAACCTTTTTCATGAACTTAAGAATCATAATCTGGGCTTCATTCTTTAGTTTACGTCTTAAAAACCTATATATCTATTTAGAATAAACACAAAACTCCTTCAATTTAAGGAAAATATTAATCAGGAGTGATAATATACAATAAAGAATGAAAATTCTACACATTCTGCTGTATCATTAGCCATAATATACATATATAAGTATTAATAAAACTTTTAGGACACAATTTAGGAACTCTATAAATAAGGAGAATTGGCCCTTTGGCTTTCAAATACTAGCTACTCTTCAATTATTGTGAAATCAAGGTTTTCCTTTTTGTGTCTTTACTGCTTTTCATCTCTTTGGGTTCTGTGCTGTAATATCATGACATGGGGGGTCTCACAAACTTCCTTTAGCCAGAAGAATAACTTCCTAATTAGAATCTAAGTTATTTTCATAAGAACATGGTGCAGACCTGGCCTTACCATGGTGGGGTCCTAAAGGATAAACAATAGAAGGCACTGCATAGAGGCAGCCTGTCATGTGTGTTCCACAGGTATACTCTCAATATCCCTAGTTAGCCTGCCCAAAGACACTAGCTAGACCAAAATCTGTGATAGATGCCAGCTAACCCATTTACCCAAAAATGAAAACCAACCAAGATTCATTGTTCCCAGTTTGTCTGAACTTTTCTCCTTCTCATCTCTACCTTCTTTCTTATCAGTCCTGCTTTTTCCTTTGTTCCCTGAAAATAATCCAAAGGCATTTTTTTCACATATATGTATAATATAAACTTTGTGCAACAGCCAAATAATATCTCTAATATTTCTGAGTTATTCTTTAATGACTAAATAGTTCTGTGCTATTCTTTGAAAGGTCTAAGCTGAAAATATATTTCCATTTCTTCCCTCACACTGCTCAGAAATATAAATTATTATGAGCCCTCTGTACTTTGGGCTTAAGTATTCAGGACTCTTGTTTAAAATTATTGTCCACCTTCTCCTGTGAGAGTTTCATGCCTTACATTGCTGTATCTCAGTCACTTAGAGAAGGTCACTCCTTCTAGTCTATCTAATACCATGAAAAATTTCACGCTCATACTGCTCTGCAAAGGCCATATTCTACTTTGATTTGTGCTCCATGCCCCACACCTATCTGCCCCAATGATTCTTTCAAACCCTTAACTGTGGTCATCAGAACACTTTTAAGAATTCTTTTTTCTCTGAGTCTTTCTAATCTCTCTTTCTTAACTGAAATTTTGGCTAATCACCAAACACACCATCTTTCCTGAAGCCCTCTCAAGTGGGAGGGGTTTTCCTTCCTCTCTCAAATTTCTATAAGGTGAACTGTGGCAACTATCCCCCCTGCCTACTTATTATTAAAGTTTCCTGTCTGAGTCATTTTGAGTTGTTACAACAAAGTGCTATATCCTGAGTGGCTTATAAATTTATCTCATGCAGTATTAGAGGCTGAGTGGAAGCATGGTTGGGTTCTGCTGAGGACCTTCTTCTGGGTTGCAGACTGCAATCTTCTCCTTGGATCCTCACATGGTGGAAAAAGAGAACTTTCTGAGTTCCCATTTTAAGGGCACCAATCGCATTTATGATGTCTCCACTGTCATGACCTATTACCTCCCAAAGACCCTATCTCTTAATACTATCGTATTGAAGGTTAGGACTTTAGCATATGAATATTGTGGGGACTCACACCTTTAGTTTATTTTATTCATCACTCACTTATTTTTCTTCCCTTAAAAAAAACAAAACCTCCTTTGAATTTCATGTTATTCTGTCACTTAATTTGGGAGCTAACATCTCTAGAATTCCCAATTACTCTCACGCAGTTGCTGTAGAATTTGGCTTTTGGCTAACAGAACTGTGGATGATTCTCCAGCATTTTCTTCAGTAAATTTAATGTATTTAACATATTTATATTCATTGCCTATCTAATACACTAGATTCTTAATATCTTGGCTTTCTAACCTCTTATAATCTTTCTTCCATACCGCTTTAACTACCCACTCTCTGCTCACTCCCAGACTGTGATATAACATGAAATGTTCATCTTTTAAAATCTTAGCTACAGACCAATACTTCCTATTCTTCCTGCTTGCTTTTTCTGCTCAAACTACAATATTTTTTTTACTTTTGTGAGACCTTCAAACAATTATTATTACCTCAATTTTGTGTTGTTTTTGTTTTCTTTACATTAATGGTATGGTACCATTCTCTCATCTTCTCTCTTATCTTAATTTATTTTGATCCTATGGTCTATCTTGATCATAATCCTTGGGTTCTCCTAGGCACTTGTTCTCTCACACTTCATGTGAATTCTATTAGGATATGCCTTTAATTTTATTTTCAAAATATATGTAAAATATGATTACTTCTCACCACCACCTGCTACAACCCTATTCCAAGACTCCATAATTTTACACCTGAGTTATTTTTATAGCCTCTGAAATGATATTTCTACTTCTACTCTTTTGTTTCCCTCTCCCCAAGGCAATTCTCAACATAGTCACCTGTGGGTGTCTGTGTATGTGTGTGTTTTAATTAAAAAAATACCTTCTAACTGTTTCCTTCTCACTCTCAATGAATTACAGTTTTATCTACATCCTACAAAGCTTTCCACGATCTTATTTTACATAATCTTATCTGTGGCTTCTTCTTTGCTGTTATCCATTACTACTTTCTTCTCTAGCCATACTGATGTTTTGTTTTGTTTTGTTTTCCTCAGTTTTTCCAGATACACTTGCTCCTCAGGGCTTTTGCATTTGCTGTTCCCTCTATTGGGAATGCTCCTCTTCCAGATAGGCCCAAATGTTACTTACATGCCTCTTTCAGGTTTTGGCTAAAGTTCAATGATACAATGAGACCTACCTTTAAATTGATACTCCCTTCCCAAATTCTGTCTACCTTGTTGTATTAGTCTTCTCTGGCTTCTGTAACCATATACAACAGACTGGGTGGCTTAAACAACAGAAATTTGTTTTCTCACAAGTCTGAAGGCTGGGAAGTCCACTGTAGGCTGGGAAGTCCAAGATCCAGGCTCTTGATGATTTGGTTCATGGTGAAGGCTCTCTTTCTGGTTGCATTTTTGCTATTCTTACTGTCTCTACATGGCGTTTCCTCAGTGTCTGCAGGCCGAGGGAGACAGAGAAAGAGAGCACGAGCACGTGAGTGAGTGCTTTATATTGTATCCCCCTCTGCAGTACTCAACAATTTATGGCCTATTTCATGTTTGTTTTTTGACTCCTTCCCTCTTATGCATCCTGCCGCTGGAATATCAACTTTGATTTTTGTTTTGTTCACTGATTGATCTCCAGAGCCAAGAGGAATTCATGTCCTAGAGAAAACACTCAAGAAATTGCTAAGTGAATGAATAACCTCTTCTTGTTCAACAGGCTTTCCACCCTTACCACTCTCTTTCTTTGGCATGCTTGCCTGTGAAAAAACACCTTTGTTGAATATATTTTGAAAAAAATAAAAATAAATTTTATTTAAAGAGGTTAAGATAAACTAATAGAAGAGAATCTGTATATAATCTTATTCTCAGATGTCCCATTTCTAAAAGGCTCTTGTGGTTATTCTTGGATAGTTTTTATATCCCTTGATGCTTCTAGGAAAACTTACCAAGGAAAGAAAACTAAAATAGACTTTATATAAAGTCTGCAACCATGAATCTTTACAATAGTGCATGCTCTGAATTCTAAAAGGCTTTCTGGAAAGATTTTTATATTCTTCAAAACAAGTATTATTAAGCATTAATTGCAAGAAATAAAAATGCACCATACTATTTTATTAAAGCAACTTAGGCATGATAAGTTATGAAAATATCTTACTTGTCACTAATATGTATTTCATTTATTATAATAAAGATTTTATAAATTTATTTTCTATTTAATATTTGAAGTTTTTAATTATATTTGAAATGAAACTAGTTTAAAGAGTTTGATTTTATTAGTTCTCATTCATTGGTTCTCCGTGATGTATGTATTTTATCCCTTACATGATTAAAATTACTATAAATAGTATAAAAATAATTTATAGAACCTAAAGTATAATTATGTGACTCTTAATTGGCAGTTTACTCAATGGCTTTCTCAGAAAAGAATGGCATGGGCATTTGGTGCTGATAGTATATAGCAAATATTCAGTGAGTTACTCCAAGGTGACATTGAATAGTGGGTTAAGTGAGAGAATTTTGGAGGTAGATAGACCTGTATTCAAATTCAGGCTTTCACTAATGTTAGTTGTGTGACCTGGTGTTAGTTGCTTAACTTACTACTATTCTATTTTTTCTCATCTGTAAATTAAAAGTATTATTAATATCTAGCTTATGAAATTGCTTTGACTCAAAAATGTTTACTGATAATATATTCCACACTCTTCTTAAGGTAAGGAATATTGTGAAGATTGGATATTTGTGAAACACTGGTAAGTGTCTCATAAATGTGAGCTATTATATCATTTTAATTTTGACACCCAAAGACTAGATGTGGGAACTATTAATTGAAAGAAACTTATATTTACATCATACTTTATTATTCCTCTCATTAAAACATATTTTTATAAAACTTACATTTGGTCTTTGGCCATTTCCAATATGCTTTCATTTTTATTATTTATGTGGTTCTTAGTTATTTTACAATTTAATTAAATTGATGATCCCTAGTTATATGTTTAAATTAAAATTTATAATGTACTACATAAAGAAAAAATATCTTCTGAGTGACTGTTAGTTATTAAAAAAAAATACCCAAATTATAGGTGATAATTTTGTTTGAAATTTTCTTGACTTTAAAAGTATAAAAGCCAGCTTTATTTCAGAAAAAAAAAGAAATGTAATTTAGAAAATTTATAGACAATGTTCTAGGGAAACCAATAGCTTTGTTTTGGCTCCAAATATACATTTCAGAGCATAGTATCAACATTTAGGCCATAGTAGTTGAATTTCTGTTATTTTTCATTATTAAACAAGCCTGAGTATAGACCCAAGTCTATCCCAGAACAATGTTAGTTTGTTTTTTTTCTTTTCTTTTTTTTTTAATTTTTTGAGATCTTGAATTAGGTCACACTGAAGAAAATGAATTAAGATTGGAAGATCATTTGGGATGGATAGTGCTTTGTTCAGTGAAACATCTAATCAATGTTCGCTGTCTCACAGGATAGACTTTGTTATTCATTACCTACTGCTAACAGATGGCTGCCATGGTCCTCAACTGGAGAGAGAGTGGGAGGCATATCTCAGTCCATTGCTCCAAAGCCATAATATGTTTCCAGGCAAAACTACTGTCCTATTTGGCATCGCTCCATCTGAGTGCAGGAGAAACTGGTCAGAGAAGACAGAAATCTATGGGTTAGAGGTTAGGTGGGCTAGTAAGTCCCAAAAAAATGCATGTTTGGAGACTTAGAGATTGCAGTTATAATTCTGGCTACTTACAAAACTTAAAGCCAGAAATTAAGCTACCTATAGTTAAGAAAATAACTACACTGAGGATAATTTATTAAAAATACTTTGTCAGAGAAAATTTGGTAACTGACAGATACTGAAACAACATATTAGAGAAAAGAGATTTAAAAGAATAAAATTTGTATTAGAGCATGCAATATTATTAATTTCAATGGAAATATTCTCTGAAATATCCCTAGAGATTATTCAAGGATTAGACTACAGAATCCTGTTAAATTAGGCTGTGCACATACACACAGGCTTACAAATGTAAGAGAGTAGAAAATATCTGGGTTGAGCTTATGCAGCTAATCTTACTAGAAGGATGAGAATGACAATTAAGTACATTTATGGTAGATATTACAGTGCCTTTTTACATTAATTATTTCATTTAATCCTTCAGACATCCTTGGAAGTATTAGTTACTTTAATCTTTAATATTTCAGATGAGAGATTATATAAATTCTAAAAGTCACACAATTCACAGGTGTTGGAGCTGGGACTCAAACTTTCACCTTTGGCCATTTAAACGATGGTCTCATTTCTCTAAATTTCAGAATCAAAATCGATATTTCTTTCACTGGAATGATATTTTACTTTTCCTGCAGAAGTATGGCTGTCACATTTTACTGGCCCTTCCACAATTCATTTTGAGGTAATTCATTCCAAAGAAGGAACAATATAGAAATTCATGAAAGACTTAGGGAGAGTTTCTTAATGTAAAAGACATGTTCACACTTTTCCACACTGGAGAGAAACCATAAAAGGTTGTAGCAAAGGGAAACAAGGAAAGCCACAAATAGCCTTCCCATAGGCTTTCACTTATTTTAGTCCCTGCTTTCTCATCTTTACTTTTTTCACCTGTTTGGGACTTTATTGCTGCCTGAGGAAGGAAACTATCATCTGATTCCTCCAATTAGAGTTTTTACTGATAATTCTAATTGGAGGAATGTTGTTACTGATTTAATAAATGATCCCTTTGATTGTTAAAGTAGAAGACTATGAGACAGACTGACACTGGATGCAGGGACTTGAAGATTGGGTGCAGGTGTTAAAATAAACAACCCTTAATCAGAAGCTACCTAAGGGGGCTGTTAATGGTAGGCAAGAACTGACTTCAACCAGCTTGTCAGCTATCTATTACATGAACTCTGGCCAATTACAATATCATTTACATTGTGGTTTTAAAACTTCTTTGCCCCTGAAATCACCACGACAGTTCTGAGACAACCACAGAAAGTATGAAAATAGGAGAGAACACAATTCTGGGAATTACTACCTAAATTCTTAGTAAAAAGCAACTTCTTAGCCTTGAATATTCCTCCCTTCAATATTGAGACTCCAAAAGACCAAAAGCCACTTTCTCCTAGTGCAGCTGCTCTTTTCAATCCTGCCTGCTCTCTGTCTCCTAAGAGTGTACTTTTGCTTTCAATAAAAACAGCTGTCATTTGACTGGCTTACGTGGTGCATCCTGAAATTCTTTTCTCCTGAAGAATCCCAAGAACCTGGAAAAGCCTCCACCTGGAGGCCACTAACATGATGATTCTGAACACTGGTAAAGGAGAAAATAAAACTATATAAAATGTATTGTATACTTAAAACAGAAAACCAAAGAAAAGAAACAAAATTTATACAGCCGGGAAGCAGGGAGGGAATCTCAATGGAAAGAGAACAGAATATTAATAGTAGCTTTTTTCATTAAGGAATTTGACAATTTTATGATTAAATTTAAATTATTTTTCTACATTATTCAAGTTTGTTCTGTGCATGTTCTAGTACATTTATGTAAGAAAACTAATAATTCCACTCAAAAAGGCCAGATAGAAATGAAACAACTTAGTTCTCCTTATGCCTGAGAAATCATAGACAAGGCATCCCAATAAGAAAAAAAAATCATTATTTCTATTTGCCTCTTTTGTATTAACAACACCTAGAAGCAAGAAAAAGTGAGAAGACTGAATTTTTAATTTATGAGTTATGACTACTTGAATATTATTAAAAGCCACCTACTTTGAATCATTTTTTCTTTCCTGGGAACAGAACCAAAGATGTTTTTTAAAAGTCATAATATCTTTCTACATAAAACATAGTCTGACATTTTTAAAAAAATGAAGGAAGGTTTTTAACATTTAGGGGGCTTTTTTCCCCTAACTAATGCAAAGGAAAATTTAAAAATACAAAATAATTATACAGATAAAATTTGATGAGAATAGTCATTTAGGAAATGTGCTCAGACAGAATCAAATCAATATTACTGAATCTCCTGTGAAGAGTTTTAAATATTACTTTCTATTCCTCCTAGGGTTAGGTTATTGATTACAAAAATTGCTCCCAAACCTCCATTCTGAATAATTACACTCTGACTTGCTTGTCTTTTTACCTCCAGTACTATGAAAATTACAGCATTCTGATCAATAAGGACATAAAATAAAAGGAACAGAATCAGTGATTTCTGTCTTTCTCTGGCACTTCACATTTTTGTAAACACAAATACTTCTCTGGAATTACTTTCCTCTGAGGGTTGCATTTTTGCAAGCTTTTTTGAAATGAGAAAGACTGGATAAGTTTTTGTTTTGTTTTGTTTATTTTCATTATCACAACCAATTGGGCTGTCAGCTATACATACTGATATTCATCCCTCCGATAGCTTCATGAAATAAGAAGCAAATTTTGCCTGTAGTTAGGAAATATTAACAAAACCAATTTGATTAGCATTGCCACTTAAAGTCAAGACAAGCACTTAAAATCAGTAAGCATTCATATTATTGATTCAAATTAGTTTAGCTTAGTTTCATTTTTTTATTGCTAATGTGCCAGGTTGATCTTAGTTGTTTTGGGTGTTAATTAAGGCAAACTTTATTTTAGCTAAATATAAAAACTCAGATCATTTTAGTAACTCCTAAAGATAATATGAAAGAAACTCAACCATACTTCCTGGATATAGGTATAGGTAGAGAGTAATAGATAAGAGTTAAATTTGTGTTTCTGTTTAAGGTTCTCTAAATTGTTAGCAAACCAAAACAAAACAACAAATGCATTAACCTAACCCACAATAGGTCCATGAAAAATAAAGTCATCTATTAGAACTTTATTAGGAACCTGGGTTCTAAAACCAGCTGCACATGGGTTTGAATCCCATTTCCACTGCTTGTGGGTTGTGCCACTTAAGCCAAGATGTTTAAATCTCTCCAAGATTTAGTCTTATTCTCTATACAATATGATGACATTAATACAGATGAAACTGTTACGCTAATTAGTTAATTTTCTCTCTGTAAAGTGACTAGCAGAATATATGACACATAGTAAGAATTCAACAAATGTTAACTATTTGTTTTGTAATTATTATTATTGTTACCAAAAGTTCAGCACTTGTTCCAGAGGCCTCATCAGAAGAATGAGGACCATTGGTTTGAGGAGAAGGAAAGAGACGTTTATTTATTTGTTGGCAAATAAGGAGGTTGGTAGACTACAGCCTCAAAGTACCAGTGTCCTGCCTCTGAGCAGAAGTATAGAGCTTTTAAAGGTTCTGATTAATCCCATAATCCCATTTTTGGCTAAAACAATCTTGTGACCTCTGCCGGGGAAAGTCCCTGGAGCCATCTCCCGTGGTACACACTCCTATTCCTCCCAACCGTAGGCCTGAGGCAGGGATGTGGGTTTTAGTTTTCAAAAAGGGTGAAAGGGTTTTGAAGGAATAGAAAACATTTCTACCCTTTTTCAGGCCGTTTTCTCTGTACACTATTAAATAGTCCACAGTAGCTGTCAGCTATCTTAATAAGGGAATGCTCCAAATAAGTGGAACTTACCTCAGTACCCCATAGATAATAAGCTTTTGTAGAATGGATGAACAATGATGATTCAATAGAAAGAAATAATATAGGGAAAAGAGTAGTAGTAAAGCCCACCTCCTTTGTCTATCTTATCACCTTCTTCTAAGCTTAGAAATCCACTTAGCTCAGCATAAAAATACCTTTAGTTTTTTTAATGCTGATTACTAATGTTGATTTTGCTGCAGCCTAGGATATTATCAATTGCCTTAAGCTATATGGTTTCCAAATGCTAACCTTTTATGAAACTGTCATGCCCCTAAGGACCTTTCCCGTAAGTGTTTGATTCCATGGACTACATTCAGTTAGGTAATAAGATGGAAGTTACACTTGCTTATTGACTTCCCAAAATTTTTTTGAGAAAGGACAGTGTGAGCTTCCCATGAAATATTGGAGGGCAGAAGGAGAAGTGAAAAACCATGTACTAGGCACCCAGAAATTCAACTCCTTTCTGAATTTTTTTTCCTAGAATGCCCCTCTGGTACTCAACTTTCTTTCTTGTCACAACAGTGTAGTTTGCTTTAAGATAGGGTTGGAGGATCTGGTATCTATTAATAGAAAATTATAATAATTCAAGAAAGTACAAGATAGGGCATATTTCCTGCCCCATCCTTTACCCCCTTTTCATTTTCAGGGGGTGTTGTATAAGTTGCTTTATTTTGAATGACAAAATTATGCTGGGGAACATGTATTTGTGAAAAACAAATTCAATCAATGCTTGTTCTAGGATGCTTATAGAATCCACCTGACATAATCAAGGTAACAAGTAAAAAAAATATGGAGGAGAAAATTTAAATCAGATTTATTCTGGATTATTCAGGATTATTCCCAGGGATTGATCTCACAATTGCAAGGATAGACAGCAACTGTAGAGAGGTTTTCTATAGATCTTCTTATAAATAACAGTACAGTAAGTGGTTGCATTGTAGATCTCACAAGTGTAACTATACATAATAAGGGAAAAAAATATATCTCTTCTAATGTATGTACCTGTGGCATGGCCTAAAAGTTGCAGTTATGGAAACATATAACATGCAAAATTTCATAAAATGTGCATGAAAGTGAAAATGATGTGTTCTAAAAACTTCAGTGACTCAAAAAGTAGACCTAGTAAGGACCCATACATTAATGTTGAAGAGGGCCAAGGAAGAGTTTTAATAAAAAAAAATTTGTGAAATAGTTTTAAAATAGCAATATTTGTAAATTACTATGCTGCTTTATGACATGAAATTTCATGTATCATATATAATGAATAAATTAATTATCTTAAATATATGATTTTTAAAAAAGTGATATACAAACATGTCAATAAAATATTAAAAAAAAATTCTCTTGGCCAGGTGCAGTGGCTCACATCTGTAATCCTAGCAGTCTGGGAGGATAGCTTGAGCTCAGGAGTTCGAGACTAGCCTGAGCCTTGAGCAAGAGTGAGATTCCATCTCTACTAAAAATAGAAAAAATTAGCCAAGCCAGGTGGCACATACCTGTAGTCCCAGCTACCTGGGAGGCTGAGGCTGGAGGATCATTTGAGCCCAGGAGTTTGAGGTTGCTATGAACTAGGCTGATGCCAGGCACTCTACCCTGGGCAACAAAGCGAGACTCTGTCTCAAAAAAAAAAAAAAAAAATTCTTACTGGTTGTATGGGGGATATTGCCTTATATTCATGTTTATGTTATAGTTAGGCATGCAGGGTAATTTATTTTTCTTATTACTTGCATCTTTGAGTTTTCTGCAGAGTGATGCAATCTCTTTATTTTTAGTTAGAAAGAGAGTGTGTGTGTATATGTGTGTGGGGGGTGGGGTGGGGGGAGATCTAGGGGTGTAGAGAACAGTCAAAAATGTCCATGGCATGGAAAGTGGTAAATCCAGACAAATCATGGATTCTTTCCCATTTTTTTTTTCTATTTCTTTCTTTGGTAGCTTAATTTAATTACTTCAAATTGAAGCTACACCCATGGCTTACTCATCAGAACTTATAATGCAGGAATATTTGTGTGTGGAAGAGGAATATAAATATCTAATAATCCACATATTTTCTTGTTCTCAAATATTGCAAGAAGGCAAGGAAAGTGTTGTGGAATGAAATAAATATAGAAGTTTCACAAATATAAAAAAAGACAGCAATAAATCGCTTTTCTAAACAATGATTTAAGTGTTGAGGACTAAAAACAACTTTTGTTAACAGCTATAAAATAATGTTTGCTCTGGTGAAAGGCAACGGCAAATTTAGATATTTAAAATATTTAACAGTCTTTAGCAAGTCTTTTACAATAAAAATACTTTTATTTTTGATTTTGACAGAAAAAATTTGTACAAGTTTTAGAAAATCTTGTACCCGACTAATTCCTAAAGTCAAATCTGAAACACACTTTTTTTAATAAATAGAAAACTTCAGGCATTAAAAAAATGTATTCTAATTGAGGTAGTGTATATAGAACACTTTGAAAGAGAATGCCATTAAAAAAAATCCACACTACTTTAAGTAGACTTTATTTTAAAAGTCTTACCCAATGTAACTGTAAACTTTGAATGGTGAGGAAATTAAAATATTTGATTCCTCTTTTGAAAAAAAATCTTTATTGTGTTTTCATTTTTGAGCCATATTGTACAATAACCAAAAAGCAAAGGCACAGACACTTCTAATTGTAGCTAGACTTGGTGCTCTGGCAATAAAACTGAGACTATTACCTCTTTGACACCATGTCTGATTGTCTTCCATGGCGATTAGACTAAACTCCTGGAGTCAGATAGTTATGACAGTTTAATGCTGGGAGACTCAACGAATGGCTATTTATTATGTATAACACCTGAGCTTTTCTTGTTCCTCATTTAAATTATGACTTTTGCATTTTCTCTCACATAGGTATGTGATTTGTTACATTTTAATGGCTTAACCAAGTGGAATTTCTAGCATTGCATAGTGTCCGAATAAGAAGAATGTTAACTCTGAGAAAGTTATCTTTGAAATAATTGATAATGATACAGGATCATATTTTGATCCTATCTCAATCATAAGGCAAAATAATTGGCTTTACTAAGTAACTCAAATATATATGAGCCATTTTGGTAACTTTATACCAACTCTAGACAGATATATAGCTATTTACATTAGATATTAAAGTACAAAAGTATTTCTGTGGAGACCTTGTAATGATTCTTTTAGACAGAAAAATGAAAACTATGTTTCAAGTGCCATGTTAATTACCTTTCTGATGTAATAAACTTTTAACTTATGATTTAATTGGTATGTGTGACATAAGAAGTGTGACTCTATTATTTGTTTATATAAAACTAATTACATCATATGATTCCATTCATATAGGGTTTTTTGGTAATATTAGTTTATAATTTAAAATGAAGTTGGAATTTTCAGTATCTATCTTAGAAAGGAATATTGACTCAGAGTGCCAAATAGGTAAAGAATTTTTGATAGCATTTTGATTTTAGAAATAAAATACATGGTACTGTTCATAAGAGATTGACATATACTATAGATGGAATATTTCCATTTTGAGGAAAAAAAAGCATATACTTTTACTTCCTGCATTTGGAAGCAAAAGAAAAGCATCAACTCAATATAATTCTAACATCATCTTTGATTATGTGTATGTGAATTTATGTGCAGAAATTTTGATGTGGTCATCACGTATTAAGAAAGTACTTTGGAAAGCAGGACATTGAATTTTGAAAAGAAATAAGTAATAATGGTAGATTTAAAATTTGAAGTATGTCATTGTTGGGAATATATGAGTACTTTTAAATTGGCTATGTTTAAAATTTACTTTTAAATTTATTTTCCTTTTCTTTTCATTCCTCCTGTACATTTTCATTCATATTCACCCTATTAATCATTCCTTCACCTCTCTTTCTCTATAAACACATATTTCATGTCCCTGGAATCAGGAAAACCATATATGTTGGGTACCTTTTACACTGCTGTGACTACCCATGTGAAGGGAGCAACTGGTTACTTTCTAGTGAGGGGGAAGAGAAAATAAAGTGGATAAGTAAAATATAGAACAGGCAAGATGGTGACAGTGCTAACTAGAAACTTTAGGATAGTAGAAGCAGATAAGAAGTATGTGCATGTATGTATGAGGCTGGGAGAGAGTGTTGGCATTTTGACAGAATAGCCAATAGGGCTTTGATGAGAGGTCAGTTAAATAAGTAATGAGAGGGAAGAGGATATCCATGAAGACACCTGCAGAAAACCCATCTGGACAGGAACTGCAACTGTCCAGAGAAACAGCTCCTGTGTAGAGACAGGCTCATGTCTGGAATGTTTGAAGATCAGCAAATAGGCTAGAAAGAATAGTGGGAACAAGAGGGAGATGGGATGAGGCTAGAAGATCACAGCAGCCTGGCTATCTTGGCCTTGTATACTATTCTCCAAGGGAACAGAATCAAAAGAATAAACACACACACATACACACACAGAGAGACAAAGACAGAGAGACAGAGAGAGGAATTAAAGAGATTTATCACAATGTATTGGCTCACAAGATTGTGGAGGCTGACAAGTCCTAAGATCTGTAGTCAGCACGTGGAAAACCAGTAGAGCCAATGGTGTAGTCTAGGCCAAAGGCCAGCAGGCTTAAGACCCAAGAAGAGCCAATGTTTCAGTTTGAGTTCAAAGGCAGTAAAAGACAGATGTCTCAGTTCAAAGACAGGCAGAAGTAGTTTCCTCTTATTTGGGGAAGAGTCAGTCTTTTGTTTTATTCCTTTGGACTTCAAGTGATGGGATGAGGCCCACCCACTTAGGGAGGGCAATTTGCTTTACTTATTCTATTGATTTAGATGTTAAACTCATCAAAAACACCCTCACAGAAACACCCAGAATAATGCTTGAACAAATATCAAGTTGACAGGTAAAATCAACCATCACAACATTTGTTAGTATATTAAAAACTGCTATTTTCCCTATGTAAAACAGAAGACTTTGGGAAATTTTTGAGCAGAGCAGTCGCATATTTTAATGTTTTGTTTTTGTGTTCAGAATAGGCTGAAAAAGGCCAAAGGAAAAGACCAGTGAGAAGGAGGTAAATCATACGACGGATGATTGTGATTTAGACTAGCAGAAGTAATGGGAAGAGATCTGATCTAGATATTTTATGACCATAGAATAGATGGATTTGCTGATGACTTTCATGTGGGGTATAAAAATTAGAGTTTTAAAAAAATATTTTCCTAAGAAGTGGGAATAATTGAGATGTTGTTAACTGAAATGGGGAAGAATGTGAAAGGAGCTGAATTGAAGTTTGTGCTGGGCATATTAGAAGTACGGTTTTGGATATTTTGAGGCTGGGTGCCTATTAGACATCTAAGTGGAGAAGTTCAGTAGGCAATTGAATTTATGAGTCTGCAGTTGGAGTCTTCTGCAAATAAATGGTAATTACGTATGCTATCTTTCTTTTATCAATATTGGGGTATGGGTATTGTTACCTTAGGTGTAACATAATGCCAATTTGGGCATGGCAGTTAAGCCTTGTTTAATTTATAAACATCAGTTACACATACAACTTCAACCAGTGCTGAAGGATTAGCTTTTATTTCTTATTTTGATGAAAGATTGCAATATTGACAATTGTAAAATAAATATAACAACAATTATATATCTTTCTGACATTTCTTCTATAGTTCCAACAGTTAGCATTTACGAGTATGGGGCTTGGAGAAAATGATGACCTGGTTCTGATTTTAGTTTTTAGGCTTTTACCCAGAGATGCAACAGAACACACTCATTCTTGACAAATCCACTAAGAAATTAGCCAGAAATTTGGATCAAAACTCTGGTTCATGGTATTTCCCTCCATGCATATATCTCTCTGAAGGGCAACTATAGCAGGAACAGGATTTAGACTTTATAATCCAGTTTACACTCTGACACCCTTAACTGGGGGCATTGTGGTTAATAGGGTATTTAATAAGGTATATAATAGGGTAATTCTCAGCAGATCTTTTTTTCCCTCTTTCTCCATCACAATGTCTATTCCCTAAAGCAGCTCAACCTATGAGAGTCACAAAGCAAGATGCATAAGGCAATTATATAGATTTTTCATACCCTAGGGATGGTTCCTGCCTACACTTGGCCTACATTTGGCACCAGAAGCATCATTGTTTTTCCCTATGATGAAATTTTCTTATTAATTGGCACAAGTGCTCTCCAGGGGAAAGGAAATTGTTAGGTAAGCATAATTTGGAATAATTATTTCACTCCAATCTACTAGCTGTCAGTTCTGTGAAAATTAAAAGACATATAAGTATTATGCAAATAAATACTCTGGGGGATATTTAGATGCCATAAACTTTTATTTCTACTTGGAACAATTGGAAAGTGGGCAAGCTATAACCTATAGTACAGGGTGAGGAAGCACAAAAAAAATATACCTTTTTTCCACTCCTGGTTATGTGACAGACTTTGTAATCAGAATCTATCCTTTGTTGTGGCCAGATTTCAAAGATTTAATCTCAGCAACTCCAGACCTGGTGAGAAATGCTGCAGGAATGACCTTTCCAAGGTGATAGTTTGTTAATTGAGAATACTGGCATTTTTGATTTTTTCAGCTCTGTATAGATATTTGCTGTTTCTGTGCAGAGATGGTTCTACTGACAATATTTCTATATGTGAATACAAGGACAATAGACCCTTGACATTGAGGAGAGAGTCTGAGCAGTTCTTATTGAGATGCAAATACTGGGGTGGTCCCCTGACTCAATGCCCAGCTACTTTATTTTGTCTGCTTAAGGGGCAGCAGAACAGCATGTGCAATTCAAAATCCTGCTTGACATGTATTGTTTTATTTAATCTTAAGTACTCTGAGAGGTAGAAAGTATATTTTCATCACAAATAACTGTCATGGTGTTATATCTTGCAAAAATGCAAACTTTTGATTGTTAAACATACAGATACAAGCTGTTTACAGAATGTATATATATGACAAGAACATAGCGGTTACTGTGCTTCTTTATTTCATTGTGTATTAATATTTTTCCTAAGAGTTTTTTTTTGGGTTTTTTTTTTTTTTTTTTTTGAGGCATTCTGTTTCTAGTCTCTTTTTTTTGGAAGACCCAATGATTCTTTGGAATACTTCTATTCCTTAAAGTTGCTGACCCATTTTTCAAATTGATACATTTTGTCAACAATTTCTGCAGGGAGACTAGAGTGCTAGAATCTTTTTTGTTTTCATTGTTGAATTTCCCGCAATTCCAGCTTTAAAATAAAACAGGATGAAGTAAGTATGTCTTTTTTTTTTTTTTTTTTTGGCATTCTTAAACCACGTATTTATTCTGAAGCCCTTCAGAAACTGAATAGAAAAGGATAGTTGCCTGCTTGCTTAAGTAGCTATATTTAGTTGACTTAGACACTTCTCACCCAACTTTCAATTCTGTAACTTAAAATTCCTAATTTCTGAAGATTGGCTAATTCAGGTATACTGACATTTGTCAACTGAAAAGAACCCAAACTCTGTAATATAATTTAAAGAGGTTTATTCTGAGCTAAGTTGGAGGACCATGGCCTGGAGCCACACCCAAGGAGTGGATTTTAGGGAGACAGCAATTAGGTGTAAAGTCATAAATCAATACATGGAAGGTAGACATTGGTTTGGCTCAAAAAGGGACAACATGTCAAAGTGGGGACTTACAGGTTATAGGTGGGTTTAAAGATTCTTTGATTTGTAGTTGGTTAAAGAAATGAAGCTAAAGGCTTAGAATGTTTTAAGTTAAGATAAGGAAGTTTGTTAATCAGGGAAAATTCACTCGATATATACCTAGACTCAAGTGATCTATTAAGTAAATTGAAGACCTGCAGGTGTGGTTGAAGCTTTGTCTTGCACACGTTAGGCCTGCTACAAAGGATAGCTCTAACAAAGGAGCAGGGTATGATGAGGCATGTCTGACCTCCCCTCTCATGGCCAGCAGTTCAGCTGTAGGGTATTTCTGGAGTTCCCTTGGCCAAGAGGGGGTCCATTCAGTCATCTCAGGAGGCTAAGGATTTTATTTCAGTTCACACATATTTTTTTCAGAAAGGAATCAAAGTCATTATTAAGTTTAGTACTATGTGACTTGGGTTATACAAGCTCATCTGTTTTTCTTTTCTTTTTTTTTTTTCATTTTTTCATATTCATCCTTTTTTTTTGTTTTTGTTTTTGTTTTTCAGCTCATTATGGGGGTACAAAAGTTCAGGCTATATATATTGCCCATGCTTCCCCATCCCCCCGAGTCTGAGCTTCAATTGTGTCCATTCCCTAGACAGTGCACATCGCACTCATCATGTAGGTGTGCACCCATCCCCTCCACACACCGCATCCCCCCCCAGTCAGAACTTCAAGCGTGTCCATTCCCCAGGCAGTGCGCATTGCACTCATCAAGTAGGTATACACCCATCCCTTCCACCCAGCCCTGACCTCTGTCCGATACCCAGTTGGTGTTATTCCCAAATGTGCACTCAGGGAAACTAGTTTGCTGGTGAGTACATGTGGTGCTTATTTTTCCATTCTTGGGAAACTTCACTTAATAGAATGGGTTCCAGCTCTCTCCAGGAGAACCAAAGAGATGCCATATCGCCATTATTTCTAATAGCTGAATAATATTCCATGGTATACATATACCACATTTTGCTAATCCATTCACGAATTGATGGGCACTTGGGTTGTTTCCACATCTTTGCGATTGTGAATTGTGCTGCTATAAACATTCGGGTGCAGGTGTCTTTTTTATAGAATGAATTTTGTTCTTCTGGGTAGATGCCCAATAATGGGATTGCTGGATCGAATGGTAGGTCTACTTGAATCTGTTTAAGGTATCTCCACATTGCTTTCCACAGGGGTTGCACTAGTTTACAGTCCCACCAGCAGTGTATGAGTGTACCTATCTCTCCACATCCACGCCAACATGTATAGTTTTGGGACTTTTTGATAAAGGCCATTCTCACTAGAGTTAAGTGATATCTCATTGTGGTTTTGATTTGCATTTCCCTGATGATTAGAGATGTTGAACACTTTTTCATATGCTTTTTAACCATTTTTATATCTTCTTTTGAAAAATTTCTATTCATGTCCTTTGCCCACTTTTTGATAGGGTTGTTTGATTTTTTTCTTACTGATTTTCCTGAGTTCTAAATAGATTTTTGTTATCAGTCCTTTATCTGATGTGTAGTATGCGAAAATTTTTTCCCATTCTGTAGATTGTCTGTTTACTCTTGTGACTGTTTCTTTGGCTGGGCAGAAGCTTTTTAATTTGCTCAGGTCTCATTTATTTATTTTTGTTGTTGCTGTGATTGCCTTAGGGGTCTTCTTCATAAATTCTTCACCTAGGCCAATGGCTGTAAGAGTCTTTCCTACGTTTTCTTCTAGAATTCTAATAGTTTCCGACCTAAGGTTTAAATCTGTTATCCACCGTGATTTGATTTTTGTGAGAGGTGAGAGCTGTGTGTCCTGTTTTAGGCTTCTACATGTGGATATCCAGTTTTCCCAGCACCATTTATTAAGTAAGGAATCTTTTCCCCAGAGTATGTTTTTGTCTGCTTTGTCAAAGATTAGGTGGCTATATGAGGATGGTTTTTATTTGGATTTTCTGTTCTGTTCCACTGGTCTGTGTCCCTGCACTTGTGCCAATACCAGGCAGTTTTAAGAACCACAGCCTTGGCCGGGCGCGGTGGCTCACGCCTGTAATCCTAGCACTCTGGGAGGCCGAGGTGGGCGGATCGTTTGAGCTCAGGAGTTCGAGACCAGCCTGAGCAAGAGCGAGACCCCATCTCTACTAAAAATAGAAAGAAATTATATGGACAGCTAAAAATATATATAGAAAAAATTAGCCGGGCATGGTGGTGCATGCCTGTAGTCCCAGCTACTCGGGAGGCTGAGACAGGAGGATCGCTCGAGCTCAGGAGTTTGAGGTTGCTGTGAGCTAGGCTGATGCCACGGCACTCACTCTAGCCTGGGCAACAGAGTGAGACTCTGTCTCAAAAAAAAAAAAAAAAAAAAAAAAAAAAGAACCACAGCCTTGAAGTCTGGCAAATTAATACCTCCCATTTTGTTTTTGTTGCTTAAGATTGCTTTTGCTAAACAGGGTCTTCTCTGATTCCATACAAAGTGTAAAATTATTTTTTTTATATCTGTGAAAAATGATGTTGGTAATTTAATAGGGATTGCATTGAATCTGTAGATAACTTTGGGCAGTATAGACATTTTAACAATGTTGATTCTACCGATCCATGAGCATGGTATGGTTTTCCACCTATTTACATGTTCTGCGATTTCCTTCCTCAGTGTTTCATAGTTCTCCCTATAGAGGTCCTTTACCTCCTTAGTTAAATATATTCCTAGGTATTTTATTTTCTTTGTTGCTATTTTGAAGGGTATTGAGTCCTTAATTTGGTTCTCTGTTTGACTGTTATTGGGATATATGAATGCCTCTGATTTTTGTGTATTGATTTTGTATCCTGAGACTTTACTGAATTCATTGATCAATTCCAGGAGTCTCTTGGTTGAAACCTTGGGGTTTTCTAGATATAACATCATATCATCAGCAAAGAGTGAGTGTTTGATCTCTTCTGTCCCTATTTGGACTCCCTTGATTCTGCCCTCTTGCCTGATAGCTCTTGCAAGGACTTCCAATACTATGTTGAAAAGTAATGGGGACAGTGGGCAGCCCTGTCTGGTTCCAGTTCGAAGTGGGAATGCTTTCAATTTTTCCCCATTCAGTATGATGTTGGCTGTGGGTTTGTCATATATGGCTTGTATCATTTTTAGATAGGCCCTGTCTATGCCTATTTTGTTAAGTGTTCTTATCATAAAAGGGTGTTGAATTTTTTCAAATCCTTTTTCTGCATCTACTGAGAGGATCATATGATCTTTATTTTTGCTTCTATTTATGTGGTGAATTACATTTATAGATTTGCGTATGTTAAACCATCCCTGCATCTCTGGGATGAAGCCCACTTGGTCGTGATGGATTATTTTTTTTGATAAGCACTTGGATTCGATTTGCTAGAATTTTATTGAGAATTTTTGCATCTATATTCATAAGAGAAATTGGTCTGTAGTTCTCTGTTTTAGTTGCATCCTTTCCTGGTTTTGGTATCAGGATTATGTTGGCTTGGTAAAAAGTGTTGGGGAGAATCCCATCCTTCTCTATATTGGAGAATAGTTTATGTAGGATGGGCACCAGTTCTTTGTAGGTATGATAAAATTCAGGTGTGAACCCATCTGGTCCAGGGCTTTTCTTTTTGGGAAGGTTTTTTATTGTTGTTTTGATTTCAGATCTAGATATCGATCTATTCAGAAATTCTATTTCTTCCTGGTTGAGCCTGGGAAGGCTGTGTGTTTCTAAGAATTTGTCCATTTCCTCCAGGTTTTCTAATTTGTGTGCATAAAGATTTTTGTAGAATTCATAGATGATATCATGTATCTCTGTGGCATCAGTCGTGATTTCTCCTTTCATGTTCCTGATGGAGGTTATAAGAGTTTTTCCTTTTCTGCTCTTGGTTAGTCTAGCCAGAGGTGTGTCAATTTTGTTTATTTTTTCAAAGAACCAACTTTTTGTTTAATTAATCTCTCTTATGGTTTGATTGTTGTCCTTTTCATTTAGTTTTGTTTAATCTTAATAATTTCTCTCCTTCTGCTGGGTTTGGGGTTGGTCTATTCTTCCTTCTCCAGCTCTTTGAGTCTATTCATTAGATTGTCTATTTGTAAGTTTTCCGTCTTTTTGGTATAGGCATTTATGGAAATAAATTTTCCTCTCAGGACTGCTTTAGCTGTGTCCCACAGATTTTGATACGTTGTATCTCCTTTGTCATTTAATTCAAAGAATCTTTTGATTTTCGACTTGATTTCTTCATTTATAAAATGATTGTTCAGGAGAAGGTTATTTA
This sequence comes from Eulemur rufifrons, assembly GCF_041146395.1. Classification (NCBI taxonomy): domain Eukaryota; kingdom Metazoa; phylum Chordata; class Mammalia; order Primates; family Lemuridae; genus Eulemur; species Eulemur rufifrons. Next base: position 83,983,051 of record NC_090988.1, on the reverse strand, counting down.
GCTTCCATGACTTTGAGTAGAAATGAGATTTCTATTAGGGTTCATTGTTACTTTTATTCCACTGTGATCTGAGAAGATGCATGGTATAATTTCTATATTTTTAAATTTTTTAAGACATGCTTTATGTCCTAAGATATGGTCAATCTTGGAGAATGTCCCATGAGCTGATGAGAAGAAAGTATATTCAGTGGTTTTTGGGTAGAATGTCCTGTAGATCTCAGTCAGGCCCATTTGTTCTAGCATTCTATTTAAGTCAATTATTGCTTTGTTTATTTTTTGTTTGAAGGATCTGTCCTGTACTGTCAGTGGCGTGTTAAAATCTCCGGCTACTAAAGTGTTGTTATCTATCATTTGGTTCAGATCAAGTAGAATTTGCTTTATGAATCTGGGTGCACCTAGGTTGGGTGCATATATATTAAGTATAGTTATGTCTTCTTATTGAATTGTACCCTTCACCAGTATATAGTAACCATCTTTGTCTTTCATTACTTTTGTTGATTTAAAAACTAAGTTATCGGAGATTAAAACCGTCACACCAGCTTTCTTTTGGGTTCCATTTGCTTGAAATATCGATTTCCACCCTTTTATTTTCAGTCTAAATGCATCCTTGCAGGTTAGATGAGTTTCCTGAAGACAGCAGATACTTGGTTTATATTTTTTTTTCCATTGGGCCAGTCTATGTCTCTTGAGTGGGGAATTCAATCCATTCACATTTAATGAGAGAACTGATAAGTGAGACAGATTGTTGTTCCTCACGTTGGGTTGAATTTCATTGATCTGTTTTCTCTCTTGAGCCATTATGATAACTGGGTTTTTATCTTTATCTCTTGATTAGTTTTACATTTGTGGGTCCTTCTTGTGCTGGACCATGTGTAACTCTGTTTTGAGTACTTCTTGGAGAGCTGGTCTTGTCTTGGTGAATTCTCTGAGTTTTTGTTTATCTGAGAATGTCTTAATTTCACCTTCATATATAAAACTGAGGTTAGCTGGGTACAGGATTCTAGGCTGGGCATTATTCTGTTTCCGATGAGTGAGAATGGGGCCCCAATCTCTTCTTGCTTGTGAGGTTTCAGTTGAGAAATCTGGCGTGATTCGGATGGACTTTCCTTTGTATGTTACTTGTTTCTTTCTCCTTACAGCTCAAAGAAGGGCCTCTTTAGTGGATATTTTGGTCAGTCTGATAACTACATGACGTGGTGTCTTCCTATTTGGTATGAATCTCCCAGGGGTTCTTTGAGCTTCTTGAACCTGTATATCTAGAGATTTGGCAAGGCGTGGGAAATTTTCCTCAATTATATCTTCAAATAGTTTATCCAACCCTTGCTTATCGTCTTCTTCACCCTCAGGAATGCCAATAACTCTCACGTTAGGCTTCTTCACATAATCCCACATTTCTTGTAGACTCTGGTCTTTTCTCTTGTTTCTTTGCTCTATCTCTATGACTGACTTATTTAATTGAAAAGTGTTATCTTCGATCTCCAAGATTCTTTCTTCTGTTTGATCTACCCTGCTCTTGAGACTTTCCACTGTGTTTTGTAGCTCCCTGAATAAATTCTTCATTTCCAGGAGTTCAGTTTGATTTTTCTTCAATATTTCAATTTCTTTGGTGAATTTTCCTTCCAAGTCCTGGATCTTTTTTGTGGTTTCTTTGTGTTGGTTATCCAGTTTTTCTTTCATAATATTCAGCTTATTTATGATCCATGTTTGAAATTCTTCCTGTGAAATGTTGCTTTTTAGAATCTGGTTTGTGTCAATTGGTGGAGAACTAGTAATCCTCTTTGAGGGCAAGGTTTCAGCTTGATTCTTTATACTCCCAGAGTTCTTTTGCTGAGCCCTTTCCATCTGGATGAATCCTTAAGATCCCTTCTTTCAGCTTTAGTCTGGATAGGGGCATGCCGTGCGCGCCAGGTAAGCTGCCTCCTCTGTTGCTAGGGGGAGCCCTTCACGTGTTTTTCAGGATTTTGCTACCTCCGCTGGGGGGGCTGCTCCTCTTCCTCTCCCGAGGTGGTTTTCATCTCTCTCTGTGAGAAAGACAATGGATAGGGGGAGGGGGCCGGTGCCCTCGTTGGCCCAGTGCCCCAGCTGCTGCAGTTCCCACGGGCAATGGTCCACCCTGCCCCAATGTCCGCAAGGTCCACGCTCCACTCTCTCGCGACTGGGGAAGCACTCAGTGTTCACACAAAGGTGGAGCTCCTAGAGGGGGTCCGCGGACTAGGGGAGGGAGCCGTCCAGGGAGCCACATGGTACCCAATCGCTCTGCAGTGTTTAGGCTGTGGACCCCGACAATGGTGGCTGCCCGTCTGCAGATCACTGGCACTGGGGTTGAATGCTCAGGGTCCGGCAAAGGCCGGAGGAGCCGGGGACCAAGAGAGTCCAGCCTCCCACCTATACGAGACAGTTTGGCGTGTGCTAGAGCCGGGACGAGGCAGCCCGGCCGCCCCCGTATAGGAGACAGTTTGGCATCTGCTAGGCGCCTGTCTCTGTAGTCTTTCGCAGGCCGCACACAGTGCTCCAGGGTCCAAAATGCCTCCCGCTAATGTCTCCTCTCCACAGAGCCCCACGTCTCCAGCAGCGATTCTGCACCAACTTCAGGCAGATCCCCAATTGAGTGGGTGTGGAGGTCAGTGGGGGAACCAGCCGCTTTCCTGTGGCATTTTTCTCTGGTGAGGTGGGTACAGCCGTCCCACGCTCCCCTCTCTATTGACTGTCCCACACTCTCCAGATTTTCGTGATTTATTTCCTGATCACCTCAGTCTTGTCTTACACTCTGTGTCCTACGCCGATTCTCCATGGATTCACACCGCCATTCTTGCGGGGGAGTGAACCTCTAGCGTTGTGGCAGTCTGAGACCCAGGCCTTCCTCTCCGGGAGCATGAAGCCAGGAGGTCACCACCATTCCGCCATCTTTTTCTCCAGTTTTTCTATTGTTAGAGACTTTTTTGACTTGTAATACTAGCTGAGATTACTTAGTTGTAACTACAGATAAGTTTCAAAAACTACATTATTTGCCAATATTAAAAACGAATGAGGCCCACATGTACTCACCAGCAAATTGGTTTTCCTGATCATCACCTAAGTGCACATTTGGTATTAACACCAATTGGGGGTCTGACAGATGTGGGGGATGGGGGGAGGGGATGGGTGTATACCTGCATAATGAGTGTGATGTGCATTGTCTAGGAAATGGACATGCTTGAAGCTCTGACTCGGGGGGATGGGAGGGCATGGGCAATATACATAACCTAAACTTTTGTACCCCCATAATAAGCTGAAAAAAAAACCAAAAAACAAAATCACAACTCCAAAAAAGAAAATGAGTGAAACATAAGTAAACCTTAAAAAGATATAGTAACATCAGCTCCTTTGCTCATGATTTATAGTTATACTCAGTTTGTCATGAATTTCTTATATTTCTATTGCACTAGAACATTTTTGCAAATGATTTTATGAAAATGCTTTCCAGGAATTTTGCAACTTCATTTAAATGGATGAAGAATTTGTCTGAGATTCATTAACTTCAACTACTTTATTAATGTTTACAATTTTTTAAAATGTCCAATATGGCAAAACAAAGAGAATTATCAATCTTTTAAAGTGTTTTTGCTGAAGATAACTAAAATTAAATCTAGATAGTACTTACATATTTTTGAAACACAAAGTTTAAAATTTACCAAATGTAATAAAAATCGATCTTCTCAAAAATGCAAATTATTTTTAAAATTTATAAATCAGAGGAAATCATATATCATGTGAAAATCATGAAATAAAAGGCTGGACTGAAAGGGTGAATTCAAGTAGGTCCTAGGATAGATGACAGTGTGAGAATAATATTTCTCAGTATGATTCTTGCTTCCCCTAAGGAAAGTAATGAACATTTAATAAAATTTATGAATAGTCAAGCAGTTAGAGGATAAACACAATTAATTTGATATAAAGTTTGTATGTCTTCAAAGCTAAAAGCACTAAAGAAATTTTCCTGAAAAATTTTTGAAGTTAATGTTTATGTTGATATGTAGTCAACTGCCTACTGGACACATGGTCCCTTGGGTGTCTAAAGGACATCCCATAGATGTCTGTTTTTATATTTGGAAAATATATTTCCAAAATTAAGCTTATAATTTTCCCCATCTCACGGCCCCCAAAACTGAGGAATTTCCCAGTAAATGTTAAATCTGTTCTTCTGGTTACTCAGGATAAAAACTTTGGTATTATCCTTCACTTTTTGACTACTTCTTTCTCACACTGTAATACCAATTATTGGTTTACTTTCCAATATTTTCAGAATCCAAACACTTTCTTTCATGTACACTGCTACTACTTTGTCCAAGACAAAATCATTCTCTGCCTGGACTACTGCAATAGCCTCCAAAATAGTCTGCCTGCTCCCACTATTGTTCCACTTTTAGTCTATTCTGATCCAAATAATCAGAGTAATCGTATTAAAATAGAAGTCAGGTCATTTTACCCCTCTATTCCAAAATCTACCACTGGTTTCTTATTTCAGAGTAGAAACAGAATACTTTGCTACAATCTATGACTCCCTTCCTGCTCTGGCCTGTCCATCACTGTGCTGATGTTAACTCTCATTGAATCCACTCCAGTTACACTCACGTCCTCCCTACCTCTGCACCACATCAGGTATCCTTGTGGAACATGATATTTTTCCTGCATGACCTTTTCCCTTTGTCTGGAGTACTCTTCCCCAAGCTAATTGCACAGCCAGCTGCCTCATATTTTTTGACTTTTTACCTAAATATCTTACCTCCTTAGTGAGGACTTTCTTACTGACTTAATTTTTACAATCCTTCCTCCACCTCTCGCCACCACGTCAATAACTTCATATCTGTTTTCTCTGGTTTATTTTTATTTTTTTCTTTGCACTCATCTTATTTATCTTTTGAAATTTTTTATCATTTTCATTTATTTTATTTTTTTGTCTCTCTGACTAGAATTTAATCAGTAGATTTATAGGAATTTTTTTTTTTCTCTTTAATTTACTAATACTCCTCAGCAGTGAGAACAGTACTTAAAATGTAGTGGGTATTCAATAAATATTTGTTGAATAAATGGTGAATATCCATTGTTATAAATTTACAACTTGTGTGACAACTAAACTATGTCTTGCTTTCAAAATAAAAAACAGTTTGAAAGAGGCATGTTGAGGCTATTTCTTAGTCCTTTTAGGGTGTTATGACCTCATCTCCTCTTTAGACTGCAAAATTAGAACATATATTGAAAATGTAAAAAGTCTGTTGACAATAGTTGAGGAAACCAAGAATACCTTTGCTCAGTATAAGAATGCAGAAGAAAAATGTATTTTTGTTTGTTATAATATCTTTTGTGTGGAAGGGGAAAATGTCTCCTGGGAACTGTGAGAATGATATTTTCAAGTGTTTGTAGTTGTATTTAATCTTATATTTAATTATTTAAAAAACAAAAAGAACAAAGCACAAGAACGAAGAGTAATAAATTAAATAAGGGAGAATCCATATGTTTTTATTCCTGTATTGTGGGTCTCTTTGGCTTGTGTGCCCAATAAAAGAGCATGAGACAAAGATTTATATGCAAATAATTTACTTGGGGGCATAGTCCTGAGGAGCAGAAATTAGGAACTGGATAGAAAATGGGAAGGCAGAAGAGCAGTATCAGTGAGTGCTATTGATGTAGCTAATTTACCAGAAAACAGGTTGTTCTATTCTATAGAATCTTTAGAGGATTCTTATTAAAGACTTCCATGATTTGAATGTGTGTCCTCCAAGATTCAAGTGTTGCCAATGTGATAGTAAAAAGAAGTGGTACATTTAAGAGGTGATTAGCCATGAGGGCTTCTTCTTCATGAATGGGATTAAGGACCTTATAAAAGAGGCTTCATGCAGCATTCCTTCCTAGCCTGCCCTTCTGTGTTCCACCACGTGAGGACAGTGTTCCTCTTCTCTGGAGGATGCATCATCAAAGTGTCATCTTGGAAGCTGAGAGCAGCCCTCACCAGACAACCTAACCTGATGGCACCTTGATCTTGGACTTTTCAGCCTCCAGAACTGTGAGAAAACAAATTTCTGACCTTTGTAAATTACCCAGCCTCAGATATTCTGTATTAGCAGCACAAATGGGCAAAGACAAAGATATACTTCAAGACCTTGTATACTAGAAAAAAAGAAGGACTCATTTATCCCTAGTTCCCCAACATCTTTTGGCTGAGGGATGCTCCACAGGGTGACCCCTGTATTCCCATACTTCTAGGCTGCCTGTGGTTAAGTAGGAAATGAGAAGTGTACAGTACCTTGAAACAAGGCAATGCCAAGGTGTAGCTGTATGAAAATGGTTGAAGCCTGTGTGGCAGTGATACTACAGCAATGTCAGGAATAAAAGATGAAGGGGATTTGAAGTGGTAGATAAATATCCAGTGGCCCTGTGATGTACTTTTATTTCTTTCCATGCTAGATAGGATTGTTTTCTCAGATACTGGGTCATTTCCCAAAAACTTTTGCTAAAGGGACATTCTGATTCCTTATTATAAAGGAATTGCTTTATTTTTATTTTTAATTTACCAATGGCAAAATAAAATTTACTGAAATTTTGAAAACAAGCATATTTTTTTCTAAAAAGGACGGTAAAAATACAAGTGATGACGATGGATGTCATGCCACATAAAGACCAAAATAACCTTTACCAGTTTCACTAATATATTGCATATGATTTTGTAGTCATAGCCAATTGCTAAAGTCTAAAAGCACCATATTTTATTTGAAAAGATATGCCAATTAATAAAAAAATGAGAACTCAAGTAACACATACAAAACCATAAGATATAATGTAAAACCTAGCAAATTGTTTGAAAGAAGGCAAATTATTTTTTCTTTTTAATTTCGGCATATTACAGGGATATAAATGTTTAGGTTACATACATTGCCTTTGCTCCACTGGAGTCAGAGCTTCAAGCATGTCTATCCTCCAGACAGTGTGCACTACGCTCATTAGATGTGAATATTCCCATTCCCTCCTCCGCCTTTCCACCTGCCCGACACCTGATGAATGTTACTACTATATGTACACATTAAGTGTTGATCAGTTAATACCAGTTTGATGGTGAGTACATGTGGTGCTTGTTTTTCCATTCTTGTGATATTTCACTTAGTAGAATGAGCTCCAGCTCTATCCAGGATAATACAAGAGATGCTAGATCACCATTGCTTTTTGTGGCTCAGTAGAAATCAATGTTATACATATACCACATTTTATTAATCCATTCATGTACTGATGAGAACTTGGTTTGTTTCTATATCTTTACAATTGTGAATTGTGCTGCTGTAAACATTCTAGTGCAGATGTCTTTTTTATAGAATGTCTTTTGTTCTTTTGGGTAGATGCCCAGTAGTGGGATTGCTGGATCAAATGGTAGTTCTACTTGTAGCTCTTTTAGGTATCTCCATATTACTTTCCACAGAAATTGTACTAGTTTGCAGTCACGCCAGCAGTGTACAAGTGTTCCTACCTCTCCACATCTACACCAACATTTATTGTTTGGGGACTTTTTAATAAAAGCCATTCTCACTAGAGTTAAGTGATATCTCATTGTGGTTTTGATTTGCATTTCCCTGAAGAACCCATATAGCAAAAGCAATTTTAAGTAAAAAGAGCAAATCAGGAGGCATCAATTTACCAGACTTCAAGTTATACTACAAGGCTATAGTAACTAAAACAGCATGGTACTGGTACAAGAACAGAGACATAGACTAATGGAGCAGAACTGAGAACCCAGATATAAAACCATCCTCATATAGCCATCTCATCTTTGACAAAGCAGACAAAAACACACACTGAGGAAAAGAATCCTTATTCAATAAATGGTTCTGGGAAAATTGGATAGCCTCATGTGGAAGACTGAAACAGGATCTACGCCTCTCATCTCTCACAAAAATCAACTCATGGTAGATAACAGACTTAAACCTAAGGCATGAACCTATAAGAATTCTAGAAGAAAATGTCGGAAAAACTCTTATGGACATTGGCCTAGGGAAAGAATTTATGAAGAAGTCCCCAAAGTCAATCACAGCAACAATAAAAATAAATAAATGTGATCTCATCAAATTAAAAAGCTTCTGCACAGCCAAGGAAGCTATCACGAGAGCAGACAACCTACAGAATGGGAGAAAACATTCACATGCTACACATCCAATAAAGGACTGATAACTACAATCTATATAGAACTCAGGAAATTCTGCAGGAAAAAAATCAAACAACCCCATTAAAAAATACACAAAGGACATGAGCAGAAACTTTTCAAAAGAAGACAGACAGACTGCCAACAAACATATGAAAAAATGCTCAACATCTCTAATCATCAGGGAAAGAAGGCAAATTGAATGAAAAAAGTGGACATATATTTGATATTTCACATTGTGGTTCTTCTGGCACCTTTTAATGTAGAACTTTGGGTTCTAGATATTTCAGATATTACTGGCAGTCTATGTTGACACTATTTTCTTAGGAATGTTGGGAGTGACTAGTCTGGAGTAAAGAAGTATAATGTTTCAGTTCTATTATAGCTCAACATATTAGGAATTATGTAATGCTGGAGAAACCATGTTATATCAAAATACTTCTTTTTGCTTCTTGAGGAATGCACAGATAATGCTAGTATGACTTATTATATGTATACTTTGAACATAATAGGAATATGAAGAAAGAATATTTTTCCTTCAGTTTCATTACCTACACACACTAGTCCTGATCTGTATAAAATTATTATTAATTTATTTATCAACAAATAAATCTGATATAGATGTGTGTTCCGATGGCGCAGCTGCAATGATATGATAATATTTTGAGTAATTACCCAGATTAAGAATTTTCTTCCAGAATGTAAATCAACTCACTGCTTTCTTCATAGAGAATGTTTTGCAATGGAAAAAAAAAATCCATTGATCTAACTACTGGATTTAATAATACAGTAAAATTTATGAATTATATAAAGGCTAATGTGTTAAATTAGAGATTATTTTCTTCAGTATAAGATAATAATAATGCTGATTATTAAGAATTGCATGTAAGTATAATGTTTATTGAGAGGAAATTTTCTGCCAATATTTGAACTATATAATAAACTCTTAATATTTCCATAAGACAAGAAAATTGATTAGTCCAAACTTTCAATGGGAATTGACAGCAGACATGCTTATTTGTCAGACATTTTTGTTTGTTTTTAATGACCTTAAAGATTTTATGTAAGAAAGCTATGCCATTTTTTTCTCCAATGGCAGATGACATCAAAGGGAAAAGGACTTAAAGTTTAGAAGAACAGGGGCTATACAAATCATTATGACTTTTACCCTATAATTTAAAACAATAACTAATGAGGGAGTGATATTTATATCATACATCTTGAAAAGTAATCAGTGAGTACTTTCCACATTTCACAGAATGATTTGAATTTTACTTTTCACCAAAAGAAGATTCAAACATAGAAAACTCATGAATCTGATACTCATTTCTTTCATGAAAATGTAATTTAAATATAACTATGTCTCCACAGGATAAATTATTGGAATTGGCTATTTATAAGTGACTGAAGTTAAATTTTGAAGATATAGCATCACTCAATTCATTTGGGATGAAATAAAATGAATACTCTGAGATTGATGAAACTACTTTAAATTTTTTTCTTCCATTGCTATCAGTATACCACCTTTACTCTGGTTGCTCTACTACGAATGCTGTTAAAACAGAACATAAAAAAGTTAAGATATACATAATTGCCTGTAAGTAGTGCTGTAAGGACATGTGGACTGTCTCAAAGGAGAATGGGCAAATTCTCATCCATTTTTTCCCTGCACTTCTGATGCTATTTTTGACTACTTCTTAAATTCTATGCACATTTGGCCCTCCTGTGCCTTCTAGCGGCTTGCACATAATATTCCCATATCACAAGATATAAACAAGAATAAAACATTAATTTAGGAACTTTCCATATAATACTGTTACAAATTTCATAAAATTGTAGGGTATAAAATAAAGTCCTGTAATCAAATTTTTGCTTTAACCAAGGATTACTGTCCTTTTGCCCTAATTTGAACATGATTAAACTGTCCTATGTGTCAGTTCTTAACCGGGAAGTAAATGTTTTCCAATTCATTTGGGTACAGTAATGCTGGATAATTGTCTGCCATTTTTCACATATTCTCTCTATTCACTTCCTTTTTTTTTTTTTTTTTTTGTTACTTCCTAACTTCCTAGTACCTCCATTTTGAGTGAGTGGAACATATTTCCCTATCTCATTGATGTTGGTTTGATCCCATGATATGCTGTGATAGGTGGATGAGATGTCAGTGGATATGATGTCAGTAGACATTTGAAAGGTGCTTATATGGTTTGAGTAACTCACATTTACTCTTGTGATTTTCCAGAAGAACATGCTTCTATTCTCGGTCCAACGAGAATGTGAAGACATTTGAAGTGGACCTGAACACAACCTAGATCCTGGAGCCAAGTTCTGCTTGGCTGAACTCAGGAGAGCTATAGCCAACTTATAGAGCAGTGTTTTAAAATCCACAGATACATGTAAAGTCACAAATACTTTGGGGTGCCTGCACACAGCATTATTGCAGCAATAGATTACCCATATACTATATTTCTAAAATTAAAATAATAATATTTAATTTCTGGCATTTCTTTGTTTCTTATGACTATCATTTTAAGGATTTTCTTCTAGAATTCTTCTAGCAGGGTGAAATAAAGGTAACATTACAGCTCTTCCATGGGAGTTCACATTTACTGTAATCTGATGCATTTACTTCATTAGGGATAGCAGTGGCTGGTGTTCTGACAACCATTGCCTGGCTAACAAGGACCAAAAGTGTTAATAGTAGTGGTGACTTTGTAGCAAGGTGTGTTTAGACATTTCAATGGTAGTGACTTACAGTAATTTAAGTGTCTTACTGAACCTCACAGGCATTCTGTGAACCCTAAAATCCCTTGCAAATGTCTTGCTGATTAAAGTAGCCGGAGTGGATTCTACTGTTTACAGCTCATGACTCTAACTGATAAATATGCTGGCAACTAGGAAGCAGTCTCTCCCTCTACTCTCTTTTCCCCTTTTTATAGGTTCTGTATGGGATAATAATATCTTCCTAAGTCTCATGATGACCCTTTCTAGGTGGCTATCATTTTGTCCAGTTATCAACAGCATTGCTTCTCTTATCACCAAGTGGATCTACAATGACATATGTGGGTTTCTTCAATAACTGCTGTATCATAAGATTTTGACATCAACATTTCCTCTATTTCACATGCCCCTTTCTTTTTGCTATGCCACTATTAGCATGGTATATTCTGGGGGTCACATTTACATTGGTATTTAGTCTAAACAAGGCAGTGCTTCTCAAATATCTCTGTGGAGGGATCATTTTTAACAAAAATTCCTAGTCTGTGTGACATTTTGTGAAATATAATAAGAATGAATAGAAAAATAAAGAAACAAGTACATTCAGAATCAAAGCTCATATATTTTTCTTAGGTTCAATAGAAAAATAATTACTTTCGACATATATAATTAGAGCAAACAAGATCAAAGAAAATAATTTAAAAACTGTACACACTGGTTATTGAAAATGTGCATATAGTTAATCTAGAAAATCTTTATTACATTTGTAAATTTGTATGTCATACAACATTAACTAAACAAAAAGTTATGAGTAAAATAGAGATTTCCTATATCAAATGCCTACTCACACACTGAATGAATACCTCATATGTCAATATTTAAATTTTGACTATGGTAAATGGGCTTGTTTCTTCTTGTTAATTTATACAGTCTCAGATGGATCCAGAACTGGATTCTGAATGAAATGTTGCTTCTGGTAACCTATGGTATATGAGTTTATTGATCTGATGGTATAAGTGAATTGATAGGAAAAAAACACACTTAAGTTAGAGCATCATTTTTTTCTGATGCATCTGCAGATGTGCTGTGGTTCTACTAATCTAAGGTAGGTTCACTTGGGCTTGGTGCCAGACTGTGACTTGAGGTCATTGAGTTTGAGGTTGTCCCTACATGTCCCCATGTTCTCTTTGGACTGACTGCCACCTGCGGCATGCTCCTCTTATAGTGGATCATAGGAGCACAACAGAGCAATGCAAATGAGGCACAGCTCCGGCCTCACCTCAAATCAGAGCCACTGATATCCATAGTTCTAAGCAAGTCCCTTGGGCAACCCCAATGTCAGTAAGGCACGGAAACACATTCCACTTATTTTACAGAAAGAGTTGCAAAGTTGTATTTAAAGTGTGTTCATACCAGAAGTCACTGAGAACAATTATCTTAACTACTGCATCTACTTTGATAAGTATTCATTTTCTTTCATATTGTCGCTGGGACATGATTATTACCTAAATTAGCATAAATTGGGGCCAAAGCACAGTGATTCTTAATCCAAGTCGTAGTCTTGGTGGCAGGACTTCACATTACAACCTCCCTCTGCTATCCATGATGGTATTAAATGGAAAATATCACATTATGGTTCTGTTTTCATACATTCTACAAAATGTGAGGCTAATATACACAAAGCCACTAGAAGGCATGTGAGAGCAGAATGTAGATTGAAATCAAGGTGAAATAAAGGCAGCAGGTGGGGAATAACCCTGGAGACACGAGACCACTCTCTTACAAGGCCATGGAGCTATCACTAGCTTGAGAAAAAATTATCCTAGCTCTCTTTATAAATCTCTCAGACAAGGCAAATATATGACACCACATTGTATTTAAAAAGACCACATTATTTTTGTTCCTTTAGAAAAATGCATAGCCACTTCCATGCCACTATTATCATGAGCTATAGAACTATTACATTTTCATTTATAGTACCTAGATCTTTTGTAGTAATGTATAAATGTTAATCTCCTGAATTTGATGGTTGTGTTATGATTGCATAGGAAAATGTTCTTGTTTATAGAAAATATGCAGTAATAAATTTGAAAACATGAGACATTCAGGAAAAAACACTTTACTGAATAGTTCTTGCAATCTTTCCATACATTTGAGAATTGTGTTAAAAAGAAACTTGAAAAAATTATACCAGAAACAAAAATATAATATACTTAGGAATAAATGTAATGAAAGGTATTAAGACTTTTATGTAGAAATGATAAAACTTTATTAATATACATTTTTTAAAAAACTAGACATACTATGTTCATGGATAGAAATTTGAAATATTTAAAGATGCCAATTATCTTAAAATTATTCTGTATATTAGATTCTAATATAAATAGTAACAGAATTTTTAAAAGGAAATTGATATGTTGCTTAAAAATATCAAATGGAAGAGCAGAAGGTTGAAAATAGCCAAAATTCTTTTTAAGAAAAATAAATTAGAAAAATTTTGACATAGCAAGTCATAGTATAACAATTCAGTAATTATCCTAGTGCTTTTGTGTGGGGAGGATATTTTTGTCTGTTTTACAATGATAGATAAATAGATCAATGAATCAGAATCAAAAGTTCAGAAATAGACTAATGCACACATTGAAATATAGTTTAAAGATTTGGCACTCAATTTAAAGAGGAAAAATACATTTTTCAAAATAGTATAATTGTAACTGTTTATACAATTTAGATTAATTTATCTCACTGGAAATTTTAGTGTTTTTCCAAATCCCCTACTGTTCTGAAAATCATGATGATATCTCAGTGTGCATTACTTTTCATTCATTGTGCAGGAATCATGCTAAGCATTTTGTAGATAAAAACTAGTGTACTTTATTCAGACTAGTCAAATCTCCTGAATTAATTTTTTTGGAAATTTCTTATACTTCATTTTTTCTGACTTTTTTCAGTCATTTCTATTGTTCAGATATCAGTCCTTTTGTACTGATCTGCTAATTTTATCTTACCTATTTTTAATCTTTTTTGTATTATTATATTTACTAGGAAGTTTTTACAACATTATTTTTAAAGCTTTGTATTGACTTTTAATTTTTCTACTATGTTTTTAGATTTCCAAGGTTTGGTTTTATTCTCTAAATATTACTTTTTATAGCATGCTTTTTTTTTTTTTGTATGTACAATGTGTCCTTTCTTTTCTCTACAGAAATTAATTATAGCTCTTTTTTGTACTTCTAGTCTCCCTACATTGTTCTCACTTATTCCAAAATCCTTTTAGAAATTTGTTTTGTTTTCTACATGTTCTGATAGAAAATTTCCTTAAATATCTGTTGGTATTTGGCTGTTGCATATAATTAAGAAAAGCTCTAAAAAGTTGAATGGAAGCTCTATAAGTTAATGAGATCATTTCCCTCATGAGTTTCACTCTAGATTATTCTGGCTGGGAAATTTTTTTGGGGTATCCAAACTGTCAGGAACTGTATGTATGTGTATGTGTGTTAATATATATGCTTGTGTGTTTATGTATGTTCATATATACATATTTCTCCTCTGAGAAGAATCTCCCATCTTCTGGCCATAGATTATATAATAAGTTTTTCTGTTTTTTATTCTGGGACCCAAGTAGGGGGATAATGATAATAGTTAACACATACATAGTGCTTATTGTTTGCCAAGAACCAGAACGTGTACTTTACATATATTTGCCCATTTAATCTTTAACCTTTACATCAATGCGATGATTTTGTTCATACCCATTTTTCAGATGAAGAAATAGAGGCACAGAGAAGAAAACTAACTTATCTAAGAAAACTAATTTATCTAAGAGCTTCTTATATACAAAGCTGAGATTCCAACTTGAGACTATGCTCTTAAATGTGATACACCTGGTTTCTTATCTATGCATGAGTTTAATCTTCCAGCCCTGCTGTTTTATTTTTATTTTTATTTTTTTTGATGAAATTGCCCTCAGCTGTGACTAGTGTTTCACCAGTGTAAAGCACTTATTTTTGACAATTTCTAGACGATGTACTTGCAGTCTTTTTCTAGTGCAGGAGAAGGACTATTGCCAGTCTGAGTCAGGTGGGTGAAGATCAAGGTGTCCAGTAAATTTTTAAAAAGACTTTACAACTATTCTTCAGTTTCTTGCGCCCTGTACCTCCATTTATAAAGGTCTATAGTTCGGCAAATTCTTGCACATTTCTAGGATAATCCAATGCAAAGCAGGTGGTTGTTTGTCTTTCTCTCTGGCTATCTTAAGTTTCAGCCTTCTCTGGTCTTCTAAATTTGTTACCACTAGCCATCTGTTTTACATTTCCATTTTTTCCCTTGCTACTTTATTTGTCCTTATATGATAATTCTTTTTTAAAAAAATCACTTCAATTTCTATGAGAATTTAAGAGGAAACTGGAGTGGACATGTGTGTTTATTCTCTCATCTTTAACAAGAGCCCACCTTTATTTTTCTTGTTACAAGTTATTTGTGACTCACCTCGTATTCGTAGGTAGTGGGCTCTATAGCTGAGAGCCATGTACTGAATAAAGAAAGTTCTCTTTTTTCAACCTAAAATGTTCTGATTTCAGTTTGTTGGAGAGCATAGCAAAGCAGAGGCCTGATCCTAGAGACTGGCTAGACACAATGAATCAGCCCCATCATTCAGGGGCTTTTTAGTGGGCAGGGTATGCAAATCTTGACTCTAAGTTGGAGATAAAGGAAATAAGGATAAATTCCTTCAGTCTCTACTCAAAAGACTAGGAACTAGAAGCTGTAAGAAAATGAGCATTGATACAGTGTCTCTGTGTGTCTACTTAAAGTTCCTTCATCTTTAAGCTCCTACAGACTTAAGGCTTCATATACTAAGTCTGTTTGAAAGCCAGACAAAATAACTGCTACAAAAAAGACGCTATCAAGAAATTTAACTGTGTAGTACAGTGGTTCTTGGCCTCTGCTGCACATGAAAATCACCTGGGGAGCTTTTAAAAGTCAGTTCAAAGGTCGCCCATGAGAATAATTAAATCTGAATCTCCAGGGGTGAGACCCAAGTACAGTAATAGTGTTTTTTCAGGCTCTTCAAGAGATTTTAATATGCAGCCTTGTGTGTTGATTGCATACATTGTTTTGAGTATTCCTGGATCTAACAGTGAATCTGTTGAAGAGATGTAGTTGTCAGGTTCTTTCTGGACAACCCTGAATATTTTGGTATGAGACTAATTCAGTTACAGAAAAAAACTGAAAATAATTGATCTGTGATTTAGTCTTAGGTAGTTCCTTCTTGGAATTCCTTTCAGAGCTGACTCACTTCAAGCATTCCTTCTTTTCTGAGAAGTTATTTTTCTAAGACTTCTTAAATTCTGGCTATAGGCTTGTGAATATATACACACACACACATATATATATGTGGATATATATGATTATTTTTCTAGCAAATTTTTAGCAATTGGAGGCAACTCTTATAGCAAGGTGGCTTGGAAGGCTGAATATAAATAACTAGATCCCGAGCTGCTGCATTAATTGGTAGAGATAGAAGGTGGGAAAGTGAATTTCAGTGCTGTTAGATTTTGTTACGAAGCAGCCTCTCTTCCCAATAGCCGTCTTAATTTAATTACCACGTTCTTCGTTACTGGCTGAATTTGTGACAATGGCAGCTTTATGTGTCTCTCTTAATAGGAACTGAGCAGAGCTCCCTCTTGAAACATCAGGGTCAGAGGAGCAGTGGTTGAAGTGCCTCAGTACATCACTTGACTGGAAGAGTTTTCCAGTTAATATACTTAGGGGAAGTATGAACTGTTCCACTCCCTCCCCTCCACCCTTTTTGAAACAGCTTCCTGCTGGCTCATAACTGTGTTGGGAAATACAAAAGCTCATTGAAGGAAACAGTTGTTAGGACATATAAAAAGAGAGGAAGGGCATGAAATTTTGAATATTTTGAAGAGGAGAATAAATGTTAAGCTCCTTGCAATACTTGAGGCACCCATTCAATCAAAAATAGAAAATAGCCATTATGGGAATAAGCACAATGGAAGGGATAATGCCTCCTCTAAAATAAATGGAAACACCACAGTGCAAGTACATGCCTGTATTCTTTTTAGGTCTAGGGAAATGGCCTAAGTGAGGAATATAAATGCCAAGTACTCTTCCTTATCTTTATCTCCTGTATTACCACAGATTTACATGAGGTTTATCTTTATCCAATCTGGGATTCTGTGAGCAGTTTCAACCAAGCCGACTGAACAGGCAAAAGACTCTTCTGATCATGTAGGGTCTTATTTGTTTTTCATTTCAATTCCAACTTGCTGCCCTAAAATTCCTTCATAGGATAGCTAGAAAGAATCAGATTTTTGTAATGCTTATTTTGCTTATTAAAAATGAGGACTTTTTCATTTGTATTTGAGATAAAACCCCCGACATTATATAATAATAAATATAAACACTGTACGAACAGAACTCCAGACCCCTAATGGATTCAGATTGGCCAGCCCAGGATATGAAGTGGAATGAGCAGTAGGGAGAAGAATGGTGAAGACAAACTAAACTATAGGAATCAAAAAGCAAAGATAATAATATAATTACGCTTGCAAAGCTTTGCTAACCACATTCTCAAATCATTTAATGGAATAGCCGATGTTATGAAACAATGTGGATTATGAAAAAAAAGAGCAGATGAACTCATATTAAAATATACATCTAACTGCACAATATTGTAGCTTGTTTTATTTTAGAGTAGTGGATCATCTCATTTTTTTTCAAAACTACGTATTAGTAACCTTGGAAACTAATATATAAAAAGGGATGCAGATAAAACAGCATGACACCTGCCACATAAGAGTTTTTTTAATTGATAAGAATTTGTTTGGCTGTAACTGACAGATAAAAAACTCTTTAGACAAAAACCACAAGAAGTATATTGCCTCTTATAATTAGAAACTTTATTGTTGATCCATAAGCAATTTGGAATTAAACAAGTTGACCAGGAGAAATGAAATATGATTATTGGAGAGGTACAACTGAGTGTGCAATACTGGAATAAGGAGGTGAATCTAGGTCTTCTAAATCACAGTTTTGAAAGACGAGGGAG
This sequence comes from Eulemur rufifrons, assembly GCF_041146395.1. Lineage (NCBI taxonomy): Eukaryota > Metazoa > Chordata > Mammalia > Primates > Lemuridae > Eulemur > Eulemur rufifrons. Next base: position 83,965,100 of record NC_090988.1, on the reverse strand, counting down.
AGAGGATTTTCCCGAAGGAAATTCAAAGTGCTATCACCAAAGTAAGAGGGGGAAGAAAAAAAAACAAGGAAAAACAGCTGTGGTTCACATCAACAATCAAAAATCAAACAATGTGAATTAAATGAATGGCCATGTTATGGACAGAGTTAAGAGGGAATGATGATAACATGTGCATGGACAATTTTAAGAGATTATGGCAAAATTAACACTTTGTGGTGCAGGAAAAGTATATTGCAGTGTTCCCTTTGTTTTTAGTTCTTGGGTTAAAAAGTTTTGGTTATTTTTTCCCCCTTTAGGTCCATACAGTTCTACACTAGAGATAACAATGTAAAATAACCTCTAATTTTTTTCTATCTCTGAAGATATCTTGTTTTCTATGAACCATTAGTGCTTTGATCTGGGTTACTCAAAATCAAATAGTTTCTGAACCAAACCCAGATCTTGTTTGTTAGGTTGCCTATTTATACGCTTTCTTTTGTTTGTTTTACTCTTTTTTTTTTTCCTCCGTATAATAGGGTGTCTGTATCCATACACATCATTTTTTGTAAAGTAGGGCTTAAAGGCAAAGAAATGGAAAAAGACCTATCTCTGTACCAAGAGCAATGAATAGTGAGTGATATGGTGTTCTCTGTAGGACCTTGAATGATTAGGTGAATAGCAAATCAAGTCAAACTAACTATAACTAACTATAAGGTGGGATTGTCCATCTTTTTTTTTCCTTTTTCTTTTTCTTTTTCTTTTTTCTTTTAAGAGACAAGTCTTGCTCTGTCACCCAGGATGGAGGGCAGTGTCACAATCATAGTTCACTGCAGCCTTGAACTCTTAAACTCCTGAGCTCAAGTGATCTTCCTGCCTTAGCGTCTCAATTAGCTAGGACTACAGGCATGGATCACCATGTTTGGCTAATTTTTTTTTATTTTTTAGAAATGGTCTCTCGCTCTTTTGCCCAGGCTGGACTTGAACTCCCGGCCTCAAGCAATCCTCCCTTCTCCATTTCCCAAAGTGCTAGGATTGTAGGTGTGAACCACTGCGCTCGGCCAGACTGTCATTCTTTACTAGACCTTGTGATTCCCTTAGGGAACAGCCATGAGGAATTTCAGTAACAGCTCTATTTCCATTGTTTCCTAAGGGCACAGAGAAAAATTATACTAATTCTGAGTGGATCTGGCTAAACATAAGAAAATGAAACAAATGAAAATGCCGATACCAAGAGGCTCTGAGAGAAAAAAATCCTCTCGAAAAGAGAGTACTTGCTGATACAGTCAGTCTTCCATATCCGCAGGTTCCACCACACATCAAAATATTTGGAAGAAAAAAAAAGAATAATACAAATTTAAAAGAATACAACAACTATTTGCATAGCATTTACCTTATATTAGATATGTTAAGTAATCTAGAGATGATTTAAACTAGAAGAGATTAGGTTATATGTAAATACTATGCTATTTACGTAAGAGAAGAGCAACTGCAGACTTTGGTATAGGAGGTGGTCCTGGAACCAATTCTCCATGGATACCAAGGGACAATAGCATGAACAATGATTCTAGATACTAGAAAACTGTTTTTCGTGAAACTTGAGACTTACATTATTTTAAATATTTTAAACAAAGACAACTGGAAATGCCCTAGAGAAAGATGGACACTTTAAAAATGTGACTGTGTATTTCAATTTCCTGTAGGAGTGATAAGAGAATTCAAATAAAACAGCCAGGGAAAATACTCAAGGAACAGTGTAGTGAAAATTAGGGATTTCTTTGATAAATTGTTTTGTTAGTTTACTTATTTATAATATATACATATATCTCCCTAGACTTTAAACTTCTATGTGCAGAGATCTCATCTGTTTTGTTCACTTCTATATTCTTAGAATCTGAGAGGACGACTGGCATATAATCAGCATTCCAAATAAGTGCTTTGAAATGAATAAAATAAGCATTTGGTAAGATTTTTGAAAGTTTGAAAACCAAGTTGAAACATAACAAAGAATGACTGTAAAAAAAAGTAATTTTTGTATTCTTTGTTCAACCAATTGAATATATCAAAAATGAAGACTGTGTAAGTATGAATTTAAAAGCAGAAAGCAGAGATTACATGCAAACATTCAAGAGTCCAATCTGAACTATTTAATTAGGTGATAGCTTGATTTTGGAGTGCAAGCACATTTCAGACTTTGCCAGGTGCTTAACTCTTCAACATTGAGGATGGGATAGAAGGCATTGACAAAATTTTGACTAGATCAATTTTTCTGTGTTATCTACAACAAATAAAAAAATACCAGTCATAATCAGCTAGTTTGGGGTGGTATCTTAACTCTTGAGCTAAGAATTCTATATACCCTTTAGCAGATAGAGCATCCTTGGAGTGTAGGGGATGTACTGAATTCATTCTCCCTCTTGGAGTAAGATTTAGCTTGCTGCATATACAAACATACATACATGCAGATATTTAGGTACATAAACACACATCTTTATCTTTTACAAAAGGAATGAGATTTTGGAGTCCTCTAATTTTTAGGCTCCTTTGTATTTTAATAGGTAGAAGAAAGAAGGGGATCCATCAGAAAAACTTATAAGAATTTTACTAAATCTTTCTAAAGTCCTCTCCATCTGTAAAATATCATACATATTTATGACAGAGATAATGTTGCCAGATATTCCAATCCTCTTGCAGTTTGGCAAAATCATGTGCTTCTCATCTTTCTCTCTCTGTGCACCCAAGGAAAATGATGTCCTACATGGTATGGAAAGATGGTGAAGCTTCTATCATCCTGAATCCCACAATTGCCACAGGAGCATTAGCAGACATTCCATGTTAGTGGGCAATAAATTTTATTGTGTTAATATGCTGAGATTTTATGATTGATTTTATGATCGCAATAGAGATTCCTGTTTTCTAATCTTACAAATATGGTATGGAAAATAATAGGCTTGAGTATAATGACTATAAATGTGTCAAACACACTTGGAATGATTTCTTGCTGCTTATGAGATCTTAGCTTAAAATGTAGCTTAACTCAATATTCTCATTTATTTATTCTCATTTATTCTCTGATAACTACCTTTTAAAAGAGTTATGAGGATTAAACTGGACAAAGAAATTAATACTTTCCCTGGCACCAAGGGGTTGCCAAAACAAAGATAGTTTCTTTTCTCTTTTAGTTAACTTATTAATCAATCTTATATTTCTAGAACATTATCAAATTGATTGTTTTCTGATATGTCAATACTCCGTCTTAGGAAATAAGAGGTACATAGTATTTTATATGTAATTTTTTAATAAAATGTAAGATTCAGTTTAACTTTCTCTTCATCGTAAACACTTTAAAAAAAACCAAAGCAAAATAAATAAATAAATAAATAAAAATAAAAAAACCAAAAGCAGAGTTTTAATTGGGAATTTTTGAACCAGTTACATTTTTCTTAGAATCTGCTTCAAAAAGAACTAATTTCTTTGTTATTTCATGTAGAAAGTGAGCCAGACATTTAATCAGGCATGATCTGTACCTCATTCTGACAAAGCTCAGGTTTCCTTTTTTGTCCAACATTTTTTATAATGTTTTTAAACATATAGCAAAGTCAAAAGAATTTTGCAGTAAACGTCTGTATACCCACCATCAATCCATCATATATTTTGATTTATTTCAAAGTAAATTGTGGACATCGGTGTACTTCCCTTCTAATCATTTAAGCATGTATATAATTAATTAGAATTCCATATTTGTACATTTTCTTAAATGACTTTCATTGTAAAAGTAATATGTGATTATTGTAGGAAAATGGTAATTACAGATAAAAGATTACACGTCTACCAGTTAGTGTTTATTTGTACCAAGCATCTCATTTAATCCCTTACCAAACTCTAGGAAGTAACATTATGCCCATTTTACAGGTAAAGAATCTATGAACAAGTTGCCCCAGTTCCCACAGTGGCAGAGTTAGGGTATGCACCCATGTATGTTTCATACTGTCATTTTTTAAAATTCCTATGGATACATAATAGTTCTACATATTTATGGGGTACATGTGATATTTTGATACAAGCACACACACAATGCATATCTGGGTAATTGGAATATCCAACACCTCAAACTCTTATTTATTTTTTTTGAGGACATTCTAAATCTATTCTTCTAGTTACTTTGAAGTATGCAATAAATTATTAACTATAGTCACCCTATTGTGCTCCCAAAAGTTAGATCTTATTTTCATTTGCACACTCATCAACTAATCCCTCTTTATCCCCTTCTCTGCACCATTTTTCCCTGCCTTCGGTACCACCAATCTAAAGCTCAGGTTTCTTTAGCAACACAAGCATTTGCATACCTGAGAGGAAATGTTGATTTTAAGACCACAATGCAAAGAACAAAGAAATAGAGTATTTCAATGCTTCTAGTGTTCTGCAAATAAAAACAGAACAATTAAAAAGTAATAACCACATCACAGGTCTAAATTACACTCCTTTATTCTGCCAATACTTATGACAGCCTCAAAAGTTATTACTGATGAAAGACTTTGTCACCTTTCTGTTAAAATTAATTTAATGATATGCATCCTAACTTGGATCTGAGTCATAGTTTTTTTCTTTTTTTTTTTTTTTTTGAGACTTTAGCACAAATTGTGTGGGGGTGTTATAGTCAGAAAAAATATTGCTACACACATTTTTTTCTATATCCTTTTGATGCAAGAGTGGAGTATTTTACTCATTCATTGTTACTTTATCTCTACAATATTTGTTCCTCATTTATTTTATTATATATTATGATTTTAAGAGCATTGAATAATTTTAGATTTTATCTCATAATTTCAATTTCTGATATGGCTTTACCTATTATAATTTGAAAAAATTCTTTAACCTTTATTCATTAAACAATACTGGATTAAAGTGCAAAATCTGCTATTAACAGTATAATATATTTTTGATGAGGACAGAAAAAATATTTTGCAATAGGCATTTTCTTGTTAAAAAAAAAACAATTCTGATGCATAAGGATATACTTTCTTATAATCAGCATCTAAGATTTAACTCCAAAGCAGCATTTGCTATGAATGAAAAATAGCCATCACCCTATGACTCATTCATACTTTGCCCTTCTAATCAGAAACATTAGAAAAGATGCTAATTCATGTCAAAATATGACACTTCTCAGATATGTCAGGTTTTTTTGGCTCCTTGAATAAATGTTCTTCTTGTGGCTAAAGTCAGTCAACAACTGCTCATTATGCACTTTGCATGTACAAGTTACTTTTTAAATGAACACAGTAAAATCCTACAAAACATATACAAATGTTGGTTCTTAGGGAGCTTACTGTCTAACCTAAAAAGTAACTGACATGCACACTAAAGATGCTAGTGGCAATCTAGATTACATCTTTAACTATCCATATAGATAATAAATACAATGGGAAGAACTGGAACTGAGCGCAGACTCACTCTGCCACTTACCAATTTTATCATTTCTGTGTCTAGATTTCTTTATCTGTCAATGAGTATATTAATGAAAGGTAGGATTGCTATGATAAAAGTATACTCCATACAGTATAAAATAATTATCCATATCTATTTCTCTCTTTTCTTTCTATCTTAAAATACTATCTGACACTTAATAATTTCTAGATAATTTTTTTATTTTCCTAAACTTGCATAATTATTTTAATTTTTTATTGATTATTCTTATGATTGTATACCCCACTGAACTTTAAACTATTTGAATATATTTCCCTGGGTCATAGTCAAATTTATACCAGTATTTATACTGATATCTTACTGAGTACCAGTGCTGAAGGTATAAGCTGAATAGACGTTGAATTGAGTTGCTCAAACTCAGGTCCCGACTGAGACAGGCTAGTTTCAGACGCAATTAGAAAATAAATGATGAATAGAGAATGAAAAATAAGTGGCTATAAATAATGCTCTATTGGATATTAATTTACATTAAAATTACTTGATGTCCAGTGTCTTGACAAGTATGTTTCATATAATTTGTGGGGTTTTTCCTTTGTTTGTTTGGAGCTGGTGGGTAAATTCTGTGTGTTATTTGATTTTGGGCAGAATATCCTTGTTTCTTTATAAAAAATGTCGTGATTTATTTAATGAGAATTATTCTCAAATATGACACTACAGTTATGATGTTGGTTGCACAATTTGTCAAATTAAAAGTCAATTTGTCCAATTCTATAACTTGATAAAAAGGAGGATAGGTTCTTATTGAACCTATGCAAATACGTAGATTACCATGAAAATGCAAGGAGATTAAGTAGAGTAGTTCCCTTCCGACTCTCACAAGTTATTCAGAACAAATTTTATTATAAATGGTTATTTTCAGTTTGGAAAATCATAGTCTACTATATTAAGAGTTAAAAGGGCTTTCTTATATATATGTAAAATTACAATAATAAAATGATACCAACAATAGTTCAAATACCAAAATTATTAAATAATTTCCCTTACTATTTCATTCTAATCATTTGTCATTTTTGTAACTGTGGATCTTGGGTAAGAAGTCTGCTTTCATGAAGAATGTTTGTTTCCAGACAGAAAAGCGTCCTGGAAATACAGACTCAGTCAATTGATGCTGTGTGAATGTTTTCTAAGCATTGTCAACCTGGAAGCGTCTTTTAAGCATCTATTCACTGAAGTACCAATAATTTAAAGTATTTGGTGCAAACTGCTGTTTGTACAAACTGTTCCACAGGAACTGTGAACGCCTTTTTTTTGTGTGTGTGTGTGGATGACGTAAATTCTAACCTGTAGTTTACGGCAATTCTTTCTGGAATGCATCAGTGGGAAGCAGAAAGCTGTTTTGTTTGTTGTTAAATGATGAGAATAAGCAAGAATTTCAGAGAGGAGGAAAGCAAATTCTCTGTTGGGCTTCATTCAGAACACTGCTATTTCAGGAGTCTGATCAGTGTTTCTTCTTAGGGTAAAATATAGTATAGGCATGAAGGAACTGAAAAATCACCAGGACCTTCCCATTAAATGTACAATTTCTGAAATATTTATTTTAATACTATTTTGCCTGTACAGGCTTCACTTAGGGAACATTGAGTGTTTACTCTACTTTGACAAGTCTTCCCACATGGGTTTTACGGTAGTGTTGGACTAATTATGAAATATGGAACACAGCAAACAATGCTAATTGTTCCCATCATCTTTTTTTTATAAGGAAGGTGAAGTAACAGATCTTTGTGTTTGTCTAGAAAACCTGTGGGGGTCCTCCTGAATATATTATTTTATTTTTCTCCAAATTTGGAATGTGATAGTTTAGGCAACCAAAATATTAGAACAGATTTGATGACTCAAGATAGGATTGTGGGTACTGAGAAAGAATATTTGGTTATTCTTTTAATCAAAATGATAGCATGTTTTAAATAAATACAAAAGATAGGGACAGTTTTGTAAGACACTTTAGCTTTTTCATAAGTAAATAATTTATTTTAATTAACCAATTGCATAATAAAACCTAAGCAGAGAAGGTTATTCCACTGAGGTCTGGAATCTCTGCTATGTGGAAAATATGCACAGAACATAGAGAATGATCAGTTTGACATAGAAAAAGCCACGTTTTAGTTTTATATTGGTAAATATTTGGCAAAGTTTGTCCAGTTATGTTATCCAGTGGATAAACCCTCAAAACTGAGTGGACTTTGCCAAAATTTACAGTATTACACAGCTTCCTTTCAAGCTCAGGTATCTTAAATCAAGGTAAATAAAATTAACATTCCTCGTACTTTCTACTACTTGCTATACGCATTAAAGTTTCCTCCTTTTCTGCGTTTTTTTTCTTATTATGGATCAAACTTGTATTTTATTTTAAGACAAACCTACTCTTTTTTTTTCCTTGAAAAACAAAAACCTCAATTTAACATACACAGTGGTTTTCTCAATCATCATTGCTCCTAATACAGTCTCAATAACCCATTTTAGTTATGACTCTTAATTACAGTAGCATATTTCTATTGCACAGGAAGAAGTGGGAACTAGTACTGAGACTTGTCTGTCATATACAAGCACTGTTTTGGCAAACAGTCAAAGCTCATAAATACACAACACAGGTCTAGCCACATACATCCCTTTTTCATTTTATTAAAGTAGCAAGAATGAACAGGTTCAAAAACATAACCCGAAGAGATAGTCATTTCATACCACATGAAAATAAGAAGCAAACTATATAAAATTAAAATTATGCTCTACAATTGTGTTTTAGTATTTAATCTCACAAAGTAGCTAAGAATCCAGTGATTATCATTTTAATATTATTCCATGGATTTTAGTTATCTAAAGATCCTAGAAATAATTTCAATATAATATTCTACAAAATATATTTACACTTTACATTAAAAGCCTGTCAGATTTATGATTCAATTTAATTAAGTCCACATTTATATTTTTATGATCTTAAATATTATATAGGTCTAATGCTAGTAAACCAGTATGAGTTTAGAAATTTCAGATACATTTATATCTTAGAAAATAAATCCGAATTTTATTTTAAAAAACCTTTTATAAAAATCTTATAAAAATATCTTAGTTATAATTTTTATAATCATAAAATATTTATATTTTACTTCATATTGAAACTCAAGCAACAGACATATAGCTATCATTTATTTTTTAAATAAAAATTATTGATAGTATAATTTGTAAAGTTCACCTTGATTTTATGATCTTGGATTCTTAAAATGTTTTTAAGATAACAGTGTATGTAATAAAAGTTTGCGTTTGTATTTTTAAAGTGCTATGGATTCACTTTATTTATTTTCTATGAAATTTGGATAAATTTAAATTTCTACATTTACTTATTTACATTTATAAAATAATTAGAAGAGAGCTCATTTAAGAAATGTAATCTAACTTGTATCCTCTGGAGGAAGGAAAATATTTTACACTTACAATGAAAGGTAAAAGTGTTAATTAGACACACAGACAACTTATATCTTCAATTCTATAACTTAAACCACGAGTTGAAAGTAAACACAAAATTTAAAAAAAATCATCTGTCCAGATTCCAAAGAGCTGTTCTTCTTAGTGGATATGCAACTTTTTATTGATATAAACCTAAAATCAAACAGATTAAAAAGCCACTAACAAATAAATAGACAAACACAACATATATTCTTTCTTCTCTCAATCAACAAGGAATAGAGTGGGGAGAAAAAAGGAAGGTTTGGGCGAAAACCTACTTAACGGGTACAATGAACACCATCTGGGTGATGGGCACACTTATAGCCCTCACTCAAGCATTGCAAAAGAAATCCATGTAACCAAAAACATTTGTAATCTGTAATATTTTGATATAAAAATATCTTTTTTGAAAAAAGTTGTGATTACTATAAGGACAAATAAGATTAAAGATGTTTAGATTGTTAAAAAAAAAAAAAAGAATAAATCCCTATAATCTATTTGACAGAGATCATGAAATGTTTGGACCATAAAATCAAATATGTAATTATTGTTATTACCAAAGCAGAGTATCTTGTTATCCGTGCACAAATAGAAGCAGAAACAAAATTATTAAATCAGCAGAAAAGAAAAAACAAACAAGAAACAGAATCAGCAAATGTCTTAGTTCTATTGTCACTGGGTTTCACACTGGCACCAAGAAAAGCTGTGCCCGGGCTTAAACATCCCACAGGGTGCCTTTCTCTGCCTTCATAGTTTGCTTGGCTCCATCAGGTGTGTCCACTGGCATCTCTGTGCCACAGTAATATGGAGATTTAATATTTGGCTTTTCCTTATTTTGCAAGCACATTACAAAATATAATTGGAATGTAAATAATTGTGACCTACTTCTGGTTCATAAGTCATTAAGAAAATAGAAACAGCTGATATCATATTCTAGGAGGAGTCAAGGGAAATGAACGAGCAGCACCTATGCACTCTTCACTTTATATGCACTATGTAATTTAATTCATACCCCAATCTAATGAGGTAAGATTTCTATTTTACAAATGAGGACCTTGGGCCCAAGGTCTCTTTAAAAAAAGATTGCATTTGAACTGTGGTTGGCTTAATCCTAGAGCCAGAGCATTTTTTCCGCTGGCCACATTGTTCACTAACCACTCCAAGATCTTTACTGAAAAATGTTTGAAAGTAATATAATGAGCAGTTATCCTTATTTTAGATTCCTTAGGCATCAATATTGACTTTCATAAAACTCCAGGACTACTTTCGTACACTCATTTGAATATCAACCTTTGTTGAATATTTGTGGTATAGCCATATACAACTTGAACTATTATTTACTATTCTTATGTTTTCATTTTTAATTTAAATTTATTGAAAGAGGAAACTTTATGTCACTATTAAAAGTAAAACCAGTCTGTTTGCCAGACATAGAAGAAAAAGAGAAATAACTATTAAAAAATGTGAGTGCATGCAAGCCCTAGGATGCTGCCAGGCACCAGCAACTGTTCATGTGGGCAAAGGGCAGAGGGAGAAACCACCCACACAGGAGTAAGAAGTCGGGAAGATCTTTTGGTGTAGGGAAGTGATCTTCAGTGGGAGTTCGAGGGTCACATCAGACCTTGTTGATGTTACCACATCATTCACGCTTTCACTTTCAGACATGGGAGATTCTTGACATTCTTGACACTCAGCCCATTATATATTCTCTCTTATTTAAACATGAGAAAATTGCAGTATTAAGATGATCCATATGTTACTGGAGCAGGAGCTTCAGAATTCCAGATGCAATAATCAGAAGAAATTAGTTTCTCATGTATACTTATTTTGCGTTCTTCATGTAAAAAATTGAACTGAATGCTAATCTGCATAACATCCAATGAGTGTGTAATCTAATATCCTAAAATGAAGTTTTTAATGTGTACCTTTAACCCATATCTGGTCAAATGCCTGTTCTCAAGGCTCTGGGCTCAAAAATTTACCACTCCAGAAGAGTAATTTCCATTGAGTTTGTGAACTTTTAGCCAGTCCAGATCAACAAGCTCTTCTCTCAAAATATTTAGAGGTGGATAAAACTAACTTTGTATTCTAAATGTGTGATTGAACTCTTTCTACTGTATAAAGGTATACGAGCATCATAGAACTCAAAATTATTTTTCACACTTCTATGAAGTTTTAAATTAAGTGCTAATTTTAGTTGTACTTCTTCCTCTTTCATTTGTTAAAAACCTAAAATTTGTGGGACACGGACCTGGGGGGTATAGTAGCATAAGTTGAATGACTCTAGAGGTAGCGTGCATGGAAATTTCTGTAAATGTGGAATCATCCATTGCATCCGTATACTAGAGTCAGAATGGCAGAATTAAGAGAAGTCACACAAGGATGAACCAGAATATCCCGAAGTCGAAATCCATTGATGGGGAGCAGAATTTTTAATATTTTGAATATTTACACATTTTGGATACATTTTCATAACAGTATGACAAAGGAACAGTGATCCTGAGGTTGGCACCAAGTAAAGCCATCATGCAGTTCACCATGACTCAGCCCTTACCCCTCAATCTTGAAAGAGAGATTAGGATGATAAAAGGTGACAAGGATCCAACTAAATATGTAAGGACTTCCTGCCACCAAGGGGCTAAGTGTGGAAACTCAAACTCTATTGACATTAGGACCTACACCCAGTGTCATGGTGACTGTCAGTAAGAGAGAGATTGCTATCCTATCTAGAAAAGGTGAATACTGGAGAATTGAAGGTGGGTAGTAACCCAGCTACAAATACTTGCTGCAGGAAGAGTCTTGTTAGATTTGGTGTCATAAACTGGGCTGTTTAAGAACCTTCAACAACCGGAAGTGCAGGCAATGACCTTTATGAAAAACAGAGCTAAGAGTTTAGATAATCAGGAGGGCCATGAATTTGTTGCAGCTTCAATGCTGACCAGCAGAACACCTGTGGACAGAGGAGGAGGAGAACCCTGGATGGAGAGTTAGGGTGGCACAGAAACAAGCACATCTACAAAATATCTGTCTTGGTTGTCCCCAAGGGAAGACCAGAATGAGAAGGTACTTGGATCTTGCTGTTTGAAAAATGTAAAATTGGCCCAGTGGACTCGAAAGTCAATCAGTAAAGCAAATTCCCAGGGAGAGTATAAGTTGGTGATAACTGTGGGCTACCAGCATTATAAACAAAACCACTTAAAAAGGTGAAGGCAAGAAGTTCTAAAATCCAAGGCTTTTAGACACAGAGATGATTTATATCATTTCTCAACATCCAATCATGGCAGAATAGATTTTTCCTATACTTTTTAGAATGTAATTAATTTACTCTTCTTTAAGTGTAAAGCCCTAATTATCCTTCTAAAGCTAGCACTCCCACAGAAGGTTAATCTCATCTGAAATATTCTAATTCAGAGAAACAGGAATATGGAGCTTGGCATGAGGCATTTTTTGTGAGTAGAGGGCGTTAGTAAAATAGCAGAGATTAGGCCAGTTTTTTGGTGGAAGGACAAATGTGAATGAAAAGAATTAGGAATAAAACAGGCTTTTTTTTTTTAATTTTTATTTTTACAAACTGACCTCCCCAATCTGCCTTCTTAAATCTTAACCTCTTAAATACATCCCCTTATATTCTAAGAAAATTATGTGCCACGCATCTCTAAGTTTTCTCCTCCTACACTGTAATTACTTTTTATTTTCTCAAGCCTTTAATTAAGTCTTATGCACCTGTATGTTTTATATAATGGTGTCATAGAAAATAAAGATATGAGACAATAAAGTAAAGTGTGTCTTGCCCTATAGTAACCTCTCCAAGGGCAGCAGTCAGAAAAGTTCTGAGTCCTGTCCAGAAAACAGTGACGGAGAGTTTCACACCGGCCCTGGTGATAAGAGAACTCCTCTGGAAGGATTTTGGGTATACTCAGTGAACACTGAAATATATACAACTCAAAAGGAAATTAGAGCAAAACATACTTTTCCCTCTCTCTATGCTAGAGGACTGACCCTTGAGGGAAGTGGGCTACAAGCCTGAAGACTTTTCCTTCCAAATGAGGAATCTGAACATTTGAACTTCGTGTGATGGTAGGCATGCTGCTAGTTAGTAGCAATGCCAGATAGGGCCCGAAATCTTTCAAATCCAAGTACAATATTCTTTTCACTGAACTGGTTTTTCTGAAGAAGACTTGATAAAGGTAGAGCCCTGATAGGTTCCATTTAAGCAACAGAGAAGACACACTGCCTTTCACAGTGGAGAACAGAAAAAGATGCCAGAGCCTGGGTTCAAGGTTCTACTTGTTCTCTAGGCCAGACTATTAACTGTCTTGAGCCTTACTCATCTATGAAATGGTTATTCTACTGTCTTCCTGGAGTTTGGATGTGAGGTAAGATAATGTTCTATACATTTAAAGTACTGATAATATAAATGTTCAGTAAACTGAAGTAATGATAATAAGAATAAAATGGAAAGAAACTATCAGTTCTTTCCAAGTATTTTATGCAAGCTTTATTTTCTTTTCTTCTTTTCTTTGAATTTACCCGGTATGGTACATTTATTTATCAATAAAAACTGTCCTCATTACTAGAATATGATTTCCTTAGCTCTATATCTCCTCTTTCCCCCACAATCAGGTTTGCCATAGTGAAAATGTAATATTTATTCAGTGAATAAACTATTAAACTAATGACTGAATTATTCAGTGCCCACATTTTTCCTTGTTCTTTGCTTCATGTTTAGAATAAGATGGATAAGCAACGGTTCTTGTCTTGGAAGACTTTATCATTTTCTGTCCTGATTATGGGAACTTTTAATCAATACATTCCAACCTCTCAGTGTACTATCATTTATTTTAAAAGAGGGAATGCACCTACATGGAGCAGTTCACGTTTTATGCACACGTAACCAGCCCAGTGAATTGTCATCTGTATTTATGTTCTCGCCACATTGTGTGGCACCATTGTAGATGGCATCTTGGTCACCTTGGGCTGTGGTAAGAGAATACCACAGACTGATTTCTCACAGTCCCAGAAGCCGGGTCTGAGGTTCAAGATCATGAGGCTGGCTGTTTTGGTTCTAATGAGGGCCCTCTTTCTGGTTTTCAGATGGCTACTTTGTTGCTGTGTCCTCACATTGCAGAAAGAAAATTCATTTCTCTTGTGTCTCTTCTTACACGTGCACTAACCACATTCAAGAAGGCTCTGTGCTCACAACCTAATTACTTCCTGAAGGTCCCACCTCCAAAAGCCATCACCTTGGGTATTAGGGCTTGACACATGAATTTTAGGGAGACACAAACATTTAGTCGATAGCTGATGGTAAATACAAGCTTAGTGTGATTATCAGGCTCAGTTTTAAATAATGTCTGGTTTCAAACATAAGCCATCTCTGTGAACATGTGTTTGATTTAAACGTGGCCACCAAAAAGTAATCTTAGTAAATTTAAATCAACCTTTTCCGGTTTTGGCTCTTGTAATACCACACAGCTATGTGAATTTATTGATCGTCCTTCACTGATCCTTCTATATGTGCCCACAAAGGACACGTGGCTACGGCAAACCTTGCAAAGTATCACCTCCTCCCACTAAGGGTGGTGAGGAGTGAAGGTGAAATGCGTAATAAGAAATAAAAAAGTGCTTCTCATCTTCAGATGATGGCTTAAACTTCAATGGGTTTCTAAAGGCCACTCCTCATAGAGAAAAAGGGCCACTGTCAAACAGAAGCCTACATTTTAAAATGGTCTTTCTGAGGCTGGGTAAACCATGATTAATTTTACCTTCTCATATAATTTTTCCTATCCTCTCTTTTTTTTCTTTATCTTATTACACATTTCTATTCACCTCACGCTGTTTTTTTCCTACTGTGTGCCCTACCATTTCAAGAGAAGATTTATATTAAAAAGACAGAAATTGATTACTTTGTGAATTCTGATTTTGTTAGTTTATTTTTATTTCTGTGTCTAAAAATGCAAACTACTCTTGTAGATAATGTCAAAACTAAATATTAATTTTTTTGTTGTCATTTGTGTGGCCACTTTCTCAACATCTTCAAAGTCCGCTTAAGCATTTTTATCTAGTTTCATCCCCCAGGGGTCAGTTCACCATTTGTTTGTTCATAGTTATTTCTAGTTTTTAAGGTAGAAAGATTTTTGTCCTTTTAATGAAACTATAAATTCCTAAAAAGCTATCATCTTTTTCTTCCCCCCTCTTTTTTGTGTTAATTCATTTTTATCTTGTCATCGAAACTTTATTGAACAACTATTATGTGCCTGGAATAATATTTGTCATACAGGGGATACAAATATAAATAGGATAACAGGGTAACTTTTCTGCTCTTAAAGATATAGTAGTCTGATATAGAAGTTTCTAACACATGATTTCTGTAGTCTCTGTGGACAGCTTTCTTCTATGTTTTGGATTTATCTGTAAGACATGTACAGTTTGAATGGGTGGGCATAAGTGCATTTTTTTTTTTTTTTAAGAAAGGTAGAATTTCAGTAGAGAGTGATTTAAAGAGCTACATTTGTTTAAAATAAAAAGCAATTGATAACCAGCCTGTATTCTGGTCCACTCCTCTCCTCTTCATCTCTTTCTCATTACCTTTACTTGGTCCATTACCTACCTTAGTTAAAATAAGACCTTATGTGCTTGCATTATTGTGGAAACTTTATTTTAAGCATAAGCCAATTTATAAAAACTTCTCTAGAGTGTTGATATGAAAAGGTCTTAGGTCCACATCCCTGTGAAACAACCATCACTGAAAAAACATTATGAAACAAAACAAACAACCATTTAAAGTCTCTGGAAATTGTTATTACAACAAGTGTACCAAAAGATGTGTAATGGAAGCACCAAAAGGAGAAGAGGGGAGAAAAGAAGCAGAAATAATATTTAAAAAGTTAATAATGACTGAAAGTGTTCCAAATTTGATGAAAAACATCAATGTAGACATACAAGAAGTTCAATAAACTCCAAGTAGGGTACATGCAAAGAGATTACATTATAATAAAATTTCTAAAAGCAAAAAAAATGACATTCTTATATGAATCAAGAGAAAAATGACTCATTATTTATAAGAAATCTCAATAATATTAACAGCTGACTCGTCATCAGAAACCACAAAGGACGTAAGATCGTAGGGTGGCATATTCAAAGTGAAAAAAGAAAGATAAAAGGCAAATGAGACTCTTATAACCAGAAACTCTATCTTTACAAATAAAAATGAAATAAAGGAATTTCTAGATAAATAAAATGAGAGGAGAATTTGTTGCTATCAGATCTGCTTTTCAAAAAATACTAACTGAAGTTCTTTAGGCTAAAAACAAGTGACTACAGACAGTAGTTTGTGTATACACACAAACACACATGAACATACACAAACACACAAACAATATGCCAAGAAAAGTAATTTTGTAGTTATAAAAGACAGTATAATACATATTTCTTTTTCTTCCTCTCTTAACTGATTAAAAAGCATTATCTAAAACAACATATATATATATGCGTATGTTGAGCCCATAACATATAAAAATGTAATATATTAACAATATTAGAAAGAAAGTGGATAAAAGTAAAGTTATATTGGAATAAAACAATGACACTAGATATTAATTTAAATCCCCAGGGATAAATGAAAAGAACTAGAAATAACAAATAAAAAATGTTAGTATGAAGAATCTCTGTAAGTAAATGTTTGCTTTTCTGTCTTTCTTCTCCTAGCTTAATTAAAAGACACAAAATTATATAAATTAATAATTACAAAAATACATTATTATCTTTGTAGCATATATCAATGTAATATGTTTAACAATAATAGCTCAAATGGCAGAAGAAGAAATAGAGATATACAGGTATTGCATTTCTATTCTCACTGGAATTCTGTTAGTATATATCTCAATTGGATCATCAGAAATGAAGACGTACATGGTGAGTCCTAGAACAAACAGTAATACAAATTTAAAATTACAGTTAAAAATCACTAAAGGATTTCAAATATTATACTATTAATAGAAAATATTCAATGCTAAAGAAAATAATGAAACATAGACAACTGAAAAAGATACAAGACATACGGAACACAAAAAGTAAAATTGCAGACATAAATTCATCGATATCAATAATTATATCAAAAGTACATAGATTGAACAATCCAATCAAAAGGTACAGATTGCCAGACTGGATAAAAAACAAGATCCAGTTCTATGCTGTCTACAGGAGGCACATCTTAGTTTAAAAAATATGGATAGGTAGAGGGTAAAAGAATGGAAAAAGAAATATCATGCAAATATGAGAAAAGATATATGATGCTAGAGTAGCTATGCTAATATCAGACAAAGTAGACTTTAAAATAAGAAATGCAACTAAGAGAAAGAGTGACTTTTGTAATGATAAATGTATCAATCCATCAGAAATATATAACAATTACAAAAATATATGCATCCAAAAATAGACTACACAATACATAAAGCTATCTTCAACAGATTGAAGGGAGAACAGACATTTGAACAATAATAAAGACTTCAATATCCCACTTTCAATAATGAATATAACCAAGCAGAGGATAAATAAGAAAAAAGAAGACTTGAATAA
Organism: Eulemur rufifrons; assembly: GCF_041146395.1. Classification (NCBI taxonomy): domain Eukaryota; kingdom Metazoa; phylum Chordata; class Mammalia; order Primates; family Lemuridae; genus Eulemur; species Eulemur rufifrons. The sequence continues at coordinate 83,947,622 of NC_090988.1, read as the reverse complement.
CACTATAAAACATAGAGGCCTAACAAACATATACTGGAATCAGAATATATATCTTCTCAAGTGCACAAAGAATATTTTTCTTGATACACCAAATTCTAATTGCATAACAATCCTCAATAAATTTACAAAATTTGAAACTTTACGCAGTAACATATGTTCTCTGAATACAATAAAATAGAATTAGAAATCAACAAGGAAGGAAATATGGGAAATTTACAAATATGTGGAAACTGAACAGCATACTCCTAAATAATCATAGGATCAAAGGAGCAATAATATGAAAAATTATGAAATATTTTGAGATGACTGAACATGCAACCTACCCAAACTTATGAGATGCAGTTAAAGTAGTGATTACAGAGAAATTTACGTCTGTGAATGCTGTATTAAAAAAGACTTCAAGAAAATAACCTAAGATATTTAGATTAACCTGCCTTAAAATCGTAGAAAGAAGAGAAAACTAAGCAGAAATCAGAGAAGAACTTAATAAACCACAGAAATAAAATAGAAAACAACAAACCCAAAAGTTGATTATTTGAAAAGATGAAGAAAATTTACAAATGTATACTGACAGAGAAAAAAGAGAGAAGATCAAAGTACTCAAATTAGGAATGAAAGTTGGAAGCATTACTACTGGTGTTACTATGAATACCATGAACAGAAATGCAGTGGGTTGAATGGTTGCCCCCACAAAAAGTACTGTAGTTCCACACACTAAACTTCAGAACCTGTGAATGTGATCTCATTTGAAAAAAAAGAGTCTTCGCAGATGTAATTAAGGATTTTAAAATGAGCTCAAACATCCTTGTAAAAGACAGAAAGGAAGACAGAAAAGGGAAGGTCATGGGAGGATGGATGTAGAAACTGGAATTATGCAGCCATAAGCCAAGGAATTCCAGCAGCCACTGGAAGCTGAAAGAGTCAAGGCACATAATTTCCTGTAAACCCTCTGGAGAGTGAGTGTGGCCCTGCTGACAACGTGATTGTAGACATCTGTCTCCAGAACTGTGAGAGAAGGGATTTCTATTCTTTTAAACCACTGACTTTGTGGTAATCTAGGCCTTAGGAAACTCATAAAAACTGTGTGACAACAAATGAAACAATTTTGATGAAATGGACAAATTCCTAGAAACACATAATCTCCTAAAACTGACTCAAGAAGAAATAGAAAATCTGAACTGATCTTTGACAAGTAAAACAATTTCAATAATATTCAAAACACTACACATACACAACAAAAAGGCCATATTCAGTTGGTTCACTGGTGAATTCTGCCAAACATTTAAACAAGAATTGATTCACTTTTTTCAAAAACTCTTGCAAAAATTAAAAGAGAAGGGAACAATTCTTAACTCATTCTATGAGGCCAGTAGTATCCTCATATAAGAACCAAACAAAGACATCATATGTAAAGAAAACCATAGACCAGTATCTTTATGATTATAGGTGCAAAAATCCTCAACAAACTATAGCAAACTGTATCTAGGAACATGTGGAAGAAGTATACATCATGACCAAATGGAACTCACTCCAGGAATGCAAGGTTAGTATAATGTATGATAAGCATTGAAGGAAATACAACATATGAAAAAATAAGAGAAAAAAAGCACATGATAATCTTAGTACATGCAGACAAAAGGCAATACCCTTTCCTGATAAAAACATTCAACAATCTGGGAGTAGAAGGAAATTTCCTCAGCCTGATAAAAAGCATTAATAAAAAACACAGAAATAATATCATATGTAATGGTAAAAACTGAAAGTATTCCCTAAAATCAAAACTAGTACAAAATGTCTACACTTCCCACTTCCATTCAATATCACCCTGTAGGTTCTATCTAGGGTAATTGGGAAAGAAAAAGAAGTAATATGCAAGAAGATAGAAAAGAAGAAGAGTAAAACCATACCTGTAGATGGTATAATCTTATACATGGAAAATCCCACAGAATCTACTAAAAATTATTAGAATTAATAATCAAGTTAAGCATATTCTCAGGATACAAGAGTAATGAGTAAAAATTGATTGTGTTTCTAAATACTTGCAATAAACAATATGAATATAAAACTAAGACAAAATTGTTTAAAAATAGTATCAAAAATTAAATTCTTGGAAATAAATTTGACAAAGTCCAAAGCTTATATTGTGAAGCTATAAAACATTTTTCATGGATAAGAAAACATAATATAGTTAAAGTAAAAACAATTCTCAAATGGATGCATAAATTCAATGCTATCCCCATCAAAATTCCACCTGGCTTCTTTGCAGAAATTGACAAGCTGACCTCAAAAGTAATATGGAGTTTCTAGCTACCCAGAATAGCAAAAACAATCTTGAAAAAGAACAAAATTAGAAGATTCACACATCCTGATTTCAAAACTTAATACAAAGCTACAGTAATTAAAAGAGTATGGTACTGGCATAAGGTAGGTCAATGGAATAGAATTAAACATTTATTATCAATTAATTTTTGATCAATTTTTGATCTTTTGTTCTAAGATCATTTGATGGGGAAAGAGTAATCTTTCCGACAATGGTGCTAGGACAACTGGGTAGCCACATGGAAAAGAATGATGTTGGACTCCTCCCTCACACCATAAACAACAACAAAAAAATTCAAAATGGATCAAAGGTCTAGATGTAAGAGCTAAATATCAAAGATTCTTTGTAGAAAGTAACAGATGTATATCCTTAGGACTTTGGATTTGGCAATGTATTTTTAGATAAGACACCAAAAGCTTAAGCAATAAAAGAAAAAATATATACATTGGACTTCATACAAATTAGAACTTTGTGCTTCAAAGGACAGAATCAAGAAAGTGAAAAGATGAACCATATAGTAGGAGAAAATATTTGCAAATCAAATATATGCTAAGAATCTTGTATCTGGAATATATAATAAAACTCTTACCATTCAACAATAAAAAGGCAAATAATTGTTTAAAAATGGGCAAAGGACCTGAATCAATCTTGTTTAAAGAAAATAGACAGATGGCCAATAAGCACATGGAAATGGAAGAAAGTCATAAAAGAATCAGGTCTGTAGTTGAATCAGGAAGACATATAATGCTTAGCTCAGAGGAAAGGGTGTTTACATTTACACAGAGAGGTAGCTTATGAGGTGTGTTTTGGAAAATGAAACATTCACTATGTAGAAAGGAGGAGAAGGTCACTCAACAGGAGCATGGGGGAGGGGGACTTTAGCTAAGGATCCTATAGATAGAAAATGACAAAGCACATATGTAAGTCTGTCTGAGTATCTCTGCAAATCCCATGCAGGCACTTCTGAGTTCACCTGCAACAAGAAATGTAGTTGTTTGGAAAGTTCTTTAATTAGTATACAAATTTTGGTAATCATCTATGTGAGAGAAGAGTTTCCAGGTGACCCCTGCTTTGAAGATCTAAGCAGATTCTGGAGATATTTTTGTCTGTTTCTTTTTTTAGTGCTATTTACAGAAAGGAAACATTGGCAGAAATACTCGATCCTGGTGTACATCCAATTCATTCTGTTTTGATTGGCTAGGCTTCAGTAAATGATTTTCACATAAACAAAGGGATATTGAAAGGCTGATCTGAGATCCTGTATCCCTTTTTGATGTTGATGCTGATGAATCTAGAAAGTTCATTAAGAAAATGCCCACAGCCTATTGAGTTATGAAAAAATGTGTTATATATTTCATATCAGTGATTATATCATGGTAAAATAGTTTTTGTTGTTGACTTGTAGGGAAAGAATAAAAAATAATCAGATGCCACAAAATAAGTTTCTAAAACAAAAGTTAAAAAGTTTCAATGTCTGTGATAATTGTAACAAGCTATATTTTCTCATTTAAAGCTATTTAAAGTTAATTTGTTCATGTTTGATAAATTTTTTGACTATTTGCAGATCCATAAGGTCAAATGTGATTTAATTCTGCTAGCTTTAAAGAAGACCTTGGCAACAGAAATATACATTAAAAACCTGTCTTTTGAGAAACTGATTTATCAGCTACAGAGAGACTTGGAAAGAGTAAAGACTCTTTTGATGAGATTTTAGATGTTTGGATACATAATTATTTGTGCATTATAATTGAGGAATAGCCCCAATATAATCTAGAAAGTCTACTGATTAATATAAAAAATTGTCTTTCATCCTTGTATTAATTTGTGCTTTGATTCCAGACTACATTGCACAAAGACATACAAAAACAATTAAACATGATAAAAAAAAAAGCAAAGGTGAAAAACCTTGAGGTATATGTCCAGTTATTTTTATTATGATAATTTAATATTTGATTTCTGATTTTAAAAGGTATAAATCTTCCCTAAAAAATGTTGAACAATAAAAGGGTATAAAAGGAGGTTAAATCACTGATAATTCCACCATCCAGAGATTAACATTGTTACATTGTTACATCGAAAACTTTTTCATTAGAGAAATAGATAATAAATAGATGGATGGAAAGAGAATAATGTAGATAGAAGTAGAAATAAATGTCTTAATATTTATCATATTTAGTTATAAAATTGGCCTTAACTTTCATCTGAAAATCCATTATTGCATTGACTGTTTAAAATTCAATATTTGCTTGAGCATTAGTCTGTATTAAATATTCTTCAAAAGTATAATACAATTAATGAATAACATGGTATAACATGGGCAGCATATATTACTGAACGATCTCTCCTTTTATTTAATAGATTGGTTCCTTATTAAAAAAATTTATAATATCTATTCTCTATCTAAGTCCCTACACTTACGTATTTTTTTCAGAATGGATTTTTAAGGAGTTTAGTTCTAGGACAGAGGATAGAACATATTTTTTCCTCTTTGCAAAGATTCCCAAAATGATTTCCAGGCTTGTAGCACAATTTCATCTTCCATCAGTAGTGAAAAGTTCTGTTCTCACTTTAACCTCTCTTGAAATGAGTATTACTATTTAAAATTTTGGGGGGCAGAAACATAGTATTCAGTTGTTTTAAATTAAATAATAGGATTAGTATTAAAGCAAAACATTTCTTTAAAAATATGCATTTTACATCTATTTCTGTTTTTATTGCTATATATTTTAATGATTTTAGGTTTATGACATTTTTATATTTTTAAATAATTTTTATCCTATTTATTACAACATTTCCTAGCTTATTTTTAATATCTTAATGTTATTTGCAACTATTCTGGGGTCTCAAATATTTTTAAGTGTGCACTTATATACACAATCCTATTCATTTCTATTTTTTTCCTGTAGAGGGTCATTCTTTTACATTTTATTTATATTGTTTTTGGTGTTCTAGAATTCCTATTTTCAAATTTAACTTTTAAATTATTGAGGAAAATATAGCTGGCCTATGATATAAAATAAATATCTAGTTTTTATTTTTTTCATCTAATTTTCTAAGAATTATATTTAAACACAATCTTTTTTCATTGGTTTGCAATTCTCCCTTTAATATAAATTTAATTCTAATATATCAAAAATAATCTATGCCACCTTTGAGTTTCTCCTGGCCGGAGAGAGCATAGATATTCTGTGGGTTCCTCTTCAACTGGCAGATCAGGGAGCTATGTCATGGTGGCAAAGGTTATGGCAGTAAATATAGGCATCACAAGGGGCTCAGTGTGTATAGCATTGTCTAATCATTTCCCTCTTCAGTTAGTGAAAAACTAAAAGCCCCTGAGCTTCTGCAGCCTTCTTGTATAATCCTAATGATCAAGTATAAATGATGAGATTTTTTTTTTTTTTTGGTGAGGAAGGAAATCATAATAAAGAGACATTTTATTATTGACAATTATATCTCTGAATATACTCTTGCAAAACCAAACATAGCTATAGAAGATTCAAATTAGTTTGCATAATAATAGGAAAGTATTTTTTTAATTTCTGGCATGTAACATCTCTACAGATTATTACCTTTAGGGAAATAATCATTCTTTATTAATATGGATTTAGACATCAGTGAGTCTGAGCATAATTGTATTTCCTTAGAAGACATGTATGTGAGTGTGAGTGTGTGTGTGTGTGTGTGTGTGTGCCTGGCAGTTGCTGAAACAACACTTGAAGTTTAAAGAATGAGTTTATATAGTTTCACCTCAGAGAGGAAAAGAAGATCAAAATATAGGGGGCATAGCCCAGTCTGAATGAACTATTTTGCTGAAATTAATCTCCCTTCTCAGCACACCAAACAGAAAATGGGGTTATTCACAGACTGAATATTGCAATTCTGGGAACATTATTGGTGCAGGATTTTGAAAAAATGTTGAAGATTCTTTTCTTCTCCATGTTTGAAATGTTTGATGAAGTATATTATATATACATAAAAGTACACATATCCTAAATGCATACATGGATCAATTTCATAAACTGAGTATAACATTAACCAGCACTGGGATATGGAACAGAATTTTACCAGCATCCCAGAAAACTCCATTGTGTACCCACCCATTTGTTTCTCCTCAAGAGTAATTATTACCGTGATTTTTAATACTGTAGATACATTTTGTCTGTTTTCAAACTGTATGTAAATGGAAACATGTACTTTTTGTATCTGCCTTATTTTGTGTAAAATAATGTACAATTCATTCATGTTGTTGCAAGTAGTTATAAATCATTCATTCTCATTTCTGTATTAGATTCTATTGTTTAATGATATTTTAATTTATATATTCATTCAATTCGATGGGGATTTGTGTTATTTTCCCTTTGGAGTCTCTTATAAATGGCATGTCTGTAAACATTCTAGTACATGTCTTGTGGTGTACATGTGTGCACATTTCTGTTAGCAATATTCCTAGCAGTGGAATTAGTAGCTGATAGATTATTTTCAGCTTAAGTTAATAATATCAAGCAATTTTCTGAAGAGAATGTAAACAATTCATGTACCCACCAGGCATATATAATGAGAGTTCCACTTACTCCAAATTCCTGTTTCTTCTTGGTATTATGCCTTTTAAATTTTAGAATTTTTTGACATTTAGGGAGATTTCATTGTGATTTAAATGTGTGTTTCCCTGACAATAAATGAAGGAAAACAATTTTTATATTTTTTGACCAGTTACACATTTTTTAAAACTCTTTGCTCAAATTTACTTTTCTTTCTACTGATCTTTTAACCAGTTTATAGGAGATTTCTATATCTTTTGAGAACCAGATTTTCATCAAATATACTTGTTGTAAATATCTTATCTCACTCTATGCATTGCCTTTTCACTCTTTTAACATATATTTTGATGAACAGATGTTCTTAATCTTCATACAGTGCAATTTATTATTTTATTTTATTTTCTTTGTACTAAGTACTTTTACAAATTCTTCATGAGTTAGTTTTGCCTAATTCAAGTTCAGGAGACACTCTTCGTGTTTTCTTTAGAAAGTCTGTATGGATTTACTTTTCACAATGACATGAGCAGCACATGTGAAATTGAGTTTTTGCTGTAGTGTGAAGAAAGATCAAAACTCCTTTATTTCCCTTATGGACATCCAATTTATCTAGCAACATTTATTTATAATGCTGTCCTTTCCGTATTACATGGTCATGTCACCTCTGTCATAAATCAGTTGACTGTACATGTACACATCTTTATTTTGTACCATTGTTTAGTTTGTGTATTCTTTTTCTGTTACTATCCCTCTTGATAATTAGAACTTTATAATAGAGCTTGCTCTATTAGTGTCTAGTTTTGCTCTTTAACAGCATTTTGATTATTTTTGGCCATTATAATTTCTACACGAATTTTAGAATCAACTTTTTAGTTTACATACACACTACACACACACACACACACACACACACATACCCACTCTTCCAAGATTTTGATTGGGATTGAATTAAAGCTATAGACTTATATGTAAAGAATTGAATGTTTTACATTTTTAAGCTTTTCAATTCATAAACATAGACATTCTTTTAACAGGGAATTAAGAAATTTAGAAAGATATAATCAACAAGGGTGAAATATTGGATACTATTGATCAAGAGGGAAATTTAATTTAGAAGAAGAAAACTCATTAGTTTAAATAACCAATGTTCTTTCTGTTACATTAATAAAATAGAAACCACTCAGTGAGAGAATTCAAGAAAAGACCAAAAAAACAGGAATAAAAGTCCAAGAATTTGCATTTGCCATAAAAAAATGAACCAAAACAATAATAGAGTTCAGCTGAAGGGAGTAGAAGGACTAATTGAGAAGGAAAGACTAGTTGACAAGGAAGTGACCTTTGTAGACAACATTCTTATTTACCCAAATTATGAGGTCTTCTCTCATATCAATGACACTAACATAGTTAAATTTACTTTAAAATTATGTAAACAGTAATTAGATCAAAATGAGGTATAACTGATTTCACTAGATGAAAGGTCTGGGAAGGATCTTGGGAAGATTTTATTTAAGATACAAAGGGTAAAATCTTCAAGAGATGAATTTGGTTAAAAGAAGGTATATTGATCTGAGTGCTCAGGACTTCAGTATGGCAAAGCACTTGTATATTTCATTTAACATCGTCACAGTCAGAATAAATAAATTAAGCAGCTGAGCAAAAAACAATTTTTCTCCTTGGAACTTACTGGTGTATGGGAAGTCTGTGAAATGATGAAGTTTCTTATTTTCCTGGTGTAATGACTTTGGTAAATAGGCTTAGCTTATTAGCAGTGGTGACAAAGTAACATTGTAATTGTTCCCCCAGGCCCATACAATCACAAAAGCTTGTTTGTTACAACAGCTAGCTTTATTCTAACTAATGTAATTGTGTTCTAGTTTATCTTGCTAATGTTGATGATAGAATGAAGGATGGGGAGAGGATGATTGAAATTACAGAGCCAAACTGGACCCTGATAAGAGATTTTTTTTCTACTGAAGGGGCTGAATGTATACATTGTGGATTTTTTAATCAGGTTCTTTGTAACTTTGGAAGTAGGTTGATCATGTAAGGAGCCCCTTCTAAAAGGTTTACTTTTTTCCTTCTAATTTTAATGATATTTTTCCTATTTCTAAACATCATTTCCTTTAGTTTCTCTCCAAATAATCTATAATGTTTGGTAAATACAATTTCTTTATTTAAGTTCAACTAAGGACAATTTAGATACAGTACTGTGAAAGGAAGCGTGGTTTTCCCTTGATGTTCTGTCTAAATAATAAAATTTTATAGGTACAAAGGAATTAGAGACAATTTTCTGCCTTAGGACATAGAATAAGATGAGATAACGAATATGAGACAAAAGACCAGCCTTTAAGTCTGTAGACTATACTCAAGATTTTAGAAATGACTGGTCAAATATCCTATTGATTATTATTAGTGACAAGACATTATAAACTTGATTGTGAAATATTCCATATCATGATAATAGATGGAGTTCCCTGAGGGGCTTTTATTTTGGCATCGAAACAGATTAAAACCAGCAGTAATTGTATTTATGGTATTGGAATGGAGTCACTTCGACATACTGCCTTCAGTTTCTCCTGATGTTAATAGCTAATGTTTTCACTGTCTGGACTTATACCAATTATAGAAGAAAACTAGAGCACTCATCATTTATAATAAATTATTTACCACTCAAACAAGCATAGTTAGATGTTTCTTTCTATATTTGTGCTAAGCCTTAATTATTCATCCAGTTGACTCTTGAGTTATAAATCCTTAAATCCATGGTTCTAATGATTTTTGAACTTCCATATATGACTTCAAATAGATAATAGAAAACTAGGTATATTTTTATTACTCTCAGTTTCCAGCTCTCTCATCTGATATCCAACATTTGCTATATTATTGTTCTATTTCTTACAAAAGGCTTCTAAGTTTTATTTTTTGTTTTATTATTCAATCCCAGGGTTGGTTGGTCTGAGCTCAATATTCCTACTTCTGAAATGAAAACCGAACTGGAATCAGTTCTATGAGATCTGAAAGAATGAAGATTGGATATATTGTCACATAAGCTTTCTCTAACCTGAGATGACCCAAAATATTAAAAAAAAAAATTCCATTTCCAAGTAATTATTTGAGTGGGCACATAATGTTTTAGACAATTTACTTTTAAAATTTGTATGATACACTGTTTATTGCAAATATGTATTTATTACAAAGTATAAAGCATGATAAATAATTTAAATTTTGGAAGCAAGACAAAAAGTGAACAGCATGACCTTTATTATCTCACTGAGTAATTGTTTAAATCACCTGAGAAATATTAATTTTATAGGAGAATTTACCTTTGTTTGATTTACTATTTGCTATTAATTAAGAGTTTATACTACTGAAATAACATGTTAACTTGTAGACCTGTATAGTAGGAATGCAGATAATTACTTCTTAGTAGAAAATATTATCCCCCAAATTATAATTTTATAGCCCTGTGGGTTATTAAAGAATTATCTTTATCTCAGTGTTGTCTTTCAGAATGCTTTCCCAAGTGGGCTAACAAATACTCCGTTCTCCAAAATGTCCTTTGAACAAACTTATTAATTAGTTGAATAAGTTTGACATATATTTAATCACATTTTAAAGTTTTTGAAAATTGTAACTTGACAGCTTTGGAGAGGAATCAAAAGTTCAATAAACTCACCTGTCAGAATCAATTAAATTGTCTTGTCTGAAAATTGCACCTTACGGGCTATTTAAACCCTGGCAAATCTTTTCATAACCCTTGAAATGATTCTCAAGCTATACAATATAACTTCATTTTTGCTGACTTTCTATTTTTCTACATTTCTTTTCTTTTTTCTAATATTAGTGTTTTTGATTTTTAAAAATCCCGAGTACATTATTATGCTTGTGTGTTGCCTAACTAATCGTCATGGCCAAATCCCTTTCCATGACAGAGCCCACGGAGCTATGATTCTGTATTGTATTTCAGACCAACTGGCTGTCTCACCGGCATAGCAAAGAGCACACTCTGGGTATATGTCAAGCTGATTTACACACAGCTGTTAATTTATTTCATATTGGAGAGAGCAAAGATTATAATCTAGTTTATGTGATTCTCAGTCAAGTGGATGATGGTAACTATTCTTTGTTGAGTAAGAAATAGCAAATCATCAAATTTTTAGCCTACTTTCTTTTAGTCTGTGATATTTACTGCCCATTGGAAAGGAAAACGGCTTCCTGAGATTTGGACTTGTGACTTTTTGTGTTTCTGTTTACTTCTGCCTGGGCTAAATCTCTAAGATTTCTGTAGGTCTGCTGTCTATAAATAGAATGGCCTTTAAATCTTATCATATGAGTATGAAATAGTTTTCTACCTTCAGAAGGTATTAATAAATTATATTACAACATCACTTAAGGAAACCATTTTGATTGGTTTATAGAGTTATATAGAAATGTATATAAATCTAATATTTCCAATATTTCCAGAAGATAAACTAAATTTCTAATATTTTAATTGTTCTGGTCCAGCATTTCTTAAATGTGGTTTGGTGTTAACTAGAGGGTCCTTCTCTGGGTGTCTATGAGGTCAAAAATATTTTCATAATGATATTAAGAACCAATATGCTTTTTTCACTCTCACTCTTTTATAGATGTACAGTGGATTTGTTTAGAGGCTACGTGATATGTGATGACAATATTTTTCAGACAACTAATAGAATGTGTTCTTATGTTTTCTAGACTTTTCTAAGGTAATAGATTTTGTATATAAATATGTACCTATTCATATATTAATTCAGTGTGTTCTTAGTATAAATAGTATCTTTATGCCCTAACTAGCTATCCTGCCTCCATTTCTATAATCTAATTATTGTCCCATTTTTATTTGACAGAATGACAAATAGCAAACTGGCTATTTGGACTTGGATATTTGCAAAGATTTTCTTTAAATGAATAAACGAGCCTATAAAATCAAGGAAAGATTGGCAGTGTTTGTTGCCATTGATAAAATTTAAACTTTCAAGCAAAAATTATAATTTTGGTAAACTTGTGTTTGTTGCCATGATCTTAAGTGCTTCCCAAGAACAAAAGAATTTTCTGATTAAATTGCTGTGATATTAGCTAACATGATTTGTAATATTTTATCATGAATTATATTTACATTTGGAAGGTTTATATAATTCAGTGAGCTAATATTTTCCATATGACCAATGAAAGATTTTATTAAAATATGAATGGATAAAAGACCCATTCAAAAGATAGGCTAGATCAACAGACTTTTATAAAACAGAGGAAAAAGAGTTTACTGATGTGCTTTAAAATTTCACATTACGAATAACCTTTAAGAAATAACACTTGTCATGTTTTGGCTATAATACCAAAGAAGAAAATCTACAAGGATGTGGAAAGTGTATTCAAATACACTTTGTTTTTCTAATTACATATCTGTTAAGGGCAGATGATCTACATAAACTCCAACAATCAACAATTTGAATGCAAAAGCAGATACTTTATTATGAACAATATTCAGGAGATATACAAAACTGTAGAATGATACCATTTTCCCATAATTGTTTTTGTATTTTGAAAAACACATCTGTCTTTCTAAAACATATTATATACATTAATATATTATGGATTTATGAATGCCATTTTAAAATGCATTAAATATTAAAAACTATAATTGTTAAATACTTAATACTGTAAATTTTGAGAAATAAACTCCCCCATAAAAGCACATTGGGATCTTCAGAAAATTTTAATGGTATAAAGGTCTCTCGAGACTAAAGTTTGAGAATTGCTACTGTGTTAATCTTTTCAGAAAGTGAGAGAGAGAAAGAGAAAGGGAGAGAGAGACTCTTACAAACTGCTAGCTCAGAAGCCTTTTCATATAAGATTCCAAGTATATTTTACTAAGGGGAATCCTTGGACAAATCAGAGTAGTCTGATAATTGCAGCTGAAAATGGAAGAAAGAAATTCACCAAATTTGAAAAGCAATATAGGAAAAATTTAGTGGAGAGACTTACATTACTTGATTAGCCTTGTGATGGGGGGATATAATAATACAGGCTTTAAAAATATCAAATCTGAGATTTCTTAATGAAATTTGGAGGCAGAAGTTAATTCTTTTGGCTTATAATGTGCTCAGTATTGTGTTCTCAAGGATATTTGTATGGTTAATTAACAATTCTTGCAACAGATATATATATAAGCCAAACCAATTGAGGCTATTAGTTTTGTAATCAAGGGTAAACTTTGGAGATTATTTCTTTTCAAATTGGTGAAGTCATTAAGAAAAATTATTTATAGCTTGAAAATAAAGCAAAAGTGTGAACAGTATATTCTTTCAAATTTATACTGAAACATCCACGATGAATTATTTAATGATCTATAGAAGCGAAACGTACCTGTTTGATGTTGCTATTAAATAAAAGTTCTTACACTCATAAGATACACGTTGATGTGTAGATCTTATCCAATAGAGTTGAAAATAATTTCTATCTAGAGCAAAAATAACCCTTGAAATTATGTATTGCCCAGCAGGTCATTCTGTTTCTGAGTAAGCTGCTTTAGAATGTCTTTCATGATGAACTTACAATCATTCTTCCTCTCTCATCTGAACCAAATTTGTCATCTACCAGTGCCCTCCTTCAATGAGTTGAATAAAATATTTCCCTAGTGTTCATTTTCTATTTTTATGAAATTGTGATTTTACCTTTTTTAACATTAATGATCAATTTTTTTGTCTCAAAGTATTAAGGGAGTACAAATGTTTTGTTACATGGATATCTTGTAGAATTCTTAAGATGGACTTTCAGTATGCCCATCACCAGAATAGTGTTCATCGTACAGGACAGATAGGTTTTTAACCCTCACCTCCTCCCACACTTCCTCCTTCTTGGTTTCCAGTATCCTTTACATCTCTTTGTGCTCTTGTGTGTCCATTATTTAAGTACCAATTATTAGAGAGCACATGTTCTGTTTGTTTTTCCATTACTAAAATACTTCACTTAGGATGATGGTCTTCAATTCCATCCAAGTTGCAGCAAACAACATTATTTCATTCACTTTTATGGCTGAGCAGTACGCCACGGTATTCATACACCACATTTTCTTCATCTTTTCATGAACTGATGGGCACTTGGGTTGATTCCACATCTTTGCAACTGTAAACTGTGCTGCGATAAACATTCAGGTGTAGCTGTGTTTATGAAAAACAAATGGCTTTTTTTCTTTTAGGTAGCTATCCACTAGTGGGATTATAGTATTGAATGGATGCAGTAGACTGGATCAATTCTTTGAGGAATCTCCGTACTGTTTTCCATAGAGGTTGTACTCATTTGCAGTCCCATCAACAGTGTATAAGAATTCCTTTCTCTTTATGTCCATGCCGGCATCTATTGTTTTTTGATTTTTTAATAATGACCATTTTGAGAAGGTTAAGGTAGATGACTCATTGTGGTTTTAATTTGCATTTTCCTGATGATTAGTGATGTTGAACATTTTTTCATGTTTGTAGGTTATTTGTCTATCTGCTTTTGAAAAACTGTTCATGTCTTTTGCCCACTTTTTTTTTTTGAAACAGAATCTCACTCTGTTGCCTGGGCTAGAGTGCTATGGTGTCAGCATACCTCACAGCAACCTCAAACTCCTGGGCTCAAGCAATCTTCCTGCCTCAGCCTCCCAAGTCGCTGGGACTACAGACATGCGCCACCACACCAGGCTAATTTTTTCTATTTTTCTTTTTTTTTTTAGTAGAGACAGGGTCTCGCTCTTGCTCAGGCTGGTCTCGAACCCCTGACCTCAAGCGATACCCCACTTCAGCCTCCCAGAGTGCTAGGATTATAGATATGAACCACTGTGCCCGGTCTTTTGCCCACTTTTTGATGGAGTTGTGTTTTTCTTTCCAATTTATTTGTATTTATAGATTCTGGACATTAGCCCTTTATAAGATATATAGTTTGGGAATGTTTTCTCCCATTCTGTAGGCTGTCTGTTTACTCTGTTGATTATTTTCTTTGTGGTGCAGATGATTTATAATTTAATTAAGTCCCATTTATTTATTTATTTATTTATTTTTTGCTGCTGTATTTGCCTATTTGGGTCTTAGTCATAAATTCTTTGCCTATACCAATTACTAGAAGAGTTTTTCCTATATTTTCTTCAAGAATTATTATGGTTTCATGTCTTACATTTAAGTCTTTTAGCCATCTTGAATTAATTTTTGTATATGACAACAGATAGGGGTCCAGTATGATTCTTCTGCCTGTGGCTATCCAGTTTTCCCAGCACCATTTATTGAATAGGGCCGCCTTTTCCCAGTGTATGTTGTCTGTTGATGATGAGTTGGTTGTAGGTAGATGGATTTATATCCGAGTCCTCTATTTTGTCCCATTGGTCTATATCTCTATGTTAATACCAGTACCATGCTATTTTGGTCACTATAGCCTTATAGTAATTTGAAGTCAACTAATATGATGCCTCCAGATCTGTTCTTTTTGCTTAAGATTGCTTTGACTATCTGGGCTCTTTTTTGATTCCAGATGAAGCATGGAATAATTTTTTTCTAAATCTTCAAAATACCAACATTGGTATTTTGATAGAAATTGTGATGAATCTGTAAATCACTTTGGGCAGTATGGACGTTTTAACATTGTTGATTCTATGAATCCACGACCATGGAATGTTTTCCCTTGTTTGTGTCGTCTATGATTTCTTTCATCAGTGTTTTGATTGCTCTCCTTGTAGAGATCTTTCACCTCCTTGGTAAAGTAAGTATATTCCTAGGTATTTTATTTTCTCTGTAGCTATTATAAATGGTATCGAGTGCTTGATTTGACACTCAACTTGACTGTTATTAGTATATAGAAATGCTACTGATTTGTGTACATTGATTTTGTAACCTGAGAATTTGCTGAATTTATTTATCAATTTTAGGAGTCTTTTGGTGGAGTTTTTAGGGTTTTCTAGATACAAGATCATATTGTCAGTGAACAGGGATAATTTGACCTCCACGTTCCTGATTTGGATACCTTTTATTTCTTTCTCTTGCCTGATTGCTCTGGCTAAGACTTTAAATTATTGATTTAAAGTCTATTTAATCTGTTAAGATAATAGCTACACCTGCTTGCTTTTGGTTTCCATTTGAATGCATTATTTTTTCCGTCTTTTACCTTGAGTCTGTGTGAGTCCTTGCAAGTTAAAAGGGATGGGTGTATACCTACCTGATGAGTGCGATGCGCAATGCCTGGGGAATGGACACGATTGACGTTCTGACTGCGGGGGATGGGGTGGGGGGAGGGGAGGAGTGCACACCTACATGATGAGTGTGATGTGTACTGTCTAGGGAATGGACACAACTGAAGCTCAGACTCGGGGGGATGGGGAGGCATGGGCAATGTATATAGCCTGATCTTTTGTACCCCCTTAATGAGCTGAAAAACAAACAAACAAACAAAAAAAAAGAACTTTTAACTATCCTGAATTAAAAAATATATATTTTTCTAAATAATTTCACAAAACATGTCTTATTTTTACTTTCATATTATTTCATGCATATTTATAAAACTGGCCACAATTTAAATTTTCCAAATAATCTTAACTAAGATCAAGTTTTATTTTTTTCTAATATAACTTTCCAGCAACTTTTATTGAGAAGACTGTTATTTCCCTATCACTGTGCAGTAATACATTCAAGGGCCCATATATACTGTGACTTTTTAGAGTTCAATCTCTTAATTCAAAGATGAAACAATTGATGCTAAGAAATGTGAGTTTACCAAGATTAAAAGGTCTGAGACTAGTACTTCGAGAATATATTGAATTTGTTTAGGAGTAATTAGAACTATTTCTGAAAGTCAGAAATATTAACATGTGGGCATGAGATGAAGGACATTCCAGGAAAAGTGGCCAGTAATAACAAATGTCGGAAGATGAAATAGCATAGGAACATATCTGCAAGAAAATGGAATAGTTCAGCTTGAATATAATGACATTACATAAGAGAAATAGAAAGAATTAGTGTAGGTTGAATAGATCATGAAAAGCCTTGAATACAGAGGTGAAGAATGTTAACTGTACATAACTGTACATTCTAGTCCATTACTGAAAATTTATATGAAGAAGAATGTAGCACTCAGTGACCTGTCTGAGCCTCGGATTTAGGTGACCATCTTTTAAGCTGACATTAAGAGTTAGAAAATGGAAGAATAGGAACTTTTGAAATAATATATTTTCTAAATTTTAAAAATATTTATTGTCTATTATAGGTAATAGGGATACTAAGGAGGTAAGGTGAAAAGATAGAAAATTCTTTGCTGATATGGAGAAATAGAGCTTGCTTTCTGAGGATGGGAAGGGTGGAGTGTAGCAATAAATGAATGGAGAAATACAAAAGCAATTTATTATCGGGTAAAGAAGAGTGCAAAATCACAGGGTATATGAAAGTGAATGGCTTAGGAGGTACTTATTATTTTGTAGTCAGAGAATAGCTCACAGTCCTATGAAATATATTTAAGCTAAGATCTGGACAATATGTAGGAGCCAGCCATGAAATCATATGGAGACAGAACATTCCAGGAAAAGGAAAGGGATAGTACAGACGCCACAGCATAGAAACAGGCTTGCTGTATTTGAAACCCAGAATGAAGGACTATAAAGCTAGAATGTAAGGAACAAAAGAGGTAATAGTATAACTTTGGGCTAGAACAAAGCCTTGTAAGATACGGTCAGGAATTTGGGTTTTATTCTGAGCCAGAGAGGTTGCCACTGGAGATTAGCAGTTAGTGTCCTCTAATTTATGTTTTATAAAGTTCACTCTGGATGCTGTTTCAGGATTGGTTTATAGGGTAGTAAAGATAAAAGGAAGGAGTATGCTTACTCCATTATATTCAGGCTGTCCTTTCAAGGTTAAGTCAATAGCACTTGATTGTGTTTTGGGTATGAGAAGTGATGGAAAAAAAGAAATCAAGGGAAATTTTCTTGAGATTAGAAAGACTAAGAGTGGGTGCATTTTTAAGTGAATATTTAAGAGTTGCGTCTTATACATAAAACGTGAGATGCTTGTAATACATTAAAGTGGAGTTTTCAAGTGCTTTGAAACTCATGGGAGAAGTCTTGGCAAGAGATGTGAATTTGGAAGTTATTGGCATATAGATGATATTTTAATCCATAGGCATGGATGAGATTGCTTAAAGTAAATGTCATTTTCATCGGTCCATTCACACATTTCCTTACCTCATTGGTAGTATTTCCACATAGTAAATGCACCTATTATTCAGTAATACTCATCCCACTTCATCTAGGTGCCTAATTGTTAATTACCATTGAATTTAATAAAATTGCTAGGGGACAGCTACAAAACAGCTACAAAAGTTCAGTTAAAAGGCATTTGCTGAAACCTCTGAGCTATAATAAACATTGCATGCTTACTGGTGTACGAATAAAAGTCTAGTTTTACTAAAATAATTTAATTTTCTTTCCCCTGAAAGAGTTTAATAAATATTTGGATTAAATTGGTAACTTAAAATACTCAATAAAGTCAAGGCTGCAATAGAAAATGTAATTGTGACTCTCAGGAGTAAAAGTGAATAGTGATCAGTAATCAGGAAGAAAACAGAATATATATGGCAATGATAAGAGATCCCTGATGCTTAATAAACAATCACCATGAGGTCAGGAGTCAGTTTTTCCAAATTCAAGATTTACAGCACCTTAGTGTTGATGTCATTTTCTTCTTTTTACTTTGTTCCAGATGCAGAGATGAAGTGAATAGGAGATGAGTGAGTGGTGCTAGTGGCTTTCTTTGCATTACTTTGGGAGAAAACAAAACATTCTGTAAATAAAATTGCCCAAATTCAACTCACTATTGAATTAAACTTTAACTGCCACTCTGTGGGTGTTTAGAGACAACTGTCCTATTGGTACGTGAGATATCTGTCATGACATTAAAGATTTAGGATATTCAAAATGCATTAATTTGGACTTAGGCACATTTTGAATCTGGCAAGATACATATGCAACTTATTACAAGTAACACAAGTTGTGTAGAGATGTGCAGGGCTACATTAGACTTTTTAATTATTCTTGAAAAGTTCTGGAAACGTGCACTCTATAGAAATACTTTAGTTATCTTTCTCTGTGTGTTTGAGAACAGAATTTTAAAGAGAGGACCAGGTAAAATTGCAGGAATGGGGTGGAGCACACCAGGGGGTAGTTGCTGAATAAATCCTATTTATATTGACAAGACTCTACGTTGTATGAAGATTACTTATTGAGCAATTTCTATATGTTGATTACTGTATTCATTGCTATGCTTTCTCTCATGTAATAAATTTAACAATACTATAAGATAGATAATACTATCATATTTATTTTACAGATAAAAAAATGAAGCTCAAAACCCACACAATCAGTAAATGACTGAGCTTGAACTTGAACTTAGGTCTAGTTGACTCCAAAGCCTATATTTTTAACCATTGTTTACTCTGATAAAATATATATTTTGGCACATCTAGGGTAGAAAGTATGCAGAAAATTTTGTTACATGATAGATGACTAATTTTTTTTTTTCTTTTTTGGTCTATCATCTTTTGAATACCCTTTTACTTATATGGCAATTGGGAGATTATCCAAGTGAATCTAATCTAATCATACAGGCTCTCAAAAGCAAAGTCAGAAGGGGAAATGAGGGAGATCTGAAGTGTGAAAGGAACTTGATATGTACCATTGCTGGCACTGAAGATAAAGAGAGCAACGTTAAAAGAAATGTAGCTGGCCTTGAGCAGAGCAAAGCCTCCTTTCATTGTCCCAAGTGACACTGGGCAGCAACATGGGACTTCAGTCCAAACAATGCAAGGAACTGAATTCTGCCAACCTCATAAATGCGTGGGAAGCAGATTCTTCCTCAAAGCCTCTAGAAAGGAATACACCTGCTGATTCTCTGATTTTGGCCTGGTGAGATCCTGAGCAGACGTCCCAGTTGAGCCTTCCTGGAATTTCTGACCTACAGAAACTGTGAAATAATAAATGAGTGTTGCTCCAGAGTCTGTGTTCACCTGTGCCCAGTATAGAAAAACTAATACAATGAGAGAACAGTCAATACACAGCGCCCTCACTTTCTTGTTTCTGGTAATCAGTTAAGGTGATTGTAAGGCCTTCCCTTCTCTCTGGAACCAGGGATAAGATGGGATAAGATGGATTTTCAAGGGACTTCCAGTACTCTACAATAAATGTAGCAAAATAAAGTTTTAGTTTTAGTGTTTCTGATGGTCCTAAGTATCTATACCAAATTAAAATCCTAACTTCTAACATCTAACAAAACCTCATTAGATTATTGTGACAATTTTATCGAATGAGGTCAGTCTTGTCAAAGGGGACGTGGGGAACAAAGACAACACAATGCAACTCTTGACTTTCAAATCCATTGACAAGACATAGATATGCCTGATAAAACCGTAAGAAATCTCTCCCTTTTAATATGGTCACTGTGTATTAAGCTAGACTCTCAGTATTAAGAAAAAATACCATGAAAGGAATAGATTGGGCAGTTTTCCAACTTCTGAACAAACCACACAGAATGTAGGTTTTAGAAAAACTGAATGATTTTTGCCTATATCTCTATAATATAATATAGACCTACAAAAACCCTTGAGATATTTTAAGCTAAATACTCTTTATATAAATATGTATATGTGGTTCATCTTGATACATTCTTACTAAAATGCTGATAAAAAAATAAAGATCTGCCTAAGTGGCTTATATCAATAAAAATAAAATGAATTTCTTACAGATGCTAACATAGCCCAGTCATTCTGTCTTCGACATCATTTTCATTACATCAGAGCTACTACAGAAATGGGTACCGACAAGGGACCTCCAATTGGATGGGTAGGAAATAAGTTCAAATGAAGATGTTGATTTTGGCATGGATGAGTCCTGAGAAATTATGTCTTAAAAAGGCTTCGGTTTTAATAAAACTACTTTATCTCTAGTAACCATGCATTAACAGTGGGTTCCATTTTTATCTTTTTGCTCTGCCAACTTTTACACCCAGTGTAAGCCAGTGACTTCCCTGGAGAGAAAGATTCAAATAATTGAAAACTGTGGCCTGGAATATTCAAGTCATGTCCCAGGAGTATCCATTATTCTCATATTTATAACAAATACACCCAATTTGAGAGTATTAATTTACTCTGTCGCCTTTCTAAGAGGATTCTTATTTGAGACTGAAAAAGGAAAAGGGAAAGATAAGCTATTTGTTAGTTTTGTTAAAAAATGTGTGGATAGTAAGCAAGCTATGAAAATTTTCAGTAATTTAGTCTAAAAGTATTTCACATTAATATAGCCTTTACTCCACTGGATATTCACTAGGTATTAAATACGACTTCAAGTCTTCTGTGTGCCTTCAAAACAACACACACAGATGGTAAATAATAATAACCAATGACATTTTTAATTGTTAGTATGTTCAAAGCATACATAGAACATACTTTATTTAGTTTGGACTACAATTCTGTGTTATGGATATTAGTTTTAAACATAAGATGTTGAGTTTCAGAGAGAGGACAAATGTTTTGCCTAAGGTAGAAAGTCAGCATATTTCAGAGCCCAGATGCTTGATAAATTTTGGTGAATAGATGAATGTTGATCTGATTTCTGTAGGATTTTTCTGTTCAACTCCACTATGACTGGACTATCACCAGGATCTGTGGAATATATATTTTTTTCTAAGTGACATTTCTAAATAATGTCAAACCATACTGAATATAAGTTAATACTACTGTGATAGTAGTAGAGTATACATCATGACTTTTAAAAAATCTTTTAAATAGATTTGAATATATATGACTATATACATTATCAATTTTTAACTGTATCCATATTTTTCTCAATATCTATAATTTTTCCAGCTACACAATTTGAAATTATTTGTAATTGAAGTACATATTACAAGTCAACCCAAGGTTAAATAAATACAACTTTTCAGAATGCAGCCATGAGTGTATTAATTTTTACTACTTTGGCAGTTTCTAAAAATATTATGGTTAATTTCGAACTACTGCTGATATGTAAATTATATGCTTTAGCTTAATATTAGCTTGAGACATTTAACTCATGTAGAAAATTTGTAGCATAACAGTTTTCACCATAGGTTACCCTAAATTTGTATTATTAGCAATTTTGTATGAGATTTTTCTAGGGCCATTAAAAAACATTTTTAAAAGAAATTTTCAAAAATATAAAAATGGAAATAATCATATGATAAAACACTCTACACTTCATTCAGTTTCAACAGGTATCAGACTGTGCCAATCTGTTATATGTATTCCCTTCCCATTGTATTTTTTCAAATGCTGGAGTATATTCAAATAATCTCAGATGGTATGTTATTTCATATTTTCATACATCTCTTTGGTTCATAAAGACCTATATACTATCATAGACTTTTTTTCATTATTTTGGTGAATTAACATGACATTATCAATCTTTAAAAATTAAGGCCAGGCGCGGTGGCTCACGCCTGTAATCCTAGCACTCTGGGAGGCCGAGGTGGGCGGATCGTTTGAGCTCAGGAGTTCGAGACCAGCCTGAGCAAGAGCGAGACTCCATCTCTACTAAAAATAGAAAGAAATTATATGGACAGCTAAAAATATATATAGAAAAAATTAGCCGGGCATGGTGGTGCATGCCTGTAGTCCCAGCTACTCGGGAGGCTGAGACAGGAGGATCCCTTGAGCTCAGGAGTTTGAGGTTGCTGTGAGCTAGGCTGATGCCATGGCACTCAGTTTAGCCTGGGCAACAGAGTGAGACTCTGTCTCAAAAAAAAAAAAAAAAATTAACATTAATTTTTTAATACCATCTGACATCAAGCCCATATTTAAATTTTCATAATTGACTCATAAATTTTATTGTACTCTTGCTTGATTCAAATCAGTTTCCAAACAAGGTCCAAACATTACACTGGTCATTCTGTTTAAGACTCTTTTATTCTATCTTATAATAGTACTCCTCCCTCTAGCTTTTAAATTATTTGCTGAGGAAATACATTTATTTGTTGTGTAGAGTTTCCCATATTCTGTGTTTGATTGATTGCTTCTTGATTGAATGCTTTAACTTAATCTTCTATCCCTTTAATTTCTGGTTTATTAGAAGTTATATCCAGAGGGTTGATTACATTCAGATTGTGATTTTTAGAGTTAGATAATTCATACATAGCTACGTTTATCTCCTTTATATCACTGCATGGAACACATACTGTCCAGTCATCCCCATTTGTGCTGCTGAGATTGAACTGGATTCAGGGTCTGTCATCCTGCCCCACTCACCACTGCAACATTTCATGTGGGGTTCTAATGCCGTAATGGACAAATGAGTATGCCTGTGCTAAGGGAACTTTTTAGGTCTTGAATCTTGGCTCTGAAAAATTGGGCAAATTATTTCAATGTCCCTCAGTTTTTTCCTAGTGAAGAATAGGGATAAAAATAGTCTCCTATCAACTTTATAAGGCTGTCGTGTGGGATTACATGCAAAACACTGAGACAGTAACTGGCGCATGGAAATTCTTTATAAGTGTTTGCTTTTCTCATTATCTTCATTGCTACCCATCCAATCCAATATTAAGTCATTTCCAAGAGGCCACATTTTAATATGCATAGTATTACTCTTTTAGAACTCACCCTTCCCAGCTCTATTATTAAACACAACTTTGGTCAAGTCTGCCAAAATATACTTTGGAAATCTTAAAACTTTGGGGGAGATAGGATTCAGATCAGTGCTCTGAGATGGGTGATTGCAGAAATGGATCAGTACATACAGGAAGCAAATGCACAATGAATATCAATAATTCAGTAGAAGAAGGAAAGAGAAGCTAAAAATAATTAGGAGATATTTAAGACCCCAAGAATTTCAAGAAATATTGGGATCACCTACCCTCTCTATCACTTACAGGGTTAGAGTTTGAGTGGTTATAATTCAATCTTAAATCTGAAAGACAAGATGTGTCTAGAACACTGGAGAAGCTCAGGAACTGATGTGTCCACAGAAAAATTAATATAAGTGGTTATTACTCAGTGACATGGTTTGAATCCTTTTAATTATTTTTAAATCTAGAGAGTTTTGTATTTAAAAATATGCACCATTTCTGATGAAAATAATTTTAGGTTAAGACAAACCACAGTGCAAATAAAAATGCATGAAAAAGAAATATTTATGTTTCCAAGAGGCCTTGATTTTGCAAGAAGAAGAAAAAGGTTTGGTGTTGTGGTTGCTTAAGGATTTTTTCTGAACACATTAACTGCCATGTGAGTTATATTTAACTCACGCTAGTTTTGAGCTGGGGACTCATGAAACATATGTAACTCACACATCACTTTGGAAGCCGTGAGAACTATTTTTCAAGATGCATATAACTCATGCACAGAAAACAATAAAAAATAACAAGTTTTTCATTAAATTAGGAATATTATTTTGTTTTCAAAGTTTTCATTTTATTTCCTAGTAAAACACCATTGCCCCAAGGACAAATTTTTTTTTTTTCCTAGTATGGCAGTCAATGTGTTAAACATTGTTTATCAATCTGTGATCATCATGATCACACAATGGCAAATATATTACTATTCTTCTGTTAAACTTCAAAAGATTAGAGAAAAGAAAACACTGGTAGGAATATATATTTGTTGTAATATTGAAGTGTTAAGGGTGCTTTATGAACTGAAATATCTGGGTTTCTACGAAGTTTCAGATGTATTTATATTAATTTCATTACTTCATTAAATCTTCGGGACAATACTGTGAGGCTAACAAATTAGATAATGTGCTCAGTAGAGAGAGAAGCTTACTGAGGTCTTAATGACATGGTCTTGTCACTACAGAGTTAATTTCAAAGGAAAGATTCCTAACTACATTTCTAGTGCTTTGACTATGCATTTTCATTACGGCACTATTGAACTTGAAAATAATGACAGGTAAATTATCAGAAGAAACAGACAGTGTCCATGATATAAATTAAGAAACAAGAGACTAAAATATAAGGTATTAAAAGCTTTGTTAAAATAGCATTTACTTTTAAAAAATTTCTTACATCAAAATAACTATTAACGATAACCTTTATATGTATTAAAAATATAAGCCTGACACCATAAATCTACTTTAATATTTTTAAACAATATTTTTGTTTTTTGCTAGTGATAAAAAAGTGATACAAAATATGCCATAATGTTTTTATATTTTGACTAAACATTTAACTAGTAATTATATTTGTTAAATACAATTTAAATGTATGATACAATTTTTAGAATCAATTGAATTCTATATTATAAATTTGTAATTTATAAAATGTAATAGGGTGTCTATATCTTTGTTTTGATTGGCATATATTTTAACTTTCTAGTGTTCCCAATATTTGTTCCTATGTAATACAGGACAATGTTTGCTGGAACATATCTGCCTTTAAGTATTTCCAGAAATTTTCATTTCTCTATGTGTAGTTCTTTTATGTTCTGAAGGAGCATCTGTCAATTGTAATTTAACTTAAAGAAGTTGGAATACATGTTTTCTCTTTTATTTGATGTATTACAGGAGGCAGACTGAATTGCACTTAAGTAATACTTTGGAACCAGGCCATAAGTAAGACTTTTTTGAATTATCTTACAATTTTTCACAAATTCAGATAAAGCTGTCCAGTAGAGTGAGTGATAATAAATTCTCTGTTTTTTGACTTTCCCATAGAGTTAGTAAGAGGATTCTTTAGTAATTTATCAATAACTTCTCTACATATGCAGCATCATATTCTTGGTTTTGTGAAAAGTTCAAAGAACTATAGTATACAATTTCTGCCCTAAGTTTGTACTTTGTGGGAGAACACAGGTTTTTAAGTACATACATTGATATACTTAGTAAGTATAATGGGAGTTGAACTATCACTCTCCTATTATGCAGATCATGATAATTTGCCCAGGGAATGGAAGAAATAATAAAATCTATCAGCAGAGAAATCCCTAAGGTGTAAAGCAACTCTCATGAAGTCCTACATTAACCCATCAACAGAAAAAAATAAAATATTTTTATTTGTCTAAGTGAAATCTGAAAAGCCACTTCCTACTACCTAGTACAGTGACTTGCAATTAAAAAGGTTTTTGTAAATACCTTATGAATCAATAGATGAATAGAGAGCAATGTGCAATCTGCACATTGAAGAAACCGAACTGTTCCTGAAGGCTGGAGCCTGGGCTGTGCACTAGACTTACATCATATCATCAAGTCTTCACAACATCTCTGCAATTAGTGGTATTAACTCTATTTCATTGATGGCGTAATTAGGGGTGCAAAAGGCTTGTTGTTTCTTCAAGTTCCCTCAGACAACAAGCTAGAATTAAGAACCCAGATAATTCGAACTAGAACATTTATGCTCATTCCACTGAACCGTTCAATGTTGCTACCAAGCCTTTTTATTTAAATGCATTTTTAAATTTAAATGTTATTCAGTTGTCTTCAGAAGCCCTGATAGCACTCATACAAAATATCTTTTTATAGCCCTCAATAGAGACCCTTTAAAGAGAAAGAACTCAAGATTATTATTCCTCTGATTTTTACAAAGCTACTGGAAAAGCTATGGATCCTCCAGAGATTTTTTCTATCTGGGACTCATCATTTTTTCTATACTATGTTAGAGAAAACACTTTCCAGAAAAATGAGATGTAACTGCAATTATTATGATGTTTTCTCTTGATGACATATTAAAGTAGCATGTGACAATATGCAAATTTTACTCACTAATATTAATAAGGGAGGGGGTACACTGTGGATCAGAAACTTTGGATCTGAATATTCGCACAGGTCTGGCTTCTTTTCCTCCTCTCCCTTCCTTCTTTTCATTCAATCTTTTTCTTGCACTTTCTTTTTCACTTCCTCCCTTACTTTCCCCTTATTCTTTCTTCTCCTGGTATCTTCCATCTCTTCCTTTCTCCACTCTCTCTCCTTCATTCTTTTTTCCTTTCTTTCTCCCCACTTGTGAAATAATCTCTTATTTTGATTCTCGCAGTAAAAACATTATCTTTCCCAAGCTATTTACCCTTCTGCTATTTCTATTCGTTGCTTTTGACTGTGCCTGTGGTGGTTAACGGAAACAGCTGCATTCAAGAGAAAAGTTTCTGACAAGACAAATAGGAAAAAAACTTACAGCAATCAATTTTTAAACTCTGGTTTAAGCCAAAACTTGTTTTGTGTTGCTGATTGTTCTATAGTAAAAACTGCCACCAAAGAACAATACTTTCCTTTCTTAGCACATTTAGAAATTATGTAAATTAAAAGAGGAGACAAGAATATTCCAATGCGCCTGAGTGTATCTCTGTGTAATGACCACAGTTGTCCTATTTATCTCTTCAAGATGTCAGTGTCAGAGGCTTCCAGTGGGGCCCCAGATTAAAAAGGCAAATGAATCATAAACAAGCTTGCTTGCTCATCCTTTCAGCGGACGACTGTCTAGCTCTTTGCATTAGCTTTATTTGAAATATACATGTATGATGGAAGCTAATATGAGACTTGGAGGGGATAATGAATAGGGAATGCATCCATTCATAATAGTAATAGAGGCTTTAAGTATTGAGGCTTTTAAATTGCATTTGAGTTCTGACATATAGAATTATCTATATTTGGATTTAGAGCTATCCAAATATCCATGAAAATGGCACAGATCAAAGACAGTGGCTTGAAATGTGAATACTTATTCAAGTCAAGAAGTAAATATTTCTTGTGTTGGCATCATATTTTATCTGTTGTAATTAAAAGTACATTTTTAACAAAACTTAACTGGCATGTGCCTGTAGTCCCAGCTACACAGAAGGCTGAAGTGGGAGGGTCACTTGAGTCCAGGACTTTGAGTTTGTAGTGAGTTCTGAGGACACCACTGCTCTCTAGCCCAGGCAATAGAGCAAGACCCTGTCTCTAAAATAAATAAATAAATAAATAAATAAAATCAAATAAAAGCACATTTTTGATAATAGTTTAATTGTGCCAAATTTGTACCATTAAATACATCTCTAAACACATAAATATGTTGAGACTTGTGCAGCAATGTTGATTTCCTACACAACAGCTATCACACTTCTCTAATATCTTTCTCTTCTTAAAATGACTGTATGTGGTGCCCAAAATGCTGCATCTATCTTATGATCAAGAGAATAGTCATCAGTAACATGTTTAAGGTACTATGGTAAAAAGATAGAAAGCTCTAGGAACTTTAACGAACTTCTGAATTAAGTTTGGAATAGTTCAAACTCTATATTTTACTTGGGTAAGATAATAGGCTGGAAGACCATTGTTAGAGATGACGATTTTTCTAGTTTATTGTGATCTTTCTAGTCCATTGTATTCTTGTGATCTCAAAGCATAATTTTCTTTTTGTCCTGTTTGCAGCAGACGTGCAAAATAAATGTTTGGATTTTGACTTAACTAGTACAGCAGTGATTTTTGATGATGCATGTCACATCCCCTTGGATAAATGTCCTGGCCCTTTGTTATTATGCAGAAATTCTTAGAACAATCCTAGCTTCTGTGAGTACTGGCAGGATCAAGGCCCTGTTGTCTACACCAGTGCCTTCCATAACATATCCTCATGTGAACTTTTGCTCCTTTCAGGACTTGCTTTTCCAGATTCTTCACTCCTAATTCCTAGGACAGGTTTTCAAACAATTTACTTTGTACCTCGCATCAAGCTCTGTTCTTAGATGAACCTGAACTAATACATCTGTTGTCCAATACACCTAGTATCATAATTTCAGGAATTTAAATTGTATAATGCTCACAATGATGAGAAATACCCAGAAATATTCAAACTAGAAGAAATTTGCTTATGCTTAAACTAATCGGTTGTAGATTAATTACTGTTAAGGTCTCCATATTTCCCACCTATCTGGAGAAGGAGAATAGACATGGATAAAGTGTAAACCAGTGCTAAAAAGCTGAGGCTTAGGTAAACATCACCACTGAGAGTAACATTGGATCCCAGCTATCTGAATCTCCTTAAGTATAATTAATTGAAAATTTATTTATCCCATGTAACTAAAAGGTAAATGTATTTTCAGTTTAACGTTAATCTAGGTGTTTGAAAATGTTTCCTACACTCTGCCCACCGCATTCCCACCACCAACCTTCCCACTTCCCGACCTCTTCCCACACCATGTAGACAATTTTCTTTTTTTAAAATATATTATTTGTGTTTTTTTTTCTTTTTTATTTCAGCATATTATGGGGGTACAAATGTTTAGGTTATGTATATTGCCCTTGCCCCGCCCAAGTCAGAGCTTTAAGAGTGTCCATCCCCCAGAGGGTGTGCACCATACTCATTATGTGTGTATACACCCATCCCCTCCTCCCGCCTCTGGACAATTTTCTGTATAGAATATTGTATCATGTTAGGGGTTAGTGTAATTGGCTGTTGTTAGTTGGTGTGCATAATTACTATATATGAGCATTTAGAAAGTCTTAAAAGACTGAGACAAATTTTAATACAGAAAGGTTTAGATGATTTTATATTTTATATGTTGTTTGTAACAAATATGGATGACTAAGTAGGGTATAAAGCATAAAAACAAATGAATAGGTATTAAAGTATAAATATTGCATATTTTAATGAACACTATTAAAGTAATTCATATGGTGAATGTCTAAGAGACATGTAAACAATCTGATGGAAATCCCTGTGGTCATAACGCACTCTTCTCCCATATGGTAACTTTTCATAGAATCATCAATGCTATACTATATGCATATTCTTTACTAAAATCGTCTGTTTACTGGTGGCAGGCACACTGCCTGATGCTGCTGTCACTGTATGTTAGCATAGGAGATCCACGACTGCAGGGAATGGAGGCTCTGCCAAAACTGTAGTGATGCTGGGGAAGTGAAGAAGCAACAAATCAACATCCCTTTCCCTTTTCCTTCTAGTCTCCCTTTGGTACCTCCCACTGGCCTAAAGGAATTGGGCAGTGGTGAGCAAGAGAGTGCACATGAACCGTCTATAGGGGTCAGCCTCCTGAGGCTGGCACGCGGGGCAGCAAAGTCAAGAAAACGGATCTTCCTTGGAGCAGGGAAGAGGGGAGATAAAAGCTAAGCCAACACAAGGGGTTAATATTTTTGAAGTTATTAAAGTGTCTTTCTGTTTTTCATTTTGTCTAAGTGTCCTTCTCCCCAGTCATCTTGAGGCATCTTTCTACCTACTAGGAGTGCCCAAGGTAGGGAGAGTGTGGGGAATGTACGGAAGTGTTACCTGGTTACTGATAAAATGCAAAGAGTAATGAAAGGCTGCTCTTCAGCTACCAGAATTCACAAAAGTGATTTTGCAATAAAACAGAAGAGTTTGTAATACAGGATTTGAGAAGAGATAGAGGATTTTCCAAATTCTCTCAGCAGATCAAGAACCAATCTTGGATTCACATCATATGACTTATAAAATATAGAGAAGAACCACTAAGCCATGAGCCTAGCATTCCAAGTAAACACGAAAGAACAAGGGGCAGGAATCCCATCCCCGAGAGGATGACGTGTGTTTGTTAAGTGGAGGGAACACTGAGGGCAAGGAGCTTTTCTCCTTATCTGACGGAGAATTCTAGCAGATAATATTGCCGCACCAAGGGGGCCGGTGTTACAGGCTGTCTCTTAATGTAAACTTAGTGGTTCAGCCTTAAGTCAACAGAGAGACTGAGTTTCTCTTCCCCCCATTCCCGTGTAATACAGATGCATCCATTTTCTTTTGGGAGTGTTGGTAACATGGGAGTTAGATGCATATCTGGCTTAGGACTTTGGACAAAGAGTGGGATCACAAGGGGATCACAGGATGCCCAAAGGACTAAAGAGCCCACAGCCTGCATTGGAACTATGCATGTTGCTGCCGTACCTGGAGCCATGGGAGAGCAGCAGTGAGAACTGATATGAAATCCAACTTGGCCTACCCTGACCAAGTTGATAGAAGCAAAACCACAGGTTATATCAGTAATGAACACTAAAGAGTACCCAGAGATGGGCCAGTCACACTTTAGGAGTCATTAGCCCACACAATGGCAAAACACACCTATGTCACTTTTGAGTCCCTCTTTATTTGATTGCATGTGTATAGTAAGCCACCTCATAACATCAGACACTACCTTGAAGTGGAGAAAGGGAAAAGAAGTTATGGAAAATGGGATATTTATCCCAAGGAAACTAACCTCCTCAAAGTATAGCCCATATTATAAAATTAAACTGAGAAGACCAGATTTGACACCCCTAAATTTTAACTTTGATCTCTTTTCCTCCTCTTATCCAAGGGTGTCATGGGGAGCAGGAAATATCCATGAGGAAAATATACCATTTTTTAGGGACTACAGAACAATATTTTTCTGCAAATACGAGTGTACTGTATATAACTCTATCATTTCAGAATTAGACATCTCATTTAATGCTACATATTCCCATATGTACTTTGAAGTATATGCATGTTTAACCTTGTTCAGGCTCCACTATGCACTAAATTCACTCTTGGTTCTGTGAGTTCATTGATTTGACATTGATCTGATTTGATTATATTTAGATAGATGATATCAGCTTTAATATTGAGGAAGTAGACAATGCAAAGTAATTAGTCACAAAGCTCTTTTGTAAGCCTCCAATATAATGAACTCTGGGCAAATTAGCTCGTGAGCATAATATCTCCCATTTTAATTTGATTTCTGAGCTCCAGAATTAGGAAGGCCATCAGTAAGATCCGTTGTTATTTTGCCCAATATAATTAGAGGGTCAGCAATTTGATCTTGCCTTGATGACAAAACAATTATCTATGGCATCCCCTTTCCCATTTAGGAAAAAATAAAAGGCTGTGCTTACTTCGGTTTCTTTTCTAATTAAGTAGAGTTAGTCCTGGTTTCACAGGGCTGTAATGAGAAAACATAAATGTCAGAACTGCGGCTCAGTGTGAGTATATAAAGAACGTCTGAGGCAGGAGGAATCACAACCGTAGCAATCATGATCCTTCTGCTCTCATATTGTTACCCTCATGTCTGTGCCTGTAGAAGCTGTTGGACTTTTCTTTTATCTCCAGCTGGTGAGGCTGCTGTCCCCTCCCATCTGGCCTGTGTTTGCACTGTGAGCTCCCCAGCTCTCCTGGGGTATGTCTGACTATTTCACAATTCCTCCTTCCCTCGGTCGTCCAAGTTGGCAATTTTGGAACAGAACTTTTCTAGACGACTCTAAAAAAACAGAAATTAATGTAAAATGTCATAGCAGTTTAAAAACAGGTTTGTAGAGCACAGAATACATAAGGTAAAGCAGATTAAAGTCCTATCAAGCTCTGCTTCTGTGGTACAATATGCCAAGTACATGAATCACCATTTTCTTTTTTAATCTTACTTAGCATTACTTGCCTTAGTTACAGGATAACCTCTCCTCCAAAGTAAAGTCACTTTGTATCTCTTTTAGGACAGGTGAATTTATCAGTTCCTCCCAAAACCAATTTCTGAGAGCCAGAGTTCTGAGTTGTCAGAAAAACACAAGTGCAGATTTGTGTTGTGGCAAATTTACCTGTGAGACTTTGATCAACTTGCCACACCTTGCAGACTTTGTTTTTGTCTGTATAACAGGAATCATCATGTCTACGTTATAAAAATTCTCAGCAATTAGTGAAACAAGAAAGTAGGTTAAGCATTAGTATGGTGTTCACAAATAATAAAAGCTCAAGAAATGATAATTGTTTTGATTATTTTTAGTATTAGTCCTAATCTTGTGTAAAAGAAATTCTCTTCAGGATTTTTGTTCTTTCCAAGGATTGTCCGATGTATATTGACAGCTACAATGAAAACGTCACTTTCACTATTGTTTTGGACTAATAGGTATGTCTAGTCAGTGTTCTTATGGCCACGTGTCCTTCTGGGTCACTAGGTTACCTAGAAAGTCTCACTGGTCTCAACAAGTGAGTAGTATGTCTCTTCTTCACAAATTGCATTGATCCTCCCATAAACTTACTCTTTGGAGCATTCAGAACAAAGTAAAAATGATTAATTGGCTTTATGTTCATTTAGTTTTAGGATGCTGAGATGATTTTTTTATGTAGTTGAAAATTCTTTGACATTTCTTTCATTGAAAGATAAGGTTTTTGTCTTTTCTTTAATCTGTACAGACTTATTACTGCTTCAAGCCATGGAGTACAGCAAAAAAACTCTTTTTGAGGCTAGCAGATATAAAGCCATGCATCTTCTACTCTGTCTGAAGGAGCACTGAGCTACCAAAACAGAATTTCAGCTACCATTAAGCAGCCATGCTGTGAGGAAGCCCAAACCGTATGGAAAGACCATTTATAGCTTCGGAAGACAGTCTCAGATAAGCTCAGCCTCAAAGTCATCCCAGCCCAGGTGCCAGATGTGTGAATGAATAAGCCTCCAGGTGAGTTAGAATTCAACCATTCAGTTATATCCAGCTATTTGAGTTTCCCCAGTGGAGGCCCCAGTCAATGTAGAACAGAGTCAAGCCATATAGACTATGCCTTGTCAAAATTCCTGAACCACACAATCTGTGAGCATAATAAAACAGTTGCTGTTTTATGCCACTAAGTTATGGCTCATTTGTTATGCAGTAATTTATATCTGGAACAGTCTCAAAATTTCAGCAGAACTTCTGGAGCTAAGGAGTTGATTGAGTGGTTATCAGTTAAGGGTTTTCCAAAAATTCTACTCAGATGGAGCCAAGCAGGGCTGGTAGTGGACAGTGGGGTCAAAGGAACTGCTTCAGAAGAACCTGGCATGAAATAAGACATGGGATGTGAAAAATTAAGTCCAAGAAAGTCTAGAAGCAGGCTTAGGGAACTAGTGTAAGGACAGAATTCCAGTCTCCCAAAGAAGAGGATATTGAGGAAGATATTAAATAGGAAAACATGTCGAGATTTAAACATGATAACATAAGCAATTGCTGAGGGACCAACAAAAATATTGATCAGATTCTGAACTATATCAGTTTTAGATTATCTGTGCATTTTCCTGATTATTGTCAAAGTTCTTGACTACAGTCAGGGGGTTGCATCTGTAGGGTCTGGAGTTTGAGAATGCATTAGGGTATTTGAGAAATACAAGTGGGTTTCTAAGAAGACAATTGTTTTCCCATGTTAAGCATGTATTTTCCCCAATAACTCCAATAATAACATTATAAAACAAAATTAAAAAGCTTATCTTCTACAAAAAACATTCATATAGAGTTTCAAAAAAAGATCTACACATAACAGACTTGTCAGTCCAAGATCTGTAACAGCAATTGTCTCATGGCACATTAGCTACATTTGAGAATGATGGCAAACAGGGGTAGAGGCCCTTTTATTTTCACTGACTTTTTTAACTTAAAAAAAAAAATTCAAACAGAGGCCAAGCATTGTAATTGAAAAGCCAATAAAAACATGATAGTTTTAAAAAAATGCTTTGCTTTCTTTAACCTGATTAGAGTGTTCAATGAATGAATGAATTTTTTTTTCTGATACATCTATTTAAATTTGATAAGATACATTATATCATGCACATATAAAAACAACATAGAGATATTTATCACACCCTACTTTATTCTCAAATTTGAAACCGTCTTTAGCTGATTACTTCCAGGTTAAAGTGGAGAACATAATAATTTTCAGTTCTTAGGTACAGAACTATTAATTTTTCTTCTATTCTGTTCTGTCTTTGCCTGTTTCATCTTACACATTTTATTGGTGACCTTCTAGGGCAACATTTTACAAACTGGCTAAGATCTCTGTGGTATAAAGATTAGCGTCCAGTTGCAACATTCTTTTTTGTATCTCACACAGAAAGCACACCAAGGATGAAAACTGTGAATGAGTATGAAATTTAGATTGGAATCTATTCTGCCTCGTGTACCTTCTTAGAGTTATAGGAGGGTCACTTGGGTATTAAGGAAACTAGGAAGCCAAAGGTCCTTTTTAATTTTTTCAAAAGCTTTAAAATATTTGAGAAATACAAATTGTATATATTCAAGGTGTGAAAAGCAATAATTTGATATATATACATTGTATCAAAATGATCATAATAAAATTAAATAACATATTCATTCATCACCCATAGTTACCACTGTGTGTGTATGGGGGGGGAATAAGGACATTTAAAATCTGCTCTGTCGTCAAATTTCCAGTGAATAATGCAGTATTATTAACTATAGTCATCATGTTGTACATTACATTTCTGGAATTTATTCATCTTTAAACAGAAAGTTTGTACCCTTGACTAACATCTCCACATTTCTCTCACCCTCCAACCCCAGGTAACCACTGTTCTACTCTCTGCTAATATGAGTTTGGCTTTTTTAGATTTCACATAGAAGTGAGATTATGCAGGATTTGTCTTTCTGTAGCTGGTTTATTTCACTAAACAAGATGTGCTCCTGGTTTATCCATGTTGTCTCATATGGCAGGATTGCCTTCTTTTTTTGGCTAAATAGTATCACATTGACTATATTAATTTGTACCAAATTTTCTTTGTCTTTTCATCCATCAATGGACATTTAGTTTTTTTTTTTCCCCATATCTTAACTATTGTAAATAATGCTGAAATGATAATAGGGGTATAGATACCCCTTCAACAAACTGATTTTATTACTTTTCTATATATACCCAGAATGGGATTGCTGAGTCATATAGCGGTTCTACTTTAAATTTTTTGAGGAACCTCCGTACTGTTTTCCATAATGGCTGTACCAATTTACATTCTCATGGGTGCATAATGGTTCCCTTTGCTCCACACCCCGCCAACATCTTGTTATCTATCATCGTTTTGATAATATCCATCCTAATAGCTGTCAGTTGATAGCTCTTTGTGATATTGATTTGCATTTCACTGATTATTAGTGATGCTAAGCACCTTTTCATATACCTGTTGGCCATTTGTGTGTCTTCTTTGGACAAACGTCTATTCAGATCCTTTGCTCATTTTTTAAACTGGGCTATTTTGTCGCTATGGAGTCGAGTAAGTAACTTATATATTTTGAATATAAACTCCTTATCAGATGTATTGTTTGCAAATATTTTCTCCCGTCCAATAGGTTGCCTTTTTGTTTTGTTGATTGTTTTCTTTGTTGTGCAGAAACTTTTTAGTTTGATGTAGTATCAGTTATCTATTTTTGCTTTTGTTGCCTATGCTTTTGGTATCATAGCCAAAATCCATGTCAAGGAGATTTTGGCCTATATTTTCTTCTAGAAGTTTAACAATTTCAGACCTTACATTTAAGTCTTCCCTCCATTTTGAGTTAATTTTTGTACGTGGTGTAAAGCAACAGTACAATTTCATTCCTTTGCTTATGGATATTTATTTTTTCCATATTTATTGAGGGGACTAGCCCTTCCCCACTGTGTTCTTAGCACCCTTGTTAGAGATTAGCTGGGCATATATGCATGGGTTTATTTTTGGGCACCCTATTCTGTTATGTTGGTCTATGTGTCAGTTCTTTATGCAAGTGAAATACTTTTTTGATAACTATAGCTTTGTAACATAGCTTTGTAATATAGCTTGAAATCAGACAGTGTGATGGATTCAGCTTTGTTCTTCTTTCTCAGGATTGCTTTAGCTATTCAGTGTATTTTGCGGATTCACACATTACAATTGATTTCTCTATTACTGTGAACAATGCAATTGGAAGTTTGTTAAGGATAAAGATTACATCTATAGATTGCATTGGATAGTATGACCATTTTAACAATGTTAATTATTTCATTCCATGAACATGGGATTTGTGTCTTATAGGTCCTATAGTTTTCAGTGTACTATTACTTCACCTCCCTGGTTAAATTTATTTCTAAGTATTTTATTTATTTAGATCCTATTGTATATGACATTGCTTTGTTAATTTCTTTTTTTGGATATTTTGTTGTTAGTGTATAGAAATGCAGCTGATTTTTGTACATTGACTTTGTAGCCTGTGACTTTACTGACTTTATTTATATATAATTTTTGGTGGAGTCTTTAAGGTTTTATATATATAAAATCATGTTATCTGCAAAAAGAAACAATTTAACTTCTTTCTTTTTAATTTGGATGCCTTTTTCTTTTTCTTGCCTAATTGTTCAGGCTAGGATTTCCAGTACTATACGAATACAAATGGTAAGAGTGGGCACAGTTGTCTTCTTCCTGATCTTGGAGATTTCAGCTTTTCACTGTTGAGTATGATTGTGGGCTTTTCATTTGCATGATCTTTTCGGTGTGCTGCTGAATTTGGAAATATTTTGTTGAAAATTTTTGCATCTATGTTCATAAAGGATGTGAATCTTGCATTGGTATTTGTGCATTTTGAAAAAGCAAACACTTTTTCTCATCTTTATAGACTAGTTTTCATTGGTAAAGACCTCCTGTTAGTTTCCCAAGCTGATGTGGTTGTGTTCAGCATTGCAATTGGGTGATATTGAACCTGGGTCACGTGGTTGCTGCTGGGTCTTCAGTGGGATCTCAAGTTGGCAGGCCTATTACTAGGGGCTCAAGTGGGTGTTGATCTTGTCTAATCACTGGGTAGACTGGACTGCTCCAAGAACTTGTTTAGTATGGTTAGCAATGGGATGAGAGTTCACTTCAGGGTCCACAGATTTCATGTCTACTACCAGGTACATGGATGGCTGTGGCTTTCTTTGGGTCCCTAGAAGGGCTCCTACTGGGTTACTGCATGGGCCCCTGGGCAGGCATTATTGGCCCCAGACTGAAGCTGAGAAGGGCTGGAAATGGGTCAAAGGTCTGTTTCAGGGTCTATAGCTGATAGCGAGATCTGCAGGCCTGACGTTGGGAGCATGGACTAGTGTATCTCTCTCTGGGTCCCTGGGCCAGTAGGATTGCTCTCAGGCCTCTCAGCTCAGCGGTTCTGGGGCTGAATGCTCTGGCTGTTTTAGGATCTGCTGTAAGACTGGGTTTGTAGGGATATGGGTCGACATAGCTCCCTGTAGGTCCCTGGGTGGGCAGAATTACTGTCACGCTTTACTTGAGAAAGGTTGAAGCTGAGTAACAGGGTTGTTTTAGGATCTGCTATGGGATCAAGGTCAGCATGCATGTTTCAGTAACACAGACAGTATCTCTCAGAAGTTCCCATGTGGACAGAACTACTCTCAGATTACATCTAAGAGGGGTTGGAGCCCAGTTACTAGACAATTTCAGAGTCCTCCACAGTCAAGGCTAAGATAGGCAGGCCTGTCATCTGAGGCGCAAGTGGGCATGACTCTTCCTGGGTGCCTCGGGAGATGGTTCTGTGAGCAGGGCCAATGCCAAGTGCAACTGTAACCAAATCCCCTGGGGGATGGGGCCATTTCTAGATCCAGAACCAGGACCATTGTTGGTTAGCATGCCAGCTGGGTCTGCTCTGCTTTCTTAAAATGGTCCTCCTAGTTCTTGGGCTCTGCCAACATTTCACAACCTTCTACCTAAATCCCAAAGTTCCCACTATTGTCATGGATGTCTAAAAATTATTGTTGTTGTGCAGATATACCAGGAGAGACCTCCTATTCTGCATTGTGCTGACATCACAGTCCAAAATAGTCTTTCTTATAATTCTCAGTTTATTCCATGATCTCCAATCATTTTTTTAAACTAGAATTCTGCAAGAGGGCTTATAAATGACAAGCCATTCAAATATTTACTTGTTTATTTTTTGCTGTCTGTTTTGCCTAAATTTGAAAATCCAGGGTTGGAAAAAAGTGTGAGTGCTAGGATTATTATTAATCTCTAAACAAAGTTTATATTTTAAGACCTGCTTAAAGAAGATTTGTCCTGCAGCTCCAAAATGAAGGAAAGACGTAAGCTAAAATTCATTTGATTGCCAAACCTAGAAGCTCTCTTGTCTTATGAAAGTAAGGGACTTGGTTCTTGAGTCTGGCGATTTCCCAGAAGAAAGTTCGCAGGTAACACTTTGAAGTGTGTTGTTACAGATAGCATCTGTATTTGATGGTAGCATCAAAACATAGTTTCTGAGAATATATTTGACATATTACAGAAGAGCATTCCCCTGGTATTTTGGATTATCGTTGTTTCCTAAATATACAAAGGATGCCATAGAATTAATGTTCATATGTCCTGCTATTTGTTTCATAAATCTGGCATTACAAAATTCCACAAAGTAGGTGGCTTAAAATATCCTAAATTTATTATTTCATAGTTTTGGAGGCTGGAAGTAAAAAAAAAAAAAAAAAAATCAATGTGTTGGCAGGGCCCTGCTTTGTCTAAAACCTGCAGGAGAGAATGCTTTCTTGTTTCTTCCTGGTGTTTAGTGGTTTGCCAGCAATCCTTGTCATTTCTTAGCTTGCAGCTGTCAATCTCCGCTTCCATGGTTACATGACATTCTCCTCTCATGTGTCTGTGTCTCTGTGTCTTTTCTTCTCTTATTATAAAGCCATTATTCATATTGGATTAGAGAACTTCCCTACTTCAGTATGAGCTCATCTTAACTAGTTATATCTGCAATGATCTATTTCCAAATAAGATCACATTCTGAAGTACTGGGGGTTAAGACTTCAAAAGAACTTTTAGGGGACACAATTCAACCCATAATAGTCCCCTAAACATAGAGTTTTCAAGTTCATTTTTAGTATTCAATTTTAGTCATATTTCCTTCCCATTTCCCAAATCAAAATGTTCAGAGCAAATTACAGATATGTACATTTATGTATAGCCTAGTGTTTCCAACAGATATAATGATTCTGACATCCAGGGATTTCAGAAACTCTTTTTTTGTCATCCTTTCTTATTTATATACATTTTTTTGGTCTTTATTTGTCCTTCATAAAAGGGCAAACAATGTAAGAATATATCCCCAAACAATTGAATTTGTCTGCAAATTGCTTCCAGGTGCTCATATCACTTTTTCTCCGTCTTCAAACTAAAGACAAATTTAGGGGGAAAAAAAAAAAAAAGATTCAATGTCACCAAAGAGCAAAATCATGAGGAATTTAAATGTTTTGTTTTCTCCTCATCTTCCATCTGACATGTTGCTTGCTTATACTTCTCCAGTTTACATTCAGTTATACTTACCACTTTTTACCACTGTCGTAGTAGGATAATCTTGTTCCTTCTTGATTTTTCAGCTGACACCATATTATATGGATCACAATATGCACTAAATAAGTATTGATTGACTTCAAAAGGAATTACCAATTGCTTAATTTCACTTGAGAGTGCCTGAAGTGTCACATGACTGTAAAGCTATATTGGTAAGGAACAGATCGGAAGCATTTGTCATAAATACATAAAAGAAGCAGTTTAAATTCAGAGGACTTCTGTTTATATTCTATTTGCTTATTGTAGATGTAGATGGTGATGCTAAGGAGTTTGAAATTTACTTTGTTATGAAGTCAATATATGATGTTTAATTTACTTGGCATTCCCTCACCTTGTTCCTCTTAAGAAATGCAAAGATAAATTTGCAGCAGCTAGGGCATCGTCTAGCCACATAAACCAAATTGTTTCTTTTCTTGGTGTTCCACATTTCATGAGATCACAACAAGAACAAAGACAAAAATAAACCAGCTAGAAATAAATCCATATAACTGCCATGGCCTGTAATTTAAATATGGGCTATAAAATATATCATAAATAGTGTAGCCATGTGTGGATTTGTGTTGTCTATGTTTGGAGCCTCCATTAATAGATAGTGTTGCTTAGCTTTAGTGAAAATTAAGAAAAATTCTCAATTTAATGAGATCTGAATTAATGAGATTGTGTTATTACTTCCCTATTTTAATAGAGTCTTTCAGTTTATTAGATGAATATTTAGCATGTTAGATGATGTAATGAAACTACATGCACATTATTTGTTGCCTTCAATTTTGTATTGAGATTTCTTTTCCAGTAGTACATAACTGAAATTCAATTCAACTAGGTTTTCCCAAGAAGAGAATTTTCAGAAAACTGTGCAATGAGGGAGTGGCACTGACTTTGAGGACAAAAAGGCAAATGATGTCAGTAGGCCCATTGTCTTGTCTCTGTCTCTCTGAGTACCTGTGTTTCTGAATCTCCCTTGCTCTTTTTGTTTATTGCTCTTTATTCTTATTGTGATTTCCTGAAATTTAGAAAACTAGGAAAATAAATGATTTGATCTATATTGCTAGATGATGTGTTAGCTGCTGTCACATTTATCTTTTATTTATCATTTATTAAGAGGAACAGAGGTAGTTATATTGAACAGAGGTGTTAAGCATCATATATTGAGTTTATTAAAAAGTAATATTCATTTGATACTCCTTAGAAGCATAATCTATATCTACAATAAGAAAATATAATATAAACAAAGACCCTCTGAGTTTAAAGTGCTTCTTTTATGTATTTATGATGAATGCTTGTGATGTTACCACTATGTCCTTATATACTTCTGTGGTACTTTAGGTACCCCCAAGCATATTGGGGATTTAGAAGTGGTGCTAGGATCATAAATCCAGCTGTTAAAGCATACACCCTTTCGCTGCAGCAGAGCTAGAGGGGAAAAAAAAGTGTTCTCTTAATCTGAGTTGCAGCAGAGCTAGAGGAAAATAAAAAGTGTTCTCTTAATCTGAGTTGGACATGAAATTCTGGAGAAGGACTCTGACTTGCTTAATTTATATGCCTGTCAC
The DNA here is from genome assembly GCF_041146395.1 of Eulemur rufifrons. Lineage (NCBI taxonomy): Eukaryota > Metazoa > Chordata > Mammalia > Primates > Lemuridae > Eulemur > Eulemur rufifrons. The sequence continues at coordinate 83,906,208 of NC_090988.1, read as the reverse complement.
TTGACTGGCCACTACGGACTATAAGGAGAGTGAATATAATAATTTTCATATGTTGAATGAAGTGTACACTCTTGTGTCAGAGGATTTGAGAACTGCTATTGGGAATAAACTAGAATTCATGGAGTGTAGGTTTGAGAAACTGTCCCAAAGGGGAAAGGTTAAGTAGAGGGGATGCTCTATCCACAAATATAACATATGTCCTTTACAAAAAACTAGTTGAATTGGTGACTACATCACAGATCTAAAAATATTAATTGACCTTTAAAATTACAATGATAAGAGAATTGTCAAAGTGCCTTCAGTTAGAATGTGCCCAAACACTCTTGTCTAAACTTCAATCAAAGTTAATGTATTTGATTTGTGTGTTTCGTTAGTTGTTTTAAACCTAAGACAACCCCTCTATTTTGTTTCTTATGACCTATAATTTTTCCCAGTTATCTTGCAGAACAGCCTACATTCTATATTTATGCATTTGTTTCATCATTTCTAGATTAAGAATTAAACCCCTTAGAAAGAATACTACAAGGATATTTTTGTCCATTTATCCTGCTAGAACAAAATATCTGTGACTGAGTAATTACTAAAAACAAACAGAAGTTCATTTCTCACAGTTCTGAAGGCTGGGAAGTCCAAGATCAAGAAGCAGGTATTTGGTTTCTGGTGAGGAACAGGTCTCTGCTTCCAAGAACCAGCCTTGTTGCTGCATCTTCTGGAGGGGACAAATGCTGTGTCCTCACGTGGTGGAAGGAGCAGAGGGGGAAAAAGGGGAAAACTCTCTTTGAAGCATCTTTTATAAGGGCATTAATCCATTTATAAGGGAAGATCCCTCCTGTCCTAAACTACTTCTCAAAAGACATCACCTCTTACTACCACCAAACCAGGGATTAAGTCTCAACAGTTTTGGATGGGACATGTTCAATCCCTAGCAAGGGGTAATGTTTGTATATTTTACTCACCAATTCTGGAGGCATGTAACATCCCGTTTCCCAAGATTGATGATATTAAGTTTGGTTACTTAATTAGGGTAATGGCCAACAGAAATTGTAAAGATAACTGTACTTTATTTTTTCTTTTTGGAGGACGGTATTGTGAACATTGAGTTCCCAAAGTGATTTTCGAATTCTATCATTTTTTTCTACATTTATTTGTTAGAATTTTTCTATAACAGATATTTTCCTCTTTTAGTCTCTCTCTACCTATCATTATTATTATTGTTATTATTATCACTATAGGTCTGTGGACTGTTTTTTATTTCATGTGTTATGATCTGTTTCCATTAGTATTGATTATTGATTTTTATGCTCAAATTGTCCCATATTTAGTTCATGAAATTTCCATCTGATTAGCTACTGTGCACTTGTTTTCAGGCACAAAGTGTTCTAAACCCATTTTATATTTTTTCTTCCTAGACATAGAATTATCAATTTTCTAAAGATTCTGGTTTCTTTTCTTGTTCTTGTTCTATGTTAATGGAATGGTATTTAGAAATCACAATCTGGGCACCACATATGTTTATTGATGATAAAGTGTCATTGTGTCTAAGCCCTTTTAGTGGATAGAGGTAGACAAACTTTTTTTTACAAAATATAAATCCATATTTATATGTTCATTCCCATGTGATTTCACAGCATTCTTCCTCAGCTTTCTCATTCCACATTTGTATTTACCTTCTTAATCAGTGAAAACTTTGGTTTCTAAAAATATTAGTATATTTACTCATTTGCCTTATTATAGAAAACAGAAAAAAAATTGAATGATACCACCAATTTCACTAGCAACAACAAATTTATAAATCAATCTCAAAATTTATTTTAGACTTTTCTGACCTTAGAATATTTTTCTTGTGGTGTAAAGTATTTAAAAGTTATGCAAAATAATTATTTGATCTGTGTTTTCATGCTTATAATCTGATATAAAACTAAGTTTTGTAATTTCTATTTGTAGTCAATTTTTTTATTTCAGCATATTACAGGGATACAAATGTTTAGGTTACATATCTTGCCTTTGCCCCACCCAAGTCAGAGCTTCAAACCTGTCCATCCCCCAGACGGTGCACACTACACCCATTAGATGTGAATATACCCATCCCCTCCTTCCTCTTCTCGCCTGCCTGACACCTGATGAATGTTACCATTATATGTGCACCTAAGCGTTGATCAGTTAATACCAATTTGATGGTGAGTACATGTGGTGCTTGTGTTTTTTTTTTTTTTTTTGGATTCAGTTTTTCTTCCTATTTTATTTATTTTGTATTTTGAATATGCAAAACATTGAAATAAGTCAAAATTTAATGCATTTAAAAATACATACACAAAAAGTTACAGTCTTGATACTATTCCCTCTGCCCTATGTCCATCCACTCTCTGTAAGTAACATGTCTTATTAGTTTCTGGTTTATCTTTTCTATATTTCTTTTTGCAAAATAAGCATAAACATCACACACACACATCTATTCTTATTTTCCCTTCAATCTCACTCAAAAAGTGACCTGCTATATCCATTTTCATAAATTTCCTTTTTTATTTAACAATATATACTGAAATATGCTGTCATTTTGTAGTGATCCTATTCATTTTCATTAACCTTCATTGTACTCCATTATGTGAATGCACTACTGCTTTTCAGCCATCTCTTAGAAATGTCATGCATGTGGTTTCCAATATTTTGCTTTTCCAAATAATTTCATAATAAATAGGCTTGTGCGTATATTGTTTCATACTTGTGTAAGTGTAGCTTCATGGTCATTTCTCATAAGTGTAATACATTATTATAAATTCTCAGAAGTGCAATTCTCATAAGGTAAATGCATTTGTGGTTTTGCTAGAAATTCACCAAATTTCATTTAATAGTGATTGCACCATTTTTCTCTCTAAGAAGCAAAGTTAGTTTTTCAGAGATTTACCTGTTTTTCAGAGATTTACCTAAGAAGTTTATTATTCTTTTAGAATTTTTGTCAAGCTGTTGCCAAGGTATGAAATAGCATCTTAGTGAAGGTTTAATTTCCATTTCTCCTTCTATGAGTAAATTTGATTATTTTTTGACATGTTTAAGTGACATTCATCTACTTTTTCTGTAGAATAGAATCCTTGGTAGATATTTTGGTCCTTTTTCCTCTTAATTGTTTCATTTTATTTTAAACTAAATTTTAATATTACATAAAAGTTACACAAGTAATACAGAATATTACTATATATTTTTCATCTAGCTTTCTCCTAATATTAATATCTTACATGATCATAATACAACTATCAAACCTTGTAAATTAACACTTTATTAAACTACACACCATATTCACATTCCCTCAGTTTTTCCATTAATGTCTTCTCTTTTGTAGGATTCTATATAGGGAGATTGACTCTTTTGCTGGAATATAAATTGCCAATACATTCTGCAGATTTGTAATTTGCCTCTATTCCTTCTCTGTGGGGCATATTTCTTTCACTCTTTCACCCTACTCTTTTTCCTTGTGCCTGGCAATGTGTTAGCTAGTTAATTTCTTGCAATTGTCTACCACATCACTCTCAGATGTTTCTTCATAGCATTTATCAACAATCAGACTTTTATATTTGTTTGCTTGTTTTTTTCCTCTCTCTCTCTCTGTCTCCCCTCACTCAACTCTAAAAGCCATATATGCAGGGGCCATGTTTATTCACCACTACTATAGAGCCAACTCCTGGAAGAACACCTGCCTCATACGAAGTTTTCACTATTATCTATTAAGTTCATTAAATAGATCATCAACAAATCATGTCATATAAGAAATCATTGAAGAAGTAACAATATTTAGTGTAGAACAGAGAAAATTAAATTGGAACATGATAGACATTTTAAAATATTGAAAGTGATTATGTAGAAAAAATTGATTTCCTGTATGTAACTCTGGAGGCTAGTGAGGCAGACAAAACTCAGCTATTATTTTTTTTAAATTGGAAAATGTTTTCAAATTTCTAATTTTAGAAAAAAAATCTATTTTACATTGGAAATGTCTTCTAAACCATGGAAGATTTTCAAAGAGAAAATGGATTTCAGTCTGACAGAGAGGTTGGAGAGGAGGTTCATGCATAAAATTGATTTGACTAAATACATTCTTTTAAGTATATTTCCAAAGCCAGGATTGTATGAAGCTATGGAAAGGAACTTTAAGTGTGAATGTTGATATAATGCTTGTTTTAGAACACGTAAGTTATCTAGTATTAGCCCAAACAAATGAATTCATAATGATAAAATTTTAGTAAGTTAGCAGCTAAGTGGGAGTATATTTTGAGTAGGAAATATTTCTAGCTACCAAAAAACAATACTAATAATACTACATTTGTAATCTTTTTCTCTTCTTATTGTTATAAATGATGCTGAATTGCATGAATCATGCACTAATCTAATGTACTTATTTAGAAAGTGAAACTATTTGGATTCGTTATTAGTCTTTTGTTTTTTTCAGAAAGGTAATATTAACTAGAAGGATATTACTTTTGTATAGAGGTTTTGAAATTTATATTTGAATTAATGAATGAAAACTAAAAACTAAGTCCTAATGCATGAAATACACATTTCTACATTGAGGATATCTCCAGGTACATGAGCAGTAAAAAAACTCATGCAAACTCTTGAAGAATAAGCAACTTGTTTTAATGTATAATCTCAAGTTTCACAGAATAGACTTTTCGGATACACTCCAAGATGTTTCATTCATGCACTGACACATCTTGAACTCATATTTCACCTGTTAATCATGAGAAACTAAACGATGATATCTAATTAAGTGCTTATTTGAAAGCTATAAGCATGCTAAACCTAATATTAGAGTAAAGCACATATGGTGAAAGGAGACAGAATCTGGGGAAAGGAAAGGGAGGTGAATTATTAAATCATCCAATATTGAAACTTAGGATCTCTTTTATACCTGGTTGGCTACCTGATTGGAAGGCCTACACATATTTCAGTTTTGTTTTTTTTTTTTCAGAGCAGACATTGTGCATATTACCATTTGCTCAAAGAAATTCTGCAATTTTATAATCAGTTCTACATTTCTTTCATTCATTGTACTTGCTGCAGAGGGGGAGTTTTCAAATGCACCTGCACATTTTGATGTTTATAAAAATGGCAATTATGATGATGTACCATTGAAATAAAACTTTGCTGGATAGAAATTAAAAAGTGAAAACAATGATCTGCTAAAAACTATTATTTTGTCAGGCATTCCTTTCATCAAAATTGCAATTAATTTCTTCCTCTCCATCGTCATTGTAGTTGAAACAAAGGCCAGTAATCTCACATCTGGTTATAGATTTAAAAAGAGAACACTTCCTTCTTTCACAAAGCTCTGTAAGTATTGTGTTTACATTGTTAGATGAGATAGTTAAAATTCCCGAGTGTTAAATGTTTTATATTTATTGTGATTAGACTCTAGAGAATTTGCAACCTAAGTATGGAAGCAGTGTTTGATTAAAAATAAATGTCTCAAAACAGTCTCTCTTGCTTTCCAGTTGCTTTGAAATGTCTGTGATATCATTAAGACTTAAAAAAAATACTTCCAGCACCTTGTTAGCATTCACTTTACATTTAATATGAAACCATGACTATTTTTTTGTACATAGACTTTGCAGTTGGCACTAATTTTGTCATCTTCCTGGCGACCCAGCACTTCATTCAGTGTGAATCACCTTACTGTGTAAGTTCTTCCGTGTTTTCTTGTCTTTCTTGACATTTACCCTTTGGCTTTTCCATTCTCTTCCTTTCTTTTCTTACTCTAGTCATAACCCCTAGTGTCACTATGCAAAGAATATAGTTCTATATATGTTCTTTCTTTTTTTACTATTATCCAATTTTTATTCATAGACAATTTAAATCACAATAGTAGAAACATACATGATCCTTTTCCTCAAATAGTTTACAGTTTATTTTTATGTCCAATGTGACTCGTTGGCTCTCTCTTTCCTCCCACCATTTCCTAAGTAGGCAATTGTACTTGCTAGGGCTGCCATAACACAGGACCACAAACTGTTGGCTTAACAACAGAAATTCTTTTTCTTGCAGTCTTGGAGGCTAGAAATCTAAGATTCAGGCACCAGCAGGGTTGGTTTCTTTGAGGCCTTTCTCCTTGGCTTGTAGAGGGTCTTCTTTTCTCTGTGTCTTCACCTGGTCTTTCCTCTGTACAAGTCTGTATCCTAATTTCCTCCTCCTTATTCTAAGGACACCAGTCATATTGGATTAGGACCAATCCTAATGACCTCACTCTAACTTAATTACCTTTTTAAAAATCCTGTCTCCAAATTCAGTCCTTGGGGGTTAGGACTTCAACACATGACCTATGGGAGGACACACATCAGTCCACAGCAGCAACACTATTCAAATATCTCAGTGTTACTTCTCTTGATCCTAAGCTTTTAACTAGAATCTCTTTTCTTCAATTTACCATTCAGCAGCTCCTTGGTACCTCGCTGTCCTCATTCCTCAAATACTACTCATCAATAGAGGGGGGACAATAAAGCCAAGTCCCATGTCAGGTGTCAGTACACTTTAAACTGAAAATGCATAGTTTTGTTTATCATGGATTTCAAGAACTTATTAAGTAAATTTTGTCTACCAAGTCATGTTCTGGGAAATGGAGATACAACAATAAACAATGTTTACAGTGTTTGCAAACACTGTTCCTACTGATAAGAACTTACAGTTATTTAAGGAGGAGACAGAAACTAAAGGAATAAATAAAAAACAGAGTTGGTCAAATTGTAAAAAAAATAAATTTCAAAGAAAATAAATTATGTTGTATAAATATAACTTTGGTTAGGGAGAGAAGATATGAAAACTTTAAATAGTTGCCCAGAAAGGCATTGCTGAGAATTGACCTTTGAGTGAAAATCTGAAAGATGAAAAGGAGCTAGTGATACAAAATGTTGAGAAAAGAAACACACAGGAGAAGAGACTAGCAAGAGCAAAGGTCTTTATGCACCAAAAGATTGACGTGTTCAAAGAACAGAAAGCAGGTCAGTGTGGCCAGAACGCACAAAAAGGAGTGATGAGAGAGGTGATGTTGGGGAGCGGGACAGCCCTGGATCCTGCAGGACCTTGTAAGCCTTGATGACGAGTTTGGCATCTGATCAAAAGCCTCTAGATTTTGGTTTCTACACATAATTTTCATCATCCTCCTAGGCTGATACTTTTCTTAGAATGGTTTTCCCTGGGTCTCTTTTAGAAATGCATAACTGAAAAGCATTCCACAACACAAATAGACTTGGTAACCCTTTTTTTGCATTGTACTTATGTTGCTGATGAAAATCGTTATTTCAAGCTGAATACCATAATTGCAGTCAACTTTTTAAGGTTACTATTTAGCTTTATTTGTCCATGTCAACAACACTATTTCATATACCTCTCTGTATGGTGCTAGTTTTGCATAATTGTCAAAAGTCAAGTCATAAATGAATTGAGTAATACCCGCATTTACTAACTGCCTATAATATGCTAGACACATTTATAGGAACTCAAAATCCAAAGTTGAATGTAAGATGATTTCTCTCTTAAGAAGTTTACTTGAGCAAGGGAACAACTGGACATAAAAACAAAAAAACAACTAAGGTGATGAGTTTAGTGAATGATTCTATTCTCACAGAGGATTAACCTAAACAGACAAGGGATTCAGAATGGCAGCCAAGGAAAAGGAGATGCCCATTTTTAAAAAATAAAAATATTATTAATTAGCCAAATAAAGAAGAGAAAGAAAAGTTTTGGGGCTAAATCAGAATGGGCCACATAATGTGTCTGAATTATTTCCTTTAGTTAAATTTATGATTAGAAATAACATATTGCATTGGCTGTCATTGGCTGTCAGATTATTCACCTCTATCTGCTTTGTGAAACTGTTGCACAGATCTCCACAAACTATTTTATTACATTGTATACAAAAGGGCAGTTTTGTTGCTTATAATATAGATCAAATTCTTTAACAGAGACTCAAAATAACAGTGGTACTAGCAGAGCTGAGGTGTATTTTTCTCAAGTAACATTTCTAGGATTCAGGTCTAATCTGGTAGCACTGTGGGGTTGAGAACTAGACTCCTCTGTCCTGTGGCATTGCCTCATCCACAGAATTCAAAATGGCTTGCCGTCTTACCTGCATTTCTGCCAGCTGGAAGGGGAAAAAATGATGGGGAAAGTATGCCTCTTCTCTTTCAGTGTCATAACCAGAAGTTGCAAACCTCATTTCCATTCATTCTACTGGCCAAATCTTATTCCCATGACTAAATTGGAAGCTGGGAAATATACTATTTATTCAGGGTGGTCGAGTACTCAGCAAAGTGGTTGAAAATAAGTATTGAAACCAAGCAGATTCTATTACCACAGCAGATTGTAGTATCTCTGATTTTGTGACTATGGACAAGTTATTATTTGTTTTGGGTCTTTGATATTATCTCTAAATTAGATATTAAAATATTACTTATCTTTTGTGATTGTTCTTAGGACATGGAAAACACAAGAGATCTTATCACTTGGAAAGCCCTTACTAAATATTAATCGGTTACTCTGAAAATATTAATTTTGATATCACAGATCATACATCTGTCATTTCTGGCCTGGAATCTTTCTGTTCCATTGTACTGGCTGCCAATGGTTCACTTTATATATTAGGAAAGTCACTTTGTACCTTTTGGGATTTTTTCTTCCTTTGTAAAATAAAGGATGAAATTATATAAATTCCTTCCTAACTTTAAAAATCAGTTGCTCTATCATACATTTATTTTAGTATGGTGGTAAGTGTTTAATAGCTAATACAGTTTCTTCTTATCTGATGAACCTATTCTACTGCTAATAACTTGAATAAACGTGTTCTATCAGGAAGTATATTCAGGCTACCCTATATGCTAAATATAAAAGTTTCACTGGAGGAAAATAATTCTACCATTTCCTACTTTTCTATCTGCCACAGAATAAATATAGTTGAGTATACACAGAGTGAACTCTGGGATTCCAGGAAGTGCAAGATTAATATTTGACATTTTGAAGTAGTAGAAACAGCAAGGTTGGAGTTTAAAGACCTTAGCTTAGATATATTACCGACTATCTATATGAAATAAGTCATTTTGATTTTCTGTGTATTGCTTTCTATAATTCGAATATGGATATAAAAATCTTGCTCACTTGATTTTGAAATTTAAGGGAAATAATCTCTGAAAAGGACTGATGAAAGGAATAATCTCTGAAAAGGACTCATAGTTATTATGAGACATTGCAATAATCAGGCAGGCCATGACAACTTTGCTTTAGATTTCAAGAGAGATTCAAGACCTTGAATTTTCATGTCATTTCTCTTGTGGGTTTTGTTTTTTTTGTTTTTTTTTTTCTTGAACGGTAATACGGACACAGCTATTTTAGTCCTTTTGTTTCTCTACACGCTCTTTTAAACCTCTAAGCCCTGGCATCTATTCTTTCCACAGATTTTAGTTTTTCTTACAAGTAGAGTACTATATTATACTAAAACATATTTTCTGTAATCATTGAGGCTGTATCCATAAACAATGACTGCAACATTGAAGTCCAGTAAGAGCTGGAAGTCTGCAATTCAATGGCTTTTGTTGGTGCTGAGACTAGTCAGTGTTCTCCTTGATGTGGAAAATATTTGGCAGGTAGAATATGATGCTGGCTTAGACTTCATATGGTTCACCTCTGACTTGGTAAATGTAACCTTAGTTGCAGAGTTAGATTCATGTAATGGGATCCTAATTTAAGTCACTGCATTTCTGTTTTTCTGCTTCTTTGATTATAAACTTTCACTAAGAATCACTGCTGCCTATGCACAAAACTCTGGATCAATCCTGTGTTACTTTAAGAAGGTAAGAGTGGTTTTTAGAATTAAATCACTGCTAGTGGTTAATACAATAATTAGCACTTATGGACGTTTTAAATTTCACTGATATGTGAAATGTAAAAAAAAAAATTGTACAGGGAAGCACAGATAAAACTTTTTATTTTATTTATTCTTTTGCTGGTTCTGTTCATTTATCTTTTTAGCTTCAATCATTCTGGCTTTTAAAATTGAGCCATCAATCTACAAAATCCAAATTTAAAAAGTATATTTTTATGAGAGGTAAGGGGAAGTCACGTGAAATTTTATGTTAAGTTAGATAGGATGAAAGACTTTGGCAAGCACCTTATTTGGATATTTATGAAGGTAGTGTATCCCCAGTAAGAAATTCTTTATATATCAACTGAAGCATTTTAACCTCTCCCTTTTTCCACACTAGAAGTACACTGATGACTTATGTACACACATACGATTACCCTTCTCTAAGGCTCATCATCTCTTTCGTAATGCTTGGGAATTATGATCCTAATGGCTTTCCTGCTGTACTTAATTAATGATTTTTCATGTTCTACCTGCTTTTGTCCAATTCTTTATAAAGCAAAAAAGTATTTTAGGACAGCCACATATATGTGTGTAGTGATTCTCCATTACTAAGACTGGCAGTGTAAAGTTCTCTAGCTGAGAATATTATGCCTGTCAGCCAAAGGGCACCACTCAAGCTAATGGAGTTTTCATTTCCTGTAATCACTATTCTATCCTTTGCATATAAGCAGAGGACGGAGTACCAAAGAAGTGCTTTAGAAAAAAAAAAAAAATGGTTAAGAATAAGTGAAAGGAAAAATAATCTTCACAGAAATTTCTAGGTATGCAAAATTTTCCATATTTTCATATTCCCTCAATATTTCTTCTCCCAATATTCTTACTTTTCTGTCTTGCAATAGGTTCCTGAGACACTGAGGAAATTTAATGTTAGCATTAGAAGTTGTCTTTTTCATATAACCCCAAAAGCACACAAATGAAAAAAGCCTGCCTGAATAAGGCTGAATAAAACTTAAGAGGTTTTTCTGTTCTTTCTTCTGTCTGAGAAATCAGAAACCTTTACCAAAACACATAAAAATGAATTTACGAGAAAGGAAACAATAATAGACTAAATGTATTTTTGCTTGAGAGAAGCCCATTTTAAATGCCATGAAAGTACCAGTTAAACAATTTTCAGAACTAATTTAAAAACTTGCCTCAGAGAAATGCAACCGACTTTATATATGTAATATTGTTTCATAATATATTTATGTTGAGATTACAGTTTATAAATAACTGTCAAGTATAGTATCAATACATGTTTAGTTAGTCCATTTTACAAGTGAGAAAATTGAGATTTAGAAAACTTACGTTTTTTTAAATTTATATGGCCATAGGTTTGGGCTGGGAGATGTAAATCTTACAACTTTCCCTTGCAACATATAACTTTTATACAGTTTGAAAATCCTCATAAATATTTCATCTTTATTCATTTTCAATCTCCCACCTAAATTTAGAATCATTGCATTTGTCACATATTTGTTCCATAAACATTTTTTGATTAACAAATATGAATATATTCAGAAAACAGTTTTGGAATGTTCTTTTACTAAAGAAAATTTTAAAAGTTACAGCTTGAGTAAGGACTTTTTATCACCAAATACTTACTACTGGTGAAATTCTTCATGGGGTTGGAGTGGAGGGAAAGAGGATTGTATGATTGTCTTTTGATAATTAAGAGAATAGCCAGAGAATAGTTATTAGCTATTGTTCAGTCTTCAAAGCGCAGAAATTTGTTCCTACCTTTATTTATTTATTTATTTATTTTTACCCTTCTTACCTTGTTTTTCCCATAGCAGTGGGAAACAAAGATTCTAAGGTGGTTGAAAGAAGATAAATTAGTTCACCGGAAGAAGTTACCTTAAAGGTCAGTTAGAAGCCAGAGGAAATCATCTTATCAAACGATGAACACATCAGACAAAAGAAACTTAGAAATGTTGCATTCCCTAATTTTCCAACATGTGCCTCCTAATTGCAACTTTAGCACTCTGTCGAACACTTTTCAGGCTACCTACACATATAGTTGTAAGGACAAGGTTGCTTTTTTCACATATGTATTTATGTATGTGTATATGTATGCATGTGTGTTTCCATTCCTTCATTCATTTTTAACCCAGCGTCCTGAAGGTTGAGGATCAATTGCTAGAAATTACTTTAAGTTAAATTATCCAAATCCACAAAGCCACACAAGTTTCAGCAGAGATATGATTGAAAGACTACATTTAAGACAAGGCACATAAAAATATTTTACTGAATTTTTTGGGTGGGAGACAGAATTTGTAGGGAACAGAGTTCAACTGGGAATATTACAAATTGTACCTAGATATTAGCACCTTTAAAATAGGTCCTATAATTATTTTCAGCTATGTTGTATTTTCAGGCATTTTTATTACACCTTCCAATAAACATTTATACTTTTTTTTTTCAAAAATGGAAAGGTTGGAAGAAGCCATAGTTTCATGTAGGTTCCAAATAAGCATATTCCTTTGTAATGAGACAATGAATCTGTGAACTACTCTCATTTATTGGTAACTTGACTGAAACACCAAGACTTTTAAGGAGAAAATCTAAGGATGATCAAAGGAGCCTCAAGAAACATTATAATGTACTCTATGGAAGAAATAATTTTATGTTTTTAATGAGTAACATGTAGGTTAAGGGTACATTTGCTTTATTCTCCCTGTTGAAGTCTTATTGGTGAGTTGAATCATAATAAATCACCTCGTATATATCATAACTCAGGGCTGCTAGTATGCACCTTGTATGATCATATTTTTAATTGAAGTTACATTATCTTATTTGTCTTTGTCTAAATTTTCATTTCAAATATTTGAATAAATTTGAACATAATGCATTTTGTACTATTAAGGTCAATGCTTAGTTGACAAGTTATTTCACACAGCACTAGAATTCAGAGAAAATTGCACTATAGTAGAGAAATCATTGGCTTTTGGAGACAAAATATATGTAAAAATTTCAGCTGTAATATTCCCTACTTGTAAATTTTGAGCAATTTATTGAACCTCTCTCTGTAATCTTAGTTTCTTCATCTATAAGTAGGAAAACAATGTTTTCTTCACCCTTTAGTTGAGTATTCAATGAAATAACATAAATAAAATTTGTGATTCACACACTTTGTCACAGAATAAGTAAGAGAAAAGATTGACTTCTATAATTTCCTTTCTTTCTATTTTCTTTCCTTCAGCCCCTCCTTTTGACTTATTTCCATGATATGATTCCAATTTCTTCTTGAGAATACGCTGTTCTTTTGTTTTTTTCTTGTAGACATATACTCAAAAGTCCAGTCTCTCTTTGATCACTGCCATCCTCCAATAACTAAGAGAATTTCTGTTCTTGCCTACAATTGTGAGCTGAGTAGATAAAGATTGACTATTTCATGGATCCCTGCAATGTGAGCTGGGGCAGCTGAGGATCAGGGTCTGGCTGACAAATATGTCTAAATTTATGTTTCACTTGGATAATTAAAGTGGGAGGAGATTGGCAGCATTCAAATTAGTTCTTAGCTCCAATTTTGATGAAGAGGTAGCCAAATAAAATGTGCCTGCCTCATTAAAATATGGACATTCAACAATGATCACAAGATTTGAATAGCAATCTGAACAACAGGATTCCTTCTAAGTCATTGGTGTTACTTTAAGAGCATGCACCATCTGTCTTATGTGCTGTTTTCATATTTAATAATGGATATTATAATCAGTCTATAGAAAAGTAAACTGAAACTCAGAGAGGTTTAACTGTGTTTAATACAAAATCTTATGAATGGTAGAGCTGAAATTTAAATGAATAGCTGTCTACAAAGCCTATTGTCTTAGTCCATCTGGGCTGTAGCACATTACCATAGACTGGAAAGCTTATAAACAACAGAAATTTATTCCTCATAGTTCTGGAGCCTAGGGAGTCCAAGGTCATGGCACTGTTAGATTCAGCGTCTGGTGAGGGCTCACTTTCTGGTTCATAGATGGCACCTTCTAGCTGTGTCCTCATGTGTTGGAAGAGGTAAGGCAGCTCTGTGGCCTCTTTTACAAGTGCACTAATCCAATTCATGAGGACTCTGCCCTTCTAGCACCATATTAGTGATTAGTTTTCATTGGTGATTTGGGGTATGCACAAACATTCAGACCATGGCACCTCTATTCAAATTATGACTGGTCAGAGGTGACCACAGGTCTTTGAATGGAAGAATCCCTGTTGCTTTTCACTCATGTTAGCTCTAAAGGATATGGAAGATTGAAATTTCTTTCACAATTTCCAATTCCTAGAAGCTCTAGATTGTTTTCTGAACTATCAAAATGATTTCCTTCTTTTTTGCTTTAGTTCAAATACTGTTTTTCACTGAATGATGTATGAACATGTAGCAACTTAATCAGATTGCCTAGAATTGGAGAAGAAAAAATATTCCCATCATATTTTGTTCTTCTGTGAATAACATTTGACAAGCAGAAATAGTATATAAATAATAGTTAATGGAGAACGTTTGGCTTTCACATTTCACCTTCCTTCTGGTGATATAAATCCTCGCAGGAAGAAATATCATAGTTTATTTGTTATGACCCTGAGGAGAGCAAAATAAATAAAAATTAGTATTGGGGCTAAAGGTATGATCAATATGAGAGTACACTGAAATGTTAAATATTCTATTAATGATGGATTGATTCCTCATCTGCTCTATTGTCAAAGTTGTTGAAGCTGAAAGACTTTTAGAGGCAAGAGGCGAAGAGAATACAAATGCATCAGAATCTAGTTAGAGTATGACTTATTAGATGGACTTATGTGCAACACAGATAAAATCATATTTTCAAAAATAAAAATACATATCTTATCAATCTAAATGTCATTATATCTTATCTTATTTTTGACCACTACAAAGATCTTTTGTCATTCAAGTTCCATGTTCACTGTTCTATAATTTCTAGGCAGCATCCAGATTAATTAAAATGTGAACTAGATTATATTATTTTATGCTTAGCTCTGTATGATCTCATAAAATAGGATTTCTCAACCTCAATGCTGTTGACATTTTAGGCCGCATAATGCTTTGCTGTGGAGAAACTGTCCTGCATATTGTTGAATGTTTAGCAGCATCCTTGGCCTCCTCTCACTAAATGCCAGTAGTCCCTTCTCCTCCCAGTTGTTACAGCCAAAAACATGTTTTCATTGCTAAGTGTCCACTGGGGATAAAACTGTTACCTGGCTGAGAACCACTGCACTAAAGACATTATATTGAATTCAAAAGAAACTTCACACTCCTTATCCTATGCTGCAAAACCCCACAATGATCTATAAGTATTCTTTTTTCATTTCAAAATATTAAGGGGCTACAGATGTTTTTGTTACATGATGCCTTTTATAATGTTTACGTTGGGGCTTTTATAATAGTATGATCATCACTGGAATAGTGTTCATTGTACCTGATAGGTAGGTTTTTACTCCTCCTCTCCTCCCCATTTCTTGTTTTCCAATACAAATGATGTTTGTGATCTATACATATTCAATTCATGCATTATGGTAAGCAATCTTCTCTTATTCTTACTACACTGCATACACGCTTTCTTTCTGTTCCTCAAAACTGGGAAATTTATTCCCAATTTAAGAACTTTTAAATAGGCTGTTCTCTTCTCTTAACTTGGACTCTTCTTGCTCAAGATTTTCATATGAGTAGCCCATACATGTCTTATACCAATTGTCACTTCTTCAGGACATTCCTTATTCCTTCTCCTTAAAATAGCCACCTAGTTCTTTTCTATTGAATTGCCTTGGTTTATACTTTTCACAGAACTTATTATTTTATTTTGCAATTTGTGTGTTCTTAAAAAAATGTGTTCCACTGGAATGTAAGGTATATAACAGATACTTTGATTTGTTCAACACATTTTAATTAAACATAGCATTATTCTGAGCATGAAGGATATAGTATTAAAATGTCTGACACATAAGTTTCAATAAATCCATAAGCTGTAAAATCAAGTACAATTTAATCAGAAGAGGGCTTAACTAGACCAGGACAAATGTAAGAGGTGGAATCAAGTTACATCAACCTGCATCAAAGGAGAGAGTTATTTAAATTATTTAATTCATGTTATCAATAAGATAACTAGCTTTAATATTATTCATTAGAATAATATGACAATGAATGGAATATGACATCAGAATAAAAAATATGTGAATGAATAAATAAGAAGCTCCCTACTTTCTTCAGGTAGCTCTAGGTAGCTCTTAATTTCTCCCGAGATAGATGCTTTGTCTTCTCTTTCCATTGCAATGCTGTATCTCCACTGAATAATTAACATATTATCTCCACTTGGTTATAAGTTCCTAGAGGGAAGAACCATGACTTTTCATCCAGATATCTCCAGCATTTTTCAAAGTCTCAGTACAAGTAGACCAGAAGTAAATATTTCTCTATTGACTATCTGGTAAATGCATAGCATTTGGATATTGAATGCTTTCCTCATGAATCTTGATTTATTTATTCAACCATGATTTACAGTTTATTTATCAATCATCAAGCGTGCTTCCAAACATGAGGATTTCAGTATTTATGTGTTTTGATTCTGCTTTCTTCTCTCTTCTTTTTAATTTTCATGAAAAAATGCTACAACAGTAAAAGCCCTACTCCCCACTCCAAAAAAGAATTTAAAAAATCAGTAGTACTAAACTAACTGCATTGTTTGAGCTTTACTTTTCTCTAATTTGAGAGCCTGCTAGTCAGTCAATGAAATTAATGATGAGGAAATTGAGAATCAATGAAAGGAAATACGTTCTTTGCTGTGTGTGTAGTCAAGCAATAGAATTCTCTGATGCAGATGAAGTTAAGTCAAATAATGTGGCTGGATATGAAAATAGAAGACACAGATTTATCTTCATCCATAGCACTTGTAGTTATGACTATTGATCAAACATAGAGGGAATTTATCTTTTGCCTCTGGGCATATTGATATGTTGATTGTCTGCAAAGACAAAGGTGCAATATCTTGATCCTCTGTGGGATTTGTTTAAGTGTGGAAACAGTGCATGGCTGATGTATGGGATTGATCCCAGTGCTTCCAGAAAAGCTAGAAGTAGGATACCTAAACCAAACTTGTGCGGCAGATAGAATGACCCAATTCTTACTGTCTGAAACCTTCAAAAATAAACAATGAATCAGTTAGTTATTAAAGTAAAACTGTATTGAAAGATAAAACTTATGGTAAATATACTCTATGTAAAATAACACTGGATTGATAGAAAAAGAGAGAAAACTGTTTATTGAGTACTGATTCTGTGCTAGACACAGGTTGAGTGGCCTTACCTAGTTATCCTAATGTTTCCAAGAAAATGGTAGAGGAAAATACTAATTGAAAGCAAATCATGCATGAGCCAATATTACACATTTTATGTATTGGAACATAATTTAATTTTCAAAACAATGCATAAAATAGTTTTTTGTTATTTTTACTAAAGATAAAGCAACAAAAAGAGATGACTTGCATGAAATCAGTAAAAAACCTTATGGCTGTCTGATAATGAAGCTTAAGTTTAAGCTTCTCAAAGCCATTTTGGCAAAGAGAAAATTGAAACTCATAATAGATAAATAATTTAGTTGTGGCATACCACAGTAAAAGAGAAGGGGAGAAAGGTTTTCCAAATCTCTGGAGTATGTTCTTTAAAGTACAATGGCTACTGCTTCCTTATTATCTATTTAGAAGCTGCCCTGGGCAATTACTTTACCATGAAAGGATTTCATTTGAACATTTCAAGTGTGCTTTTAATAGAAAATGTTTTCTTTGAAAAATGAAATATTCATTTGAGAGTAAAATTTAATTTAAATATTGTCCTGCAAACATTATAATATTATTGACTACACAATAGACGATTCATCTATATCACATGTTCTAATAGTATTCATTCTAGGCTCTCAAAGACTTTATCAAAAGTACGCTAAACAACAGAAAATGAAATTGTATACAGAGAAACAAAGGCCCTGCAGATGCCTTTGAGTGGTGGCTCAACTGCCTTTCTTGGCAGCCGTGGGTAGGGAAGGAGAAGGGGAGAATGAAGCAATATGGCGCCTGCCAATTGGCTGGGGTCTGAGGAGTGGGAGGTGCCCCAAGGGAGCTGGGCACCTGGTGCCCGGTCTGCAAAAGGCTCACTGCTCACTGGTGGCAGCTGTCTCTGGGCTGGTGTTAGCAGGTCTCTCCAACTTCTCAGGAGTCCACCAACAGTCTGAGATACAAGGGAGGGGAAATTTAACCTCTCCACCTACTCTTGTTGCTGGTCTCCAAGCCTCTCAAGGGGACTTTCTCCTTTCAGTTCTCCTTCACAGCTTCTTCCCCTGGAGTCTCCTGTAGTTTCAGGTGCCCTTCCTTCTGGCTGTCATCCAGTCTATGTTTGTCTGCCTATTTAGTTTTTTCACTTTCATCTAAAATCTATCTTTCATGTAGAGACACTTTGGCTAGTGGTTTTTCTCCTCCACCATCTTGCCTCCCTTTTTGAAGAAGACCCTAAATGCAATCCCAGCAACAACAAAAATGAATAAATGAGACCTGATCAAATTAAAAAAACTTCTGCACAGCTATCATGAGACGAAACAGACAACCTACAGAATGGGAGAAAATATTCGCATGTTATATATCTGATAAAAGGGCTGATAACTGGAATCTATATAGAACTCAGGGAAATCAGCAAGAAAAAATCAAACAGCCCTATCAAAAAGTGGGCAAAGGACATGAACAGAAACTTTTCAAAAGAAGATAGACTAATGGCCAACAAACATATGAGAAAATGCTCAACATCTCTAATCATCAGGGAAATGCAAACCAAAACCACAATGAGTTATCACTTATCACCAGTGAGAATGAACTTTATCAAAAGTCCCAAAACAATAAATGTTGGCATGGATAGAGAGAAATGGGAACACTCATACACTGCTGGTGGGACTGCAAACTAGTTTGACTTCTGTGGAAATTAATATGGAGATATTTCAGAGAGCTAGAAGTAGAATTACCATTTGATCCAGGAATCCCATTAAGAACAAAAGACATTCTATAAAAAAGCCATCTGCACTGTAATGTTTATAGTAGCACAATTCACAATTCCAAAGATGTGGAAACAACCCAGGTGCTTATCAATACATGAGTGGATTAATATAATGTGGTATATGTATACCATGGAGTTTTACTCAGCCACAAAATATAATGAAGATCTAGCACCTCTTGTATTATCCCGGATAATGCTGAAACCCATTCTACTAAGTGAAATATCACAAGAATGGAAAAACTAGCACCACATGTACTTACCATCAAATTGGTATTAACTGATCAACACTTAAGTGCACATACAGTAGTAACATTCATCAGGTGTCGAACAGGTGGGAGGTGGCAGGAGGGGATGGGTATATACACACCTAATGGGTGTGGTGTGCACCAACTGGGAGCTGGACATGCTTGAAGCTCTGATTCAGGTGGGGCAAAGGCAATATATGTAACCTAAACATTTGTACCCCCATAATATGCTGAAATAAAAAAAATAAATAAAGAGAAAAAAACATGTTGAGTAGTAGACAGATGCACATCATTTAACGGGAGACTTATTTGAAGGGAATTATCAATAAATAACTTTATAATTTCAAGTTTGAGCAATGAATGGAAACAAGTCAGTGATATCCTCAAGTATCCAGATATAAGTAGTTACATAGAATGTATGGGTTAAATTCATTAATATAGCTATTTAGGGTATAGTTATTCAGACAACAGATATTTATTGAACTTCTTCTAGGTTCCAAACACCATTTTAGAAGCTGCATATATAACAGAGAAAGATATAGACATAATTCCTGCCCTCATGGAGTTTGCAGTCTAATTGGCGAAGCTAATATTTTCAAGTAATCATATAACTAAAAATATAGAGATATAAACTGTGTTAATTTTAAGAAAATATAAGTTCAATGATACACTATAACAGGGAAACCCTAATCCAGAGGATCAAGAAGAGCTTTCCTGAGAAAGTGAGTTTTGACTTGAGAGGTGAAATATCAGAACAGAATTTTTAACTAAATGTGTTTTTAAGATCTTATAAAATTCTTATCTAATACCTTCTAGAAGTGGAATTGCTCAGTCACAGAAACATAAGCCAACAGTCTCTGTGACATATTGATAGAAATAATACCCTCTCCATAGTAGGGAGTCATTTATTGCAAATAGCAAAGGAAAGAATCAGCAATTATATTTGAAAATATAACTAAGATTTTGATTAAAGACCTAATACTAACCTTCTTTACCATTAAAGAAAAAAGAACATCAAAGCAATGTTGGAGGATTCCTCTCACAATTCTTTCTGAAAATTGCGTGTGCTGGTTTAAATATTTTAAACTTCAATTACGAATTTTATTTCCATAACATTTTCTAATTTTCTGATAAGAATTATAATATTTCACATTTAAACAGTGTATTAGTTAGCTTCTGTGACACAAAACTGCATAACAAACAACATCAGGGTCTCAGTGGCTTATAACCATAATCTTTTTTTTTTCTTTTTGTTCATTTCACATTCTTATTTCAGGCTCTACTTTTTTTTTCTCTGTAGGTTTGAGGATGGTGGAGTAGCAGAGGGAAAAGGGAAGAAGGCAAACAATTTGGTGACTAGGAAAGATTCTGCTTGGAAATGGCATATGTCACATTTGTTCACATTCCATTAAACATAGCAAGTCATACAACCAACCTGAAAGTACAAGGAGTAGGGATGGAAAAATCCTTCTGATATGAGGCGTTGAGGGTTGGGGGAGCAGTACACCATAAAGAGATAAAGTGAATATATTTATAAATAATGTAATTTTCAGCAATTATACATTTTTTACTATATGTTGCATGTAATTGTTTGAGAAAGGGTGCCAGGGAGGAAGCAAACATTTAGATCTTTCAATGAAAAGGTTAGAATGATTTGAGATGTCACCATAGTGTAAATGTGACATCGAACTATACTGACAGAATGACTGCCTTATTTTCTACTTGTATTTGGAGAGAAATAAACCAATGAGCTTTTAGATTCTTGTGACTCAGGGAACAAGTTTGCACTAATTAGTGTTCCCCTCAGGCTCCAGTTTGCCTCTATGTAATGAAGTGCAAAATGAGACGTTTGACTCTGCCAGCAAGCCGTTTAGCTGAAGGATACTACATAATTGGTTTGATGTGCTTTTACTCACTTGGGTCATGTATGAAGGTTTGCAGTGGTGTTACAGGACTACAAGATTGTAGGATTGTGAACTAGATAAGACAGCACGGGCTTTGCCAATCCCACATTGGGAAACAGATTTTTGGGAGCATCTCTCCAATTTTATTTTATGATCCTATTAACCTGAAATAACACAGAAACTAAAATAGCCAAAACTTTAACTCAATTCATGTTGTCCATTTTATAAATATCCTAACTCTGATTGTATTTGATCTTTCTGAGCTTTTCTACTGTATATTTCACTGTCCATTTATGTTAAACATTCTGTAAGTTTTTTTATCTATGGATTTGCTGGACAACTTAAAACATTATCAGAATCAGGTGATATAGCAAAATTTGAGTTTGTATTGTTTAAACACATATGAGATTAATGCACATAAATTTAAACATAGCAAAATCTGTATAGATTACAGCTAGTCTGTAGAAATGTAAAAGACATAACATCATGTCATGATAAAAAGAACTAGCAAAAAGTTTTTGAGACAACCCACACAATATCTTAGAATCACAAAATTTTTTTTGTTTACTTTTTTTATTTCAGGAAATTATGGGGCTACAAAGATTTTGGTTACAAGTTATGACTTTGCCTCACCCAAGCCAGGGTTAGAGGCATGCCCTTCCCCTATACAATGCTCACTGCATCCATTAGTTGTGAGTTTATCCACCCCCACCCCCCAATACCCAATGCATATTACTACCATGTGAGCACTTTAGTGTTGATCAGTTAGTACCAATTTGATGGCGAGTACCAGTACATGTGGTGCTTATTCTTCAATTCTTGTGACACCTCACTTCAGAGGATGGGCTCAAGCTCTATCCAGGATAATATAAGAATTGCGAAATTTAGGAAAGGCACTAAGAAATCTAACTGCAATACCTTTATTTATAGGTGGAATTTTGGGAGACATGAGGTGATTTATATACCTGGGCTATACAAAGTTAGTGGCAAAGTTAGTGGCAAAAGTGGGATTATTCATTCATTCATTAATTTGTTCATGCATTCATGCAAGCATTCATATATATTTAATAATGAGTAATGACTAAATATAATATGCCTGGTTAAGGCCTGGGTAGTGGGGATACAGCAGTGAAAAAGAGACAGAAACTCTGGCATTTGGGGGATTACAATCTAATCAGGAAAAGAAATATTGAAAATTTCCTAGAAATAGATGATTGTAGCAAAAGAGAAGTATAGAATGTCATGGGGGGAAAAAAGAAAGAGAATGAATTAGAACCCAGAAATGATTACTCTTAACCTTGTGCTTAGTCCATAACACACAGCGTATTTTGTGACTCATTTTTATAGTACTCACCTTGGTCTTTATCTGGTAAAAATATTTCCTGATTCTAATTATATTCATGTGTGTCTATCATATCTTACTCAACCAATCTCCTTTTAATGGAACTTTAAGCTGATTTCATTTTTGTTTGCTATCATCAAATACTACTCCTATGTACATCTTGCTCATGGGTTCTTACCATACATACAAATGCATGCATTGGATAGACCATGATATATAATTGCCTGGTGTAAGTTTGATGATTCTGTTGTCTACGAATCATTGAAATTGAATATCCATGTTTTCCTGTCATTTGTCTCAGGTTTGGATTATTAGGACTTGGCTTTTTGATATTGAGGAAGGGTCAGGACAGGTAAGGTGGACCCATCATTTTTCACCTGGGTGTGGGGCTGTTACATTCTGATGAGTTTTTATTAGGTCCACTACCCTGTTTTTCTGACTCCAGTACTTAACACTCTTAGTGGGAGGTACAGATCTCTCTTATCTACTACCAAAGTCAAGCAGAATATAGTTGCATTAATTTTCCATGTAATTTTCCAAGTAATCACCCTGTCATTGACTCCAGGGACCTCTGAAATTTATTATACTGTTATTAATTAACTCTGAACTGAAGCATCCCTGTTTTTGCCATCCTCTACTGAAAATAATTTAGACTGTGGTTTATTGTTTTTTTACTGTGAATCTTATTCCTCTTTGATGATTTCCAGTGCTGTTATGTATTTATTATATTAAAATTATAATTATTTAAAAAGTAATATTGCATGGGAAGAATATGCCTAGCAAATGTTTAGTATGTTATGTTGAATTAATCCTCTAAAATTATTTCATAGGGTAATTTGTCAAAATATATGAATTTTAAAATTCCTGTTACCTCTGATTAGAGAGTTTTTAGAAATTAATCTTAAGATAGACAAATAAATTTATATATAATAGACAAGTCTGAAGGTTAAATTTCTCTCAATACATTTTAGTATATCTAAAGAATGAAAATCTATCCACCTTCATAAACATATTCTTTGATAATGCTTAATAACATGGGAAATATTCAGGATATATTTTAAGTAATAGTAGCTATGATCTTTACGTTATGAAAATAAAATTTATATGTGTACAACTGTAAAAATAGAAATAAATATAACATATATGCTTATATTTTCTAAATTGTACACAATAAGCATTCAATAATTTTTAATTATCAAGTCAAAAAAATTTAATTATTAATAGAATCATTTTTAATATTCATCACATCTACCATTATGTTCACAGGTAAATGTTAAGAAGGGTCTCTAACAAAGTTATTGCCCACTGTGTGGTATGTGTACTTGATCACTAAAGAGGTGCATAATGGAAAAATGAATTAATGCATGAATCTACAGAATATTTTATATTTTAGTAGACTTTGTTACAAGTATCTCATATATTGGTCTGAGACAAGTTCTCAAAATGTAGAGAAAGAGTTCTCCTTTATAATCTATCAATTACAGAAATCAAAAAGAAGGGAGTATTTCCAGCAAGAAAATACTTTTATGTTTTTTTATTTACTCAATTGCAAAATTCCCTAGGTGTTAAGACATTAAACACCTCCCAAGTTAGTCAAATAAGGAAAATCTATTTCCTGTGATCTTTTCAAGGAAGAAAGCTGATGCTCTTTCCACCATCTCTATTTGCAATTAGAGCTATAATAACTCTATCATATCACGGTTGCTAATATTCACAGAGGTGTCTCAAATGAATTAAAAATAAAATTAAACTATTTGTTTCAATCTGTTTATAAAGTAGAGACATGCATACATAAATTTCTGACAAATGAAGACTTTATCTGATGGCTACCTAAGAAAAGCTCAACTACTTTAAATATTTGTTTCTTTTAGGATACTTCTAGAGATTCATGCTAAAACAAACAAAAACAAGTTGCTTACTCTTAAAATAACCTGACTCAATGTTTATGACTCTTGTTTGCTATGCTCCTATAATATTCATAATTGATTATAAGAATAATGTAAAATATCAGCAACTAACTGATTTTGTAATAATGCACTTGCATTCTCTCTCCTTTAAGTGAGCATTTTATTTAGTGAAATATAAGAAAAGAACTTCAATATTTTACCCTTGGTAGGATGGAGGAAAGAGAGTCTTTCAAAAACTGACAATGTTAGCCAAACAAGATGTGGCGTAATTAGGAAAAGCCATTAAAGCA
Organism: Eulemur rufifrons; assembly: GCF_041146395.1. NCBI lineage: Eukaryota > Metazoa > Chordata > Mammalia > Primates > Lemuridae > Eulemur > Eulemur rufifrons. The sequence continues at coordinate 83,881,607 of NC_090988.1, read as the reverse complement.
ATATGGTTAGAATACACTCCAAGAATCAAGGACTCTGTTTAGTATTTGTGCGTTTAAAAATAGTTGGAACATTTCATTGTTTGAGGAAAACAATATACAACCTCTGCAAAAGCAAGACCCTGTCTCTACAAAAAATAGAAAAATTAGCTAGGAGTTGTGGTGCGCACCTATAGTCCCAGTTACTAGGGAGACTGAGGCAGGAGGATTGCTTGAGTCCACGAGTTCAAGGTTGCAGTGAGCTATAATGAGGCCACTGTACTTCAGCCTAGGTGACAGAGTGAGATCCTGTCTAAAAAAAAATAGAAAAAGAAAAAGAAAGAAACAATCCAACAATCCAAAAAGAGCACTTAGCAACAAATACAATTCTATTAACATTTGTGTTAGATTTGGGATATCATACATTAATCTAAACCTTTTACTCAGCATAGATTCTTTTCCACCCAAGTCACTGTTATTGGAATATGAGGTTGTTTTTAGTCTTTCATTTATTCATATGATTGGAATGTGATATTTTCTTTGTCCTTCAAAAGTTTAAATTTTTCTTATTTTTAATTATTACAGTTACATAATAGTATATCTTTTTAAGGTACATATTATTTTTTTAAAAATTAAGGGTGCATAATTGTATATCTTTATAGAGTACATATGCTGTTTGGATACAGGCATACAATGTGACTTAATCAAATCAGCGTAACTGAGGTATCCATCGCCTCAGGCATTTATCGTTTCTTGGTGTGAGCAACACTCCAATTCCACTCTTTTAGTTATTTTAAAGTATATCCTAATGTATTGTTGATTATAGTCACTTTGGTGTGATGTCAAATGTTTCTCATTCTATCAATCTAACTGTAATTTTGCATCCATTAACCATCGCCACTTTATCCATTCAATTTTTATTTATAACAATGGATATGTTATTGAACATTTACAGAGCGATTCAATTTAGGAAGTATTAGGTGAAACCTAGTATGTAAAAAACACAAGGACTATAAAAATGAATAAGACCTAATTAATCTGTGCCATCTTTTGAATCTTAGAAAACTCAGATATTATTTAGTCATTTTTTTTGGAAGAGGATAGAAGTTTTAAACTATGAAATTATTTGATCAATGTTGCACTTATTGATGAATAGTGTGGACAAGGTTAATAAAGCTTCATTCTCAGGACTGAAGTGCCAATTATTTATCTAGGATGGCACCTAACATACAATAGACAACAAATAATTTTCTTTTTGTGTTTGTGATTAGAGTTCCCTGGAGGGAAAAGTAGGGCTCAAATGGTGAGCAGTCAAAAGAAAATATATAGGTAAAACTAGTATTTTCTATCCACAGTCTTGTTTCTTAACAGTTGTTCCTTCAAAATTGAAGCTGAAAGAATTTTGACCGAAAGTACCTTTAAATCTGAAATAACCAGATTCTTTCAGGTTAATACAGAAACAGTTTGATTCTTTTTTTTTTTTTTGCTTAAGATGATAAAATTAGTTTAAAATGGTTTTATTGAATTGTTTTCAATAAATTACTAACTTGTAGTCACAGTTAAGTCCATTATAAAAGTCCCTACACTTCATTCTTAAGAATGAGTAGGTGTAAGAAGAAATGAAATTAATTTAATTCACCTATTGAATTAAACTGAAAGAATGCTTTAATAACCTAATTGTGTTTTTTTAAATCACCAAATTTAATCTCAATAATAATATTATATAAATTGATTTGGTTTTTATGGAAGCTATGAAGCAAGGTGTTCTTTTATACATTTCCAACTGACAGTTACTATACAGGCAAATATATTTTTCTGCCATGGGCATAAAGATATTTCTGGGTGGGATACCATACTAAAGAAATTTCTAACATGCCTTCAGAGTTGCTAAATGAGAATTTGGAAGACTTATTTTATATATTACTGTTAGCAGCAACGAGACACTAGTATCACATTATCAAACCAGTTCTAGTCAAGCCAGATTCCTATGTGGTGAAACCCACATTGAATGCATGTCTTTTGTATGCCAGAAACTATGCTACCATGTAGTATATACACTTGTTTAATTTTTACAAAGACACTGTAAATGTAGATTTTAATGTTCTTGTTTAACACTCTCACTAGTTCAGGAAAATGAAAAGATATGTCAAAGACCAGACTATTAGTAAAGTTTTAAAGTCAGTTTAGCTTCTTTTCATGTCATCTAGTAAAAGCCAGTAAGTCCCTATGGGGCACTAGGTGCTGCTTTTTTTGTTTGTTTGTTTCAAATGTTTCCATTTTTTCTCTATTCCCCCTGTAAAGCTGTAGAAGACAGTCAGTCATCCCAAGATCTCTTGCTGATAAAAATAACATTAAAGGTAGGTTTTGCATGACATCAACACGAATAATTCTTTAAATAAGTCGTGAGACATCTACTCTTTTGCATTTAATCTCTTATGAAAACTCATCTCAAATTTTATATGAGTAAAGTGCCCTGTATAAATGCATCTATTTAAACATTTTTCAAAAGTTCTGCTTTCTGCCTTCACAGATTTCAGTGATCTTGACACATAGGTACAAACTTGAGGCCACTTTTCAAAACAAAAGCGAGAAGCAGAGAACTATATTAAGTAGAAGATATTGGCCTGAAATAAAAAAATGCATAAAAAATCTAAAATAGATGTTATTGTTTGAGGAAGTCACTATAGCTCCTAAACAAGGTATCTAGCTAATCCAAGAATTTTGATAAAAATGGGTTAAGGGTTCATTTTGAGCTGTGATTTGACAAAAAATCCAACACTTTCTATTCCTTTCTTTTGGGTGCTTTCAAATAATAACAAATTTTATTAATCAAAAATCACTGTCTCAGATAAAGGAATCAGAAACATTTTTTCCTAGACAGATAAATCTTTCCATCAGCCTTTTTTTTTTTTTTTTTTTTTTGAGACAGGGTCTTGCTCTGTCACCTGGCTAGAGTGCAGTGATGTCATCATAGCTCACTGCAACCTCCTGGGCTTAAGCGAGCCTTCTCCCTCAGCCTCCCAAGCCGCAGGGATTACAGATACGCACCATCACTTCTGGCTAATTTTTCTGTTTTCTGTAGAGACAGGGTCTTGCTCTTGTTTAGGCTGGTCTCCATCTCCTGGACTCAAGCGATCCTCCTGCCTCAGCCTCCCAAAATGCTAAGATTATAGGTATGAGCCACTGCACTCAGCCCCATTAACTGTTTCTTAATTATATATAATGACCTAAATTTGTATCCTACAAAATATGTATTATATATAATATGAACTAACCATGTCAAGTTTATAGTTTTATTTTTAACATATAAGCATTCCTTTCTCTCTTCAACCATATCAGCATCTATTATTTTTGGACTTTTTAATAAAAGCCATTCAGACTGGGGTAAGGTGATATCTCATTGTGGTTTTGATTTACATTTCCATGATGATTAGTGACATTGAACATTTTTTCATATTTTTTTTTTTGGCCATTGTCTTTCTTTTTTAGAGAAGCTTGTTTTCATATCTTTTGCCCACTTTTTAATGGGTTATTTGATTTTTTTCTTGCTGATTTTCTTGAGTTCTTTGCAGATTCTGATTATTATGCCTTTATTGGATGTATGGCTTGTGAATATTTTCTCCCATTCTTTAGGTTGTTGGTTTGCTCTGTTAACTATTTCCTTAGCTGTGTGTGCAGATGCTTTTTAATTTAATTAAGTCCCATTGATTTATATTTGTTGTTGTTGTGATTGCCAATGGGGTCTTCTTCATAAATTCTTTGCATAGGCCAATATCTAGAAGAGTTTTTCCAATGTTTTCTTCTAGAATTCTTACAGTTTCATGCCTTACATTTAAGTCCTTTATCAGTCTTGAATTAATTTTTGTGAATGGTGAGAGATATAGATCCTCTGCATGTGGCTATCCAATTTTCCCAGCACCATTTATTGAATAGGGATTCTTTTCCCCAGTGTATGTTGTTGTCTGCTTTGTTGAAGATCAATTGACTGTATATGGATGATTTTATATCTGGGGTTTCTGCTCTGTTCCATTGGCCTACATCTCTGTTTTTGTGCCAATACCATGCTGTTTTTGTTACTATAGCCTTGTGGTATAGTTAGAATCAACATTGTTAAAATGTTCATACTACCCAAAGGGATTTCCAGATTCAATGCAATCCCCATCAAAATACCAACGTTATATTTCACAGATCTAGAAAAAATAATTCTGTGCTTTGTGTGGAACCAGAAAAGACCCTGAATAGCCAAAGCAATCTTAAGCAAAAGGAACAAATTGGGAAGTATCACATTACCAGACTTCAAACCATACTATAAGGCTATAGTAAAGTTTAGTTTTATTCTTTGGACACAAAACATTAGTTATTATTTTATAGTCTGTAGTTAATTATATTTACCAATATATTTTATGAACATAGAATATCATAATTTTGTTGATATCCTTCATCTTCCACCTGTGTTCACATTGATGAAGAACTTGTTTTAATATGTCATTTGGTCCGTGAATTGTGAACTGTTAGTCTTCGTCCATGTGAAAACATCTTCATTTTGGCCACATTATTGGATGACAGTTTCACTTGGTATCTTATACTTCTAGATTGTCAGAGATATTTTAGCATTCTGACCATATTCTCAATAGCTTTTTAATTATCTTATTGTTTAAGAAATAGTTTAATACCAGGCCAGTTTTAAGTTCTTCACATGTGATTTGATTTTTTTCTCAAGGAGTTTTAAGATTTTATTTTAGTCATTGATGTGCTAAAGTTTATTCATGAAACATATGAGCATTAAGGAATATTTTTCATACTCAAAATTCAATGTTAACTTTCAATATCAAGATTCATTAATAATTTTTGGATACTATTCTTCAAGATTGTTTTTGCAACATTTTCACCATTTTTTTTTTGTCCACACATATGAATTTTTGGTATATTTTCCTTTGATATCTAATCCTTTTCCATATTCCTTACGTTTTTTTCAACATAATACGTTCTTGGTAAATCTCTTGGTACTGCATGCAACTTTACTATTTTCTCCTTTAATAGAATCTTGTATAAGTTTATTTTATTTCATTTAAAAAATGTTTTGACTGTAGCTCCAAAAAAATGTTTTTCTCACCTACACACTTTCTTAAATCATTTGTATCTGTTTTGATTTTATAATTGCTTACTCTTTTCTTCCAGTTACCTATAAGTAGGTAGTCATGCAGCAACAATGAAATAATAAAACAGTACTTTACTTGATCTCTAATGAGAAAATAAGTCTTCTGACTGGTTATAGGAAGAAAATGAAGACTCATTTTGCAGACACATAAATATAATTATAATTTTTTGGTGTGAGTTCTGTTGCAGTGACAAAATAAAGCACCAAGAAAATTTTCTCACTTTACCTTTAGTATGTGCCCAATCAGATTCAGCCTCCTCCTTCATCCTCATCTCTCTAAGGAGTGTTATCTTTTTTCAAGATGTTGTTGGACCTCTGTGATACTGAACTAGGGACCTGGAAGAGATGCAGTAATAAAATTATGAAGTGGAAAGAGAATAAGATGAAGCACTTGGAAAGGGGAAAAACATTATCTAGAGAGGTTAAGATTATGCATAAGACAAGAAATTAGGCCAAAGAGAAAGACTTAAAACCTTGGAGGCTACTTGTGTGAGGGAATTTTAGGAATCTGGTTTGCAAGAAGCTCAAAAGAAAATTGGAGAAAGAAGAAACAAGGTTTTAAAAATGTTTGTTGAAGGTTATAAATAAAATCCTATTTAATCATTTTAAAATGCAGGCAAATAATGGATTTACTATCCATTTGCTCTTGGCTGTGAATTGAGTTTTAAATGTACCTTATAGATAGTGGGCCACAGAAGCCCTAGATATTAGGGTTATATTATTAAACTTTCTTTATCACTATGGTAGCTTATTATGCTTGAATTATTTTTTGCTTAAGAGTATACTGATTTCTGATGATGCAACTGAAAATATAGTGAAACTATGGAGGATTTTCATTTGATCTTATTTTAGCAGTATTGTCTTTCTCTCTCTCTCTCTCTCTGTTTATATATATATGTATGTATGTATTTCTAATTTACTTAATTATAAAATTAAGGAGAATTTATCCTGAGTCATATGTAAACATTTATTTCCTAGTTCAACAGAATTTAGTCAGCTTCAGTCAGCTTCTCCAGTCATGATAGGCTCTTTCTTGTTAGTGGATAAATGGACAGGGTGAAGATGAGCCACTTATTCTGTTGGAATGTGTGTTAAAATTGTGATGAAGCTGGTGAAAGAAACAAATCAATGAAACTATAGACAATAATGGCAGGAAAGGAAGGGAATAAAGGAATCACTGAGCTAGGCTGGTCCGAGAAATGGCTTCTCTGAAGAGGTGGCATTCAAACTGTGAATGATGAGAGGGAAGCAATATTAAGGCAATGAGGAGAAATGTGTTTCAGGAACAAAGAAGCAATATATTTGAAGAACAGAATTTGTCATATTTGAGGAACTGTAAAGAAACTAATGTAGCTAGACTGTAACAGCAATAGTGTAGAGAGACATACTGGGAAGAATGTGGAGAAATGGAAGGTATCTGATTGAGCTGCACCTTCTTGGTTAAACTTACAGTTTCAAAAAAAGGGTTATTATTATTTTACTTTAAGTACACTAGGAAGGGGTTCGGAGGTTTTCCGTAGATAGAAGTTACTGTGCAGAAATTCAATTTAGTCTATAAAGTCTTTTAGTGTGGTAAAAACACCAAATATCCCCAAATTCAGGAGTTCAGGATGCAAATTCTGCCTTTAGTCGAATGACTACATCATTCAGATGGTCTAATACTTATTTTCTTCATTTTGAAAGTGAAGGGTTATATTATGTGGTATCTGATTTCTTGTGATAGAAGAGTATAGTGAATTTAGTCAGTAATTTGCTGGTTGGTGAAATGATCAAATTTTAAATGACCAGAGTCGATATGAAAGAGCTGCTTATTCTGTTAAGAGTCATCTCTTGGAGCTGCTCTTTGTTGAGCTGTCACTCCAAACAGTGCTCAGTATTTACATTAACTGTTTCATAAACAACTACCTAAAGCAACACAATATTTACACAACTTAAGTTTCTACAGAGAGACAGTAAATAAATATCTAGTAGAGATGAGTAAAGGGGATTTAAGTTAAGATTATGTGGGGTGGTAGATTATTCTTAGGTTTCTTTGAATTCTGAGTTTCTTGGTTGTAAAGGTATTTTCTTCAACCACTCTCTCTGCTATATCCATTTATGATACCAACATTTGTATTTTGCATCTTGTATTTAGCATCTTAAAATGCTAATTGAGGTTTTAAATTAGCACAGGTGCTGGGGAAAGCAAGTGCCTGGTTATTTTCCATCCATGCTGGGATCTAATGAAAGCTATGAATTCATACTGTGAAATATGCAAATATACTTTTTATAAAGTTTTAGGGGTTCATGAACTCTTTGAAGCCCTTTCATAGGTTCTCCACATGTAACCCCTGTTGTGTGAATGAGAACCCAAAACAGATACTCAGCAAGGTATAATCTGTGATCCTCTAGACTGGCTTCTAAAAGTAATTCTACTTCTGAAAGTAATACTTTTAATTAAAGTAAAAGTATATTTTGTTAATTTTTCCTTTACACTGTAGCTGAAAATATTAAAAGTGCTGCTATGAGGAAGTAAGAGTGAGTTCTAAACTGAAAATTCAAACAGAGATTTCTGTGACAACCCAGAAGAGTTAGCAAAGCTCATTTTAAATATGGGTTAAATTGTTTTCTCTTCCACCCTACTAGGTAAAATAACCTTGTCTTGAACCTTGTTAAAATTGACTGAAATAGATACAAGTTGACATAAATCTTTCTCTTTTTTTTTTTCTCTGACTTGGTAATGTTTCTATGTAGTTTTTTAAAAATTAATGTTACCAACGTGCAAAATCCTTTTAGGAATGCAGAACTCAAAAAGATAGCCACCATTTTTTCTCCCAAGGTAAATGACTATATTTACCACTGTACTTGTTTTTCATGTTTATCACTGCTATCTTTCATGTGCAGGTGAGTCAACATATTTTTAGGTTGATAACTAAATCTGAACGATATAGTATTGAAGGTATTTAGATTCATAGTGACGTATGGTAAAGCAACAATTGGCTGCTGGCAGTCTTTTTAATTTCTTCAGAAAAAGGAATTAAATATAGAAAGTACTGCAGTTTATAGTTATAGATTTTATAACATATTATAATTCTTAGAACAACCCACTGAGGTAGTTGTTATTGTTCATCGACCTTGAGCACGTAAGCTCTCTGAGTTTCAGTATTCTCATCTGAAAATTGAGTGCAGTCACACTTCAGCAGGTTGTCCAAAAGATCATTAAGAGATAACAAATCTCTTGCTGACTAACAGGTGCCTCTGTCCATTATTGCTCCCTGTGATCACCATGCAGGCAGTAGCCATAGAGAAATTTGAACTACTGGAGTCAAAGTTAGGTAATTCTTCTATGTAAAGCAAGCTGATATTCTTTGAGGGCACATGAATGATGGGTCACATGTGGGCAGCCAACAAAAGCAGGTGATAGTGAAGTCAAAGCAGACAGCTTCACCTGTTCTTAGGGGCACCTGTCTAAAAGGTAACCAGAAATTCATGGGTGCCCCAAGACCAGTGCCCTCATGCTGACAACTCTCATGTGTTTTTAGAGAATGTGGGTGGTTCATTAGCATAAATGTAAAAGAAGAACAGGTTGGAAGTAGAAACTCCAGATAAAATAAAGAGCATTCAATAAAACAGCCTGCTAAACCATGTAACAATTGTCTCATTTAGCAGAGTTTTGAATTATCTAAAGATTTGTTATTTAATACATTAATCATATTTATGCCTTAGAATGTATGGTAGTAAAAGATTGTCAGCGATAAAGTAATTTAGAGTAGTAATGGGATCAGAGTACTTTTCTCCTTTCCACAAATTTCAGATATATTTTTATGTCAGAATTATATTATTCTTTTTTCATTATATTCTAAATCGTTTCAAGATATTTTTTGGTGACTTGTCAGGACTTGAACTTAATGTTAAATGAATAGTGGACATTTTAATTATGAAGTGGCATACTTATGTTTTGTCAAAAATAACATAACATTACTAATGAAACAAATGTTTCTGTATACTTAACTCCAATTAAAGAACACATTCATCATGCTCTGTTCATTTGGACTCAGGATTAGATCCAGCTCAAGCCTTTACTACCTTTAACTTATTACGCTTTTGCTTCTGCCCTCTGCTATAGGGATAGATATATCCCATTTGAGATTATTCCTTCAAGTGTAGGTCCAAAAATGTGAATACATGAGGAACAGAGCTACAACTTATCCATAGCCTGATACAGAGCCTTAGTTAGAATTTAGCAGAGACACAGCAAAGGAGCAGCCTATATGTAATGTGAGCTAGAAATAATCTTTTATTTTTCTAAACTACTAAGTTTTAAGGGGTTGTTTATTATTGCAGCAAAGCTGGCAAATGTACCTGCAGAGTAATTAAGTGCATTGACCACACTCATCACTTACATATTAGCATGGTCCCTGCTTCCTTCATAGCCAACTTTCAGTTTTTACACCCACTCAGATTTAGATTTTAAAGCATGTTATCAGATTATATAACATGTAAAAAACCTCCAATGGCCTCCCAGAGCACTTAAAATAATCACATTTTAAAACCCCTAAACGTAGCCAAGAAGGTATTGCCCATTTACATACTTTCTCCCTCTCCATGTTCATTGCAGAACTCTCTACACAATTGCTGCTACAGTCCACCTACCTTAGCATTTTTTTATTTCCTAAAATATGACAACTTCTTACTTTTCTTTGAATCTATGGCGTCTTTGTTCCTGGAACATGTTTCTCTTCATTCTTTCAATGCTCCCTCCCATAGTTTGAATGTTACTTTTTCAGAGCAGTCTTCTCATCCCTAAGGCAGAATTTCCTTTAAGGGCTACATTTCTTAAGATTGCTTAGTATTAAAATTAATCAAAATTTCTGATAATAAAAAAATCCCTATACACTTTGGAATTTTTTCTGCGTAATTTTTTAAGGTCAGCTTATTTTTCTCCCAATCCTCTCTTACAGAGATTTTGGCATTTTTAAAATCAATCGGCTGTCTTTGGGCACCTGTTTCGTTATATGAATAACAAAAGTATTGGGTTAGATGGTTTCTGAAATCTTTTCTTTGTCACATGCTTATGTAGACTTAAAAAAAAATGTTAGGTTATTAAGTATGAAATGTCTGATTTCTTTAAGTACTAAGTTAGACAGTTGACATCTCTGAGATTTCACTTTGACGATTCTTGTTTTATTTTTATTATGAAGGTATATCCTCATTCTTTAAAATGCATGGTTTAGCTTGTGATTATCTTTCAAATTTTTTAGAGCAATTTTTGTGAAACTACAGATAAGTCAAAAATTCATGTTATTTTCAAATATGTGTTCTGTTGTGGAACCAATGCGGTGCAGACAGCTAGAAATATCAACAAAGTGTTTGTGAAGGATGTGGCTAATGAACACACAGTAAGTACATTGATGGTTTGGGAAGTTCCCTGCTGGTGATTCTAGTTTTGAAAATGAGCCACATGGGCAATCTGAGACCAAGATGGATAATTATGAGCTGAAAGCTGTAGTGGAAGCAAATCCATCTCAACCTATGCGTGAATTAGCAGCAAGGTTTGATGTTACTATTCTAACAATATTGGACCATTTGAAACAAATCAGCAAGATAAAGAAGCTGGATAGATGAGTAACACATGAACTAAACAAGCTTCAGAAGAGAAATCTTCTAGAAGCTTGGCTTTCTTTGCTGTCACGACATAAAGACAAACCATTTCTACACCATATTGTTATGTGTGATGAAAAATGGATTCTTTTTGACAACTGCAAGTGTTCAGCACAATGGTTGGATAAAGATGAAGTACTGAAATACAGTCCAAATCCAAATATTCATCAAAAACCATTAATGGTGTGTGTTTGGTGGTCCAGTGCTGGCATTATCCACTACAGCATCATGAAAACTGGCCAGTCAATTACAGTGGATGTCTATTGCAACCAATTGGATGAAATGATGAGGTTGTTTAAAATTATGCAGCCGAGATGGTCAATAGAGACAGGCCAATCCTCTTGCAAGACCACATGTTGCAAAAAATAATGCTGCTCAAACTACAGAGGCTGGACTTGGAAACTGTGTGTCATGCACCACTGCACCATATTCACCAGACCTTGCACCAAATAACTACCACTTCTTCCAGGCTTTGGACCACTTCTTGCAAGGAAAAATATTCAATTCTCAACAAGTTGTGGAAAACACCTTTCACAATTTCATTGCCACTTGCTCTCCAGGCTTCTTCACTGCTGGTATAAACATGCTACCATTAATATGGCAAAACAGTGTCCATATTTAGGCCTATATTTTGATTAATTTTATTGCTTCTTGTTTAAGTTATAATAAACTATACTTTTAATTAGAAATTGGCCATTTCATATTTAATGACCTAAATCCATCAAACATAAATAAAAATCAATTTATCACCCTGGGACACTGTGCTACCCTGCCTGCTAATGTAATTCATATAGGGAACAATAAATAATATCACTATAGAGTTTTCTATCTCAGTTTACCCAATATATCTAAGTATACATTTTTTAAGTTAAGAAACATATTTCTTGTAAGTATGCCCAATGTCCTATGAGCATGTCCACATAGTTTCATCATGTTATTTATTTATACAGAAAAATGCTTACACACTATGTGCCAGGCACTGTATTGAGGATGAATTGGGAAGCAGTGCAGACATAGCTCCTGTCCTCATAGAGCTTGCATTCTTAAGAATACAACCTAAATCTAAAATAAATGTATACCTTTGTAAAAAAAAGTTAAATGTTCTATACTAGCCACTAACGATTCCAAATAATTAGGCATTCATTTGTCAAAAATTCATTTAATCCTTTAGAGAATAAGTATATGAGAGTGAAAGTGAAACCTAAAGTCAAAAACTGGGATATTATCCCAGAGACTGGTTTCATTTGTATTTATTTACTTTATCGTGTCACTATAAAGCATGTACATGTAATTTCCTAGTTAAACATTTCCACTTTGATTAGTCAAAATTAATTTTGTTTCCTGACAAGACACCTAAAAGAAATTTCTAAATTATTTATAAGGTGGTGAAACAGAATAATTTGATGCTGATGTGGAAACATTTGTCAGGAATTGTGCAAGTACAATAAAATACTCTGATCTCATTGTAGAATATGTTTTTAAATCACTCTGCGGCTCTCTTAAGTACCATGTACTCTAATGGGCAATAAGATATGATTAAATAATCTGATATGATATAGTGGAATAACTCATGTCTACATATTGTAAACTATTGGATCTAAAATGAACATTCTTTGGATGGCTTAGCAAGCCATTTTACTGAATGCTGTTTATTTTATCTGGAATTTCTACTTTTTACTTGATCTTTTGATATATTTATGCTTACAATCAACTTCCATTGTCTAAAAACACATAAGAGTTGTCAACTTGAGGACAATGCTCTTGGAGCACCCATAAATTGCTGGTAACATTTTCAGCAGGTGCCCTTAAGAGCAAGTCAAACTGTCTACTTTGATTTCACTGTCACTTGCTTTTGTTGGCTGCCCATATGTGGCCCATCTTTCATGTGCTCTTAAATGATATTAGCTAGCTCTCCACAGAAGAACCTAACTTTGAGTCCAGTAGTTCAAATTTCTGATGTATGATGATTTCAAAGACTAATGGGAAAAGACAACTGTTGGTTAGCAAGTGATATGAAACTAATTTTCATTAGTCATATCTTATATTTTAGACACCATTTGTTAGATTATTGGTATACTGTTTCAGTAAAACAGAAATAATATTTTGGAGATCTGACTGTTATAAAAGATGGTGTTGCTAACTCCTTGGGAGGATTATAAAGCAGGTGAGCCAGTCAAATATACTTGTAAACAGACTAATGCTGGCAAACAGTCTCAAAGTCATGGTATAGACTAGCTAGATTATCCTTACCTAGGGAATGCTTTGAAAGAATTTGCCACTCTGTCTAGCTTCACATATGTAAAACAAATATGGAATCTGTGAATTTATGGGACATCATTCCTTGGAAAATGTCCTCTAAACCTTGTAACTATTGGGGGATAAAAGAGAAGTTTTATTACCTAAATGCCTCTTTTCTGTGTAAGTGACATAATTGCAAACACTTCATGGAGATGTCCCTGTTAATCTGGTGCAGAGGCATCTTGCCATGTGGTAAGAAAGAGGTTGGGGTATTGCACTGGTTGATCCACACCTCTCCCTGCAGTGCCTGTACCTCACAATTACTTGTATCCTTGAAATTATTAGTAATCCTGTTATACGATAAGACTTCTAATTCTTGTGAGTCTGATATGACAATTTGATCTGTTGTGTAATCTCATGTGCGTTCTATACACCGGATTGTCTTTCAGTTTCATAAATCATGATGGCAAAGATGTTTTTTAGATGACAAAAACAAGACAAAAAAAATCTCATGAGAACTTGCTGCTGAAGTTATATGATCCATCCAAGGTATTAGGTGGTGAAAGCTTAAAGCAATTTGTGGAATATATGTCTTATCACTAGATTTTGGAGAGAGAAAAAACTCATGAGCACTGTTCTAAATGAATAGACAAGGAGTACAAGTCAGAAAAGAAATTTTCAAGAAGCCTTTCTGATTGGATGCCTATGGGATTTTTTTTAAGCAATCCGAAAGAGAGGAGCATGAAGGGAAAGAATTGAAAATGTAAGGGGCTGAGGAAATACCAAACTCAACTGAGTGAAGTTTGTAGATGACTTTGAAATGTAGAGTTGGAAAGATATAATACATTTCCTTACTCATGGTAAGGGTCATGGCCAAAACTCCTGTAACAAAAGACAGCTTAACAGGTGAAAAGCATAATGAATTTATTTAATCACTTTTATATGACATGAGCCTTCAGAATAAAGACACAAAAACCCATGAAAAACTGTCCATTTTTATTCTTGGGTTCAATAAAGCGTGGACAGCTATGTAGAAATGTGATTGGATAAAAAGTATATGATCTAATGCTAGTAGATTGGAGGGACAATCCAGCAAGGCCTGTCTATTCAGATTCATGTCCTCTCTGTGTAGCATTCCTTACTGCTGCGTATGGAGCAGGACCCTTCTGAATTATGACCTACGTCCAGACGAGGTAGAGCAGAGCATTTCTTAATGGCCATCTCCTGTGCAGAAAGGGAGTGGGGTTAGAGCAATATTTCTAGGTTTTATGGCTGGCTTTGGGGAAGAAGGGTTCCAGTTTCTACAGTTTGCCTTGGGAAAGAAGAATTCTTGTGTCTACAGCTTTTGCCTTGGGGAAGAAAAGAAAGCAGGAAAAAGGAGGGCAGGAGTAGGTTTACAGAAAGACTTTGCTTCTGAGGCTGCCTTTCTTCAAGTCATAGTACCCAGCATGCCAAGGCACCAAACTTTGTGGTGTTGACTCCTGAACCCCAACAGAAGAAATGTATGAAAAACAAAGAAATAGGTGTATTTTCATTAAGAAGTTGACAGCACATAATAACATTTGACATGTGAGTGAGCTGAACCAGATCCACCTTCCACCCCCTTTTAATTTGCTGTAGAAAGTTTGTTCTATCTCTTCTATTAAGACCTATTTATGTGGATTGTGATTCAGAAAAGAAAATATATGAACAGAGGGATGAATTTATTCTTTCTGTTAAACAGTGTGCTTGTCAATCTCCTCGCTGAGGATCTTAGGTTGTGTGCAATGATTTGGGGAAATTGGCCTGGAGAAAATATACAAAACTTCTTAGTATTAATTAATATTAATAGATATGGGTGCTCTATGTACCACAGTGCATATGAGAGATAGAAATTATGCAGTGACAGACCAGAAGACAAACAGTATGGATGTGGAGATACCATGGTCGAGAGAACCAAGGTAGACATGAAGTTAAGAATTAGAAAGTGTTACTGGAGAGGTTATTCAGTTATCATTTTGCCTTTATCTATATGCATAATTGAGATGCATATTGTACCTAAGTGGACATGTTTCCTTTATCCATTTCACTGGGGATATAAATTAACTCCACCCCTTGCACCATTTAACTGGCCACGTTAAACGTGAAACTTTGGAATTACCCAAGCATTCTTCATATTAAAATAAGCAGAAAATTCAAGGAAAACATTAATGAATCATTGCTTTGATTAAGAAAAAGTTTGAGTCAGTAGTTTTGAGTTCCACTAATTTCCTTTTTAATAGTTTTCTGTGGCCAATGTATAAGACAAATCTTTCCTGGAGTCAATGAGAGATGATCAAGGATTAAACAAGGCAGTTCCTGCAAATGTTTCCACCATGTCTAAAATGTGAAAGAACATATAGGGTAAAGCAGACCAAGAGGGACTGATAGATTAACTAATGCCTGGCTTTCAATTGCAATCTTGGAGTCCAGCCAGGCACAATTTACATTTTGGTGGAATGGAACACAGTATAGATTTACCGTTTACCACAGTGCTATTTTATTTCTCAAGGAAATTGCCTTATATAGTGAGGTGGGACTTGGGCTTGCTACCTATGAAGTGCAAGTTAGTCCACTACATTGATGAGATCATGATCACTGCTTCCTCAGAGGGAGTGAAGCACTATAGTTACCAATGTGGCTAATGAAGAGTGGTTGATAAATCTAATCAAAATTTTAGAGCTAGCCAGTTTATTAAATTCTTGGTAATTACATGGTCTGGAACAACAAAACATATTCCTCATCACTATAAAAAATAAGCTAAAATTTCTCATAGAACCTGCTAATAAACAAGAAACTTAGAGATGGAAGATAGCCTTTTGAGCTTTGTCAAAATCATCTTGTAGGAAATAAAATGTAATACTGTTTCCTTCCCCATCACAAGGGTCATGGCTGACACCCCTGTAATAAAAGACAGATTGATATGAGAAAGGCATAACAAATTTATTTAACAGAGTTTTATGTGATATGAAAACCTTCAGAATTAAGGACCCAAAGACCCAGGGAAGATTGTCTATTTTTACGCTTACATTAGATGAACAGTGGACAGTTGTTTAGAAATTGTAGAAATTAATTGAACAAAAAATGGGATATGACCCAATGGTAAAAAACTGGGGGGGATATCAATAAGGCCTGTTTGTTCTGATTCTTCTTGGCCTCTCTGGGTAGCCTTCCTTCCCTCCAGATATGGGACAGAACGCCTGTGGCATGAGGATTTTATAACCTACTTTCAGGTGAGATAAGTCAGAGAACTCTTCTTATGAATATGCTTCACACAGAAAGACAGGGGAAAGTGAGAGTTATCTTGCTTCTATAGCTTTCTCAATTGCCAAGGTACTACATTTTGGGGTATCATGTTACAACCCCCCAAAATATAATTTTTTTTTATTTTTGGTTCCAGAATTTTATTTCACAAACATTTCTGAGCCTCATAGAGGCTCTAGAAGGTGTTATGAAAACTTTACTGAAGTGAACAGAGTGGTGAATTACTTAAAAATTGATGAAATATAAAATTTTTTCTCATTGTATTTCTTATCAATAGATTGAACTCATGCATTGAATCTCTATTCCTGAAACAATATTGTTAATCTAGGAATCCTGTTGACCCCTCTTCATAAAGTCTTGAAAAAGAAACCTCAGTTGAAAAGAGACTCTGAGCAAAAATTGTCATGACAAGATTTACCAAAGGCCATGGCATAGGCGGTGTTTCTTATAAAATTCTTGGCCATCGGCCTAGGGTGGAGCTGAGGAGCAGTTGTAGCGGTTATTATCAGCTGTGAGAGTGGTCAGTACATCTTTATACTCCAAGGTCTGACCCCAGGGGGAAAGGTTTGGGTCCCAACCCGAAATAGATAAAAAGTGTTGGAAAGCATAGTTAACAGAAGGAGTTCTCATAAGTGGGTCATGATCCCAGTGAGGAAGGTAGCCACGTTATTTCCAGGAGAGCACCAGAAAGCAAGAAAATAATACTCTTAATTATACCTCCCATATATAGCACTGAATAATGGCTGATATGAGGAGAAACTTTCAGACCTGTTTTCATTGTAGAAGGGAAATTGGGTCCTGGCTGACTTCCAAACTATACATAAAAACTTTATCTGAATAATTGGGAGGAAAAAAGTGATCTTTCAACTAGTAGGTAGTTGACTTTAGCTATCATTCAGTTTGTAATTTACAAGCTATAATTGAAAGAGGTAATCAAATAATGACGCTAATAAAATTATGGATATCAACGACCTGAGTGAAAGCTTGTAATCTCATAAAGGGAGGTCTACTGGATGTTCTCATCACTATGGTAGCTGATGTCCTCAAAGATCAGTAGCCGAGAGTGCTAAAGAGCCAGACTAGGGGAGTTTATGGAAGAGAACATAATGTGAAGCCTAAATAAAATTCACTGGGCAGTGTGGCTTTGTCATTGTTCTCTAATGACCTATTACTACAGATAAAAAGGGTAATTGCTCTCCCTGTTATGCAACTACTTGGGACTACACAGAAAAAAATGAACAATACTTTGTCATCTATGGGGGCAAAGCGGTGATGCTACATAAGATGTGGAAGCTGGCGTCTGAAAAATGTATATGCTGAATTCAGAATTTCATACACAAAAGATTCTCTAGTTATCACCTAGTCTCTCAGAATGTGCGGTACATGAGAAAAGCCTTTGCTGTTGGGAGGAAATGGAGAGTTTTGCTGTAATTTTAATCGATACATGGTATGACCAACATTACTTAATCTCTTTACCATAGTTAGGTAGTGCAGCAAAGGGCTTGCACATTTACACTTTCAGGTTAAAAAATGTTGTGGGAGTCTCAATCCCACCCCTCTCAAGTAATATACTATTTATGAAAATCCACTTTGCCTATGTCTCATGATTACTCGTATCCTGATAATTATTAATTATTGGTAAAGCTTAAGTGAGATCCCTGATTTTTGTGAATCTGATTTGATGAACTTATCCGTCTTTATTTCACCATCAGACTTTGCTTTGACCACTGTGACCAACTGGTATCACGATCCCAGTGTATATTCATATTTTACATATAAATGTAACTTTAAAAATTGGCAAGGGTGATTTGAATACAAAAAAGTTATGAAAATGTTATCAGTTGCTCACGCATTTATGTCCATTCATGCATGCATGCAAAAGCATTCTCACCATGGGATAGACTTTAATCTTTTAAGAAGAAATAGTACAATTATTCTATGCCTGTGATATTTCTCTTCTACCTTTACATTGAAATTTTTTCTGCTCTGTTGCTCAAATTTTTTCTCTTTCCTTCCTCTTTGCCTCCCTCCCTTCAATCCTTCCTTCCTTCTGTTCATCTGTCCTTCCATCTCGGCTAGCTGCCTGCCTTTTCTTCTGTACTAGCCATCCTGTTTTCCTTCTTGATTTCATTTGCATGTTTATTGAGTACCACCTGTATACCATTCTCTCTGTTAGGTGCTTGTAATACAGTATTTGACAAGATAAACAGGACCCTTCAGGTCAGGAAGTTTGTCTTCAGGCAGGAAGTGAAAGTCAATAAACATGTTTACAACTAAGTAAATAAGATGATTTCAAACAGTGATAAGTGTTGTATAGAAAGTAAAACAGGATGAGGTAAATTAGAAGTGAGCCTGGGGGTGGGCAGAATCCTCTTAGATAGCTAGGATGAAAAATATATCTCTGTGGAAGAAATATTTTAGCTGATGCTAAATTTCAGTTAAATCAATTCAATAATAAATCCAGCTGCTCAGAATAAAATCTGGAGGCCATATTAAATATATTCCCTACTCAACATCTGCATTCAGTCTACACCTAAACAACATTATCTCTATTTCTCAAATTCATTAATCCTCTCAATTTCACCACCACTACTCTAGACTTCACTACCATTTTTACCCAGATGTAATTTGTTATTTCTAATCTTATCCCCTTCAACTCATCCTCATTACTAAAAGAATTATCTTGTATATATTTAAATTGTTTATTACATGTATTACATTACATGCATATATGTGTGTGTATATATGTATGTGTAATAAGTATACATGCACACACATGTTTGTATGTTCATGTATGTCTGTGTGTGTGTATATATATATGTATATATATATACTCATCTAGGTACCAATCATCCAACTTAAGTACTAGAATAACCCAGTAATGTTCAATCCACCAGAGTGTTCCTCCCTTACCTCATCTCATTGCCTGCCTATCCCGAGAGGTAACAACTCTATTCTAAATTTTGCATTTATAATTCCATTGTTTCCTCAGATATGTAACAAACACATGTATTCTCATGCATATATATTACTTATTTAATTTGTTTTATTTGGGCATTATACAATTAAAGTCATATTATATTTAGTCTTCTTGGACTTTTTTCAATGAAACTATGCTCATCAGATTCATCCACCTTATTGCCTATAATTGTAGTTTATTTATTTTATTGCTGTATAATATTCCATTGTGTAAATGTTGCATATTTAATTTATATATTAACCTGCTGATTGGCATGGAAGTTGTTTGCATTTTTTTTTTTTTTTTTTTTTTTGGCTATTACAAACAATGCTTCTATGAATATTCCTGTATATTTCTGTTTGGATACATGTGCAAGAGTTTCTTTGTTATATATTTTAGAGTGTATTTTCTGGTTGTTTAGCACAAGCATGTGAAGCATAGTCAACTTCACAATACACTGCTAATTTCTTTTTCAAAGTGAATGCACAAGATTGTACTCCCACTAGCAGAACATAGGTTCTTAATTCTCCACGTTCTCTTAAATACCTGATATTGTCAGAATTCTTCATTTTTGCTCTGAAAGGATAATAGATGCTTGTGATTTAAATTCAAATGCTCTTGATTACTACTGAAGTCTCACATCTTTTCATATTGCTGTTGGTTATTTATTTTTATTTTCTCTGAATGACTTGTTCAGGTTCTTTGCCCATTTTTCTTTTTTATTCGCAGGGATATTTTTATTTATTCTAGATACTAATTTTTTGTTAGTGAATTGTGTTGCAAAGATCTTCTCCTAGATTGTGGCTTGTCTTCATTTTCTTTTATGGGCCTTTTGAAGAAATGAAATTTCTCAATTTAAAATATTTTTACTTATCTATACTATTCAATGTGTCCTATTTAAAAAAAAAATCTTCCCTACCCTGAGCTATAAAAAGAATTTTTATACTATCTGAAATTGATGTCTTTGTACGATATCAGATAGGAATCTAATTCTGTGTTTTGTACAATTTATCCTTTTCTCTTTTACATACAAGTCATATATTGGCCAGAATGATTGTAGGCTCAAAAACATTGAAGGGCAGCTTTAATGTGTTTAATTTGACTGAGATGAGAAAGTACAGTGTGCAGAATAATGGCCCCAAAACATGTCCATGGCCTAGTCCCTGGAACCTGTGAATATGTTACCTTATATGACAAAAGGAAATTTGTAAAAGTGGTTAAGGATCCTGAAATGGGAGATTATTCTGGATTTTCTGGGTGGGCCAAATATAATCACAAGAGTTATTACAAAGGGAAACAAAGTCAAAGTTAGTAAAAGAAGATTTGACTAAGGAAGCCGGTGTTAGAGTAATGTGCTTTGAAGATGTAGGGAGGGGCCACAAGTCAAGAAATGCAAGTGTCCTTTACAATATAAGCTAAAAAACAGAAAAAAAAAAAAAAGCAAGGAAATGTATTCTTCACTAGCCCCAGAATGAACACAGTTAACACCTTGAGTTTTAGTTCCATAAGACTCATTTCAGGCTTTTGGCCTCCAGAACTCTAAGTCTATATAACTAATTTGTGTAGCTTTGAGCCATTATGTCTGTGGTATTACAGCAGCAATAAAAAAACGATTATGGGAACTAAAACTCATTGTAGAGTTTTTCACAGAGAAATAATGCAACTTCACTTACATTTTAACATGAGCACTCTGATGTTATGTGAAATTGTTGGTGCTTAGAATATGACATCCCAAACTATGGCTCTTTGGCATGCTCAGTACTTTCAATTGAAAAAACTGGAAAGCGTCGGAAGAAGCCTCAGAAGCAAAGTCTCTCTGACCTTCTCCTTCCCTCCTGTCTCGTGGTGTTCTTTCTCCCTAGAACTAGAAGCAAGTCACAGAAACCAGAATTTTTCTTCCCCAAAGCAGGTCATAGAAACTAAAATCCCTCTCCCCCAAAGCAAGCCATATAATCTATAAATATCACTCTAACACCTATCAAGAATTTCTCTGCCCTATCTTGTTGGATAGTAGGTCATAAGACCCCCCATTCCTGCCCTACACCCAAGAGGGGTCCTGCCCTACACCCAAGAGGGGTCCTGCCCTACACCCAAGAACAATCTGAATAGACAGACCTTGCTAGGTTTCTCCCCTCAATCTATTACCATCAGATCATACCCTCTGTCCTCTTGCATTTCTACATGGCTGTCCATTCTTTATAGAATCTGTGAATAAAAATAGACAGTTTTACCTGAGTCTTTGGGTCTTCATTTCTGAAGACTCCTATGTCATGTAAAACTTTGATTCAATAAATTTGTTATGCTTTCCTCTTGTTAATCTTTCTTATGTTATAGGATTATCAGCCATAACCTTGTCATGGATGAGAAAGTTATTATATTTTCTGCCTTACAGAGGAGAGCTGGCATGGTGGCTTGGACTAGGCCACTAATAGTAGAGGTGGTAAATGGCTATCTATCTATCTATTGTCTTACTGTTTCTCTTAGCAACTAGTTCTGGTTTTAGCAATCTGCCGTTTTAAAACTGATTTTACTGCCTACTTTAGGTACAGGCTGCTTTAGCTAGATAGTCTCCTAAAGTCTATTTATGAAAGAGCGTGTATCCTAGCCTGAAATATGGCAATACTAAGTGTAGGTTGAGTAAGCAGGCTTCCAGGATGCTATTTGAAAGGTACTGGGATGATGGAGTGGCCCATCTCAATCTCTTTCCACTCAGGTATGATGTTGACATGTCACTGGCTGATACAGTAGTTCTCAGTATTTACTACCTTCAGGTCATTTTCTCAGATAATACAATCTAATCAGTGGCATCCCTCCAAGTGATTCTCACTCATGTGGGAGAGAGAAGATAAGTGGATGATGTGAGGTTGAAGGCGAGAACTTCCCCTAGAGAGCAAGGTACCCCACTCTTCCAGGATGAGGATGGAAACTAAATGTAAAGCTGTTAACAAACTAGATATTTTTTGGTAAATGAAGGAACTAAACTCAAATAAAAAAAAATTTTTCTAAATGAATATAAGTGCCTTTGAGGAAGTAAAAGGAGGTGTGTGAAAAGAACTCACATAATTGGGTTGATGAGAGTTTAGAAGATGAACTTTGTCTATAGTTCTATGGCTCCTACATCACAGAAGAAAGCCACATAAAGAGTATGTAAACAGAAAACTAAGTAAATAAGAACATAATGAAAAAAATATGATTCGTGTACAGTACTGCCAGTAGATGTTTTATAGGTATGAAGTTAAAATATGATATTTGGTTTTCTTCCCTTGATAAAATGATTTCTCTGCCCCAGGGGCACAAGAAATGTAACGCTACCATTAACAAATGATCTACAAGCATTCTTTTGCCTCCTTATCCCATTTTAAAGTATAAATTAGGTCAAAGACTGGTAAAACAAAATATTAAACCTATGCTGTTGAAGAGGTTTTCTGGTTCCATTCAATCTGCCAGACTTTTCACATACAGATCATTGGTGTAACAAATGAGCCTGCGATAAAAATTTACGTGATCAAGGAATGTAATGCAGGTAAAGTCACAGTCTAAAAATATCTTCTCCCTTATATAAAATGAACTTGCCTATCTTGCTGCAGTGTCCCCAAAATCTTTTTATAAATTTAATTATTCTAATTTCCAAAACAAACCTCAGTGTCAGTATCATAGCACAATGAACATTTTTTTTATCACAAATAAATAAATCAGCATGGAACTCTATACCACCAGTCATTGAAGAGGCTAGGCTCCTTGCATTAAGTCATTTCGGGATCTTAACTGTTCCCACTGATTCATTCAGGGAATCAGGGTCCTTCTTCCTTGGACATCTGACATTGTTTGATTCTGGATCATTTGCTTCCAGCTGGCTGATGAGCCCAGAGAGAGAAAAAGAATCATGCAAGGGGTTTTAGAGTCAGGCTGGAAATTCTATTGCTTGAACTTAGTCTAATGGTCCCACTAACTACAGAGAGGTTTTATTAGCAGCAAGAATAAGAGAAGCATGAATATTGGTGGGCAAAAGCATTTTCTGTTCCAATGACTTTTCTCACGTAAGTGAATGCAAGAGTATGTTTTACTATTTATTCACTCAGCCAAATTTGTGGGCATGTAATCTTCCAAATTCTTCCTTAGACTATGGGAACACATAAAAGCAATAGTTTTTGTTTTGAAGATAATTGAAATCTGGTGAGAAAGATAAACATACAAATAGGAAAAGCACAATGACAACATATGGCCGTATCAGGGTGCTATAGAAATACAAACACGGTGTGTTTTCTCCTCACTGAAGGGCATTAAGGAAGATTTTCTGGCTCTTATTTTTGGAGCAGAGTCTTTTTGTGAAATAGAGTTATCCATGGAAAAGGGTTGATAGAGAAAGGGTGTATGCAGGAGTTTAGGGATGGAGAAATCTTGTTCCCTTTCCAAGGGCATGGCTAGCTCTTTGGGATGATTAACGTATGGTGACTACTTTGGCAGGACATGAAGTAAGAACCATATCACACAGAGACTTATATGTCTTTTTTTCAAGAATTTTTCTTTATTTTGAAGCTGTACATATTCATTAATACGACAATCTTTATAGCAGGGAGAACATGATAAACTTTAAACATCACTTGTACTCATGAGAAAGCATGCATTCTCCAAAGGGGCCTGTTAGGGAAGGGAGTGGCACTTTGGCCCAGTTTCAAAGATTTATTTTGTCCACTGACCCATTTTCTTCTGGGCCATGGGGAATGCAGACTAAAGCAAGTCAGATAAAAGACTCTAGAAAGCATTCTTGTTTGAGGAATGATTAATTTCACCTTGTTTATATGTGCATGATTTGTCCCTCATTGCCTTCTATATATTTTCGATTGAAAAGATTCATAATAGTGAAATACGCAATTCTGCTGCCTAAGTTAAAGAAAATTCCAGAGGCTTTTATCAAAGATTACAAAACTCTGACATAAGTGTGATGTAATCTTTTGATTAAAGGAAATGGACACATGAATCATTTATTCACCATGTACCCAAGTGCAACTCTTTTGTCCAGCTTAGCTTGAGTCCAGCCTCTGGAATAATGGTTGTTTGTCTCCCTCAGAGAATGAAAAGGTGAGTGAAGAACAAAATAGCAGCAAGTTGCATGCCAGTCTAAGGCAAAAGTAAACACGTTTGAATGCTCTGGAAGGCTGCTGCGACAAGAAACTGTGTGTTAAGAAGATACTGCCAAGGAGTCCAGCTGTGGAAATAAAATTGTTTTGTGTAGTCAACACTTAGTCACCTCATTGTTGTATTGATGGAAATGACTAATGCTCCATGTCCCTCCACCCTACCTCACTCCCATTTTTGGCACTAGATGGAAGTACTTTGGAAAAATCTAACTGCATCATAGTTGAGCAGATTTCTATCATAACTATTTCAGAAGCAGGTGGTAATTAAGGAGGCTCCAGGGTAGCTGTCCATGGTGGCTAGCAATGTGCGTGATATTTTTTATCCTTATGTAAGTGGAGTGGTAGAGCAGAAAAAGGATGAGCCTTAGATTTAGTTGCACAAGAACTGGAATAACTGCATGAACACTTACCAGCTGACTGATCTTTACTTAGCTAACCTCTCCAAGGTTTTGCAAATATAATTTTTGAATAATAATACTTTTCTTGTCAAGTTTCTGGTGGATTAAAGGTGGTGTTACATAAAAAAGATCTAAGTTTGTGGAAGTTAGTTGCCTTTATAAATTGTGTTTTGTCATTTTATTCAGTCCAAATGCCTGATACACTACTTAAATTTTGCTCTGTTTTAATAGTTTCTACAAGTTATATTGAGGGTACATGATGTGTTGATAAAAGTAGTATAACAAAGACAGTTTCAAGCTGAAATTCTCATTCATTTATGATGAATGAGAAAAACTTCATTTTGTGAAATGAATTGAAAATTGGGACTACCTCAGTAATCTTAACACAACAATAGCATATTCCTTTGTGAAAATAATTATGGGAATGAAATGGGCATGTTGACTTTGAATGAAAGAGACAATGGTAACAGACTATCAAAAGCTGCTTATTCTTTCTGCTCCACTTTTGTTCTGGCCATCATCATCAACAATGATGACACCACCATCACCATCAACAGGAAAAACCTAAAAACCTTGGGGAAAATAATCCCCTGTACCCAGCCACAGAAGATAAACAATGGTTTCTTTTAAACATGCATAATGATTCCAATCCCCATAGCTAGTGTATGGTTTAGGAATCATATGAGGTCCAGTTTGGGTCAAGTGTTGTAAAGGGGGATCTTTGGTATTCAGTGAGAAGTGGAAATCATAGAATTTTTTTTGAACCAGGATATAAAGAATTTCAGAAAAAATATTTTCATGCCCTGCTTCATATATTGAACATAGTTCAATAAGGTCAATGATGCATGGAGCTTCCTCAGCCTTATTCTAACCATGCGATGACAAGCTTCCAGACAACAACTATGCTAGTGCATTGATAATGGCAGAAATTAAAGAGAGGCTGCAGGCATTGGAACATACCTTTTGAGTGCTCACTTAAACCTATGTCTTCACAACTGTAGCCATTATTATTTGGGCATTCTGTTATGGCTGTAAATTTGCCCTAATTGGTAAAGCTCAATGCTGAAAGAAGGGAGCTGACAGCCAATACTAGAAGAGAATAAGATAATCATGAAAATAACACAAACCTTTTAAACATTTAATGTTTTTAATGTTTTTTCTCTTTATTCATTCATTGAGTATTTTTTAAAACATCTACACTATTGCAAAGCACTAATCTAGGAAAATTTACCAAGTACCAAATCCTTTAAAAAGACACACAAATGTCTAAAATAAACTCAGTTTAATAAACAATTATTTATTGAGCATATGTTTTACACAGTGCTGAGTGTGAATCTAATGAGCTAACAAATTTTATGAGGCACATGGAATATGCAAGGTGGTATCATACTGTTAAGATCACAGGGCTTCTAGTCAAACAGACACAGGTTTAAAACCCAGTTTAAAAGCCAGGGTTTTAAACTGGATTGGAATTTCCAAATCATGTAACTTCAGACAATGTTATTTATCAGCTCCAAGCATAGATTTCTTCATATGGAAATATTAAACATAGATACCTCATTGGCTAGCTGTGAGGATCAAATAAAACACTGTTGTATAAAATGTTCAAGCTCCTTTGGCAAATAGTAAGAATAGCATATATAGTAGCAATTTTTATTATTCATTGAATCACAAAATATTCATTGCATACATAATATATGTTTCTGTTCTAGATATTGGGAATAAACAGTAAACACAACAGGAGAAAATCTTTCCCTCATAGAGCTTATATTCTAGTAATACAGGGTCTTACAATAATGCACTAAATACTGATTATACCAAAGTTTAAAAAAAAAAAGAACAACCTTTCTCTTCAAGGTGTTTAATGTCTAGTTGAAAGAGAAGAAGGCAAACTAGAATGTGTTAGGTACCAGGATCTGTGATAGTCACTTAGAATACATTCTTTCTGAGGTTTAGAGAGTTTAATAATTCTTCAAGTTTTGTATCCCGAAGTGCATTTCTGAAGAAAGATTTATAAAATACCTTCCACATCCAAGGTCTATGGGGCATTGTTTTCATCCCCTTTAAGATTTGAGAGAAAGTGGAAAGAATACTGGAAGGAGTATCTGCCTATTTTTTGAGTTTGAAGATAATCTATTTCTCATATAGAACAGAAAAATATACAGGTATTTCATAAGGAAGTATAATATACTAGCCTACAAAATATTTTATAATTTCATGCACCCTCTTTCTCAGGAAAATAGATGGTAAACTAAAATTAATATTCTCTGTTATTATCCAGCATAAATAGTTATTCTTCATGCAATGGGTGATGTTTGTCAAGGTAATTATTCAATCACCCTTATAGCCGTATTTAATCACTCAGCTCTGGAAAAATAAATATAATTCGAACCTTTCCTATAACCCTGAAGTGGACTGTATCTCAAAAATTTCTTGCTGTTTTCAATAACATTCATATTATTTAACACATCATTTGACCACCATTTACTGTTTGTTGTAATTTTTTGGTAGCCCCGTGGGTTAGAAACTTCACTTTGACTTATATGAAAATCCAAAACAGTTCTAGGTGTAGGTCCCGTATTCTATGGCCAGGATTCCCATCGACCTTAGTATTTTGCTAATTATGGTTTCCAGCTGTAATCATCAGAGACTGTCCTTGTAGTTGAGTTCATGTATGGGCAAGAAATCCAATTTGGTCAGGGAGGGTGAGAATATAAACATAATATTTTAATTCTCTAATATCTAGAACATAATGTATTTATACCTAGAGCATTGTTTAAATAAAATTCACCACTGTTTTGATTAGAAAGAAAAATGAATAAATAAAGCTGTGATTCCCTGGGAAATTGAAAAGTGAATCACGTCATTGCTATGTTTGATTACTTAATAAGCCCATATAACTTTATGGCAGGATTATATAACTTGTAATAAATGTTGTCATGTATTTTACTTAATCCATTTTATTGTTCCTGCCAAAGATTTAGCCTAATTATTTAAAGTATAGGAAATAGTAAGTTGCGAATAGTTTATTTGCACCCACCATGCCTCCAAGTCTTGTGTATTATATATTTTTTCAGCTGTAGTTATTTGATGTGCTATTATTTATCATGGATCAGTAGCAATGACCCAGTCTTATCTGCAACACATCTTTAGATATTGTTACATTTTCTTTCTTAAATTACCCTTCTATGTGGAAATCTTTAGATCTAATGTAAATAAGAGTAACTGAAAGCACACATATGTGGAGTTAAGAAAATGAGACTTAAATTTAAAGGGTTTTTACTTAAAGAAAGGAATGTGATTCTTTTAAAGTAAACAATGATTAAATGGGGTGCACACATAGTACATTAGCAAATCTACTTGCATAAACACACACAGAGACGTAGACACACATGCACACACATATATAGTCTTGGTCTACATAATTCCTTATTAGATGTGTTTTTCTATATTTAATCAGATCTCCAGATTGTTGCCTATTTAAATGAGAAGTCTACATCATTTGCTTTCCCTACTGCAAATATGCAGAGTCATGTGCTGAGCTTTTTTTTTTTTAAATTTAAATGCATTTTTCTCCAAATAACTTATTCTTATTCTAGAAAGGATTTAAGGGTTTAAGAAGACTGAAATTCATGTCATTGTTTAAGCTAATATGTTTGTTTTTTTACCACTGATTAGCATAAGTTAAGTCCCTCTCAAAATAATTTTCTCAGATTGCATATAACTCCAAACCCTATTGTTTTTCATTCAATGATTGGCTCAGAATATGTATTACATTAGCTCAAGTTATTTCCCCCACCATCACTCTGCTACCATCCCTTTGAAGTTTTCTTATCCAAAGAGCCTTCACTGACAGAACTGTACATGACCTCTAGATGAGTATGCTGGATGGGAGTTGTAGGAGGATACTGACTGTGTGGTCAAATTCATTACTGTTTCCCTGGTGGCTAATGGGTCTGGCACAAGTCAGAGCTTAGTATTATAATTGACTAACTTTAAAGATAGTGATAGGTTCAAATGAGTTTAGGTTGTCCTAGACAGGAGGGATATTTCACAGAAAGACAGCAGAGTATAGCAGAAAAAGCACAAACTCTAGAGATAAAGAGATCTTGCTCCCATATCTCATGACCTAAGTACTTGAGGAAGTCACCTGAATGCTCTGAGACACACTTATAATTCACATTTCAAAGGCTTCTAACGGTTAAATTACTAGGCATTTGAATTTTTCCAGCATATTATGTGGCATATTGTAAATAATAATACAAGTTTTGCTCAGTATTGTGCACATATGTTCAATGAATCTTAATTCCCATTTTGACTGTACAGACTTCAAATATCCTGTACATATTTTCAGTCTCAGTTTCAATGATTTTATTGCACTTTTAGATGGTACAGAGAATAGATTTTTTTTTTTTTTTTTTGAGACAGAGTCTCACTCTGTTGCCCTGGTTAGAGTGCAGTGGCATCATCATAACTTACTGCAGCCTCAAACTCCTGGGCTCAAGTGATCCTCCTATCTCAGCCTCCCCAGTAGCTGGGAATATCTGGGACTACCTGGGACTGCAAGCATGCATCACCAGACCTGGCTACTTTTTTCTACTCTTAGTAGAGATGGGGTCTCCCTCTTGCTCAGGCTGGTCTTGAACTTCTGAGCTCAAGCAATCCTCCCACCTTACCTCCCAGAATGCTAGGATTATAGGTGTGAGCCACCATGCCTGGCCTAAATGTTCAAATGTGTCTTTTCTTTAACTTTTTCCCAGTGGGTAATTTATCCTCCCATTCCTTCTTATTATTCCTTTTTTTTACTTAGTTTGAGCCCTTTTTGTTTTCCTTCTGGCTTAGCATGTCTCAAGATCATATCAAGTTTCTCACTATAAGGTATCATACACACTATAGAGGACCCCAAAATTTATGATGTTAGACCTATTTAATATGTACGACAATGTAATTATTTGATCTTGTATCCTTTAAACATTCCATGCAGAAACATAAAAAAAATATACTGTTTTCCTTCCTGAACAGTTTTCTTACTTTTCTTAGTCAGAGACATATGTTTATGGGCACATGCTGTACTGTTCTTAGGTTTAATGTTATAGGGAAGATAACCAGAACAACAGATTTTAAAAGATTCCAAAATCAAGAGAAATCATTGATATTCCACATGCTTCATGTGATAATGAGTGGTAAGGCTTTAAATAGTTTTGAAATTTGGACTGCCAGGACTTGAAGAATCTTTGAGAAGTAATGTTTGTTGTTTAATTTGTCTCTTTTCCTTATTATTGCTTGTCATTGAAAGCATCAGTTTTGTTTGCTTTTTGCAAAATGACAGAAAGAAGAGAAACAATGAAATTAATGGAGAGGTACAACATACCTTGGCAGGAAAGTAGATTTGTCACCAAGTCATAATTTCATTGTTCCCTCTGCAGTATGAAATCTGTCCAATAGACAATGAGTTGCAATCATAATCCTGTGTGTTAAGAATAATAATGGATTAACTGAAAAGAGAAGAATATCTGTTCTCTCTGGTAAGTAGAGTAACTTCATCTGGATGAGAATCAGGAGTGCTTACAGATGAAACATGAGGCTGCTCAAATAATCACCTAATGCACAGTTCGGTTCTTTATTTCTATTCAGGTTTCAACTCAAATGTTACCTCCTCACAGAGGCCTCCTTGAGCACCCTAGATAAAGAAACCACCCTAGTTAAGCACTAACTATTACCTTTCTTCTCTTCACAGCACTAAACATCATATTTCTTTGTTTATTAATAGTATTTCCGGCCGGGCGCGGTGGCTCACGCCTGTAATCCTAGCACTCTGGGAGGCCGAGGCGGGTGGATCGCTCAAGGTCAGGAGATCGAGACCAGCCTGAGCAAGAGCGAGACCCCGTCTCTACTAAAAATAGAAAGAAATTATATGGACAACTAAAAATATATATATAGAAAAATTAGCCGGGCATAGTGGTGCATGCCTGTAGTCCCAGCTCTCGGGAGGCTGAGGCAGGAGGATCGCTTGAGCCCAGGAGTTTGAGGTTGCTGTGAGCTAGGCTGACGCCACGGCACTCACTCTAGCCTGGGCAACAAAGTGAGACTCTGTCTCAAAAAAAAAAAAAAAAAAAAAAAAAAAATAGTATTTCCACACAAAAATATGAAATGTATGAGGGTGGCTATTCAGACTCTTTTTCACGTCTATATTTCCAGGACCTGGGACAGTGCTTATAGCACTTACCTGATAATCCACAGACACACATTGAATAAACAGATGAATGCACTCAAACATGAAAAAAATACCTTTAGAGTCCATCTTTTACAATTTTTAATTTAAAATTGAGGAAACCAAGCCTAGAAAAAGAGTTATGTTCTTACTAAAGATGAACCCTAAGTACTCTGTGTCTTGATCCCCAAACCACTGTACTGTGGCTTGGCTAAAAATTCCCACTACTTAGATAGACAGAAAATATGCAAATCAATTAACATCAAACGTGAGTCTAAATGCTATTCTCTCCTCACAAACACTGAGCACACTGACTGTAGGAAGCTTAGTATAAAATGAGAAAGAGGCAGTTGTCTCTTCATTAAAACTTTCTAAAATTTTTCTTTCTGTTGTACAGGGATAGGAAAGTTAAATGAGCTATAAAATTGAGTTTAGGGATGCTAAAGAAGAAAAAAATAATGTGCATTGATAACGGGGATAACAACTAAAAATAACCTCCTTTTCCTCTTCTACTCAATTGATAAATGTTCCACATTTCCATAAAAATACAAAACACAAAATAAAATGAAATAAAACAAACTCAGCTTAACCCACTAGAGTTATTGATTAACAATATTTGGCTTTATTAGTATGATGTTCTTTTCTTTCTTTGCTAGCCAGAATGTTTGT
This sequence comes from Eulemur rufifrons, assembly GCF_041146395.1. Classification (NCBI taxonomy): domain Eukaryota; kingdom Metazoa; phylum Chordata; class Mammalia; order Primates; family Lemuridae; genus Eulemur; species Eulemur rufifrons. Next base: position 83,849,938 of record NC_090988.1, on the reverse strand, counting down.
TTGCACATCATAGGGGAGGGATTTATTTATTTGTATCTCCTGCTGCAGCACCTAGTACTATCTTATATATAAAATGAACTTATTAATCCTCTTGGTTGATAGTAAATATATATTCCTAAAAAGTGAATGCCAACCGAAGGATTCTGATTTTCTAATTTTCCACTGCATGGTGAGCTTTCAAGATGTAATTTATTATATTCTAATTACTTCACTGGTCATTAGAAGATACTGATTCAGGTAAATAATAGTGTATCAATTTCACACATACAATTTTCACAACCATGGATAATAGAATTACCTATGTACTCACTGTCAATAATTTCAAAACATAAAGCAAAATGTTCTTCAAGCAATAAAATGTAAATATAATATTAAAAATTGGCTAGAAATCCTTTCTCTTAATCTCAGAGAACAAAGTTTTAAGGAAAATGTTGACTTTGAGAGTTTAGGTTCATAAATTTTAGTTCCTTACTCATTACTTCCTAACTGCCAAAAATCACTGTTTATTCTAACTCCAATTTTATCCCTGACTTTAGTAAAGCATGTTTTTAAATTTGCCCTGAATCTTTAACTTGTAGCCCAAGCTTCCTGAAGATATGAGAATGATTTTAATGTTTTGAAGCTTTAAGTCATGTTTTTGCTCTTTAACACAATGAGTAATTTAACAGTTAATGAAGTGGCAGGTGTTATTGTAAATATTACATAGATTAGTCCCTGATTTTCTGTGATTTTGCTTTCCACATTTTCACCATGGTCAAAAAATACAGAAAAAATAGAAAATTCTAGAAAAAAATTCAAAAGTTTTAAATTGCACACCACTCTGATTAGTATGAGGAAATCTCATGCTGTCCTGCCTGAGACTTGAATGAGCTCTTTGTAAAGCGTATCCATGCTGTGTATGCTACCTGCCTTTTACTCGTTGACATCTTCTGCTCCTGACATCCAATCATCAACATCATCATGGCTTGATGATCCAGGATCACCAAAGCAGGTGATCCTCCTTCTAACAACTGTCAGAAGGTAAATAGTAGGCTAACACTGTGTCACAATGCCTATGTCATTCGCCTCACTTCATCTCATCATGTAGGAATTTTATCATCTCACATCATCACAAGGAGTGTGAGTACAGTACAATAAGATATTTTGAGAGAGAGACAAATAGAGATCATATTACATAACTTTCATTACAGTATGTTATTATAATAGTTTTATTTTATTATTGTTAATCTCTTAATGTGCCTAATTTATAAATTCAACTTTATTACAGGATGTATGTATAGGAAAAAACATAGGATATATAGGTGTCAGTACTATCTATAGTTTCAGGCATTCACTGGGGGGCTTGAAATGTATCCTCTAAAATAAATTATTTTTTATTTTAATCAACATGAAATAAGCAAGGTCTTCTTTTTCATCCAATTCTCCTGACTTCCTGCTACTCCATTGTTTGGGTACAGAAAAGTACATTTACTTATACAGCAGCCTGAGACTTTTCTTCCCAGTCACAGTAGTTAATACCTTGTATCATAACCCAATCAAAGTTCTTCAGTTTCATTACCTACTTATATCCAGCTATTTATCATACACCTTACAATGACTTAGGCGGGCATGATTTTCAATGATATTTATATTCAATTATCCCCATAGCAACAAGTATAATTCCCCAGAATCCCTCACCTGCTTTTTTGTTTAGAGGATTCCAATTTTTCTTTGGAAACTGCCTTCTCTCAATTTCTGACAATGTGCCAAGATCGAGGCCAAACCATGCCAGGTGGATATTCATGAGCAAAGCTCAACTAATCAGCATATTCTATCACCTTGGTCTCAACGGCTGGCTCTGGAATATAAACATGAGCTAATATAGGTTCATGTAGGCCAGACTTGCCACTTGTTGAAACTATGTTTCATTATAGGGTTTGCTGAGCTTTTATAATGTAAGCTTGTAGTTGCTGTTAGCTACTTTTGCCATCATATCTAAAGAGCTTACTTGAGAATGAAGTCAACACAGAGTAAACCACGATAAAGATAGGTACTAATCTCTATCAGTATATTTTTGGACACTTGCATTTTAATGAGCAAAAAAAATTTTTTTTAATTAAAGCCAGTCTGAATTGAGTTTCAATCATTTGCAACTAAAACTTTCATGACTATTACAGCCTTAATTGAAATAAATGTAAAATGTGAACACTATTATTGACTGAATAATTCTGGTTCATTTCATAGATACATGAAAATTATTTAAAATTTAAAAACAGTATAGATCATCTTTTTCAACTTTCTTACTCCAGACTGGTAGTAATACATTATTTCAATCACACTGGCACAGTTTGTTATAATCATATTTTCTACCATCAATGAGAAATATTTGGTATTATTTGCAACAACTAAGTGTTTAAATATCTAGGATAAACATCTAGAATAACATAAATATATTGATGAATTAATTGAAAGAACCTGGGAACAGTTTAATTAAAAGCAACTATACATTTAAAAGTCACTTAAAAATTATAGTAGTAAAAGTGAAAGGCAAGTTAGAATAAAATGAGGAGAAAAACAAAAGAGAGTATTAGCAAGAATCACTGTGGTATGGAATAACAAAAATATCAATTTAAAAAAAGATATAGAAACTTGATTCTATTCTATAAACTTTCAGTATAAGCTGCCAAAACACAAGTCATTGGTGTGTAGGCCAACACAGCAATTTATAGTGTCACATATAAGTGACCAGACCAAGTTAATATTTATTATTTCACGTTTAGTATAAAAATTAGGGGATTTTTTCCTAACTGCCTTGATGAAGATGTCTGTAAAATTAATCCATAAAATTCTCTAAAACATGATCAGAGAGAAGGGAAAGTGTATAAAGTGAAAGTCTTACAGTAGGGGTAGAATTTTGCTGAAGTGTTTATTATGCATTCTTTTTGGCTTTAAATCAATCTGTATACAACTTATATTAGTTTTGTGACAGAAATTGTGCTAGTGCATACATTAATATACAGAAATGTGACTATTTGAGTGAAACTTTACTCTGTAATTAGAAGTAATCACAGGATAAGAGGACATTAAAATAATTAGGGAAAAAATGCTTTATATTATGCACAGGGCTACTCGGAATAGAATGTTCTTTTGTAGCAAGAAAAAACAAACATCTAAATCTAAGTGGATTAAGGTAATGTAAGAGTTTATTTTCTTGTTCATGGCACATATCCAATTTGAGTCAGTGGAAGGCGAGAGGGAGCATCTGCATATCAGTGTCATAAAGGGAACCTGGCTATGGAAGCTTTATCTCACCACATGCTTTCTTAATCATTGAAACAATGGGAAGGGACAGGTTGACATGCATATTGGTTCTTGCAGGCTTTTATCCAGAGCGCTATATATTACTATTGCTCATGTGGCATTGGCAAAAGCAAGTCACATGACCTTATTTAACTTCAAAGGGTACCTGGAAGGAGGGAAGCAAAACATATTTGTTGAAGAACACTGATGGCTACCAGAGTCCACCATGCTAATCAGCATATATTTGATCCATTTTCCTTTCCACAAATTATACTTTCCCACTCACCAAGGGAGATGAAACAAAATCCCATCCAATCTCAGAATCAGTGAGTCCAAAATCCCACAGTGGTGCACAGCTGTCACTATAAAATGGGATGATATATAGCACTTCTATGTGTGAACCATCGTGATGTAGAAATTAACCTATTGAAAAAGCAAGTTAATTGAAACTCACACAAACAAAATCTACTGCAGAATAGACAATACTTACCATTTATAAAGGGGACTAGAGGGTGACACAGCAGTCATTGACCTGTAGTAACTCTTAAATCCTAGGCAGATTTTTCCAGGCACCTTACCCTAGAGAGGAGAATAATCCTTTATTCGATGTCATTATTTTCCTGGAAGAGACTCACCCATCCATTCTCTATAGCCTTTAGTTCTGACTTCAGAGAACTTCATCTTTTTTTCCTGTTCCTGTAAGCCATATCAAAAGTAGGCATTGAGGAAGTGACCTCTTTGAGAACAGAGCAATTTTCTTAGTTCACTTGTGGCATAAATGTTTGGTGATCAAGCTGTCATTTTAATTCTCAGGCAGTAATACTATCTTTTACTATAGGTTGGCAGTATATTAGCAATATAAATCTGTCAATAGAGTTCAGTTATCTTCATGGGCTTATAGTTATACCAACAATTCTTATAGAGACAAACACTGTAGACTCTCTGTATGTGTGTGTATGTGTGTGTGTATGAGATATGGAATATATATTAATATAAATTATTTTTGCCTCTATTTATTTTTTCCTTTCTGTCAACTTAATTATTGGTCTCTTGGCTTTGATGAAAGAACCACTCTTAGCTTCTTTTTCCTGAACTATTTTGTCTAATTGAAGGATTTTAATTCATTCAGAAGTTATAACACAGCGTGTAAAGCCCATAGCCTTGCATCTTTCCTTCTAAATTGGATTTTTATCAGCTTTTTTCACTCAAATCATTTCTTAATTTTGCCTTTTATTCTTTGGGATTCAGAAGAAGTTGCCTCTTAAACTGGGTAAAATACCTCTATTTGTGGACCTTCTCTCTTCTCTTTCATTTCTGCTTGCAAATTGACCCTTTATTTTCTCAGTTCGTTTCATTCATTTAATACCTTACCAACTTCAGACAGCAACAATCACCATATGCTATAAAAATTCTCTTTTCCATCTTCTTATCTTAGAGCTCAAATTTCTAAGTACTTTATATAAAGTTATTGCAAGTCATACTTTTACTATTTCACCATTACATAACACGGAATACCATTTTTCCACCCTCCAATGACGATATCTTCACTGATTTCTTTCTATTCCTAAAGTTAGTATCAACTATTTGGGATTATTTTTTATAGCAGTTCCTCATCTTCAGTACCAATTTCTGTATTTGTGGGTATAGGATAGGGTATAATGCAATGGAAAGCAATTTTAAGTCTCAGTGGGTCAAATATCAACGTATTATTTCTCAGAAAATAGAGTAGTTTAGTATTTCCAGAAGAAATATAGAAATATCTGAACGGTTCCCTCTAAATTTCACATGTACAGATAAATTTGCAAATCTGGATAAAATGCATATTTTTATAAGAAAGTATATATTATAAACACGAAGCAAGAATTGTTAGGGAGCCTAGGTTTGGAAATAATTATTGGAAAACCAAGAAGAATAATTTTATAATTATAAACCCATAATTGTAAATACAGGCTTGAAATGTACTAAGCCTGGAGAACATAAAACAGAGAAGCCAAAAATAAAAAAATGTACAGTTTCATAAGAAAATAAGCAAAATTTTATAATACAAATATAATCAAACTTGTAAGACAAATGAAGAAGAAATTCAACTAATCTCTATACATGAAAAGATGATCATTAATAAGTATTAAAATGTGATATCATTTCTGTCTTTCAGGTTAATGATTAAAATAAAAATGATTAAAAACTTTTTTAAAAAGGACACAGGCATTGTCCTACATAGCATAATACATACAAAAGATACAACTGTCTGAGAGTGATCTGTTTAAGCAACTTTGTCTCTACAAATTTATTATATGGAAGTGATTAGAGAAGTAGTAAGAGACATGTGCAAAGAATATCACTGTAGTGATAGGATTATTTATAATAATAAAATGTTAGAATAAACTAATGTGTGAAAAGCCAAATAAATGTCAGTGGATATCAATGAGAATTAGTAGTGCCAAAAAACAAAAAATCATGTGATCATTGCACCTTATTAAATAGAATATCTGTCTTGACTTGGAAAAAACGCACTAACCATGAAGATGCTCATGACATGTCAATGGAAAAGTAGTTTTATAGCGCAGTGTATTAGCAGTTCTTATTCTTTGAGATTAGGATTAATGAGTCACTTTCACTAACTATTACATAAATTTCCACATTGTATCTTTTTTTTTTTTAAAAACAATAGTTTCATATTTCACATTGTATCTTTTTTGCTCCTGAATTTTTGAAAATAAGCATGACCAAAGCCAATAAAGGATACTCCCATTTTGGAAAAAATGTTTTATTCATGAATACACTGTCCAAGTCTTAAGTAGAAAATCTGACAAAGTATAAAGAGCTTTAATTTTATTGATAAGTATAATTTAAATAAACTAGTAGTAACAAAAAATTATAAATAATACTAGAGTTTTGGCAAATACTCTTTCCCTACCACCAAAGCTTTTGTCAATATAGTAAATGTTTTTCTACTTCACTTACATTTTAGTTTCTGAATTAACAGTATTTTTCTTTAATCTAGAATATTTGAACAGCTACGGACTCCACTGAATTTTCCAAATAGTTACACAAATGTGTTTATTATTAAATCACAGCATATACTGTGTGTGCCCCTGTATTTTGGGCCCTCTTTCCATTTAACTAACCCTGTGTGATTTTCATTGAAAACAAATTATTGTTCATGCATTCAAAGGGCAATGAGCAATTAGTACATAATTGATCCAACTGAGCATCTGATTTCAGCCTTGTGCTGAGAAAATGGTCTTGAAATAATGTCTTTTCCATTAGCAATTTTACCTAATTCAGAAGACATTTTCCTGAATATGAGAGTGGTATTGACCTGAATGAGAGTTAACTACCAACACCAATACAATAATCCTAAGAGCTCTTCAGATATTTTAAACATGTATTTGCCATTTAAATAATAAAATATTGATAGATAATGATAAATTATATTTACATTGTTGGTACATTTCAAGTGGCATGCACTTGTTATTTTGATTTCACTGCATTTCTCTGTAGTTTGGAATTAAATATTTTAATAGGATAAATTGTCTTCATTTCATTAGCTATTTATTGAGTCACTAAAATATGCTAGTATCTCTGACAAATTCAGGAAATACAATGATGAAGGCAAGTATCGTTCATCAATATAAGAGGGAAAATAAAAGTTTAATAAGAAATGGCAGTAATTAATGCAGACTTAAACCTGAAATATGAAACCATAAGAATTATAGAAGAAAATGTTGGAAAAATTCTTCTAGATATTGGTCTAGGCAAAGAATTTATGAGGAAGACCCAGAGGGCAATCATAGCAACAACCAAAATAAATAAATGGCACTTGATTAAATTAAAAAGCTTCTGCACAGCCGAAGAAACTATCACAAGAGTGAATAGACAACCTACATAATGGTAGAAAATATTCTCATGTTATACATATGATAAAGGGCTAATAACCAGAATCTACAAAGAACTCGAGCATATCAGCAAGAAAACAATCAAACAATCCCATTAAAAGGTGGGTAAAAGACATGTACAGAAGCTTTTCAAAAGAAGATAGACTAATGGCCAATAAACATGTGAAAAACTGTTCAATGTCACTAATCATCAGAGAAATGCAAATCAAAATCACAATGTGATGTCACCTGACCCCAGTGAGCATGGCTTTTATCAAAAAGTCCTAAAACAATAGATGCTGGCATGGATGCAGAGAGAAAGGAACACTTATATACTATAGGTGGGACTCCAAGCTAGTGTAACCTCTATGGAAAATAATATGGAGGTACCTTAAAGAACTAAAAGTAGAACTACCATTTTATCCAGCGATCCCATTATTGGTTATTTATCCAAAGGGAAAAAAAGTTATTTTATTAAAAAAAAAAAAAAAAAAACACTTGTTCTAGAATGTTTATTTCAGCACAATTTATAATTGCAAATATGTGGAATCAGCTCAAGTTCCCACCAATTCATGAGTGGGTTAATAAAGTGTGATATATGTACACCATGGAGTGCTATTCAGCCAGAAAAAATGAATTAATACCTTTTGCAACAATCCAGATGGAACTGGAGACCATCCTTCTAAGTGAAGCATCATAAGAATGGAAAAACAAACACCACATGTACTCATTATTAAATTGCAACTAACCAATCAGCACATTTACTTCCATGTATGGAAGTAAAACTCATGGGAAATCATGCAGGTGGGAGGGAATGGGTGAAATCATACCTAACGGGTACAATGTGTTAATACACTATCTAGGTGATGGGCACACTTACAACTTTGACTCAAGCAGTACAAAAGCAATCCATGTAACCAAAACATTTGTGCCTCTGTGATATTCTGAAATAAATAAATAAATAAAGAAGCAATTGCATTAATTAATTTGAGATAAATGGGAAATGGCAGTAGGTGCTAGAAGAAGGGAAGGATTGATATGAGTGGGCCACAGCTTCAAAAAATAAGGTGTATTTGAGCAAAGTGATGGCATTGAGAAACCACCAGTCCTTGAGTGTCTTCAAGGTGGCAGACTCTTTAGATAAATTATCTCTAATCCTCTCAATATTTGGTAGTTACACATTTTCGTAAGTTTGTTGATAAAGAAATAAGATGCATAGAAGTAAAAAAAAGAAATTTGCTGAAGTTCACACAGCTGATCTGATGAAAAGCCAGAGTTTGAACTCATGAATTTCTTTAAAGCTACTGTTTCTCAACTCCCATCCCACTACACCATGATTCCTCATTTCTAAAACATAAGAAGGAAAGCTAAATGGCCAGGAAGGCATTGCACAGGGAGGCAATGGTGTGTACTAAGGCATCAAAGAGTGGGACCACAACAAAATTATTTAGAGTGTGGCATATATGCAGGATAACTGAAGAAGCTGGGGTTGGAAAATTGCATAGGGATAGAAACATGGAGGTGATGGTGAATGTGAAGGGATTTGGAATTTTATAATCAGTGGTGAAGAATCACTGAAAGGGTTAAACAAAGGAATAATTTTCATTGATCTGAACATTAGAAATCCGATAAATTAGAGATGAGAATTTCCTGGAGCAATCCTGATAGACTACTATTAAGAAGAATGACATAAAATAATAGGGATGAATCAGAAATATTGAAAGGATGTATAAGGGAAAGGGGAAGTTAAAAGAAGTACAATGAGAAAAATGGGAAGGGAATAAAAGCATTCTGTAATTCCTCTTACAATGATGTCGAGTAACCACAAAAGAGTCATTTAGGCACATTTATGTTCAGAAAAGTTCTCCAACATTTCCATCAAAACACAAATTTCCTAGTTGTATTAAATCAAATTTAATAAAATGGAACAATAAACTGTTCTGTGGTTAAATAACACATGGTACTAAATACTGATAGGAAATTAAAGAGGGTAGTTGGAGAAGGTATAATTTTATAATACTGTATCTAAATCTATGGAACAATACAGACAATGTATGACATCGGGTAAATGACAGCTTTTGCCATTCATGGTCACCACTAAAGGACCCTTGGTGTCTGTGACTCTTATTGAGACATTTAGAAAAAAGAAAAGTTGCTTTTAGGCCTACATAAAGTCAAAGGGCTAGGAATTTCAGGCTGTATATCCTAGGTTATTTTGCCACGTGGCTGTAAGAACTTAGGTAAAAGCATGAAAGCTTTCTTTTTGGTGTCCTCAAAGGATCAACAAGGTGTATTTGTAGCAAGCTGTACATGGGAAGCAATACTGGAAACTATTTTATTTCATGTCTGTAATCATAGCAAAGTGAATGAAAAACAAAATAAAATCAGACTGAGGTAATTTAAAGTAATATGGATTTAAATGTTTAAAAAAGCCACATCTCTTTGATGAACTCTTAAAATGTCTGGCTACATAACCTTCTGTTCTGAGTAAAGAATGTGCATTTCTTGTATATATATATATATATAGAGAGAGAGAGAGAGAGAGAGAGACAGCTTGCTGAGACTTTCTTTTCTCAACTAAATGTCTACAAATCTACTTAATCACCATATAAATGGGTTTGGCATGAATATAATCTCTTACTAAGATTTAGAGAGGGCATTTAATAAAGGATTAGGGAGCAATGAATTATCAGATAGCCACAATACTAGTTTTTGTACTGCCTTTCCTGAAGAGGAACACAGATAAACATGTATTTCTCTGAGTAATCTAAATGAAAAACACAATTTTATTCTCCTATTTCTCTAAGAAAATTCCTATAGAAGCAGTTGGTACATTTTCCATTTCAGTGACTGTTCTGTAATGGAATTTTAAAAAGCTAAAACAGAAATTTAGGCATGTTTTTACAGCCTCCTCTGTGCTCAAGGTATCTGCTTATCAAAGTGGTTTTCAAAGTGATGAGTTAAATACTAGTGAGGAAGTGACTGGTGAAAACAAAGCTTTTAGCGTTCAGTTCAGACAGAATGTGAAATTGTGAACTCTGCTGTTGCCTGTGAATTAGCATAAAGTCAGGAGTTGATGCTGTGTTTTATAACTTGGGGCAAATCCTTTTATAATTCCATGCATCGATTAATGAGCTGGTGAGTTAAGGTTTGCAATGCTGTCTTAATTAAAATTTGTGCTATATTTTGAGGCCACTGGATGAACATCTCTATAGGAATAAAAAAGTCTGTCTTATGTGAAAGAAAAAAAGAGAAAGTTAAGTGTAAGAGAAATTATTCTCTTTTTCTATCACACAGATTATCATTAGTCTTTAAGGCAAAGTATAAATGAATGGCACCAAGTAATTAAGCACCCATTTGATTTTATCAGAATAGTTTGGCACATTACCATTACCATTACAACTGTATTGGAGGGATTTGAAAACTCAGAGATGACTCAAAAAATAATCACAATGTTGGGTAATGGTAGGAAAAAAATCAAATAGATGAAGTATAAGAATAAAATGAGAAAAATAGAGGAAATGTTTATAAATTGAAATATATGGTAGCTTCAAATTCAGAAAATACGGACTAGTTAATTCAGCTTCTAATAAAGATAGAGTAAAAAAAAAAAAAAAAAAAAGAGAGAGGAACTCTTATCTGTTAGGCTCTGTGTTTGGCTGTAACTGAGACCACACCACCAAAAAAAAAAAAAAAAAAAAAAAATACATAAATAAATGAAGAGCTTAAAAAAAATTAGAGGTTTTGTTGTTTTCACTACAAAATAAGTCCAGTGTTTCTATTATACAATGGCTCAATTAGGACAAAACTTCTTTCTATCTTTCTGTTCTAGAAAACGTTATATGCATTTTTTATATTGAAGGTGATCTTATGGTACCAAATAGTGGGTCTATAGCCTCACACTTGAGGTCGATAAGAAGGGGGAAATGGCAAAAATATATATATATATATATGGAAGTTCCACTCAATTGCTTTTGTTTATACTTACCATATTCCGCTTTTTGCAAGGGAGATATATATTGATATTTCTGTTGGGAGTGTGTGTGTATGTATATTTTTCCCTCTTTTACCAGATATGTATCATTTTTAGAAATATTGGCTGTGTGTTGATTAAAAAGAAGGAAGACTAGATATTATAGAATAGGGGACCATAGCATCTGTCACACTAACACCTACATGGTGTGAGTTAAATTCCTTGAGGAAACTGTCAGATGGCTTGAGGCAATATGAAAGAATAGATGCAAGATATAGGGGGACAAGAAAAATAGCAGAATGGATTGGAGCGCCTTCAATTTTGCCTACTTCTGAACATCCTCTAACTTCTCATCATTCTCTGATGCTTGTTTGATCTTCCTGAAAAACATACAACCTTTGTGAACTAAAAGATCCCATTTAACCTCAAGCTGAACCAGTCTTTCACTGTTTTCACATAGTAATAATGGGATTCGAGAGGTGTAAGTAGGCCTTTGATGCAAAGAATCTCTATTTTTACCTATTCTGCTTTCTTCTAACATTTGACCATTAGCCACCATCAGAACACAGGGGATACTCCATTTTTTTTATTTAAAATAACATTTTATTATAAAATGCGGATGTACCTTCAGGAACTACTGGCCAAGGACTGAATTAAAAAGTGAGAACTATAAAGATGTATAAAAGGTGTTCCTTGAACTCAAGGTGTGTGAAGATCAGTGATGGATATAAACAAGGATAATAAAGTTAAAGGTTGTAAGTTCTGTACTTTAAAAAGCTTCAAGAGCATAGACAAAGAGTGTCTGAGTTTAAGTAGCTCAACAACCTATGAATATTTTCTCTGGCGGAAGAAATATCTTAAGCAGCTAATGATTATAAATATTTATGGTAATATCATGGAATAGATATTTTATAATTGTATCTGAATAAGCTAAAACAGTGATTTGGGATTTTTATCATAACAGAAAGTGGAAAGGAAAATTAGGACTACTGGATACAATCTAGGAGAACTAGACCAAATCACAAATTTGAGGATTGGTGAAACTTGGTTCAAGGTTAAAGTATATACATGCTAGAGGTAAAGATGAATATATATATATATATATATATAGCTATCCATTAATTCTTACTATTAGCTCATACAAGAATACTGAAATGTTGTTACTCTGTGTGTAGTATACACAGAAAATGATATTTGCAAAAAGTGAACGCCGTTGCCTTTTTGTACTATCAGTAACTGCAGTCTCTACAAACAACTTATGCCTCTATTCAAAGCAATGATTTTCATGTTCAGCAAGCAATGTCAACCAAACCTTGAAATTTTCAAGTGTCGGGAGGTAGGCAACCTCCCCTTATCTCTGCCCAAGTAGAACTTGGGTCTTTTCTATTTATTTTTCATGATTTACCATGTAGGTAAAAAGCAGGAAAAAAATGATTATAATAGATACCTGGAAGAATTAAAGAAAGGAATGTTGAAGACTCATAAACTCCTCTTAACTCTGACTGTGATACCAAGAACACTTAATTGTGCAATTAAGTAAAAAGACATTCTACGTTTAATGTATGTAGAATGCCTTGGCAAGATTGCCATGCAGAGTGAATATATTGAGACAAGTAGAAGCCACACATTAAGAGATAGTTTGCAAATAAGTATATAATGAGATTCATTTTTAATCTTAGCTTTTAAACTTCATATTCTTTCAAAAGAATTGAATGTGGTTTGTATAATTAAATTAATATAAAATTATACATAAAAAGGATTAGAGATAATCAAAGAAGAATGAGAATAAGCTATTCCACACACCCAAGATAGAATAATGTTGTTGTTTTTTCTGGATTTTCTTCTGAAAATGAAAATAGCTTTCACTTTTGTTATTATTAAAACATTTGTACTCATTAAAAATTCATATAATCTAAAAAAGCTCTAAAAAAGAAAGTGAGAATTACTCAACATAGTAATACTTAAAGGTAATTATTCATATTTGATTATATTAATATATCCTACCATACTTTTCTAAACATACACACATATACAAACAGCTACTATTTTATAGGTTGATATTCTAACTCAGTATAATGTTGTAAATATATTTTCATGTCAATAAATAAATAAACATGTAGATTTTAATTTCAATTACTACACTATATTTTATCATATATCTGTGTATTTATTCTTTATTACATGAATTTAAATTGTTTACAATTATTAAATAAAGCACATCCTAGGATAGTCATATCCAGTGATTAATTTCTGAAAAAAGAAAGCTCTATGCTATTCTCAAAATTGTTAACATAGCCGCAGGACTGAGTTCTAGACTTAGCCTGAAAGAATAAATTTCCAGAAAATACCATAGAATAGGTCTACTAGGAGAATAGCTATTTTTCTTCCAATTTGGAAGGCTAACAGGTAGCAGTCCTTGCAGCTCTTATTCCAAAAGGAGAATGCCTTACTTGTGATGGATCCATCAGGAGGCAGCCACCATTGAAACTTTTGGTCCAAGAAATAGAACACTTCAACTATCATCTACAGAATTAGGAGCATGCTGTTGCCTTTGCACCTGTTGGTCCAAGGAATATTCACCCAAGTTGTAGTTCAGGTATCAGGAAGCTGCTGGCACAGGAACTGTGGACACAGAGATTTGTCACACCATAAACTTTGCACTTACAAAGTGGAGGTCATGGTGCTTGCCTGTGAACACCCATGAGACTAGCAATTGGTGCCTGGGATGCTACCACAAGAAACCCAATGCTCCCACACCATATGTGCCAGCAGAACATGGAAGGAGCTAATGAGTGGCTTCCAGATCACCCCTGTTTTCCAAATGCCCTGGGAGTGTACCTTCATAAACTTAAGTCTCATCAGGAATCCTAGTTTCAAGGATGTCTGTGAGATGTGTATTCCAGCTTTTCAGATTCTGAGTTATAGAAAGCCTCAGAGGAAGGGTGGAATGGAAGCTAAATACCAATTCATTCTATTCATTAAAATTATCTGGTTGTAAAGACCTGCTTAGCAGGCAGACAGCCCGATTTAACTATCACAACTATTGTGACATCGAACAAGTTACTCAACCTCCATCCTTTTAGATTCCTCAGTTGTAAAACTCGGATAATAATAGGTAAAAATCACTGAGTTTTTTCTGATTAAATTAGATAATTTATATATGATAAGCTCAAGAGATACTGGCCATTATCATTTTATGAGCATCTTTGCAAACTTCTCTAATTATTACTTTAGAATAAATTTCTGTAAGTGGAACTTTATGACTCATAAGCGTACATATTTATGTATTACAGTAAGAAATAAAATGTAAAAATGGCCAGATTTACCCTGCTGTCAGCAAAGTATGAGGGAGGTTATTTATCAACATAATTTCCAATATAGAGTATTATCAATCTAATCATTGCTTTATGAGAAAGCCTATCATATTGTCATTTAAATTTACAATACTTAAAAAAAAAAACAAAATTTCAATAAATGCATTGATCATTTGCATTTCTACTAGGAATTGTTATTCCATTTGTTAATTTTCTCTGGAGGGGTTTATATAATTTTCCTATTGATATGTGTGGCTTTATAAAACAAGTATTTTAACCTTTTTCATATATGTTAAAATATAAGATATATGTGATGCCTTAAACATACACACAATGTTCCAGCATTTTAAAAAGTTCTAAAATAAATGCATTTATATAACATGTTTTTCATTCTTTTGGCTGTGCATTAGATTCACAATCACAATTTATTGGGATTGTGTTGATATGGGTTTGGTTGTCAAATGAGAGAGAGAAGTAGAGAAAGAAATATCTTAATTTATTAAAACTTATAGATCATTCTGTGGGTTAAAAAAATCTTTTGATGACAGGATCAAGATGGCTTACTCTAGACATAGATAGCAAACCAAATCCAATAGCACATCAAAAGGATAATTCACTATGATCAAGTGGGTGTAATCTGGGGATGCAAGGATGGTTCAACATACACAAGTCAATAAATGTGATAGAATTTAACAGAATTAAAACCAAAAATCATATTAGCATCTCAATTGATGCAGAAAAAGCATTTGATAAAATCCTGTGTCTTTTCATGGTAAAAACCCTAAAAAACTTTGGGAGAGAAGGAACATACCTCAAAATTATATAAGCCATATATGACAAACCCACAGCCAACATGATATCAAATGAGTAAAAGTTGAAAGCATTACCCCTGAGAACTGGAATAAGACAAGGATGCCCACTTTAACCACTTCTATTAACATACTATTGGAAGTCCTAGTCAGAGCAATCAAGCAAGAGAAAGAAAAACGTTCATGCAAATTGGAAAAAAAGGAGTTAAATTATTTTTGTTTGCTAATGATATGACCTTATCCCTTTAAAATTCTAAAGACTCCTGAAAAAGACTGCTGGATTTGATAAATGAATTTGACAAAGTCTCAGGATATAAAATTAACTTACAAAAATCAATAACATTTCTATACACCAACAATGACCAAGCTGAGAATGAAATCAAGAACTCAATCCTATTTATAATAGCTGCAAAGAAAATAAAATACCTTGAAATATGCTTAACCAAGGAGGTGAAAGACCTCTACGAGAACTACAAATCACTGATGAAAGAAATCATGGAGAAAATATTCCATGGTTATGGATTAGAAGAATCAATATTGTTAAAATGACCATACTATCCAAAGCAATCTACAGATTCAATACAATTCCCATCAAAATACCAGCACAATTTTTCATAGAATTAGAAAAATGAGTCATAAAATTCATATGGAATAAAAATAGAACCCAAATAGCCAAAGCAATCCTAAGCCAAATGAATAAAGAAGAAATCTGAAGGCACCACATTACCTGACTTCAAATTTTACTACAATGCTATAGTAACTAAAATAGTGTGGTACTGATAGACATATAGATCAATGGAACAGAATAGAGAACCCAGAAATAGAGCCACATATTTACATTCAACTGATTTTAGACAAAGTTGACAAGAACACACACTGAGTAAAGGACATTCTTTTCAATAAATGGTACTGGGAAAATTGGATAGCCATATGCAGTAGAATTAAATTGAATCTCTCTCTCTCACCATATACAAAATTAACTCAAAATGGATTAAAGAGTTAAACATAGGACCTGAAACAATAAGCAAGTGCTTTGAAAATGCTAGAAAAAACCTAGGAAAAACTCTTCTCAACATTAACCTAGCCAAAGAATTTATGATTAAGACCCCAAAAGTAAAATCAATAAAAACAAAAATAGACAAATGAGACTTAATTAAACTAAAAACTTCTGCACAGCAAAAGAAATAACCAACAGAGTAAATAGACTGCCTACATGATAGGAGAAAATATTCACAAACTATATGTGTGACAATGGACTAATAACTAGAATCTACAAGGAACTCAGGCAACTTACCAAGAAAAAACCAAACAACCCCCTTAAAATGTGGACAAATAACATGAAAAGGCATTTTTCAAAACAAAATATGCAAATGGAAAAACAAATATGAAACAATACTCAATGTTACTAATCCTCAGGGAAATACAAATTAAAACCACAATGAGATATCATCTTACTTCACTTAGAATATCAGCTATCAAGTCAAAAAACAATAGATGTTGGAATGGATGCAGTGAAAAGGGAGTGCTTGTCCACTGTTGATGGAAATATAAATTAGTACAACTTCTTTGGAGATTTCTCACAGAACTAAAAGTAGACCTACCATTTAATCCTGCAATCCCACTACTGGTTAGGTAATCAGAGCAAAAGAAATCATTATATAAAAAAGATACCTATACTTGTATGTTTGTCGCAGCACAATTCACAATCACCAAAATATGGAATCAACCTAAGTTCCCATCAACTGATGAGTGCATTAAGAAAACGTGGTATATTACACCATGGAGTACTACTCAGCAATAAGAAAGAATGAAATTATGTCTTTTGCAGCAACTTGTATGAAACTGGAGGCCATTATTCTAAGTGAAGTAACTCGGGAACAGAAAAACAAATGCCACATATTCTCACTTATAAGTGGGAGCTAAACTATGGCTACACAAGGCACACAGCATGTTATTGTGGACATTAGAGACTCCAAAGGGGGGGGGAGGGAGGAGAGAAGTAATGAAGGATGAACAATTACCTATAGGGTACTACTATACTACTCAGAGGATGGGTTCACCAAAAGCCCAGACTCCATAAGTATTATATATATATATATATATATATAAAATTCAAATTGTATCCCCTAAATCTGTTAAATTTAAAAAAATTTAAATACAAAATCTTTAATATATATATTCTTCTTACTTCTTACAGACCATTTATATGTATTTTGTGGGTTTTTGTTTCTATTGTAGAATATGTTATTTTGGTTTATTTGATATTTCCTTTTCTGTTTATTAGATAAGACAGCATCTCACTATAAAAATGTTATATAGAATAGTTGTCCATAGTGAATTAATTTGGTTAAATAATTTGGTGAAGATTGAGCCTACCATCAGCACAAATAGAATAATAAAACATTTGGAAGCAAAGATATTTACAGTGTTTACCATTGTGTGCAATTGCTTTGAAATAGTAATTATTATATATTGTTTTTCTATGTAGAAATAGTGTTCTCATGTAGGACCCATTGTTATACTAAAGGATGTTCACATAATATGGAATACTAACTTGACTCTTTATCATTTTCTTTTTACCCTACGTTAAGGATGTTGGTGTGCAAATGAGAAAAAATATATACTGAATAAACTCCTATTTATATATTAAAAAATTCACAAATCATGATCATATGCTTTTACTAATATCAAATAATTTGTGACACATGTTATAATCAATTGAATCTCACCATTGTGTCATAAGATTATTATTGGCAACTCACTTAAGTTGGTATCTTCTTCCCACAGTTCTTTGTTGTACTCTAGAGAAATGTTGAACAATATGCCATTCCATGAACAGATTGCCAATCCATGGTGAGGCATTCAGTCCCCCTCAGTAAAATGAGAGGAAAAAAGAAAATAAATAATTTTATATAAAGTTAGATTTATTTTCTGATTATAACCATCTGTTATTATTACATTAAATTTGATTTGTTTAATGACATAATGATTGACACTAAAGGATATTTAAAATATACTTACTGCTATAAAGAAAAATTAACCCCTCTATAGCACCTACATAAAGTAGAGATTAGGAAGGAGAATAGTCACATATTATGAAATCAATCCTTGGATGTGATTATTTCAGAGCTCTAGCTGACTCTTTGGCTGTGCAGAAGGGTCTAAGAATTGAATTGGAGGAATGAGGAGAAGAGAGCTAAATTATTCTGTATAAAAGTATAGGACTATTTTCTCATTTTGTTCTTTTAAGGTGGAGTGGAAGAAAGAAAGATGGAAATGAAAACAAATAAAGAGCATGTTTGCATGATAAATGACATTATTTCAGAATTTTTTAATTTCATTGTTAAAATTTTTTTGTGTTGTTTTGGTATAAATTTACTCTATTTCTCTAAACCTTTATAAAAGTCTGTTATTGCCACATGTAGGACTTAAGTAAACACATGGTACTTATTTATTCATTTTTACAAATCAAGAGTGTGTTCAATTTCTTATTTTTGTCAATTATATGAAGAGAAAAATAAACCTGAATAAGAATCATGCTTGATAACAAGAATTCATTAAGGCTGAAGTCACTGTAAAACAGGGTAATGAATTTCTTTAACAAATAAATGTGTATAGTCCCTGTTAGTACCATACATTTCTGTAGCCCCTGAGTGTACTATGTAAACAAGGCAGGAAAAAATGTTATTAAGAAAATCATGGAGTATTACTCAGCTATAAGAAATAATGGTGATATAGAATCTCTTTTGTTCTCCTGGAGAGAGTTGGTACCCATTTTATTAAGTGAAGTATCCCAAGAATGGAAAAATAAGCACCACACGTACTCACCAGCAAATTGGTTTCCCTGATCATCATCTAAGTGCACATTTGGGAATAACACCAATTGGGTATTGGACTGAGGTGGGGGGTGAGGGGAGGGGATGGGTGTATACCTACATGATGAGTGCGATGCGCACTGTCTGGGGAATGGACACGCTTGAAGCTCTAACTGGGGGGATGGGCGGGACATGGGCAATATATATAACCTGAACTTTTGTACCCCCATAATAAGCTGAAATTAAAAAAAAAAAAAAGAAAAAAAAAAGAAAATCAAAAGGAAGAGAAAATATATTTACTATTCATTTAAGTGGAACATCACAAAGTTCTTTTCCCTCATGATTTTCATGTTGAGAAAGTTGAGGACGAGGAGGAAGAGAAATTGGTTTTGCTGTTGCAGGGTTTCCAAGGGTAGAAGAGGTGAAGGAGGGAGAAGGGGAGGCAGGAGAAGAAGGCACATGGTGCAACTTGAAGGAAATACATCATAATTTCTATCTAACATTTTTGCTTTTTCATTTCTCTAAAAATATTTCTATATGATATCAGTCCTCTTCCATTGTTTGCTTTAGTTTTAGTGCCTGTATCATCGAAAGGTCCATGTCATAAAATAAGTCAAAAGCCATCTTGAATAATAGGAACCCTTCTGCCAGATTGTTCAATGTTAATTTGTTTTCTGGCATTGCTGCTTGTATGTATTCTTCCTCATCGTCTGGCATGGATTCTGAAGCACATGTCATCTCCATCAAGTCATCTTCTTTCTGTTAATTTTTTCTTGTGTGGTGTCTATTAGCTCTTGAATGTCTCTAAAATCTACTTATTGAGGCCCTTTACCCCCTACCTTTTTGCCATATCCACAATTTCTTTTATGATTTTTTTGACTGTGGCTCTGTCATAAATTCTGTGAAGTCATGCACAGAATCTGGACACAATTTTCTCCAGCAGGAATTTGTTGTTTGGGGCTCGATGACTTTTATGACTTCTTCTGTAACAATCATGGCATCTTCAATGGTGTAATCCTTTCATATTGTCATGATGTTCTCTCTATCAGGGTTCTTCTCTTCCACAGTGCTGACAATTCTTTCCATAGAGTATTGTCTGTAATGAGCCTTAAAGGTCCTTATGACCCCTGATCTAGAGGCTGAATTAGAG
The DNA here is from genome assembly GCF_041146395.1 of Eulemur rufifrons. Lineage (NCBI taxonomy): Eukaryota > Metazoa > Chordata > Mammalia > Primates > Lemuridae > Eulemur > Eulemur rufifrons. Next base: position 83,829,720 of record NC_090988.1, on the reverse strand, counting down.
ATGTTGTGTTTGAGAACACATTTGGTATTGAACAGATGGGAGTCTGGGTGGCCAGAGTAATTGTCCGATATGAAAAGAACTTTAAAAGGCCATCTGTTACTGGCAAGGTACTTCCTGACTTCAGGAACAAAACATCAATAGAACCAATATGGAAAATGTGTGATCATTGTCCAGGCCTTCTTGTTGTACAACCAAAAGACTGGCAGCTGATGTTGATCATTTCCCTTCAAGGCTCAAGGGTTAGCATCTTTATAGGAAATGGCAATCTTGATCAGAAGTCCCACTGCATTTCCACAAAACATTTGAATTAACCTATCACTTTCTGCCTTAAATCCTGGTGCTCATGTCTCTAGTAAATGCTCTTTGTGATTTTTTTTTCCAGAATAGGGCACTTTTGTTTGCATTAAAAACTGTTCAGACAGATATCCTTTCTCCTCAATAATTTCTTAATGGTGTCTAGGAACTGGTCTGCGGCCTCTTGATCAGCAGAAGCTGTTTCTCTTGTTATCTTGACATTTTTAAAGTAAAACCTCTTTCTAAAATTATCAAACTATCCTTTGCTGGCATTAAATTCTCCAGCTTTAAATTATTTACCTTCCTTTTAAGTTGTCATGTAATGATTTCATTTTTCTTGACTCAGAGTCTATAGGTATGCCTTTCTTATAGCAATTCTACACCCACATAAAAGCTGCATTTTCAATATGAGATGACAAGGCATTTTGCAAATGGACAAGGTATTTTGCAAATGTGCAAGATTTTCACATATGCTGGTATAGTTACAGTGATGACTTCACAAATTTCCTTTACATTTTTACTCTAATTTTTACACTGGATTCATTTATCTTGAAATGATGGGCAATGTCTACTTGGAGTTGGAGCTGAAGTCTCTAAAAGCTGGAAACCTCAGTCGATGGTATATATCAAACAATTCAAATTTTTCTTGTGATGTCATGACTTTTCTCTGCTTTTGGGGAGCACTTTCAGAATCACTAGTGGCACATTATACAGATTCCATGATGTTATTCAAGCATTACGGTATTTCACTAAACACAATGATAAATATTCAAGAATTGTGAGAGATCATCCTTTACTGATACATGCCATTTACTAGAGAGACTAAATACTCATGCAGAGATAATTTGCATCACACAGTGTTTTAAGTGAATACTTACTTACACCATTGAAGCTCACCACAATAGCAAGAGGAGGTAGCTACAAAATTATTATAGTTATATAGTATATAGTAAAGGTAATTTTATGTAGTTATGATTTAATACTACATCTTTACATTGTTTACATTTCTCTTGACTACAAATGGCACCATGTGTTTGTGTGTGTAAGTTTTGATAAATTTTAATTTTTATAATAGATTTGTTTATATTTTATGGTAATAAATGAAAAAATAGATTAGTATCTACATATATTGTATACATTATAACACACCCAACATTTTTTTAATTTTTTGATGTTTCTAGGATATGCAGATCATCTGCACCTTTTTTTTCAAATTGTCACAAATCTCCAAAAACTTTGCAATATATTTATTGAAAAAAATCCACTTATAAGTGGACCTGTGCAGTTCAAATACATGCTATTCCAGGGTCAACTGTATTATTGCACTAATATAATACAGTCTAAAATATATTCATAATAGAAAATATAACCTTTAATTATAATTTAATATATATAATTAATATTCTCAATATTTTCTTGCCATGCTGCAAACTTCCATATTATACCGTAGATTGTTGTTATAGGAATCTTTTCTGTTTCCTGTAGTGTTGTCTTGGAGAAGGAGATAGAAGAAATTATGCAAACTTGTATTTTTCTTCCTCTCAATTTCCAAGGGATTTAAGGTATATAAAACTCAGCAATAGCCATGGGTTCTATATCTGTGTTAACAGAATAAATAAAGATGATAATAGTATGTGATAACTGCCCACACACAAAATAAACTGCCTAAATGATACATGCCCTTGTAAAATAAATGCTGACAAAGGTTGACCATATTTGTCTTACAGTTTTGGAGCACAGAATCATTAGTAGATTGATGCTAATTTGGGGTCTCTTGATCATAACACCGCAATATTGCACTCAGTGCTGTTTAAATTTTAGGACTGGCAAAACTCAGTGTTTTCAGTTGCTATGTCTCTGTTAGTACAGTCTCCTGTGTAGCCCCCTTGATGAATATTACAATAAACACCAGAAAGAAGAAGTATAAGCAAGATATTGGTTCTCTCCACCAAAAATGTATCTCCCAGGGAATTTTAAAAATTTGTGTTTTTAGCTTTCGTCATTGCAGTGCCTATTTTCAAGACAGCTCCTATATGTACGTATGCAGAACTTAAATGATTGGGAACTTATAAAATGGAAAATAAATAAGATTTCCAAGTATTCTAGCTGTACAATCCAAATTCCCATAATAATTTTGATGTCTTTTTTGTAACTGCAAGCAACACATTTATATTTTAAGTAACCTCCTGAAAGTTTCTGTTTATTTGTGATTAGCATGATTGAGCTATAAGCAAGCAGTCTATTTAATGCAATTACAAGGGAGTTTGATGAAATATTTGATGCAGCATAGACCAAGAATAATTTGTCTTTTGCAACTTCGATTTTTTCCAAACTTTAATTCTCATTCTCTTTCTTTAGCCATGTCTTCATAGCCCCTCCTTTTCATTTAAAAAATTTTTTTCTTCCTCTACACATTGCTAATGAAGTACATCCTTAGGTATTTGAACAAAGATAGGTTTAGGTAATCAAATTATGATCAAAGAAAGCTAATGAGTCAAAAGGCCTTGGAGAATACTTAGTCAAAATCTCATATTTTGTAAATGTCAAAATGAGGTTTGGAGAAAATGAATTTGTTGTGTGCCTTTGTATGTATATATGTGTCTTTCCCCTGAGGTGAAGCAAGTAGTAAAGGAATCATGGCTAGAGTGAAATGCTTGAGTAAAGAGTTTTTTAAAAGTAGTTTACATATACATGCTATAGATATATATACACACACACATGCATATATATATATAATTTAGTAGAAGAAATTGAGGAAGAGACACAAGACAAATCTAAAGCCGTATAAAATTTTAGAATGATCTGTCATGCTTTATCTTATATATTACCTATATCTTGTATTTATTGAATAACTTTGTATCTTGCAGGGCTCAACCTTGTGGTACTAAGATTTCTTTGACTCAAAAACATTCAATAGACATCGAATGTGTGTAAATGGTTAGTCTGATTTGATGTTTCTGAAATTTTTAACTAATTAATGAGATATAAATATTAGAGCATTTGAAAATATATAGCCATTTCATATAATGTTATCTAATTCTGGTAATATAATAGTTAGCTAAATAACATTGTCCCCTACTTTAACAGATGAGAAAACTAAAATGAGAAACAGCGGGTGACAGGACTAAGGTCACAGAAAAAACATGGAGGGTGAGATCTTCTCTGCTCAGAAGACAGAAAGTCTCTCCTTTTCTACTAGATCACATTTTATCTAGAAAACTAACCTGAACTAGAACTCTTCTCTGTTAAGTCTTACTCATTTTTGCTTCCTACTAAAGGAGACCTTGTTTTTAACTTTCCGTTTTACTTTTTGCCTATCTCAAGATTGAACACTTGGGATGCGAATTTTTCAACTAATAAAAAGAAACTCATTGTAATTCCTAATTGAATGGCAGGGCAAATTTCCTTTTCTAACTTTTCCACAGCCAAACTCAAATCTGAATTATAGGTAAATTGATATGTTACTTGTTTCCAAAGACATTTCAGAATAGATTTTCACAAAAGAATCAATTTTATCACTTTATCACATAAGAGATCTAGGTAGAGGGGTATGTTTCTTGTGAACAAAGTGCTAAGGTTGTGGACTGCCATTGTTTTAAAGTGAAAAAAAAATCTTTTTTTCCTGTCTATTCACATGTTATAAAGGAATAGATGTCAAGGCTATTCGTTAAATCATGCTGAGCATTACTAATTTAGTAAGGCTGTTATTTGCTGCACACTAAGACAGGTAATTAGGAACATTTCCATGAGTAATTTTGAAATGTGACAACTCATTTGGTAATCATTATCACTGTATCTTTGGTCTCTGAAAATGGCAAAGAATCTCCTTGAAACCTTCAATATTATCCATTTCCACTGGCTATGGACATGGCTTAATTATCTATGACTTAAAATTATACCATGTTCAATCAAAATTGAACACCTGACATATGTATTGGAAGCCATGCTGCTCAGTATTTCTGGTGATTGCCAGACCCTAGAACCACTAGACTAAACTCTAACATTAAACTTGTAAGTCTGTTTTGCTTTTTCGAAAGATTTACTACTTATGCCATCTCTATGCCTTATCATTTTCTTTCCTTCCTTAAAAACTTATATGAATATATTAAGACTAGTTCTGAAAAGTGCCATGAAAGATCTTCTATGATTATTCTAAACCACTTTTCAGGATCATTCACCAGTATTCCCAAATGCTTCAATGTTTCAACTTCTGTGCCTCTTCCCCATTTCTCCTTTCAAAAAACATACACTCTGTGATCCCTGAGTGTCTGTATTACCATGTCTGATCCTTCTTCACTCCACTCCCAGCCATCCTGCCCTGCCCTCCCTAGCAGCCAGGCATTTCTTACTCTCGACTCCCAAAGTAGTGACACTTTCCAGAGTTATCACGCACGATGCATTATGGTTTCTTGTTTATCTGTCCATCCTTCCCATTAGAATGTTAGGTCCCTATAGCTTGGGGATGCATTAATAATCTTTGCTCCCTCATGGCTAGAATAGTGCCATTATATAGTAGATGTTTAGTTAATGTTAAATTGAAGCAGCAGCAATAGCCAATATGTATTAAGTGCTTTTTTAAGATCTAAGCACTATAGTAAGCACATTACCTTCTCAATGACTCTGCCACTTAATAGTTATTATTCCTATTTTGTTGATACGGAATTGAGACTTAGAGAGTTTGAGTAAATACCCTAAGTTCATGTAGCTAGAAAGTGGTTTGCTTTGAATTCACATCGTCAACATCTTTCCTAAAAAAGACAATCAAAGAAAGGGCACCTCACAGTTTACAGAGGAGTGGGGAATTAGTGGCAGTTTTTCTAGGACTCAAAGATTTCAGAATGAATGTGGGGGTGGGGGAGAATTTATTCTTTAGGCAAAGTTAATCTTAGAAAATAATCTATTTCAAGTTATGGCATTTTTGCCATGTTGCAGTGGTATTTTTGTAGAACATAAAAATGTCTATTTCAGTGCCATGTGAGCATAACTTTATATAGAATGTGAAAGTATGGAATGAAGGAAGGAAATGCTTGCTGTTTTAGCACTGCAGTGGTGATATGTATGCTCTGAATATGATGCCTATCCTGCTAGATTAGCGGTGAAAACAAAACTCTTTGTGCAGTGAGGAGAAAATACAGTCGATTGTCTCTTCAGCCATACCTGACCACACAGGTAGTTGTAGCTATCACCTGTTTTATCATTTATATCTTTGACCCACTATTGGTGTTTCCTGAAGAAGTCTCAGAAAAGCCATAATACCTCTCTTGCCTGAGTTCATCTCCCCCAGTAGAGTTATGAGAGAATTTACCGTGACAAAACAGTTTATTAAAAGAGAATAGAAAAAAATAGCATAAAATCAGGCTTCTACTCTTCATACATTATAAGAGCACAATTCATGGCAATATGTGCACTTCAGACTTGGCATCGAATCCTGGCTCTCTGCCCCTCTATGTGATCATGAACATATTACAGAATCTGACTTACAGCCTTAGTGATTTATTCTGTAAAATGGGAGTATAATGTCTGCTTCCAGATGACTGAGTGAGAATGTAATGCACTCATGCTCATTCAACGAATATAAACACACCCCTTTTCCTCAGCAGAAAGAATAGATGTTATACCCAGTGGCCCAGTACTTAAAAAGAAAAATAGGTATTCTTTTGTTCTCTTTGTCAGGTTATATAAATTGGAATAGCCACACACAACTTATGCTGCTAATCATCAGGTATGTTCACTGAATAGTAATAACCAATGTTTTCTTTTTCCCTTTCTTACTAATTTCCTTAAGATGTCTTTAACCATATACCAATCCATTATCAGAAACATCATTCAAATAAAATAGCTGCAACAGTGATGTTATTTTGGGTGATATAAAGGGTAGAAAATGATAATAAAGGCAGGCTGAACTGTATGGCTTGGGGTTCCTTCTCTACTTAAAATTGGAACATGTTTTCTTTAAAATATATTTTATGTGCTAAGCAGCCATCTAATATATCATTTGAATACAGAATTGCACTGTTTTAAAGTGTTTGAAAATTGTAACTCTGTACCATTGTGTTGAAATATTTTTACAGATAGTTGAAGTCCACTGAGAAGATGTGACTTGTAACAGGTTTCCCAATGTTTTAATGTAGAAGGAAGAGGAGATTCTGTTTGTTTTTTCATGTTCTCTCTCCTTGTCTTTGTCTATAAGAAACCCAAACAATGTTGGGAAAGAAGAAAGAAAGAAAGGAAAGGAAATGAAAGAAGGGAGGGAGGGACGGAGGAAGGAACGAAGGGAGGGTGAGAAGGAAAGAGAGAGAAGAAGGAAGGAAGAAAAGACAAGAGAAAGAAAGAAAAGGAAAGAAAAGAGAAGAAGAAGAAAATGAAAGACGGAACCACCTTTTATAATGGTTTCCTAGGACGATATAACAGAGTACCACAAACTGGCTGGTTTAAAACAACAGAAATATACTGTCTTACAGTTCTGGAAGGTAGAAGTCTAAAATCCCAGGGGTTGGCAGGGTCCTGCTCCCTCTTCAGCCACTAGGGGAGGAGCTTTCCTTGTCTCTGCCAGTGTCTGTTCGCCTCAGGCTTTCCTTGGCTTGTAAATGCTTTACCCCATCACTGCCTCAGTCTTCCGGTGATGTTTTTCCTGTGTTTCTCTCTTCACAACCTCTTCTCTATTCTTATAAGTATACCAATCATATCAGATTAAGGACCTCTCTTACTCTAGTATGACCTTATCTTAACTAATTCTAGACGCAATAACCCCATTTTAATATAATATTACATTTTGAATAAGTGGAGGTTAGGATTTCAACATATCTTTTTTGGAGGAGGGGCCGGCACAATTCAATCCATAGCACTAGTTGTCTCTAAAACACTAAGGTAGAGTCTATGGGGAAAAATTAAGCTTTAAATGGTTAGCACAGATAATGTTGGCCACAACAAATGCTCAGGCCAGCTTTCCTGGAAGATGGAATAGCCTGTCTACAAGGGAATTGAAATGAGTCACCCCCCAAGAGTCTCCACACAAATATCCTTTAGCAGTTTGACATTGCCTATGAATGCAACATTGGAAATATTCCATTTAAATGAACTTTTGTGTTCATTAAAATTCAAATATCTCCTGATAAAATAATGCTTTTAACTGTGCTTGTTGTTTATGCCCTTAGAATAAACAAGATAACTGTTGCGTTCCTGATGGAGAGCATATTGGAGCACTGGATAACTATCAATTCAAACAAAAATCAAGACTACCAGAACACGAACTTGAAAGCAGCTGAATCAGGGGTAGGGGAGAAGCAACTCTTCACAACTCACGAGACTGTAAAAGAACTCTGAAAGTAACTATCTGAAAAAATACAGTAATTCTATACATCTTGTTGAATTTTAAAAACGCGGCAATGAAAACATCTAAAAAACATATGCACCTCAACTTTGTTCAATTAAGATTGGGAGGAAAGGGAAAATAAAACTTATTCATGCCCCAAATGGATTAAAAAAAAAAAAAAAAGCAAACCTTAAAATATATCCATTAATGGAATGGAATTTTATCTTGAAAAACTTCCTACTGATGTTTTGCAAGTATGGATAGCTCTTTATTTTACAAAATATAAATGAGGTAGGTTATAATTCACCATGGCATAGATGTCAGCTCTCATAGTCACATTCTTTTCTTTTCCTTGAAACATAAAATAGGATGAACCTAGCAGTAGAGACTATTGGGGAATGAACATATGGCCCTCTGAGCACTGGCCCACTAGGGTTTTATAATCTGTATTTTTAAAAATTTTTGATAAGATAAAAATAAAACAAAAAGGAAGAGGATAGACAGTTGGGCATATGCACAACCTATTGGTGTGTACAGTTCTTTGTATTTACAATTGAACAGTAGACCCCAAGCTTCTAAGGGGTCATTGCTGATCAGATAAGATCATTCAGCAGTAACTAGTGAGCAGATTCCCCAAGGGCTACACGGGCCTTGAAACCAGGTGTGTAATCGTGGAATTAGTTGAATAAACGCCACCAAAAGATCCCATAGGCCAGGGCCAGAAAGAACACTGTAATGTCTCCCTCACCACTGCATTTCTTTTTCATACATTTTAGGCAATAGCAGTTCTGAGTCTGCATTTTTTTTTTGAAGTCAATACATTGTGCTTTTGAGTTAGTTCAGTCAGAGCTGCTAATTCTTCACGTCCATCAGGATTACATATTCACCACCCAACAGAAAGGATTTCGGAACTGAGGTTTTACTTTCAATTTTGTCTCAAAAAACGTCACAAAACAGGACACAGGTAGATGTGGAATTTGTGATATTGGCATCTCGGGCAACATCATCTGTCACAAGAGGTTTTTTTCCACCACTGGGAATGATAGAGTACAAAGTCTTCCTTGTAGCACAAAATGAAAGCTTCTTTGTGGTTTAGAGAAACTATGAAAACCATTCTCATAATGAGAAAAAAATGGTTCTGCGTGGATGAAACCGAGGACTGACAGATGAAGAAACCACGCTAGAAACAGATGAGCCAGCGGGGAGCTCAATGAGTTAGCATTTCTGTTAAACTCAGATGAGGTTGTCTACCACATAAACATTCTTCTATGAGCTTAAAAACCTTTAGCAATTGAATAAACTCCTCCAGTTTAGCTCTGTCCAATAGTTACTACTATTTATCCCAATGATGTTCACTGGTTCTGCACTAATTCTTTATATGTGTCCTTTGCAGTGTGGGGATAGTTTTTAAAGAAACTATTTGGATATGTCATAAATGTTTCAAAATTTTCATTGTGTTCTACACTTCTCTGTTACTAGTGTTTTGCTCTCCCAAATCATCTTATTCTCTGAGGATTCCATGGCACTGCATATGCTATTCTTTCTGGGCAGAATATTCCTACTGTTTAGAACAAACATGTCAAAACAGGAAACTTACATATCCTCAAAAAAAAAAAAAAATTCTCAGCTGAACCTTCCTTGTCTGACTGATTTTGTTGTTCCATCCCGTGGACGACCACAGAAATTTCTACTGAGCTTTATTACAGTATTATCACATTGTATTATAGTTTACACATTCTTTAAAAACTCCTTAAGGACTATTTTATTCATTTTTGTGTCTCTAGCACGTAACACACTCTCAAAGAGCAGGCACTCAAGCTACGGTTATTGAAATGAACTAAGCAGGTGAACAAAGGGTGATGAGATAAGCCAATGGACAAATTTAAAAATGTTAAAAGCCTGTCATTAAATTCCTGAATGGTGGGACCGGACTGAGTTTCTGTCCCACATGGTCATTGGTTTATTTATGTTTTATTTATCTGTTTGTTTAGCAAATATGTCTTGAGGATCCACTCTGTCCAGAGACTATAATAGACCTGGGGAGTATATTAATGTATACGAGTGTTTGTCCTCAAATTCATGAAAGATAGCCAGGCCCACGGTTTATCTTCATTTGGAGACTTTTCCACTCTTTAATCAGAGAAAATGCAAGTACAAAAGAGAATACTCAGCATTACAGACAGTGGTACAGCCTATAAATATCTCTAGCTGAAAGTGTGACTAAGACTCCATGGCTGATATTACTCAGCTGAGCCAAAAAATGAGCTTCATAGCCTCAAAGCCATCTTTGTTATTTACTAATTGCTTTTAACCTTCCAATCTGAACATGCCTGCTCTTTGATTTATATTGTTAGTCTGTGTTCCTTTGTTCTAACAGGGATGGCTTGCTGTAAAGGTGGTTGTGTACGCTCTGTCTCTTCTCTCTCTTAGGAAAGTGAAATGTTGCATTTTCAGAATCCGTTTTCCCAAGGACAACTTTTAAATGATAACAATCACAGTAATCGCCACCATACAAACGCTCATAATCACTGACACAGATGTGTATCTTTAAAGCAACTGATTCATTATATTTTTTGCAATGTTTTCACTTGGATTCTTGGATTCTAAAATGGTGCATGTCTTGAGAATACAACTAAGATTGACACTATTGGAGGAAAAAATCCTATGTGTGAAAATTAGACTTTTAGTAATCCCACAGTAATTGATGTCATAGTGTCTATTTAGGAAACGCACATTTAAGATAGACTTGCATTACCTGAACACCCATTCTCCTGACTAATGAATGAATTATATTGGCTGAGAGGGTACATTTCTCTTCTTCTTAATCATGGAACACATTTTTATCCTCATTTAGATTACTCATAATGCTTTCTACATTAAATATAATTTTAGAACATTAAATAATATAAAAGTAAGCTTTCTCCCTTACAGATTTTAAATTTTTGTGGCAGCTGTGTCTTCAATTAGAAATATAAATTTAAATAGCCAGTTCTACTTGTGAATTGCCCTTTAAATTTTGTGTGTCTGTCACAGCCACTGTCTGATCTCTTCCCCATCCACGTGCTGACTGGGGGAGATTTCATATCAAATACATTCTACAAGTGGGGCTGATAGAGTTTGGTGAAATGTCTATTTGGCATCGGTTGCCAAGACTAGTATGCTGGGACAAGAATGGGGGAATAGAATTTAAATGATGTAAACTCTTCTACTTTAGGAGCATCCTGCTTCATGATGTCCCTTGGGAAGACGGTTTTAAGTGGTAAGTTCCATGAATTAAAAGAGAAATCATTGTAAATATTAAGGTTTTTTAGAAAATATTAAACAATAGGTGAAAATAAGGACTTATGATGACCACAGAAAAAGTACAAGTAACATGTATTAAAGACATATGACCATTTCTTTCTCTGTTAATTTCAGGATATACCCATCTAGAAGTCCTTTAAATTAACAAATATGTGAAATAATTTTAAATATTAATAGAATGATAAATTCTGTTTTGTGTTTAAACAGAGTCCTATGGCCTAAAAGAAATAAAGGGGTTTTAGTGTATTTTTCTTTGGGTAGCTTTCTTTGATAAATTGTGATATTAAATATTTTAAATGGAATAACTGCTTTGGTTAGAAAATCAATTAGCAAATATTCATTAAATATTAATAATTGTTAAGCATGAAGCCATAGAGATATGCAAAACTGTAGACATATTTTTTGCTCACGAAATTTTACATCAAATTAAGGAGATACCTATTCAAACATAATTAGTGTGCAAGGATTCTTTTACTTTTGTCTGAAAGTGTTTTCTCCTCTTCGAGCCTATTTTATCCAACTCATACTTTTCTATCTTTGAATTGTCAACTCAATGTCATATCCTCCAAGAAGTCTTACTGAACATTCCCAGTCTGTGTTAGATGCTGTGTTTCTATATTCCTTTAGGATAGAAAAAGATAATGAACATAGGGTCAAACACTATAACAATCTAAATGAGGGAGAGAGCAATTTGGCTTGTAAGTTTAGAAAAGTTTTCCCCAGAGGAGGTACAGTTAAAGCTGAAACCCAAAGATTGCTAAATATGGCTTTTTGGAAAGGAGATGGAAGGATCATCTAGTAATTTTCAGTGAAATCTTAAAGAAAAACAAAAATGAATTAATGTGAGCATTTCCAGTCAGGTAGAAAAGGGTAAAATATTCAATTATATGATGTTAGGACAATTGGATAATCATTTGGAAAAATGAAATCCTTACTTCACACTAACAACAAAATTAATTCCAGTTGAATTAAAGACAAAAATGTAAAATAAAACAAAAACTGATTTTTATAAAAATTATTAGATAAAAATATCAGAAGATAGTTTTGTCACCTTGATTAAAAACAACTTTTTTAAATCACAAAGATAAAAATTGTTAAGGAGAAGACTGATAAATTTGACATCAGATTTTTTTTTTAGTATACAAAATAACAAGGGCCAGCATAAACAAATTTAGTTCAGACAATTGCCTGGGAGAAATAAATTGCAACATATATAAACAATAACAAAATTATACCCAGAATATATTTTAAAAATCTGCCATTCAATATGAAACAAAACAAAATTATCACATAAAAATATTAATATGTACAAAAGTTATAGGCGGAAGATTCACAGAAGATATATCATCTTATAACTGTATAACATGATGCCCAATCTATTTTCAACCAAAATTAGAAAATAATAACTTTTTTACATTAGTACTGGCAAAAAATGAAAATGTTGGTACTATCAATGATTGGCTAAGTCATAGGGAAATTGTGCTATTATTGGACTTCTAGGTGACATGAATCAGTTCAGCTCTTTGAGGTCAGCTAGGCAGTAAAACTCTTTCATATTCACGGCTACCAATCAAGTTGTGAATAGCTGTTCTCCATTTAGGGATATTTCAACCTTATATATTCTGCTCTTGTAACATGGAACTAACATCAAAGATAAAAGTCAGATTAAGCTTCCAGCATCTTCTGCAGATAGAGTATAGGCTTGTCACCTTAATGCCATCAGTCAGAATGTACCAGACTTCTGTGGAGAAGTAAGTAATGCAGATAAATAGATTGTGGGTGTAGTTTCCATTTTTCCCTTTTCTTTCCCTCTCTTTCTCCTTTGTCTCCCTCTCTCTCTCTTTCTTTCTTTCTTCCCCTACCCTCTCTCCAGTGGCAGCAGTGGTCTCTGCCTTTCAGTGTAAATTGTGGCAGCCTGGAAAGATACACAGTGAATGCAAGATCAAGTTTTATGGACAGAAGTGGCATCAGTAAGATTCCCTCTACCACTCACTGGGGCAGCTGCAGTGGTTATGGGTTCACTAAAGGCCAGTTCTGCAGTACAGTTTGAGACGTTCCTGGAAGCACACACGTGATGCAAGACGAAGGTTGTCTAGACCTTCCAATTACCTTGTGAATTTCCCAATATCCTTTTTGAAAGATTTCCTTCTGCTCAACCAGCCAGAGTCAGCTTCTGTTATGTTCAGTCAAGAACCCTCATTGATAGAAATTGTTTGAGAAAGGAAAGAAGAAAGAAGAGAAAGAAAGATGTGCCACCTTACAGCCTAGCAATAACAAAATATAACACATTGCTTAAGATATTCTGAACACATACACAGAGTAATAGTCAAAAATGGGAAAAATACAGTGTCATGAAGAGATATAGATAAAAAATGTATAAGATGTAGTATAGTGACACAACTAAAACTACATTTTTAAAAAACATAGATTTATTTAAAATATACTCTGCTAAAACACAAAAAGAAGTCTATATATCTTTTATTTTTACATAAATAATCATATGTCTACATTCTTTCAAATCTATGGGAACCAAGGGGCAGCAGAGAAAAATCAAAGTGGATAATGGGCCATTGAAACTCTGGTTTCATTTATAATGTATTACTGAAAGGAAAACGTATTTCTTTCTAGTAAGTTAAAAATAAATTTATACACCAGCATCTATAAAATTCTTTCAAGATTTATAAATAATAATAAACAGTTTATTACAAATAGTTACACATAAATCAATAAATAAAATTTCCAGCATTAATGTTTTAATTAAGTACTATGATTAGATGTAATTATAAGGAAGTGTATTTTGTTTGATTTGAAACAATGTCTTCCGTAACCAAAAGTCACACTACTTGACACAAACTTTTGAAAGACTTTTGAAAGATATTAATTTATAGGGTCCTAAAATGCCAAGTATTACATAGTTTTTATAATTTCAAAATTTATGAAGTGTGCCAACAAATGAGATGAGAAATTTGAAGATGTTTTGTAACCAAAATAGCTTCTCCTTTGCTGATGTGTTTCGTTCAGGGTCAAGATTAAGAAATATTACTATGTGAAGATGAGATTTTTTTTTTATCTGTCTCTAGAAGATGGCAGCTGCTGCAAACAGTCAAGTAGGAGTTAAATTTACTTTGCAAAATGAGGTTTTAAAATTATAAAGCAGATTATAACCATGCCCCAGAGCCATCTTCTTTTTATTGCATTATCCCTACATAGAAGCCATCGTGATTCCGATGGCAGAGATTAGCTTGAGTAGGTGGTACTGAGTTAATTCCTATCCCGGTTGCCCTGGGAGACCTAAATTTAAGCTGCCTATTCTTTCTCAGGGCAAGAAATAAAAATGATTTGAGTGCCATTTTCTTGGTGGTGTGCATTTCAAAACCTAGGCTTTGTCTCATTTCTTCTCTTGGAGCTACCATTTATTTGCATTTTCTTTACAAGGGAGGTTTCACACTGCTAACTTTGGTTGTACATCAGGGAAACCAAAAGGAGTTTGTTGAACATACAGCTTTGGAGTTTAGGCACTAAATGAATGGATCCGTGAATACGTTGAATGACGATTTCTAGTTCATTCATTCATTCATAAATCATTCAGAGGCAGCACATTTAAAAGTCATCAAGTGAGATACAATCAGATTTAGATATTGCTTACCAAAATAGTAAATGCCATGAAAATAGAAACTGTATCTGTATCTAAGTAATCTGTCATTTGAGAAACGTATGGAGTGACTTTCCTGTGCTAGACATTGTGCCAGGCCCTGGGTATAAAAAGATGACTATGTCAGTGTCATATCTTCCAATGAATTGCAGTCTGGAATAGTTAAATGTACAAATTGATATTTTAAAAAGATCAGAGCAAAGTAGAGTACTTCTTTGTACACTCCATAATTCCTCTCGTGGAGCTCTGACTATATTACAAAATTGCTTAATATGTCTTGAATGAATTGATGTTTGCAGACAAAGTTCATTAAAAATACAAAAGGTTTCATTATCTAACATCCTTCTTCCCCGATATCATTGGTTTATGCTAACACACACAAGAGTACGTCCATGATTTTATTATCCCATTCACTGCTGTAATAGGGTTGAGAGGTTAAAGTTAGAAGGTATCAATATCATATTTGATTAAAATCAACACACACTTAATGCCTAAAGCATTTTCAGTGGCTACCCAAAGGGAAAGCTCTCCAGGTCTTCTACAGCCTGTGATTAAAAAAAGGGAAAAGACAAGAAACATAGTCAAAAGCTGCCTAACCTTTTGTACAGAGCTGTTGTCAAGACTGTTACCATTTTGCACTTGTATGATCAACAATTGCAGCAGTACTGCATAAAATAGAGTCAAATGATGGCTTTGCATGTAAAACAGGGCTCTGTATCTTCCTGCACCCTCCTCCTAAAGCCTTCTCCCAATGCTTCTGTCTCCACGGTAACAGCATCACCAGGATTCTGTTGAAGTGTGTTTTGAAAGCTGCCTTTACCTGAGAAGTTAGCTTGTGACAGAACTGTCCATATCTCTAGTTCTCTCAGATTATTTTTCTAATGAAATAATTACATATAGAATAGCATTTGCTTCTTACTGCTCAGAAGCCTATATTACTTCTTCTTCTTTAGCATTTTCATTGGGTATTACAAATAATTACGGTGCTCAAAGTACATTATATTATTCAAAAGCTTTATGTGCATAGTTTCAATGAATGAACAAATAGGTAAATTGTAGCTTGGCCAAAGCGTTTGGATTATACTTGCAAATTGCAGAAAACATTCATGGTGACAACCCTGGATCGAGAACCAAGAGACATGTTTCTGCTCGGGTTTTGCTCCCAACTAGTGTTGAGATCTTGGTCAAGTCATGCCTGCTGGGATTCAGTTTTCTCACCCAGAAAGTCAGGCTAAACAAGACGATGTCTAAAGGTTCCATTTTAACTCTAACATTCTCTTATTCTGTCTATAGGTTGCAACTGGTTTTACAAAATGAATGATTAATTCTGTTGTCCCATTTTCCACTGATGATTACTCAATGCCCAATATTTTATCAATGATTTTCTTCTCTGTTTTGATCAATGTTCTCTCTCTAATATTCTACCCAGGTCCTAAAAGAACACTGAGACTGGCTATAGCATCATTGTGAATTTGCTTCTACGTTAGTTCACGGAAAAGTCAATAAAGCTCAGATTTGTGCTATTCAACTCTGTACCTACTGGCTACATGTCACTATTTAAATTTAAATTTAAATTAATTGAAATTAAATTATTTATGTCTTCAATTGCACTGGTCACATGTGACTAATAGCTACCATACTGAACAGCAAAAATATAGAACATTCCCATCAATGCAGAAAATTGTATTAAACAGCAGTGGTCTAAATCAATTCTTACTTCTGCCATTGGAATGTCCTTTCTCAGTCTTAAACAAGAAGGAACAATAGCCTTGTGCCTGAGGCTTCTGTCCTATCTATGAACTCCTAACATTGTGGCTTTGTGTTTGAGGAGCAAACTAATATTTGTAAAGTTATGTTTTAACACTCAAAAGAGCACCTAATGCATGCCTAAACCATACAGGAATCTCTAAAATTATTTACTGACTGAATGACTAAAAAAAAATGAATTAATTCAAAGCCAAACTTGATCATTTATATCAAATCTGGAAAAAAAAAAACAGTTTAAAGAAATATAATTAAATAACTCTTTTTGTAAGAGCAGTTGATAGGCTTTTCCCAGTGGAATGAAAATAATGTCTAATTTGGCTTTAAAAATTTGGAACAGTGATCATAAGCACTCAAGCACCTACATAGTCATGAAGGTATGTAATGAGTTCAGAGGATTGAGTTAAGACATCACAAGGACTAGCAAGGCTGTGGCAAGCTGAAGAAAACACTCTGCTCATCTTTATGAAAAAGAAGCCAGAAATCTAAATATTTACTTGAAATTTCTTGAGTTTAAATGTTGGCAAATTATTATATTATCTATATCTATATCTATCTTATCTATAATATAATAGATTATTATATTATCTATATCTATATCATTTCTATCTATCTAATAAACCTTGCCATGAAGTACAGAGTAATATTTTAAATAGTTCAAGTAATATTTTTTATTAATATTTGGAAAAAGTTTTTCCAAATCATGAACTTTTGGATTTGAGAGATCAAGTCAAGTCCAAATTTTCATAACTAAGATGTGGCAATTTCTTATTTTGGGATTGGCTTCTGCTCTCTTTTTCTTGAATGTTCTCATAGCAATAGTAATAAAACTATTAAAAATGATTCAAAAGAGACTGTAAATTGAGTCTAAAAACAGGATTTTTAATTATATTTATGAATAACAAACTACTCCAAATTTATTAGAGGAAATTTTTGGAAAATATAACCTACCAAGAAGATTTTGGGGTCTTTATATAAAGAAGTATTCATTTTTATTAATTCATCTAGTTTTTTCTTATTTATTCATCAAATAATTATTAAATTTTTATTAAAATCCAGATTCCATATTAGTCCCATAGAATAAAATATAACTTAGATGCTTATATAACAAAATAATAGCAATACAAAGTCTTATTGTAGAGGAAAGTTTTACATGCAAAAACCACAACAGATGATGAGATTATTTCAGCTTATCTCACTTATGTTGTTACAATTTTGTGGGTTAATTGGACTCAACTAGGTGATTCCCTCTCAGGATCGCTCATGAGGTTATCATCATAAAATAGCTGGGACTGGTGTTATTTCAGGGATTCTGGCAGCTATGGTGGTTGTTCTCTGGGACATTAGTGGGGGTATTGACTCGAACATTTATATGTGATCTCTTCATGTGGCCAGAGCTGTGTCACACAGTGTGGTGGCTAGATTCCAAAGATGAATGTTCCAAGAGAAAGAAAAGACGTTGTAACTTTTTTTTATGACATAATTTTGGAGGTCATGTAACATTACGTTTACCATAATCATGTCATGAAAGTCACAAAGACCTACCCCAGGCCAAAGGGTGGGTACTTTGGCTCTACGCCTCGTGAGGGGCATGACATGGTGTTACAGCCTTACCAGGTTCATTGCTCACTGCTTAAGAGGAAACCAGTACACTAAGACAGTAGGTGTTATAGCAGAGAAAGATTTTAATATCACAGGC
This sequence comes from Eulemur rufifrons, assembly GCF_041146395.1. NCBI lineage: Eukaryota > Metazoa > Chordata > Mammalia > Primates > Lemuridae > Eulemur > Eulemur rufifrons. Next base: position 83,811,696 of record NC_090988.1, on the reverse strand, counting down.
AACAAGTGAGGAGATGGGAGGAAGTTCTTAAATCTGTCTCCCTGAGAATTTGGGAGAAAGGGTTTTTAAAGATAGTTTGGCTGGTAAAGGGCTAATTGGGTCTGCTGATTGGCTGGGGATGAACTCTTAGGATTAGCAAGCAGAAATTGCCTTCTTGTGCACAGTTCTTGGGTTGTAAGACCAGCTGAGTTGGTTCCTTGGGGCGTTGGTCTGGTTGAGTCAGTGGGTCCACTGGAATTCAGAGTCTGGAAGATATCTCAAAGACCAGCCTTAGGTTTTACAAGGAGGAGTTACCTACTGGAATAATGAAGAAAGCCAAGAATCTTTATGACCATCAGCAATGTGACTCCTGAGTAGTAAGCAATTATAGGAAAACAAGCTAGAAAATAATGGCTGGTTGGTTATATATATAAATGACTATACTTATACCTTTGAAGAGTTCAGGCCCCTACCACTTCCCAGCTTACAGCCTTTTATTAGTTTTATAAAAGACAGTTTCAATGGTTGTAGAAGAGCAAGTGAGATGAGTAATATTATTACAGCTGTTTCCTTGGAAAATGCAATCTGCCATAGAGGCTTAATTTTATTTTTATCTTTCTATAAGGAAACATTTATTTTGTTTATTCATTTACTCACTCATTGGTTCAATAATGGTTATTAAATTTCTGCCATATTACAAATATGTTTCTAGAAGCAAAAGTTACAATCTTTAATCTTAGATGGTGATATAAGAAAATAATAGCAATAGTGTGTTCAAAGTCCTTTTGGAGAGGCAAGTATAACATACAAAACAAACACAGCAGGGGATGGGAATATGCCAACTTTTTCAATTTAGAATGTAGAAGTTACTTCTGCTGTTATTTTTGTGTTTCTCCAACACAAAAAATCAAACAGCACCATACCCACTGGTTTGGTTAACATATAGTAATGTTTGACTGAAAGTTCATTTGTTCTTCACAGAGTGAGAGTGAGCAGTTTTGGGGTTTTTTTTTTGTTTTTTTTTTTTTTTTTGTATGAAAGAAAAAACCAAAAATTTTTGGCATTGAAATTTTAGTAACTTTGATATTAGAAAAAAATTAAATTATATTCTTGATGATGGAAGCTTTATTCTTGGTTGTATTCTTTTCTTTTATAAGCATGATTTGATTATCTCAGAGTCTAAAATAACAAGCAGTGGGGAAGAATGTAAAATGATGGAGCAAAATTTTAATATACATTTATTTATTGTCAGCAAATCATTTTGAATGAATAAACAATAAATTTTTGATTGTAATAATTATCTACTGCCAGTTAACAAATTACTCAAAAATACATGGCTTAAAACAACCACTTAATATCTTTCACACTTTCAGGAATTCAGGAGTAGTTTGGTTTGGCAGTTCCAATTTTATGTCCTTCATGTGGTTGGAGTTGGAAGTCAGCTGGAGCTGTAGACATCTGATGGCTTGTAGTTGGAGGATCCATTTTGAAGGCATTTCACACAAAATGTTGGCAAGTTGGTGTTATAAGTTATTTCCTTTCCATGTGGGACTCTCCTCAGTGTTAAGTGTGTATTTTAATATCATGGCAAATGGCTTCTCTCAGAGCAATTGATCCAAGAGACCATGGGAAACAATGAAATATCTACCGTGATCTACTCTGGAAGTAACATACCTTCAGTATTGCCATCATCTGTCCGTGTGTAAGTCAGGGTTCTTGAGAGAGACAGAACCAATAGGATATTTAGATAGATAGATAGATAGCTGAGAGATGATTTATTAGAGGAATTGACTCATGCAATTATGGAAGATGAGCAGTCCTACAATAGGCTATCTATAAGCTGGAGAACTAGAAAAACCCATAGCATGGCTCAGTTCAATTCAGAAGGCCTCAGGGTCAGGGATGCTGATGGTATAACTCTCTAGAAGGCTGAAGGTCCAAGAGCATGATTTTGAGGAAGGGGTGGGTAGTCATTTTTCAGTGTGGCTATCACAGTGATTATCCTGTAAATATTGAAATACTAGAAGTCATATAACATCATGGTTCAATACCTGGATTCTGGAATCATGCTGCTTGGGTTTGATTTTTCACTACATCTAGCTAGTTATAAGATTTATTTTTTTAATTTCAGCTCATTATGGGGGTACAAAAGTTCAGTTATATATATTGCCCATGACGCCCCATCCCCCCAAGTCTGAGCTTCAAGCGTGTCCATTCCCTAGACAGTGCATTTTAGCAAATTACAAAAACTTTTCTTTCCTGATTTTATATCAGTGAATTTAAAATCAGTGAAAAATTTGTAAATGAAGACAGAAACAATCTGTATCATGATTTTTTTTATTTCAAAATATTAAGGGGGTACAAATAGTTTTGTTCCATGGATACCTTTTATAACGCTTAATTTGGGGATTTCAGTGTGCCCATAACCACAATACTGTTCATTTTACCCAACTGGTAAGATTTTATCCCTTCTGTCCTCCTCCTTCCTCCATTTTGATTTCCAATAACCTTTACATCTCTTTGTGCTCTTGTGTACCCATTGATTAGCTCCCAATTATTAGAAAATACATGTGGTATTTGCTTTTCCATTCCTGAGATATTTCACTTCGGATAATGGTCTCAAGGTCCATCCAAGTTGCTGCAAATAACATTATTTCATTCCTTTTTATGGCTGACTAGTACTTCACACACACACACACACACTACATACACAAACACACACACACACACACACACACACACACACCATGTTTTGTTAATCCATTCATGAATTGATGGGTGCTTAGGTTGATTCCACATCTTTGCAATTGTAAATTGTGCTGCAAAAAACATTCAAGTGCAGTTGTCTTTTTGATTAAATGACTTCTCTTTTGGGTAGATACTCAGTAGTGGGATTGCTGGGTCAAATGGCAAGCCTACATTTATTTCTCTGAGGCATCTCCACACTGTTTTCCATAGAGGTTGTACTCATTTACAGTCTCACAAATTGTATGAATGTTCCTTTCCCTCTGCATCTACGCCAACATCTATTGTTTGTTGACTTCTTAATAATGTCCTTTTTGACAGGGGTAAGGTGATATCTCATTGTGGTTATAATTTGAATTTCCCTCATGATTAGTGTTGTTATTTCTTCATATGTTTGTTGGCCATTTGTGTATCTTCTTTTGAAAAACTTCTATTCATGTCTTTTGCCCACATTTTAGTGGGGTTGTTATTTTCTCTTCCTAATTTGAGTTCTTTGTATTATAGATTCTGGATATTAGCCCTTTATTGGATGTATAGTTTGTGAATATTTTCTACTTTGTTGATTATTTCCTTTGCTATGCAGAAGCCTTTTAATTTAATTGAATCTCATTTATTTATTTTTGTTGTTGCTATATTTGCCTTTGGGGGTCTTAGTCACAAATTCTTTGCCTCAGCCTATTTCTAGAAGAGTTTTTCCTAAATTTTCTCCTAGAATTTTTATGATTTCATGCCTTACATTTAAATCTTTTATTCATCTTGAATTAATTTTTGTATATGGTGAGAGATGGGGTTTTGTTTCATTCTTCTGCATGTGGCTATCATGAATTTTTGTAAGGATTAAATGAATTTGTGTGTGTTTGTGCGTATGTTTTCATATTCTATATGTAATCTGCACTCTTTAAAAAGAATGACTACAGGCCGGGCGCGGTGGCTCACGCCTGTAATCCTAGCACTCTGGGAGGCCGAGGCGGGTGGATCGCTCGAGGTCAGGAGTTCGAGACCAGCCTGAGCAAGAGGGAGACCCCGTCTCTACTAAAAATAGAAAGAAATTATATGGACAACTAAAATATATATATACAAAAAATTAGCCGGGCATGGTGGCTCATGCCTGTAGTCCCAGCTACTCGGGAGGCTGAGGCAGTAGGATCGCTTAAGCCCAGGAGTTTGAGGTTGCTGTGAGCTAGACTGACGCCACGGCACTCACTCTAGCCCGGGCAACAGAGTAGACTCTGTCTCAAAAAAAAATAAAAATAAAAATAAAAAGAATGACTATTATTAATAATAGCAGTTATCTGCCCAGTCACTCTTTAACAAATATTCCTTCATTACCCAAAAGTTGAGGTTTTTCCTGTTGTAGTGAGAAACACACATCTGCCTTTTTTTTTTTTTTTTTTGGCTATGCAATTTTTCCCATACTGTGAATAAAAACAAGGTATAGCAAAATTTACATTCATGATTTCCACCTAGCATTGACTCAATGTTTACCTTTTGAAGAGAAATTAATTTAAATGGCTTCTTATTTTCTCAAGGACAATATCCACACAGGCTAGCAGAAAATGCAGTCTCCTCTTCACAGAAGAATTTGTCAAAGTGTTTTCCTTATCATGCCCCTGGAGCTGTATTTTGAATGTGCACCCTAGATAGAGGTTAGAGTACTCCAAATGTGTCTGGAAGAATGCGCAACCACTGTTGCTGCCAATGAAAGTCAGAGACTTGATGTTATACTCAAAATATGGACAATGTTTGGAGATACTGCACTTGTAGCAGTTGATGCAATTTACTGCTTGTCTAAAGTCACAAGGCTGGGAATCAACTTCTTTCTCTACTTGTTGCCACCACCAAAATTACAAAGTCTTCCAGGTATAAATGAGTATTTTACTCAATTGAAATACATTTTCAGCTAAAGACAATTGAAGCAAAAATTACCTGAACCTTCCAATATTATAATCTTATATATTGATTCAACCAAATACTTTCCATTGGTAAAGGTCTACAATACAGATATGCAGGCAGAGAAAAGTACTAGTGTCTAATATTTCACACTCTTCTTTTGTCACTCATGGTAATTTTAGCTCAAAAAGATTTTTCCTACAGTTTGATAATTTCTTGTTAAGCATGCATTTACTGTGTAATCCAGTAGTCACTTAGAAGAAGTATTTACCCTAAATAAATGAAAATACATTTTCACACAAAAACTTGTATATGAATGTTTAGAGCAGTTCTATTCATAATGTCCCCCCAAAACAGAATAAAATAAAACAAAATAGAATGAAATAAAACAAAACGGAAACAACTAAAATATCTTTTAATGACAGAATGGATTGCACAACCATACTAAAGAACACTCCTCAGCAATAAACTATCTATACACACTACTTAGTTGAATCTGAAAGGTATTATGATGTTTTAGAAAAGTCTGGTCTTAAAAGTTTGCATACTATTTGATGTCATTTATATGATAATCCCAAATGGCAAAACCATAGTGACAAAGAATAAATCAATGATCCCCAGAGTTTGACTCCAAAGTGGCAACAGGATTGAATCTGTTGGAGTGAGGAATCTGTTTTGTTACCTGATTACAGTAATGATTACATAAATCTATACATGTTAAAACTCACAGGACTGTACACGAAAATGTCAATTTGACTGTGTGTTAATTCAAATAATAACAGAGTAAAAGATTGTTTCTCCTTTTAGCTTCTCACTTTGGTTAGGGTCAGTGGTCTACTCTAATAGATATTTGAACACTTATAGAGCTACTGAGCTCCTTTACAAAGTTCTTCCTCTTAATCTTTTCTGTCAACACATGTAAGTTTTTCTCAAATGTGATCTTTGGGGTTTTCTTTTTCCACTCATAAATAAATAACTCCTGCCTTTTGGACATTTATAATTATAGTTGCCTATATATGTAGCTTATCAACATTTCCTTTCATCTCCCAAATTCCTAACATTCAAAAAAGCAAATCATTTTGACTGTGTGTTATTACTTTTGAGTAAAAGATTTAGTACCTGAAATTATTGCTTTTTCTGGCTGAGAGAAGCATGGCTTATGATACAATTCCAGGAAATGTAGCATCAAAATATTAATGTTACACAGAATACTAGGAGGCCCATGGAGAAAGGCTTACTTGAGCTGAGAACCTTTGTACAATCCAGCTTCCTGCTGCTACTGGAAAGGGGACTGAAGAAAGGGCTCCTGTCAAGGACTGAGTCTCAGAGACAAGCTGAATCAAGAGACATGACATAAGTGACTGTACCCACATGGTATATAAGGAGGTCTAAAGTGAAGTTATGAGAACAGAATATGGAAGTTTTCAATGACCCACAAACTCATGCCAGTATAAATACTACAAGTATTTCCTTTCCAGCTACTCTTTTGGATGGAATTGAGAGTGAGTGTCAGTTATTTACCTGGTACTTTAGCTTTCCTCCAAAATGCATGCACCCACAACAAAGAGTACTGGTTAGGTTGAGGGATAATTTCCTTAAACCATGAAAAACTTTGATGAGATTGCTAAGCATGGTGATTAAAATGAGAGGGTTTTACAGTTAGTCAGAACTGGGTTTAAATCTCAACTCTGCCATTTCCTCACTCTGGGCCATTATTTCATTTAATTAAGCTCTTTTGTCTCAGTTTCCTGAGGCATTGGCTTCAGTAGTGTTGACCATACAAAACTGCTGTGGAGGATTACAGGAGTAAGGTGCTTAGAACAAGGCCTTATCTATTAGAAGTATTTGATAAAATTTAATTTTTAAATTTTTTTTTTTTTTGCAATCACTGATGGCTTGCTTCGTATTCTATGATGACGTATTAGACTTAAAGCAGGAATTGTTCATAATCAGCCTCCAAGTTTACTCTGGAGTTCTCATTGTGGTAACGTTTGGGAATGGCTAGTAATTTTCCTTTATAACAGCCTCAAATGGAAGATCATCATCTCTTCTCACATTGCCCAGGCTTTTGTCTTCTTATTTCATAACCTATGAGCCATGTTAGCTGGGTATCATCAAGCAAAATGTCCACTGGAGACATATGAGGCAATAAATGCTTTAATATAGGAAGAAATAGAGACACTACTAATTTTGCCAGCAGGTACTATCATATTAATCTCTTTTCTACAACTTTTCTGACTTTTCTAGAGCCTTTGTCCCTGTCAACTGACCCTGTTGGCCTCTTGAAAAGCCTGCCTCTCCCTTCATTTCATTCCTTAATATAGTTTTCTGTCTCCAGTAGATAAAACACAGTAGGTCTTCGGTAAATGTATATTGCATTAGAAGTCTTTATTTCATAGATTTATACATATTTGAGCTATATTCTTCCATTTGAAAATATTTAGGATAATTTCTAGTTAATGATCATCAAATGAAGACCTTTTACTTCACTGATCTTTTTGAGTGCTACAATAAACAAAAAAATAAGTAAAATATTGAGAGATAGAAAAATTGACAAAGTAATGAAACTGCTAGAACCATAGCCCTAAGCCTGTAACCTTGAAGTACATCTGCCAAATACCGTAATGTCTGTGACACATGAGCATGCCGGGAGCTTAAACATGGTGCCTTGGATGGCCAGCAGTGTCCATATTTCCTGCAAAGTATCCGACACCATTCTGAAAAACATATTCAATCATGCTTTGATTTAAAGCAGACATTCTAAGGCTGTGGAGAAGCCACTATGAGGACAGGCAACGTCACCATAGAGACACAGTTCAACACCACAGAATGCCAGGTGAGAGGTGAGATGACACTGAAAATGTTCCAAGAAGATAATTCTATTGTCTACAACCAAGTGTCCTAGCTGAGGATTACTATGCAGTAGAGAAGGAAAGGGAAGCTGTGAGAACCATATTGAAATCTACAGCTTCTGAAATGTGGAGGAGTTTGACATGACATGGACCTCTTGAACAGGAAAAACCAAAGAGAAATATGTTCTCTTTCCTGGGGTGAAGAAAATAACATGTTGAACAAAAAGAGAGGGTGTTTGAGACAATGAATTCAAGTAAAAATTTTCACTCAGTGTTTTTATTTCCTGTATTATTTCTCAACAGGCAGCTATTCCCTTTCATGGGTATTAACACACATAAAGGAACCCAAGAGTCCCACGAATGAAATCTGCAAAAAATTAAACATTTTTAAATGCAAAAAAGAGCATAAGCAAAAAACGAGTGAAAAGCATACATCACAAATATTATCTGTAGTCTCAGAAATTACAGACAATAGGAGCTATCTTAAAAAAGGCTAAAAATATTATAAACATTCAAGAAGATAATAGAGAAAAATGAAAGGAGATGAAAAATGAAGTAACAAAATTCAAGGAACATAAAACTGCTACAAGAATAAAAGCCACAGTAAAAAATAACCAAAAGGGAAAGAAATAACAAAGTTATGCTCTCTATGTGTATATGTACACAGGTAAATGACCTAAAGACAACGTATTATATGAAACTGAAAGAAAGAATGATATATAACAGTTGAGGAAACTACAGGACTATAAAGAAGATTCTCCATCCACATAAACATTGTTCATGAGAAAGAGGAAAAAAAAAAAAAGGAGGAAAAAAAAAAAAAAAAGAAGGAAAAAAATAACCCTAGTATAAAATGCATAAATACCTGCATCTTAAATTTAAAATGATCATTGTGTTCTGGGAGAAATTGACAGAAACAATCACTCCAAGGTATATCTCAGTAAAATTAATAAAATTACGGAACAAATATTGTGAACATAAGAGAAAAAAAATAAATTTCACGAATTCTTTTGAAACTCATAGATGCAGGTGACCCCTATGCTTCTCGGGAACACAGAAGACAGAAGGATGGATGAAATTCAAAGGGAAAGAGAGTGTGTCCCAAGTGTATTAATTGGGGTTCTTCAGAGAAATAGAATCAATAGAATATATATAGATATATAAAAAGAGATTTATTTTGAAAAATTGGATCTTGCAGTTATGATGGCTGAGGAGTCTCATGATCCGCCATCTACAAGTTGGAGGCCCAGGAAAGTTGGTGATACAGTCCCTGTCCAAACCTGGAGCCTTAGAAACAGAAGAATTAATGGTGTAAAACTTAGTCCTAGTCCAAGGGCTTGATAACAAGGAGTGTCAATGTCCAATGGTGGGAGAAGATGGGTGTCCTAGATCAAGCAGAGAGCAAATGTATCCTTCTTCCATCTTTTTGTTTTATTCAGTCCTGAATGGATTGGATGATGTCCATCTGCACTGGTAAGGATAATTTTCTTTACTCAATGGATCAAATTCTAATCTCTTCCAGAAACATCTTTGTAGATACATCCAGAAAACTTGTTTACCAGCTGTCTGGGCATCACTTAGCTCAGTCAAGTTGACAGATAACGTTCACCTTCACACCTGAGATTTTGTATATTGCAAAATTGGACTTAAATTCTAAGGGAATAGAAAAATATTCACATTTATAAAGTCTCAGGGATTGTAGCACTCATGTGTTCATCTTTAGAGAACTACTTGATAATGAAATGTAGCCAATGATGAATAAGGTATATTAAAAATAAAGAGATTAGAAAGGGGAAATTGTGGTGAAGAGCCAGAGAAAAACATTGAAGTAATTTAAATACAAAATTATACAAATTTTCAAACAATATTTGCATAATAAAATGTAAAAATTATATAGCCCATGCTAAAATTACATAATACAAATATAATAGATCAGTAGAAGGAGTATGGGTGTCATATTTCTGTAGGACAGAGTCAGTAGACATTATCTAAATTTATAACATCAGATATACAATTGTGCAAAGAACTCAAGATATTTTTCCTTGCCTTTGGAGAAATTTTCTAAAAAAATAATATGCCTTTTTGTGAAAAATGATTTTTCTTGGGCTCAGTAATACCTGTATCTTCTGCTCCACTTTGATTACTTTTGTTTGGTTAAATTTAAGCAAAACTAAACCCAAAGTGATATATATATGCACACACACACACATACACACATATACATATACATACATATATATATACCTTTTTTGGGTATGTGTATATAGGCATAGGGAGGTAGTTGGGATATTGTATATCAAATGTCAGTTATTAATAATGGGATTTTATAAATTTACATTTTGTGTTTGTGTTTATGAATTGATTTTTCTAAAAAACAGATAAGTATCATTACTAAATAGTAACAAATTAATTAAGTTCTAAATATTATAAAAAGAAAAATAGTTAGAATATTTAGCTCAACCAAAGTGATTTTAAAGGATGTCATCTTAACAAAAGAGGAGGCCCAGTAGAGGAGCCTGAGCTTAATTTAATTTGTAAATGTAAATTAACCTCAGCTCTTCATTATACATCCTGTAAGTGTGTATGTGTGTGTGCGTGTGTGCACATGTTTAAATTGCTGGAGGATTATTTAGGATGCTGATGGACACATTACATCAGTTTCAAAGTTTCCTTCCCAAACACTGGATAAAGGCAATGTATTTTTCAAGCCTGTAAGTGTGAGAAAAGGAACAAAGACAGTTACTCAGATAATGCCCTTTGAGACTCAAAGCAGAAGGACTGTAGTAGTCAAGGCATGCTCCATGGAATCAAGAAAACTTGAAAACCTGAAGCTAGTGCATTTGATGTTCTCTTAATAAAGTCGGTCCCAGGGGAGAGCAGATTTGGAAATGAGAGAAAGGCTCATTTGTGATGCAGTCATTCTTGCTGTCAGAGCTTTCATGGCTTTTCAGCAGGCCACAAAAGACCAATCCTCTAGAATATGAATCAGATCTAGTCAAGGCCCCATAGAATAAGTAAGAGGCATCCGACCTCCCTGTTTGGATCCTAATAGCTTTTTCCATCTCAGTAACCTCTCAATGTAAATAACAAGGGAGGACTTTTTTTTTTTTTTTTTTTTTCTTTCCCTTTGGTTATTATTCTGAAGGCCCTGGATAACTGTCAGAGATTTAATAGCAAAGTGCAAATCTATGAACCAAGCTTTTTGAAATTATTTTTGTTTCCATCAGTTGGCCTGTGGGTTTAAAAGGTACAGCTTGGAAAGATCTGATCACTAGGGTGTAGGAAAAATAAATGCGCAAGTAAAAGCAAAGAAAGAGATTAGCATCCCAATTTCATGCTTCAACATATGGCAATGGAAATACCACTTTTGGAATGGGGACAGTTAATGGTTTCTCCAGTCAAATGAGGTTAATAAAAGTAAGTGTACTGTGCCTTCCACCTTTAATTTACTAAATTGATCCTCTTTGTGATCAAGTATTTTTTAAGTACACAGGAAGGCTTCCCATCCTTTTATTGTCAGAGCTTTGTAGAAATGCTCTCATAATGGCTTGTAATAATCATTCTAGTGCCACAACTTATACTTTGCAAAACTTTTTAACTTTTGCCATGGATAATTTTAATCATGCTATTCAAAGAAACCATATTGATTTGCTGATTGTTGCTCTAATCTTTTTCTTTAGCATTCAAGAGGCAAAGCATTTTGGCCTATCCTGTTGCAGATTTTACAAATTGTGTTTTATATTTGGAAGTCTCAGGGAGACTCTTGAGTTCTATGAAACTCCACACCCTGTTATATTATGCCCAGACTGTCATCATAATTAGTGACACACTTGAGCCCTAAATGTCTTTGAGCTTGTGACTTTTGGCTTGGTTCTCTTGGTTGCTGTATTCCATGCAGTGTAACTCAATCTGCAGACTTGACTTTAAATAAGTAAAGTATGAAATTAGACTCTAAGCTACCTGATATCAGAATCTATTTATATATACAGCTTATCATTGTGTCATAGCACCCAGGATAATGTTTGAGATTTAGAAAATGGTTAATAAATAACATTTTTTAAAAAAAAGGTACAAAGGAAAAAAGAGAAAAGGATGAAAACCAGGGAGCAGTAAGGAAACTGGAAACAAATTATGATGTGATGTTTTTTGGTGGTTTTGTAAAGTGTCAACTTGGCTAAGCTAGAAATAAATTTCCCCAAATCTCCTTCTCTACATTGTTGTGGGTAGAGTTGTTCAAATGAGAAATTGTTGGAAGATTTGTACAAAGTGGAAGAGAAGCAAAGCTCTCAGATGCATCACATGTATTGTAAGTGTTGAGAGAGAGACAAAGCTGGCTGATTCTAGCTTATCCTCACTTTCTTTCATTCTGTGTCCACCTCGTCTTCCTAACTAGAGCTCTGCTGACCAACAGCAACCCCAGGCCCAACATCAGGCAGAGAGGCAATAGCTGTCCACAGATATGTCCATCAGCTATCTTTTGAGACACACTACGGCAGCTAGACATGAGCTGCCGAGGTGCCCTTGTCCCCTTGTGCCAATGCTCAAGTAAAGTTATTTAACCAATTTTTTTCTCATCCTCCAGCTTCCAATTTCTGACCCTTTTTTTCTATAGTTTCTTCAATAATTGTGTAACCCCTTAATTCTATAATAAATTCCACATTCCGTAATAATTATAGTTCTCTTTTCTTAACTGAACCCTGATTGATACAGGCTTATTTTTACCACACAAAATTCTGGATTGCAGGAAAGTTCCAAAAGCAAAAGTGTAATTTTCTGTAGTGTATATTCCTAATTCTTTGTCGCTCATTCTTTCTCTCACACACACATCCATTTTAAACTACTTGGGTCAGGCTTTTCCAGCAAGATTTAAAAAGAACTTATTTATCTTTGCACAATCTTGATAAAGTGGTAGTTTAATTTGCATAGAAAAATATTCTCTTTCTTGTCTACAATATGTTTCTAGCCAGGCCCTGTTTTCATGCATATTGTTGGTCAAAAGAGCAATCAAGTACTATATGTGAATAATGTAATTCTGTGTTGGCATTCTGGGTTCTGGGTCTTCCATACAATTCTCTTCACCTCTGTATACTTTTCCTAAAGGAGATATTCAGGAGCACATGGGAAAATATATACCTAAGGGTATCACAGTTTGGGAAGTAATTAAAACATGTTAATTTCCCATAATAATCAATTGAATACTTTTAATCTGAACTTTGATGATATTTTGATGAGTCTATTATATACTTTCAACTTCTGGGGTTGTTTTAGAATGCAGAATTTTGTAAGTATTTTATTTATACTCTCAGAAAATATTTTATTGGAGTTAAACATGGTACATGCTCTACTTTTATTTTAGGATTAGGTGCAGTACCATTTTCATCCTTGCTGTGATTTTCACAATATTTGAAATTTTGATCATCACAATGACACACCTGCCATTGTCATTATAGGCAGGAGAAATTCCTTTCTCTCTCTCTCTCTCTTTCTCTCTCTCCACCTCCTTCATTTTTTTTTTACCTGCCTTCCCAATTTCCTGCCTTTCTACCACCCTCCATACATCTATTCTATTATTTTGAAGTTTTCCTTTTCATTGTTTCTTGATGTTTTCTCTAGTTGGGAATCACAGAGCATCTTTTACAATTTTATCATTGTCTCTTTTCCTCATAAATCCATGTATATATCACCATGACTCTATGAATGAGAATGCCAAAGATCCTTGCAGCATTCCTCATATAATTACATTATGATTCTAAATAAAATAAAAACAAATTTTATTTTATTTATTTTTTAATGTCCTAATTAATGATATCTCATCTTTACTGGATACTTTTGATGAGGGAAAGTTCACTAATAGAAAAAATAAATCAATAGTAGGAAATTGTTTGTATCAATGTATATTGTTTACTTACATATTTAAGGAGTTTATTATTCAAATATTAAAAGGGATCTATGCCTTTTGACAAAGTGGATTACAAATTTTAAAATTATTTGATAAAATATTCCTCATCTATTAAATGGATCTGGGTAATACTCTAATTTATTACCAATATATTGGCCTCATATTGGGATATAATGTTTTATCAGATAGAATATGGTAAGTAGAGAGTGAAATGAAGTTCAAAGAGCTCTTTTACAGGACCTAAGTAATGTATTGCCCTCTTTTCTACAATGTTCATGAAAGTGATTCTAATGTTGTTAATCATGTTGGTTCTGCTCTCTGTAGAAGGGACAATAAATATCCCTTATTGTGAAAGATTTATTTTCTGCACCGTCATAATCAAGTCAATCAATAAAGCATGTTTCCTCAGGCATTCTGATATGCACGACACATTTTATCAACAAGTGCACATTAACAAAACACCTGAGTACCACGGTGGCAGACAGGTTACTTTAGGAATTTAAAATAATAACGGTAAGCATAGAGTCTGATTATTAAGTAGCTAAGTTCCTTATTATGCAAAATTACTTGCACATTTACAATCTGGAGTTTAAATATAAGGTCTCTGAACATGTAATGGTAAATAGTATTAAGAATTTTCAGATACAGAGTTGTTAATGCCAAGTTAAGAATGATAATACTGCACATTCTACACATAGTGCTCTTTTTCCATACAATAAAACATTTGGTTTTATCTTTGTATTTATTGTCCTCATGCCTTTATAGGAATTGAAATAGAGAAATAGGTAATGATCATAATACATCATGAGAAAAAAAAAGAGGCAAATTTTTGAGCTATACCAGAGTATTTAACCTTTGCTATAACATATTCATCTTACTAAATAGCCTGTATTATTATAATGGTTATTTTCTCTTCCTCCTTCTTCTTCTCCTCATTCTTTTACATTGGTAAGTACATAATTAAGTTAATGGAACCAAATGTTGTGTCTTAATACTTACATAATAAAATATTATTTTCCCAAATGTCAACGAATATCAAAGATCATGAGGCCACTTTCATCTTCACTAATGTAAGTTTGCCCATGTTGATTTTGTCATCATGTAAACTGGATTTATATTGAATTTTAAATTATGCCTTAAAATTTTTAGTTCAAATTATAAATATTTTGTAAATACATGTTCATTGATAAAAGCAGTAAAAAGAGGAAAAGTAATATGTTAATATAAAACCAGTTAAATAATTTTTAAGAAATATATTTACTAGTAGTAAGGATAGTCATGATTTATTGAAGATTACATAGCAGAACACACCATTTGACTTTGTTTGTATTGAAAAGGAACCATATACTTAGATCTTGCTAATATTTATCTTTGGGTGGTAAGATTGCTATTGGGCTTCATTGTCTTTATTTATTCCTATGAAATAATATACCTATAAAAATAAATAATCATTGTTATATGGAGAAAGAAAATTTTTTTTCATTTGGATGCATGATTTATTTCTTAATAATCCAGGATTGAAGCTATAGGGTGAGTATAATTAAAGGAGGAGAATACTGTCCACTAAGTCGGGACTTTCCAGCTGACTTTCCTTCTTATTTAGCCTCTACATTTCAAGATGTGATTCTTGTTGGTGGTTGGGATATATACCAGTTTTCTATCGCCGCCATAAGGAAGTACCACAAACTTGGCATCTTGAAACAGCACTCAATTATTAGCTCACAGTTTTTCTGGGCAAGAAATTTAGGTGCACTGAACTTGGTTCTTCTCTTGGGGTCTCACAAGGTTAAAATTGAGATGTTGACTGGCCTGGGCTCTTAACTGGAGGTTCTGGGGGAGAATCTGCTCCTAGACTCAGTCAGGATTCTGGCAGAATTCATTTCCTTCTCTTTTCATCTGTCCCTCTCCACCATTAGGTGAGCTAAGACGTGAAAAGCCCTGTTGACAGTGTAGGAGCATAAAATAAGCATGCATGGCTGAGCCCCTTTTGGGTTCTAGCTTTCAAAGCTCACCCACTGATGAGGGAGTGCATTGCGGACTACTCTTCACCGTGTGGAAAGAGGCCTAAGCATGCAGGAAGTCCCATCTCCTGCTTGTAACTATGTGGAAGAGCCTGTCAAATTAAGTCTGAAGTAGTTGGAAGCTAATTTATCTGTAGATTTAAAGCTATATACCTTAAAGAGGCTTCCTAATTAAATGGCATTTTGATTCACATCTCCTTTGTTTGGCTCTCCCTTGTTGCTGAACTCAGAATAAGCCCAAATATTTCCAAACTTTGCAAGTTCAAAAACTTGAGTTTTCAACTCATCCAGAGTTGGTTAAACTCGGGGAAGTCAACTTTTGCAACCAAGAAAAAAGCAAGAGCAATTAAATAAACAAATGCCAATTCTGGAATTTGCAATGGGGTATGCTTTTTTCATGGACTAAACTGCATGTCTACTACATAGGACACCATGTTCTCCAGGAGCAGACTACATGAGCATTGGAATAATTAGGTAGAAGGTTGATTGATGGGTGTGGATTTTCAACAAAGCAAACTAGATGATCTTGAGGGACATTCCACATAGGTCAAAGAAAACTCTGATGAGATGTTTTAGTTTTGTGTTATTTTTCTTTTTACATTTTAGAATCAGAGAATTTGATTTTGAGACTTGGCTTTAACATTTAATATGTGACTTTTGTAAACTTAACTTTCTGAGCTTTGTGGATTCATCTCCAAAACATGGCTAATAATACTGCCTGCTTCATAAAATTGCTAAGAGAATTGAATGAGATGATGCATATATTGGCATTTAGTTTAGTAACTGTCAAATAATATATCTCTCTGTGTGAATATATATAAATATATATGTGTGTGTATGTGTGTGTGAGTGTGTATATGTGTGTGTGTGTCTTACATACACATATATTCTGTACATTCTATCCCTTCCAGAAGACAGGGAAATTCTTGTTCTTTAGTATTATTTTTTGATCTCTCACAGCTGCTGTCTTTTCATATGAGTGAATCCTTATTTACTTTTCTGATTTACTTGTAGAATTTATTATGTTTTAGCACTTTTTTATCAATCATGTTTCAGTCACACTGTTATAATTTGGTTACCTTATTTGAACTTCGGTGATTTGCTTCCCTCCTTTAGAAATTTGATTTCCTCTCTCACATGGTTTCATAGGAACCTAAATTTTTTTTCTTTCTGTCCTTCATCAAGCTTGTAATTGTTTTCTTTGCTTGAGGAACAATGCCCATTTTATTTACTATAATATCTAACAACCAGCACAATGCCAGGTGTGTAGTTCATGTTCAGTACATATTGTCTAAAAAAGAGTAAATAGATGAATAAATGAATGCACAAAATAGTCCCAATTGAATTATGTCTTGTTATGTTCTCAAAATGCATTATTTCAAGTTTTAGGGTACTCAGTACTATTTCACAGATTCATTGGTAAATGAATCTAATAGTATTAGCTTGGGATCATAAACTCAGATGCCTACAAGGTCCTAGAAGTAATATAAAGGATATAAAATGAGCCATGGGTAAAATGACAGCTGGCAATTGACATCGTGCCTCAGTATCCAGAAGGTGGTGGGGTTGTGGGAACTGGGAAGGCCCGCCCTGTGTACAGATGAGCAATCTCAGAAACAGCTGATTTTTGCTAAATGGAAATTCAAGGCTGAAATTATCAAATTATTCAAGAGAAATCAGAAATCTATCTTTTATTCTGTAAAATCTCTGCATTTTTGGATGGTGTAAGCTAATTAAAACACAAACACTGAACTACCACCATTTTGTTGTGAAGTAGGTATGTGACCTACAGAACCCCTGGGTTTTGCTTCTGGTTTAGCTGAACCACCACACGGTTCTCGCCTTATGTTGTACAGATCATTGTATTCTGAAATGATCTCTAGTGGCACATACCTAATGAACAGTGTTAACTGGCAAAAATCTTGTTTGAATAAGATAGATCAGTGGGTTGGTTACCCTATTTATAATATCTGATTGCCTTAATTCCCACCTGATGAGTTTGCTTTACAAGTCAATTTAATTTTCTAATTGCTCTTTCATTTTTAAAGCCAAAAAATATTAAAGAAGGAAATGTAGCCTTTCCAAAGCTATGAGAAAAATGTTCCCAAGCCTATACCATAAGCCAGGAATAGATGCTAACATCAGTATCATTGATTTTTTGATTTGGAAGTTTTCTTCCTTTCTCCGGAAAGAGTTTTGTTTGAAAGGCTTTTCTTCCTCTGCTACTCTGCATAGGAAGGGGGTCTGAGTGTTTTTCAGCCGTGGCAAACCACTGATCCCTAGGAGAGTACGTTGATATCTCCAGAATGTCCTCAATTTCTTCACAGGGGTGGGTATGCAGAAAAGGAATCAAGGTGATACTACAGACTGATCACTTTGGCTTCAGGTAGAACCACTATTGTATTATGCATTGGGTAGGGTGTAGCGGCAGCTCAGCTCAGCTTAATAGAGGGCCTCTTGCAGGGAGCAGTGCAGCAGTGACAAAGCTTTAGGGATGGAAGGTACAGTGGCCACTCATCTGCTCATCCCTACAACAAGACAAACTCCAGCAGCGGTTCTGTTACCAGAAGTTTGGCACATGCTCTTGAGGCCGCGTCAGAAGAAAGAGGACAAGTGGTTTGAGAAGAAGGAAGGAGAGATATGTTGATTTGCCAGCAAATGAGGAGAATGGAGATTACTGGCTGAAAAATGCCATCATTATAATAATAAGCAGAAATACAGAGCTTTTAAAGGGTGGATTCTTAACCTCAGCCAATTGCTGTTCAGCTACAGTTGATGATCCTGATCGTTTCATCTCTGTCCCATCTCACTGAAGACAATCCTATGACTTCCACCTGGGACCTCCCTCCGCCAGGCCCAGGTCCTGGCTGAGCCATCTCTTGTAGCACAAAGAACAAAAGACATTACCCTGCCTCTCCCAATCACTGGTCTGGAGTGGAGGATGTTTTAAAAAGACAGAAAATATTTTTGCTGTTTTTTCAGGCCATTCACTCTGTCACAGTTCCAGTTCCAAGACGGTGCAGTGCAGTAGCAGTGCAGACCATACAGGGTGGAGCACAGCACTGACTCCTTCTCTGGAGGTAGCACAGCACCCCAGCTGCCTGTAGGTTTCAGGCAGCTTTCTCAGGTGGGCTTTGTGCCTGTGACGACTGCAGTAGCCAGGACTATGGGTGACTGTGCTGTTGATGGGAGTTGCTGGGGTCCTTTTGCTTACCTTTTCCCTGTGGGGTCCCTCCTGACCCCGAGCTGATGCCAATGGGCTGGTGGAGTGGCAGAGGCCAGGTGTATCCTTCTGTTCTCTATGTGACCCTCCTGGGTTTCTGTGCTCTACAGGATTTCTACTATTCCTTTGATGTACCCCGGTGTTCTCCTTTACTTGTTTTCATCAAAATGTAGTTGTTTATCTGTGGCATTGGCTGTCTTTGTGTAGGAGATGAGCACTAAGAGCTTCTAGTCAGCCATCTTGCAGAGGTCACTAGTCTGTAACTGTATTTTAAAAGGAAAGCTATATGAGTGGATTTCTGTTAATGAGAGAGAATACAAAAATAGATCAACTGGCAGTAACAATGAATGGCAAGCAGCAGGTTGTGCAAATTTTCATTTCAAAAAATGAATGCTTCCAGGCCGGGCGCGGTGGCTCACGCCTGTAATCCTAGCACTCTGGGAGGCCGAGGTGGGCGGATCGTTTGAGCTCAGGAGTTCGAGACCAGCCTGAGCAAGAGCGAGACCCCATCTCTACTAAAAATAGAAAGAAATTATATGGACAGCTAAAATATATATAGAAAAAATTAGCCGGGCATGGTGGCACATGCCTGTAGTCCCAGCTACTCGGGAGGCTGAGGCAGGAGGATTGCTTAAGCCCAGGAGTTTGAGGTTGCTGTGAGCTAGGCTGACGCCACGGCACTCACTCTAGCCAGGGCAACAGAGCGAGACTCTGTCTCAAAAAAAAAAAAAAAAAAAAAAAAAAAAAAAAGAATGCTTCTGTTAAGCCACTTTAAATCTCTTGGTCAATAAGTCAAAAATATATTTTCTGTGTTTGAGAAAGCTCACATGTAATAACGTTGGGATACTATAGTGGAGTAGGTAAGTGATTGTACCAGGAGCAAGCTAACAGTGTGCATTGTTATGCAAGATATATATATTTTTTTATTTTTGCTCACCTGGAGTTTAGAATGAAGTTATTTCATTCCTTTCTAAAGTATAATGAATTCTTTTTAAATCAAAGGGAGAAAAAAAGCTTTCATTTGAATGTGAAAGAAACAACCACACAAAAGAAAGCCAGGGAAATTTCAACATCAAGAACTGTCCTTTTTGAACAAACTGTATGGAAAAACTGAGTGACCACTAAAATTACAGAACAAAAAGAACAAGAAAAACAAATAAACACAAGTTAAAACAGCAGCAACTGGTAGTTCTACTTTTCTTAGGAAACTTATAGTCAGAAAAAAAGACTACTTATAAGCAAAGAAAAGGGGTTTTTATTCTTGTTTCCAGACATGTTTTCTTTAGCAAGTCACACATTAGTGTACTGTAAAAGATTGTTTATAATATGTTTTGTAATATCGTACATATTGGAGTTTGTAGTTTTTCATACATGAGCTGGACTTATGATTGCTAAAACTTTCAGAAAGGACTAGATGCCTAAATGCACAGTCAAGTAGGGACGGATGGGAGGAGGGTAACAGTCAACTTCTCAGTAATTTTTAGAGCTAATATTCCATAAAAAAATCACTCATGTCCTGGTTCTTATCATTGCAATTCTTTATCACATGATATTTTGGCAGCTCTTTTAAGAGTGTATGAATTTTGTAATATAAGGCAGAAAATGCAAAACACAATTTGTTCTTTATTGGTTATAAAGTCATAAGTGTAGAATGTTAGAAGGGCCCTTGGATATGTGGTATGGAACATATTCACTTCCCAGGAAAGAAAAATGAGGTCCAGGAAAGACAGTCAATTGGCATGTGCTGGTTTCCCAAAGATATCTAAATCCTAATAGATGGAAAATTCTTGTCAAAATTCCCTACATGGCAAGAAGGCTTTAAAGATGTGAGAAAATAAAAGATCTTGAGATGAAGAAATGATCCTTGGTTCCCCACGTAGACACAATTTAACAATGTATACCTTTATAGGCAGGAGGCAAGAAGTTCCAAGCTAGAGGATAAGAGATGCGACTACAGAAAGAGGATTCAGAACCTCAAAAAGGCAAAAAATGCATCACCCTCTCCAGTCCCTGGAAGAAATATGATCTTGCTGACCTATTTTAAATTTATGACACTGAGACAATAAATTTGCATTGTTTTAAGGCACTAAATAATTTGCTACAGTTGTTATAGAAAATTAATACGACCAACTATGAAGTTGTATGCAAGTCTAAAAGAAGTAGGTCCTAAGTCCCAGGCCTGTAATAGGCGTATACTACCCTATATTGCATATTCCAGTCTATGTTAATCACTACAGTGGGAGTGAGGGGATATGCTCCTTTTCCCCTGAAAGTCTGCTGAAAGATCAACTCACAATTAAGGCAGATTAATAAGGGAGAGAGGTTTATTTACCATGCTGAAAGATAAACTCACAATTAAGACAGATTAATAAGAGAAAGAGGTTTATTTACTATGCCCATGGGGAAAATCACAGAGTGATTAACCAATATCCCAATGGTGTCCAGGAATTTATATACCCTCCTTTGAGAGGGGAGGGGGAGATGAAGAATATAGGTAATTTTGTTTAGGGGCAAAAATGGTTGCTAGGGAGAAGGAATGGATGGGAGGAAACAGATTGTCTTGCAAATGATTTTCTATGCAAAGTACATTAACCTGAGAGACAGGTCTAATAGTTAAAATAATTTGGGCCAGGTCTGGTTGCATTCCTGAGATTCTTTCCTGCATTATTAGTGAGAGATAACAGGGAAGGAAAGTTGATTGTTCTCGGTGGTTTGTGCAGATAGAGGAAAAGCCCCTTCCAAGGCCTGTTAATTCAAAGGCCTTTAATTAAAAATACTCTTTACACCAAGGAATCATATTTTGGGATGAAATTTCCTGAGCTCCTTCACTACACATGGCAAATGTTCTAACCAGATCATTTAGTCCAAAGTCAGGTCGTACCAACAGAATCCTTGCTATAGGAAGATTCCAGAACTAGGTGCTGGATAAGAACAAATATGAATAAGGTGCATATTTATATCAAAGTAACAAAAATGCCATAGAAGTATAATTGCACACATGATGAATTTGGAAACATATAAACAACCCAACCTGAAACAATGATATTGTTAGAACTGGTTTCCCTCGGCCCCAGGAACAGAGAGGCAGAGTCACCAAGGCTGCAAAAGGCAAAGGAGTTTATTGGCTAGCTCGAGCTAGGGTCCAAGTCCCAGAGCACCAATGCAGTGGCCTCTCCACGAACCAGGACCCCACCCTGGGGTAAAAATTAAGCTTTTATACTTTTCAGTAGGTTACATACGCTGGGTACACCATCCCCCTCCCTCTCTTAGTTCATTTGCTCCTTCAAGAGTGGCTGATCATGTTGGCTCCTGATTGGTTGGCCCCAAGGTCGTGTTGGCTTCCGATTGGTTGGTTCCAAGTCTTGGGACTTTTTAGTTGTTATCAGCGGCATTTTGGGGAAGGGGAGGACCCGCGTTGGGGAAACTGAAACTTAGGCCTATTCCAGGAGGTCCAGCCTGTCATGGAGTCACTCCTGCTCTCCTTCCTGTTTTACATTCCCCCATTTTTTTTGTTCCTAGGAGCACTCTTGCTCATACATCGGGTCCCCTATTCCCCCCATTTCTGAGCAGGAATCCCGGCTCAGCCTTTGGTACTGTTGTTGTAGCACCATCAATTGCACGGTATTAACTCGTTCTTTTACAAAGGTAACTAATCTATTTAGAATACACGGTCCGAAAGTGAGGATGAGCAGAAGCACAATTAGGGGTCCTAATAAAGTGCAAAGCAAGGTAGTCAGCCAAGGGGAGCTATTGAACCATGACTCAAACCACCTTTCTCTTTGTTCACGCTCTCGCCTCCGCTTCGCCAGTCTTTCCCTGACTTTAGCCATGGATTCTCTTACTACCCCAGTATGGTCAGCGTAGAAGCAGCACTCTTCCCCTAGGGCCGCACATAGCCCCCTCTGTTGGAGGAATACTAGGGCTAGTCCCCTCTGGTTCTGCAGCACCACCTCAGACAGTGAGGTTAGCGACTTTTCTAAATGGGAGATGGATTCCTCGATTCTGGCTATATCTTTATCTAGGGTGGCCCTCAGACTATTGAACCCCCTGTGCTGCACTGCTAAGGATGAGATACCTGTCCCTGCTCCTATTGGACCCAGGCCGAAAAGGGTGGCTAAGGTTATTGCTGTAAAGGACTCTCTTCTTTTTCTAGCCAACCTGGCATCTTTTGTGCCCTTCGTCCATGCATCATCATTGTATTTTCTTGGTGGTAAATAACATTAGGGAACACTAGCACCATGATGCAGACTTCCTCTGACTCATTACAGACAGGCTGAGGCATGGAGTCAGGCCTGTTTTAGAAAAAACCCACTATCCATTGAGCGCCGGAACCACCCATTTTGTTCCTCCAGTATGGTTTACAGATGGGTGGACTTCGGCACAAAACTGTGCATGGCTAGGGGGCACCTTTCCTGTGCAAGTTCCGTTCCCGGTGACTGCCTAAAGTGTTAGCCCCGGGCCTTTGTGGTCCCACGTGCAGGACCCGGGAGCCTCTTCTCCCGAACGGTTGTGGGGGCATCTATTCCTACTGCTTCATAGAAAGGGGGTCTGATATCATAGCATAACCAACAAGCTTCCATAGCGTTGGGGTCGGAGCGGTTTAATGCCTCATATGCTGCTGTCAGCATTTTCCATAAGGGATCTCCTGACTCCTTTGCACTGGGAGTTACTTGTGTTCCCCCCTCTGCTACCGGGGTCCTTGAAAGTGAAAGTGGGGCGGTAGTCGGGTGTGGGCTGTTTTGTTTTCCTTTCAGCACTGGATTGGGTCCCACAGTGCCCGAGATGGGAGAAACTCTTAGTTTAAGCTGTATCGCTGTGCCAAAATATGGGCGCTGATAGAGATATACTCCCAGGATAGTCCCGAGACCCACCGTCTGTCCTTCTTTCCTTCACCTGTGAACCTCACATGTATCAGGTTATAGTCAGTTCGCGAGCATGGCCAGACATAAGACATTTCGATGAAAAGAGGTTGTACCTGCGATCTCCATTCTCTGTCATTGGTGGTCACACACCTCCAGGCTGCACAGTAGAGAGACTCGATCCCCCAACATGTGCGTCTCATTTCCCCTGTTCTAAACCCTGGACATGCATAAAACCCATTCCGGCTCATGGATACTCGCCTCTGGTTCTGCCTCCACTTTCCCCCTTCCATTTCTTCCAGAGGGCTAATTTTTCCAAATTAAAATATAGGTCTGGCCACCAAGTGTTTAGTGGGGCCATTCCTGAAGTCCTATTATAAACTTCATGGGTTTCTAAGTTAGTGATTTCCCAGGTGAGGTTATGGGGCATGTGGGGATTTAGGTCAGTCATTGCTTTTTCCATAAGGGTTATGAATATAACAGGCACCACAAGCATTTTTATTCCATGTGTCTTCATCATTGGTCCTGTGGCGGTCTGGTTGTCACGCGAGTCAGTCTGGTCTTCAGTGGATTCTCTGGATCTGCCGAGGCCCTCCACTGAACTTGCTGCTGCTCTCGCTCGTACTGGTTGGCAGGTCTTACGTGGGAGTGGTGTACCCAGGTTGCCACTCTGTCAACCTTTAGGGCAGTGGGGGTAACAAGAATAGTCTGAAAAGGTCCCTTCCACCTGGGCTCCAGGGTTTTGCTATTATGCCTTTTCACCCATACCCAATCTCCCGGCTGGTAGGGATGTCCGTTAACCTTTCCTCCCTCCTGTTGGGTAGCCTGATAAATGGCTCGGAGGGCAGGCCAGATCTGGCTCTGAACCCGTTGCAGGGGCTGTACAGCCTGTAGCACTTCTTTAGGGTTTTCAGGCAGAGCCCCAGATTTCACTTTTGGTGTTACAGGTGGAGGAGCACCA
The DNA here is from genome assembly GCF_041146395.1 of Eulemur rufifrons. Lineage (NCBI taxonomy): Eukaryota > Metazoa > Chordata > Mammalia > Primates > Lemuridae > Eulemur > Eulemur rufifrons. Next base: position 83,787,267 of record NC_090988.1, on the reverse strand, counting down.
TATACTATCTCAAAGGGGGTTAGGCCTAAATGATAGGGGGTGTTTCGGGCTCGGAACAGGGCAAAGGGAAGGAGGGTCACCCAGTCCCCACCAGTCTCCAGAACCAATTTAGTCAAAGTCTCCTTTAGGGTTCTGTTCATTCTTTCTACCTGCCCTGAGCTCTGGGGATTATATGCACAATGTAATTTCTAATCTGCCCCCAGAGCCTGGGTGAGCCCTTGACTAACTTGACTTGTGAAGACTGGCCCATTGTCAGACCCTATGCTCTCCGGCAGCCCGTATCTGAGAACTATTTCTTCTAACATTTTCTTTGCCACTATTAAAGCAGTTTCTCCTTTAGTAGGAAAAGCCTCTACCCACCCTGAGAAGGTGTCTACCATAACCAGCAAGTACTCGTACCCATATTTTCCTGGTCTTACCTCTGTAAAATCTATTTCCCAAAATAATCCTGGCTGCCTCCCCCACTCCCTGGTACCTGCATGGGTCCCTCTGATCCTCCTCAGCTGCATAACCTGGCAGACACGACAGTTCTTGACAATGCTTTCTACTGTCTTTCCTTGTGATTTGAATCTGAGTTGTGCAGTGTCCAGCAGCTGCAACATCTTTTTCTTGCCAAGATGCGTTGTCTGGTGCCAAGTGTCCCAGTAGGTGGTTCCCCAAGGCTTCAGGAACTACTAGGCGGTGCTCTCCACCTTGGAACCAGCCATCCTTACCCTGCATCGCCTGCAGTTTTTCTCTGGCCCAGTTCATGTCTGTACTGGAATAGTCCGGTTGAGAGAGTATCTCTCCCATCCCTGGAGGCGGCAGGCTCAAGTGAAGAACATCTGTCAGCATAGGTCCTTCTGCAGCCCTCTTGGCCTCGGTGTCCGCAGCCCGGTTGCCTCGAGCTTCTAGGGAGTCCCCCTTCTGGTGCCCCGGAGTGTGGACTACTGCCACTGCCTTTGGTAACAGGATGGCTTCTAGTAATTGAAGTATTTCAGGCTTATGGTTGATTTCTTTGCCCTCTGCCGTGATGAAGCCCCTTTCCTTATAGAGGGCTCCATGTGTATGCACTGTCCCGAAGGCATAGCGGCTGTCGGTATACACCATCAGCCTCTTTCCTTGGGCCCGGTGAAGGGCTTCCGTCAATGCAATCAGCTCAGCCTTCTGGGCAGACGTCCCCTGTGGAAGGCTACGTGTAGCTCAGATAAGCTTGCCTTGTCCATCTACTATGGTCGCCCCTGCATACCTGTGTCTGTCCCGGACGAAGCTGCTCCCATCCGTGAACCAGATCAGGTTGCTGTTCGCAAGGGGTGGTCTTACAGGTCCCTCCGGGCCATCTGGGTCTCGGCCAGGATCTCAAGGCAGCTATGTTCCGGCGTTGTAGGCTCAGGGTCTGGCAGAAGCGTGGCCGGGTTCAGGATGGCAGGAGTCCGGAACTCGATACCAGGAGTGTCCAACAGAAGTCCCTGGTAGTGAGTTAGCCTCGTATTCATAATCCATCATCTTGGTGGCTGCTTCAGGATCCCCTCTATGGTGTAATTGGTGGTAATTTGCAGATGCTGACCCAGGGTGAGCTTGTTGGTGTCTTTGACCAGCAAAGCAGTAGCTAGCTGCAATGATCCCCAGGCACCCCGGCCATCCTGCCGCTAGCGGATCTATCTTCTTGGACAGGTAGGCTACCAGCCGCCTCCAAGGTCCCAGCATCTGCATGAGAGCCCCCTTGGCTATTCCCTTTTTCTCGTCTATAAATAGGTGGAACTCCTTTGTGGGGTCAGGGAGCGCTAGGGCCGGGGCCTCTAACATGGCTGTTCTCAGGGCTCGGAAGGCGTCCTCCATTTGCATAGTCCATTCCCATGCCTGACCTGCCTTACATCCTTCATACAAAGGTCAAGCCTTCTCTGCAAACCCCGGGATTTGGTACTGCCCCAGAGGCGGCAGTACCCTACTGATCCCAAGAACTCCCGTACTTCTCGACATGAGGTTGGAATGGGTATCCCTAACACAGTCTGTTTCATTGCCTCGGTTAGCCATCTTTGACCTCCTTTTATTTTTATATCCTAGATAGGTGACTTCTTCCTTGCAGATTTGGGCCTTCGTAGCATTAGCTTGGTACCCCATCTCACCCAGCACCCCGAGTAAGTCCTTGGTGCTCTCTAAGCAGGTCTGTGGGGTTGGGGCAGCTAGTAGCAAATCATCTACATACTGTAACAGGGTCACCTCCAGATAGCTGGCACGGTACTCATCCAAGTCGTCGTGGAGGGCCTCGTTGAACAAGGTGGGTGAGTTCTTAAAAGCCTGGGGTAGCCTTGTCCATGTCAACTGCCTCTGGATTCCCCTCTCCTCGTCCTGCCACTCAAAGGCAAATATCTCCTCGCTGTGCGGGGCCACTGCCAAGCTGAAAAAAAGCATCCTTTAAATCCAGGATGGTATACCAGGTTTGTGTCGGGGGAAGGGAGCTTAGCAGGGTGTAGGGGTTGGGAACCGTAGGGTGGATGTCTAGGACACGCGCGTTGACCTCCCTGAGGTCCTGCACAGGCCGATAATCCTTTCTACCTGGTTTCCACACTGGCAGCAAGGGAGTATTCCAGGCTGACTGGCACCTCCAGAGAATCCCGGCATCTAGGAGCCTTCGAATGTGGGGTGTTATTCCCACTCTAGCTTCTTGGGGCATGGGGTACTACCTGACTCAGGCCAGTTCAGCCCCTGGTTTCAGTTCAATGTACAGAGGAGGCCCATGTTTCGCCCATCCTGCTCCCCGTGTCTCAGCCCAGGCTTTAGGAAACTCTGGAAGCCAGTAGTCCATCTCTCCTTCCTGATGGATTCCCACAGGCTGATACAGTCGGTATTCATCCGCCTGGGCCAGGGTCAGGACTTGAGTAATCCGAGGGCTGCTGATAAGGTTCCCCTTAGCATTGGTTACTAGTATTCCTTCCTCTTCAAAATAAATACGGGCTCTTAGCTTTGTGAGTATGTCTCTTCCTAACAAGGGGGTGGGGCACTCTGGAATGACCATAAAGGCATGGCTCACTTGCCCTGAGCTCAGGTCTAACTTTCGCCGGGTAGTCCATTGGTAGGGCCTGGTTCCGGTTGCCCCCTGCACCAAACTAGTCTTGTTGGACAATTTTCCAGTTGTTTCAGTAATTACCAAATGTTCTGCCCCTGTGTCTACCAGGAAACTGACTGGGCTCCCCTCCACATCTAAGGTTACCCTGGGCTCGGGGAGGGGATCCGAACCCCGTCTTCCCTATTCACTGTCTTCTCCTTGCCCTACTAGTAAGAGTCTCTTAGGCGATGCTCTCCTCCCTGGGCCCCCCTTTTTCTTGGGGCATTCTCTAGCCCAATGCCCCCTTTCCTTGCAATATGCACACTGATCCTTCTCTAGCCTTTCCCTTCCCCTACGAGGGCAGCCCTTTCCTTCCTCACTGAACTTTTTTCTCTCTAACGTGCTCCCTGTAGCCGCCAGAAGAATTTTGGCCATCTCTTTGTTGGCTTTTCTAGCTTACCCAGCCTGGAATTTTCTATCCTCTTGTCTAATTCTTTCTAGCCTTTCTTCTGGGGTCTCCCTATTATTGTAGACCTTCTCAGCCACCTCTAATAGATCCTGCAGTGTCTTTTCACATAACCTATCTATCTTCTGTACTTTCCTCCTTATATCGGGGTCTGCCTTGTTTACAAAGGCCATCATTACTGCTGCCTTGCTCTCATCCGCAGTGGGATCCATAGGTGTATACTGCCTAAAAGCTTCCATTAGCCTTTCTAAATAGGCCGCCGGGCTCTCCTCTGGCCCCTGGTGAACATCTCCTACCTTAGCCAAATTCGTCTGCTTCCATGCCACCGCTCAGAGACCGGCCATTAGAGTCTGGTGGTAGACCCGAAGACGCTCCCTACCTTCAGCCTCATTGTAGTCCCAGGGGGGTCGTTCTAGTGGAAACGCTTGGTCTATGATCCCTGGGTTAGTAGTGGGTCTGCCGTCATCTCCTGGAACCAGTTTCTGTGCTTCCCCCTGTATTCTTTCCCTTTCTTCAGTGGTGAAAAGAACTTTTAGTAGTTGCTGACAATCGTCCCAGGTGGGCTGGTGAGTGAACAAAACAGAATCTAAGAGGTTAATCAGATATTTAGGGTTTTCTGAGAAGTTGGCGTTTTGAGACTTCCAGTTATAGAGATCACGAGTCGAGAATGGCCAATATTGGTAAGGCTGCTCCCCATCTGCTCATGGGGGCCCTATTGCACACAGGGGGAGAGCCACTACTGGTTCTGGGTCTGGCATCCTAGTGGACCGCTGCCGGTCCGGTACGCCGGGCTGTCCAGTGGAGGAGCTGCAGCAGCTAGGGCTGGGGCCGCAGCAGGGTTATAAGGAGGAGGTGGATTCCACTCCTGGTCTGTTAGGTCAGGATATGAAGTGGAATCCGGAAGAACAGGGGGCAAGTCCAAAGGAGCGCCATTTGTGGGCCCTGATTTGGACTCTCCCCCTTTCCTGGCCCCCTTTGCTACCATCATCTTGCTGTGTCCCATTGGGGGCAGGATCTTCCTCAACCTGGGTGGGGGATCCTGGACTAAGTCCTGCCAGACAATGATGTACGGGATCTGGTCAGGGTGGTCATGGGGCCCTTTATCGAAGACAATCTCTTTCACCTTACAAGTAATACTAAGATCAAATAAATGTTCCATCCCGGGGCCACCCAACCCCGAAGGTTGGCCACTCGGACTCACAAAACTTAATAAATTTTCCTTTCCTGATTTCAACGGAGAGGTTATGAGCCCGATCTTTGACTTCTTTAAAATGATCCATGAAAATAGACAGCGTCGTCGTCTGAGTCTGTCCCATTCCTATGAATGTAAAAAGGGTTAGAATATTAGAGGGGGGGCAGTTCATAGCCATGGGAGGACTCCCACTACGACCCAGTAGAAAAGCATGAGAACGCACTTCTTTGGAGGTCCCCAAGATGGAGGTGTGATGGAGTATAAGCCGATACCGAACGCCAGAGCTAGTGAGCCAAGAAAGATAAGTTGCAACCAAAAAGCAGTAACTCCAGAGACCGAGGGGATCATCGAAAGGATGGCCTTAGGAGATGGGTTTCCAGGGCCTCGGTGGAGTCGTGGGCCAAGGACTGGGAGACTCTGTAGGCTGCGGAGGAGAAGAAAACGTTACTGGGCAAGGGGATTTGGTCCACCCGTCTTTGCCCCTTCTGTGACAATACGGACATCTAACTCTTTTGTTAATCAAGGAATTTTCTGGACCAGGAATCGTCTCTCTGCACATCAGATCAAGTTCACTGTCCTATGAATGAAAAAGAAACATAAAACATGGACAAAAGCGACGAAGCAAGCGACAAACTGACACCAAAAACTCAAATATGGAACGACGACAATGACAAGACAATAATACGGATCGACAATGACAAGACATTTCACAAATCCCTGATTCTTGGCCCTGTGGCCGACTTGGTTTCCTTCCCAAAGGGACCCTATCTGCCCGCGCTGGAAACCTACCGAGGGGGCGAGGGACGTCTCCCTCTGCTCCCGACCAGCGACCCTCCAGCGCGTCCGCCTAGGCCTTCTTCCAGTCACTTCCCAGGGCCTAGTTACCTGCACAACAGGGATTTTCAGGGTTCCAACTCCTCCTTGGGTCTGGATTCCATTCCGGGGGTTTCGGGATCCTGGACGAGCCCCCAAAATGTTAGAACCAGTTTCCCTCAGCCCCAGGAACAGAGAGGCAGAGTCACCAAGGCTGCAAAAGGCAAACGAGTTTATTGGCTAGCTCGAGCTAGGGTCCAAGTCCCAGAGCAACAATGCAGTGGCCTCTCCACGAACCAGGACCCCATCCTGGGGTAAAAATTAAGCTTTTATACTTTTCAGTAGGTTTATACTTTTCAGTAGGTTACATACACTGGTTACATACATACGTTACACCATCCCCCTCCCTCCCTTAGTTCATTTCCTCCTTCAGGAGTGGCTGATCATGTTGGCTCCTGATTGGTTGGCTCCAGGGTCGTGCTGGCTTCTGATTGGTTGGTTCCAAGTCTTGGGACCTTTTAGTTGTCATCAGCGGCATTTCGGGGAAGGGGAGGACCCACATCGGGGAAACTGAAACTTAGGCCTATTCCAGGAGGTCCAGCCTGTCATGGAGTCACTCCTGCTCTCCTTCCTGTTTTACAATATTTAACGTAATAACATAAAATTATCTCCTGTTTAGAGTCTGTCCTAGCTTGAGGTCTTTACCAGCTTGATGTCTTTAGTTGGCTATTAGCTCCACATTAGGAATCTTCAGTTACGTGACCTTTTAAAAACACACTTGAGCTACCCAACCCTAGCCATATTACAAATGACTACAGGATACCTTTCTGGTTTTTACACAAAACAACATATACATCATTGAAAGAATATATATTACCCTGAATCATATGAAATGGCTGATATGCTAGCATTTTTGACATATAGAAATGGCAATTTGATAACCATAAATGCCTGCAGTAGGTAGACTGTAATGTGTTGTCCATTTGGCTCCTCAGTGAAGGATTTGTTGTCCCAGTTGCTGGGAGTGCTATAAGCAATTGACTGTTGGCTCCTTTTATCGGGCATACAATTTGTTTTCTCTCCTTATTAAGTGGAGAACTCTTACCTTTTCATGTAAAAGAAGCAGCACTTCATGGCTTCTCTTTGGCATATTCGAATTGCCAGCATCACTACTTTTGGGCTGTCTAAGTAAAATAAGCATTACTTGAACACAGGCACTTTGGTACCAGGAAAGTTGATCTGAAACCAAGATAGTGACTAAAGGGAAGGGAGCGTATACAGTGTAGATATGTTGGACAAAGGGATGATTCGCAGCCTGGGCAAGATGAAGCAGGATGGCCTGAGATTTTATCATGGTACTGAGAATCCCATGCAATTTAAAACGTATGAATTGATTATTTCTGGAATTTTCCATTTAATATTTTTGAATCACATTTGACAACAGCTAACTGAAACAGAAGTAAGTGGAATCGTGAATAATGGAGGACTACTGCATTGTTAATCTCTCTCCACTGATTCTTTTCCTTTCAATCTACAAATATTCTCAGCCTCCTAAATACAGTCAAATGAGCAAGCAGAATACTATTGTTGTCCTGTCTTTCCTTTCCTTTCCCTTTTTGGTTATCCCACTTTCTCTTTTTCATTATTTAACAAAATGTTGGTCTCTAGTAACAGCTTTATTATTCATGCTCCATTTGGTCCCTGAATTCAAACTGCACAGGTTCCAATTGTAGCAGGATGATACATTTATTTCCACTACAGCTCAGATGGACAGAATTGTGAATTATTTATTTACACACACACACATCATGTAATGAACCCGGTCAGTCCCCAAGTTTCAATCATCTGGTCAACATGGAAAAACAACACCTACAGCTGCAGAGTCCAACTGTCTGTTCTCAGTTCTTGGTGTGCTCTTGGCTAATGAATGACCAGACACAACAAAAACAAGGCAGCATGAAACAAAGTTTATTGAGGAAGGACAAGATAGGTTTACAGAGCAAGAGCAAGATATGTTCGCCACAAAGAACAGACCCCCTGCTGTAACAAAAAGGATCTTGGTTATGGTTTGGGGTCTTGTTTTATAGTGTCTGGATTGGGCCCTCCTCATGGTTGAAATGTTGCCATCAAACCACTGTGATGGACAGTTGGCAGTTATATGACCTGAGTCTTACTGCGCATGCAGATCTCCCATGAGCCTCTCTGAAAGCCCATTTGGTGGGTGAACTGCAATGTAGATTTAAGCTAATGACATGGTAATTAGCCTTAGGTTGTTCTAGGTCACCTTCCAGACCCTGTTGTACTAAGTTCTGATTGGCAAAATGGTAAGGTGTTCCCTCCTCCCCCAGGTGTTGCAGTTGCTTGGAGCTCCTACCTTTGTCCCTAGGAGGGGCCATAGGTCCTCACTGTCTAGCTAACATAACTATATAGCCAATCCTGTTTAAAGCATTGTCTGATTTAATCATTTAAATATTCCACTCAAGGAACCTTCAGTATTAGTGATACATTTTGATCAGTCTCACTCAGAGCCACGCCTTCCCCTTCTTAGTTTTAAGGCACCTGCATTAATAGAGGGAAAGGTTTATATTTTCTCTCAGTAGCTGAAGAGTCAGCTCCTTGGCTGGATCCTATGTCAGAATCCTTGGCATAATTGTTTTTTTCTTACACCTGTGATCTGTGGGCTTGATTCTATGCCCACCTGTGGTACTTATTCTATCGGCATTTGTGGCTGAGTTAAATTGTCATCTAATCTTTTTTTGCTTAACCCTCCTTAGCTGACCCTTACTATCTGTACATGAAAATTGAATAGCTATAGGCCTTCAGCTACTGGCAAAGTTCTACACCCACCTTGCTAGTCTGGCGGTCCACTGTCAAACCACGAAAGCTAACCACCTCTATTCTTAAATGTCAACCTTCTCTCTTCACCTACTGCCTGACCATGTTTAACCAGCTTGTATGCTTATCCAAAACTACTCCATATCTTCCAAATAGATGCTTAGAGAGCAGAAATCAGTAGTTAAATTTTGACAATTTGCCTTCCTACTCTTTTTCTCTTTCTCCCAACTGCCCTGAAACTGAAAAGGGGGTGGGTTTTCTGTTTTTATCCTCCATAGCATATGTTCTTTCTTCTTTACTGCAGCTAAGACATAAAATTTCTCTTCTCAAGCCGAGGGAGACCTCTACTAGCTAAATCCTTTAAGATCTGTTTTTTGATGTGCTAATTTTAGATGATCTTAGATAATGAGTAAGATAAGGTCTTTTAGGATCTTACTGAAAGGTCAAGTATTTCTCTTGAACTGGGTCAGTTGGCTTTAAGGCTCTATTATTTCTATTTTACATGTGTCCTAGCAGGGGACAGTGGTGATGGACTGATACAATGAACCAAATTGAAATTGAGAATTAAAACTGAATTGGTTTAATGTCACATAGCATGGGCAGGTTGAAATATTCCTAATTACTAAAATATTCACTTAGGCTGCATATTCTGTTCTCTTAGCTACCAATGCTCCTATTTTCATTCTTCAGCTGAAAAATTTTTATTCTGCCCTTTAAGATAAAAATCGGATGTCAGCTTTTCTGTGAGATTTCCATGGATCCCCTTGGATTTCCTTAGCATTTTATATGTATCTCTGTTAATGATGTTACATTAATCTCCCTTGTTTGATTTAACTTTGGGGGGAAAGGGCTTTTTATTTTTTAATTGCTTATTCCTTTAATACCTAGAAGGGTTTCTGGCACAGCATAGACACTCAACAAGTATTAATACATGCTTGACAGGTTTTGTAAATTAAACTTTTCTATGATATTATAATGTGTTGAAGAAATATAAAATAATGCAAAGTGCTAAATGGAAATAAATAATTCAATTTATTTAATGTAACAGTATAAGAATGATCACAAGGTAGTACATGATTAACAATCCAGTGAGTAATACAGACAATAAATATTGGCCAATTTTGGAGGAGGAAGAGATTGTTGTAATGTAGGATGGTTTAGAAAATTATACATGGAAAGTTGAGGTAAACTTGAACTTGAAATATTAGTGGTTAGTCCAAACTTATCTGGTCTCTACTTATTGATTAAATCATGTACAGTTCTTTATTAGAGTTTTTTGTGTGTCTTATTTAAATATACTCTTATAACTAACAGCTTACCTCTGAAGCATTGCAAAGATGTCCAGTATTATAATAATTAGGTGGGTTAATCTGTATTTATCATAGTTATAGGTTTATGGTGTTTGAGAATTTTATTTATTTAATAGTGAATTCATAACTTCATGGATCAGTTCATCTAGTCAAATATATTTCTTCTTCATCTACTTCTTTAATGTACTCTGCTAAGCTAGGGGACAACCAAGGTGGCTAAGATTCTCTCTCAGGAGCTTATAATTTAGTAAAGGGAGAGAAACATGTAAACAAATAATGCAATAAAATATTGTATGTACCATTAATAGAAATATGCACAGAGAATTATTGGCCATAATGGAGATATTTCACTCACAAAAGAGGAGGCTATGCTTAAATTAAGCCTTGAAAAGTGAATATATGTTTACTAGATGGGAAAAAAATACAGAAGGAGAAAGGTCACTGTGAAAAAAGTGTTAAAATGTGGAAAACTTGGCTTATTTGGAAATTTGGTATGGTTATGTCATAGTGGCCACTGGCATGTAGGTATGTATTACATGGAGAGAAGAGGGCATTTCAGGAAGCATGGATCCTTTCTCATTTAGTCTCTTTCTTTGCTGGGAAAATCCTTCTCTTTGCTAACATTTGGTTTTGCTTTTACAGTATTTTTAAGTATAGGCTTTCCTGGAGGTTTTGTCTCCTTGAAAATATTAGCTATTCCTCTGAACTTCCCATAAATCCATTATCTTCCAAGAGATACAGTTTTGAGTTCCACATGTCATTTAGATATTAATATTCCATAATTCCTACTTGTGTATCATAGTGTTTCTGTATCACCACAGATAACATGTAACATGTTAAAACTATTTTAAAATCTTATCACCTTTGCACACTACTCCTTCCTTTATCTTCTCAGCTCATTCCCTTTCTACCTAACTCATGTTCACTGTCTACTCTGTGCCAGATACTGTTCTAACTGTTTACCTTTGTTATTAATAATTCAGGTAATCCTTACAGTGACCATATAAGGTAAATGCAGTTACTACATTAATTTTATGAAGAGAAAGATGAAAGTATAAATCCTTAAAAGTTAGTAAATGGCAAATCTGGAATTCAAACTTAGGTAGCCTGGCTCTGAAAAGTATTGTCTTTGTACGGCTGGTGGCAGGCACCCCTCCCTTCCTTAATGAAAAAAAGAAGAAGCCCCTCCTATTCCTCAATAACCCGCCCTAAAACTGCAAGAAAGAAATGCCTCACTCTTTGCCCAGAAATCTTCCCGCCGAAGAAACTCCCACCCTCTCATCTCTAAAACTTATATAAGCCCACTCAGACTTCTGGGAGGAGCAACTTCTCTGGTTCCACTGTAGGACCCATGAAGCTTGCCCGGGTTTCTCTCTCTCTCTCTCTCTCTCTCTCTCTCTCTCTCTCGACTTGTTACCTCCAACTCAGGAGCACTCCAATAAAGCCTCTTTACTTACCCTTTCAACTCTGCTCGTCTTTCTTTCTCTGGCGCCGGCAAATCCAAAAAACCTTACAGTCTTGATTACCAATCTGGAAATAAATTATCAAGATTCCACTACGTCTATCCCTCTTCTTATATCCAAGACTGTATAATGGATGTTCTCTTTACTACTGTTTCTTTTTTACTACTATTCTTCTTTACTACTCTTTTAGTGCTTCTCTTTTTGCTTCTCCTGAAAACGAGCCCTCTGAGATGCCAACATATATCTCTTCCTCAAGGACGCTCCATTGATTCTTCTTTTTCTCTCTCTTCTGCACCATCAGTTTTCTCTCTCAATGCAATCTTTCTGATGATCATGAAAATAAGATTAGCTGTAATTCTCCCATATCTGAAAAACATCTTGAGTTCATTTACCCTCACCGCATAAACCCCATTTATCTCCTTCCTTTCAGAGTAAAACACAACATTGCATATTTTTACTGTCTCAAATTTCTCTCATTTTTTTTTTTTTTGAAGCCTCTCTAGTCAGGCTTTAACCTCAACTCTTCAGTGAAACTACTATTTTCAGAGGTTTCCATTAATGTCCATGAGGCTAATCCAATGGTTTCTCAGTCTCTTTCATGGAACTGATCACTCCCTCCATGAAATACTTTGTTCACTAGACTTACAAGAAAATCCATTCTCCATGTTTTCTCCTTAATGACTTCTCCTTGTCACCAGCGTTTGCTAGTTCATCATTGGAGTGAGGCAAAACTTGCCCTTTCCCCCTGAGAAAGTTCGCTGAAAGATCAACTCTCGATTAAAATAGAGTAATAAGAGTAAGTTTTATTTAGCAATACCATGTGCATGGGGAGAATCACATAGTGATTACCTAATACCCCGGTGGAGTTCAGATATTTTTATACCTGTCTTTTTGGAGGGGAGGGAAATGGGGAGTATAGGTAATTTTGTTTAGGGGCTACAAATGGTTACTAGGGAGGATGAATGGATGGGGGAAACATATTGACTTGTAAATTAACCTGAGAGACAGGTATGTTTCACATGATTTGGGCCTGGTCTGGTTGCATTCTTGATCTTCTTTCCTACAATACATTGAGATAACAGGGAAAGGAAGGGAAGTCAATTGCCCCTTTTGATCTTTTGATCAGGTCAGTCCAGTTTGTGTAGATGAGGGAAAGCCCCATCCAATGCTTTGTCGATCTGGAGGGGGCTGCAATTCAAAGTATTCTTTATACCAGAGTCATACTTTGGGGTGAAATTTCCTGAACTCCTTCTCAGACTCTATCCTGAAACATATTCTCTTTGTTTTAAAAATCAAAATTCATTTCCTTGGTAATTTCAACTAGTCTCATAGTTTTACACACCATTAAAGCATTGATAATCTCAAATTTATATCTCAAACTCCGACTTGTTCCTTAACTCCAGATTCACGTATCCAGCTGCCTACTAAACTGTCCACTTTGATGTATAATACGCATCTTACAAGTAACATGTCTAAAACTAAGTGCTCAGTCTTTCTTCAATTCCACTACAATCTGCTTCTCCTCTCTTCTCCTATCTTCTTTTCTATCTCAATAGTAAACCCATTCTTACAATTGTAAGAACAGTTATCTGGGACTTGTTCCTGAAGCTTCTTTTTCTCACAAATCCTACATTTTATGAATCAACAAATATTTTCAGCTCTACTTTTAAAATATATTTAGATTTCACACCCATTTCACAATCTCCACCACTGCCACCATGGTTTGAGTTTCTATTATCTCTCATATGAATTATTTTTTTCAGTTTGCTACAGTAGCCAGAATAAATCCTCTAAAATATACCAGATGACATTCTTCTGCTCAAAACACTCCATTGTCTTTGCATCTCACTCAGAGTAATCTTGAGTAGATGGCCTAGGAGGTTCTAAAAAATCTGCCTCCTCTGTAATTATCTGACTCATTCTCCTATTACACCCATACTGTTTCATGCATTTCAAAATGTGCCCTGATTCTCTTTGTTTCTTAGGGCTTTTGCATTTGCTATTCCTTCTACTTAGGAAAATTATCCATTCAGGTACCTGTAGGACTTACTCTTCTAAACTCTTTCAGGTCATCTACAATCACCTGATTTTCCATATCAATTTACAGCAACCCTTTCCCCATTCTGGATCTCACCATACACCTTCTCTGTTTTAGTGAACTTCATTTACAACTATAGAACATGTGATATATATTTACTCATTTACTTGATTATTTTCTGCTCCTATTTAGAAGGTAGGTTCTAGGAGAGTAAGGACTTTTGTCTATTTTATTCACTTTTGTATTCCTAGTATCTTGGAATGAAATAAACATTTTTAGGTAAATAAGTAAATGAACATATAGAAATATATTAGAAATCAATCTTAAATATTTCCCAGCTATGTAAAAGAAAGGACAAGAAATATATTTTCAACTTCTGTGGTTCATACTTTTCTTGTGTTAAGTATTTGTAGACTATAAAGCCACAAATTCATGAAAATCCATCAATGTTAACATGCAAACTTTATAAATGTAAACTTGCTTCCCTGTTTGTTCTACTTATGAACAGAATGATTATCTCCGCAACTAAGTTTTCTCATTTAGCAATTAAGGGTGCCAATTGAAATACCTACCTCTCAGTATTATTGTGAATATCTAAGTTAACTTATTTACATCTTGAGCCCTTGCCCCAACACACACACACACACACACACACACACACACACACAGACTCACTCATTCATGTTTGTAAATGATGAAATATCATGCTATAGTGCTAAAAGCTTTGGAATCTGAAAAATTTAGGTTTTCCTCTCAGGGCTGTTATATACCAACTGGATGGCATTTTATGAGTCACTTTCACCTCCCTATGCCTCATTCGCATTTCTTATTTACAACCTGAGCATCAAGATGATCATGTCAGATTTATTCTGCAGAAAAAGCTTATCACTACAAAAGGCACATATTAGGTATTCAATAAATTTTACTGTGCTTCTCTCTCTCTCTTTCTAACTGTGTGTGTGTCCTTCAATTAATCTCACCTCTTTCTTCCTCCCTCTCTTCCCAAATACCATCTTTTGGAAATCTCTGGCTGAGATTACACAGAGCAGTAGGAATAATTTCCAATCAATTGGTACAAATATCTAAAGTCTCAGAATATGTGTTTCTACATAGTACCTTTGCCTATTATTGATATTTTTTTCAAAAATTTTGATTACAAGATTTAAGTAGATTGCCTAATTGACCAAGAATTATGGATTTTCACACAAATTGGATAGCGTCTCAACATCTGCTACTGAATCAGCAATGTATCAGAGGTCATTAAAGAATATTGGTAGCTACCTAAAAGATTGTCACACAGCAATTTTGCTAAGGAGGCACAGGAGAGTTTAAACATATGTTCAATTCATAAAATATGGTATATATGTGATACTGAAGTGATAGGAAAGAAAAGTGCTAGATATCTAAGAGTATGGACTCTCTAATCAAAAGACCTGGGTTTGTATCCTTGTTACCTGTAATACTTTGGATCTACCACTTAATCATTTTCCTTCTTAGTCTCAATCTGGGAAATCAAAATTATGATATTTTTCAGAATTCTTATAGAGTTAAAAGAAATTAGTAATTGAGAATGTGATTGATAAACTCTAAAGAATTAAACAAATGTTAGCTAAATGACATTATTAGCTAAGTAAGAGTAGCTATATAGTATGCGTGTATGTGTATATGTGTCCATGAGTGAGTGGGGGGATGTGTGTATGTATGTATGTGTATTTGATCCAATCATTAGTGATTTAAAATTATTTTAAAGCAGCTCTATTAGTGAAAACAGGGAATACACAAGTTTATAAATAAGTGTGAAAAAGTATGAAGTTAGAGTCTTCTCCCATCTGTTTATTATTTCAAAAAGTAATTATTGATGGTATTATAAGAACCCATATATGAGGGCACATTCATGATCTCATTTTAATTGAACCCAGTTGATGTAGTCATTGAACCATTTCTCTATGTATGGCGGTATTCTTAGAAGACCTTCCCATTTGATTAGTCTTCATTTGATTTAGAAAGTATCGACTTGCATTTTGAAAAGTAATTGGTGACTACCAATTGTCTATTTTTATTCATTACAGGTAATGCTTGCTTCTTAACATTAGGATTTGTAATCTTTCAAGTATAATTAATTCAGTAGGACTAGATGATATATCATCTACTGTTTTATGCTATTACATATTGCAGAGATTCAACATTTATTATTGAGATGAGGATAGGATAAATGACATAATTAGAGTATTAATTTGCTCATGCAATAGATCTTTACAGAGTGTCTACTATATTTTTGACACTGAGCTCTTGTTGAGCTTTTCATTATGTTTTATAATTTCTGCAGGTATTTATAGTGATTAGCTTTGATTTTGATAATGCTAGCTTTCCTGCTTATACTCCACTGAATATGTGTCTTATATATATATTGAAGTCACAGAGCCTTGGCTTTGGTAATGACATAAAATTCATTTAGCCCAAGCTTCCAATCAGTTCATCAATATTTATACCGCTTGATATGGTTTTACTATTTATGAGTAAACATTTCTACTGGTGGGACAATTCAATATCCCAAATTGTTGATATTAAATAGGAATGTATGACAACTTGTAAAAATAAAAGCTAAGTGTTTTTGTTATTTGTTTTGCTTTTGGGGGGGAGGGGTAAATCTGGTATAATCTAGTTTTTCTTAATGACAATAAAATTTACATTTTCTTAAAATATATTTTTAAAAAATCACACAGTGATTTCAAGTTATCACCATGGCAACTATTTGCATCAGAGTACTATTTTTTTTCCAGAGCTATTTCTGTACTATTAAATCCTTGATAATATTTTATTATTTGGTGTCTGTTAAGCCTGTATGAATTTTAGTGTCCAATTTACTTAACAAATTATGTATGACAAAAGAGAATGTATAGAACAACTAACAACACTATTAATTACCTCATGAAGCAGGAACCCACTGTATTTGTCAGAAGCATTATTTCTTCAAAATAATGCCACCACGTAAGTGTCAACATATGTACTCCATCACTGAGATGTATATGTATATCCTTTTTCAAATTTATTCATTATATTGAAGCAAAAACCAGAAACAGGGACTGGTGAAAATGCAAAATGACACTTATTAGATAGGCTTTTATTCTATTAAAACAAAGTAAAGGAAATGTAAAAAGAAAAAAATATTGTCTAACACCACGTAAGAGGAAAAAAATGTTGCTGTGGCAACCACATGCCATTTGTTATATTTTCCTCAGACTACTGAAGGTGATTACACAGAGAAGAAAATGCCCTTAGATTTAATACAATAATTTGATGGGCATGCATATTTCTATTTTCTCTTGAATACTTATAAAGTATTTTTATTTGGTACCTATCTTCTTTGCAGGTTTATAAAAAATTAAATGAGATGTGAAGATTCCCCAATCTGGAAAAAAAGGAAGATATAAATAAAGAAAAACTGGCAGGGAAGAGCAATAAAGTGCAGTTTATTTCCATGGTCTCTAGGGTCTCACGTGTTTAATGTTTCATAACTTAGGTGAGTCGTGTCATCAGTATGTTTTTATTTTTTGAATTACTGGTGTGCACCTGGCCAATGGCATATTAGGTGTACCACTGAATTTATAGGCTCAAATGCTGAACCTGGTGCAGTTTCACCTTAAATTCCTACATTCAGTTGCTACATGAACCTATAGGATATGCAAAGGTTGACTTAGTCTATAGAAACAGGAATTTGTCACATGCTCACCATGTTTCAGATTTCCTGAGCCACTCCTCCCTGCTAGTTTTATAGCTACTGTATCCTGATTGCTTCATTACGTAATACTGTGGTTTGATAAAATAAAACAGTATATAGGCTTTGATAAATCTACAATTCTAATTTACCCTGGATGTTGTTTTGAATTTCCAAAACACTAGTCTAATCTAATACAGGGATTTGGGGGAATTGTCTAATTTCTAGATCTTGCAATAAAAATGTTCAACTCTTTATTGTCCAGTTGTTTCAACTGATATTTAAATAAATTCACTTTTCAAATTAACTGCTTCACTTTCATTCTTGAATGACATCAGCTTTCATATGTGAAACTAATTTAAAATCAATAAGATTAATTTAGACACACAAACATGTGTGACTTATATATTTGATGTATAGTAGCGGGAAAAACAATTTATCCCAGTAGGTTTTAACCTTTCGAAGCAAAGTTAAATTGTTTAAACATATTTAGGGTTACAAATTGTTGTAAAACCACTGGAGGGATAAAAGGGTGTTTACCTTGGAGGTTATCATGATACTTCCAATAGTACATAATTTCTACATATCCTTGTGTGAGCATGATTTTCCCCTTAAAGAAAAGCCAGTTTTCCTTTCTGATGTTGCATGTAACAGTATGTCATTTAAAATGTGGTGACTTTTCATGGGAGTTGCTAAAACATGTTTAGTTTACACTGAGCTAGCTGCTGGAGTCGTCTTTGTCTCAGTCCAGTGGCTAATAAAATTACGGTGTTAAGCAGTATTGAAGAAATAACTCTGAAAACACAACCTTTAAATGGAGCTTTACCACTATCTCTACCTTCCTGCCTGACTGGAGATCAACAAAGCTCATCTTGTATTTCTTGAGCTTTCCTTTTTTGCCTTGTTCTACCTTCAAGGGATTCCTAATTCCTTAGTCCCAGGAGTTATTGCGTAAGTCTCACATTTCCCTTTTTCCCTGAGCCACTTGAATTTGTGAAGCAATATGTTTTCACAGTAAGTATTAAGAACTCATGGGAGGCTAGTAAATACTTGCCTATAAGTTTATGTGCATTTGTGGATTCAGAAAGTAGTTGTAATACTTCACTTTCCAACTGGTAGTGAACAGGAACAAAACTGAGCTGTAAAAGTTATTGCACATCTTTACCTGTTTCTCATCCTATCTTCACATGGAGGCTTAAAACAAAACAATCAAAATAATATATAAGTTGAATACATCTATCAATAGAAAGATATATGAGATAGATAGCTAGATATGCACATAGATTTGAATATATTGACATAAATCAAAGTTCAGAAAGGGGTTAGTTCTATTTTTTCCATTTTATCAGCCCCCAGCTTTGTACAAGGTGACAGCATGTACTTTTCTTGAAAAAGCAGTGACATTTATTATTTAGTTAACGATTTCGAATGAATAACAATAATGGGATATTGTTAAATTACTCAGTATGGGATTCCAAACATGGTAACAATAGAAATAACATGATTATTTTTAAAAAGAGAGAAAAATCAAGCTATTAAGAGGAATAAATCAAAGAGATTGAGTGAGCTCTGAAGTCAGTCAAAGCTATATTTCTGTCTAACTTGTAATACCTTTTAGCTGTATGATTTTAGACATGTTATTTATCTGTGGTAGTAATTTATCCCTTAGTTCTCTCATTTTTAATATTGAGATGTTAACTATAATGCTGTCATAAGTCTTTCATGGGCAGTAAATGGCTAAATGCACATTAGCACCAAGAATAAATGGCATAAATGTTAAAAATTATGAATATCATCATATCTACATCATGCCACCACCATCAGCATCGTCATCACCTTACCATTATAATTTTTAATTGTATTTTGACTGTAACTGACCAGAAAAATTACCTTCAAATGTTATTATGGAGTGGTCACTAAGAATGAGGACTCTGAGCAGGGTGTGGTGGTTCACACCTGTAATCCTAGCACTTTTGGAGGCCAAGGTGGGAAGATTGCTTGAGGCCAGAAGTTCTAGACTAGCCTGAGCAAGAGACCACATCTCTACACAAAATAGAAAAATTAGCCAGGTGTGGTGGTGTGAGCCTGTAGTCCCAGCTACACGGGAGGCTGAGGCAGGAGGATCGCCTGAGCCCAGGAGTATGAGGCTGCAGTGAACTATGACCACACCACTGCACTCTATCCTGGGTGACAGAGCAAGACCCTATCTCAACAAAACAAAACAAAATAAAGAAACAAGAAAAGAGTGAGGACTCTGAAATTAGACTGTCTGCTTTTAAATCACTTCTCTACCACGAGCAAGCTGCATGATCTTATGTTTTTCTCTTAATCTCACAAACCTCAGCTCCTTTAGCTGTGAAATGAATCTAATTACAGACTAATTTTATAGAATTATAATGCAAATTAACTGATGAAATCTATGTTTTCTGACCCCTAGTAGGCACTTATAAGTGTTAGTTTTATCACCACTATGATTACCGTTATTAATATTATTGCATGGGATATTTTTTTCTTTCCTGTATCCTCATATCTCAGTTACTACATTTCACAGATAAGTTAGCACTTAGGGTACGTTCTGCTAATTGGCTGAGAGAAATTACCAAAGAAATAAAAAATCATTTATTAAATTCTGAATTTTTATTGTGTGTTTAAAATCATTGAAGTATAATTTACACACACTATTGCTTCTTTTTAAGTGTATAGTTCAATTCGTCTTGACAAATGTATATACTCTTGGAACCATCACCATTGGCTTTTGGGTTTTTAAGTCACCTTTTTAAACTAATGGTATGACCATAACTTTGAGGGGAAAAAGAAACTCGAAATGCAAGAATTTGAATGATTGAGATTCACATTCCTAAACCCGGCAGGATAAAATATATATATATATTTGTGCCCTTAACAGCAGATATCAACAAGTATCTGACCCATGTTAGATAAAATTTCCGTACGCAAACATAGAGGTGAAAAGAGTCAGAGAGCGTGAACCACGTGCCCTGCCTTCCAACCGAAGTGCGGTGAGAGGTAGAGAGGGATGGCAGAAACTCCAAATGGGTTTGGAAGCTGTAAGAGAACCTGAGAGAACCCAGGAAAGAGGCCAGTCTCATAGAGTACCTGCATGCACAGCATGGTACAGCGGTCCCCAGACTTTTTGGCACCAGGGACCGGTTTCCTGAGAGAATTTTTCTGCAGCCCAGGGAGGGGAAGGAGGAGGGGGCGGAAGGAGGCAGAGCTCAGGTGGTGATGCGATGGGGAGAGCACCTGTAAATACCCGTGAGCTCCACTTGCTAGGCTGTCAATCACCTCCTGCTGTGCAGACCTAATAGTTACTAAAAGGCTGGGTACAGGCCCTGGCCCCAGGGCTGGGGACTGCACGTTAAAATGGGAGAAGAGAGATAGCTGAGTTAAATGTCTAGGCAATGGGCCTGTGATATACCTAGCATTCTGTGAACTTCAGGACATTGTAAAGAGTAATTTGTTACCTGAATGCTCAAGAAAAGCCCTGAAGCACCTGAGAGAGAGCCATGGCTGAGAGCCTGTGATCTAGGATGTATCTATAGGCCAATCATTAAATATGAGATGACATTTAGGTTATCCTAATTATTTATGTAGATGGACAAAATGTGGATTAAAGAGACAATACCGACTTCAGTATATTTTAGCTCAGGTAGATGGCAATGATTGAGGACCATATACCTACTTCCTTACCCCAATGCCTTAGCAATCAAACAGCCCAAATGGCTTTAGACAAAATTCCAGGGTAAGGGGCAAGGGAACTCTCAAATCATTGAGTTCCTGAATCGACCATGTAGTTTTCAGACCATGCTGGAATTAGGGCCTAAAATAGAAATTAAACTTTATTTATTTATTTTATTTGTACTTCCTACAGTTACTAAGAGAAATAAGTCTTTGAAAAGGGTGGGATAGGGGCAAGCATTTCTCTTATCTCCAGGAAGCTTTCATGCATCCTAACATCTTGGAGGGAAGGTAGAGTTAAAATACACATACACACAAGGACAATGCTTTGCTTTTTTGATTGAGCAGTACTATATTTTGTACCCACCATCCAGTTATTGAAAAGTTGATAACATACCTAAAATTACATTACTTTAGTTTGGCTTTGCTGATTGCATTTCAGGTACTCATCACATGACAAGCTTTAATTTGCTGACCACTATTAACCTTGGATTTCTTTCCCTGTTCCTTTTTATCTTCTTTTTTTTTTTCAGTTCACATATTTTTCTATCTATTAAACAAAAATTGTTGATGAAAGAATTTTAAGCAAAGGCATAGAATCATTGTTCCAGAATGTCTCCCTTGAATATCAGTGTTTTGGAAATAAGCACTTACATGTAAATTACAATAGAAAAGAATCACTCTGAATAGTAAAATCTCAAGGATACATATTAAAAGACAAAAAAAAAATGTAGACAAACAGTAATAAAAATCTTTATTTACTCAAGTGAGTAGACAATATTTTTCCAGCATTTTCCTATTCAGTAGAAACTTAATAATAGTCTCATATAAAAATATTAATTTGGTATTGGGGCTTATAAACTTTAGTGCATGTAGGAGACACACAGAAGATCAAGAAAAGTCCTTGAGGAACAAGGAATCTTTTGGGGCCAATCTGATTGAAGAAAACCACATATACATGGTAATATCCAGAAGCAATATTTAAAATACTTAAGAACTGGTTCACAGGAATACCAATAATTCAGAAAATAAGCACCTGACTCTGTCAATGTTGAGGATCTTTTTATTTTCTCATTGAACTTGTATATATTTTCTTTCCTTGAAGACGCCATATACATTATATGACAATTTTTAAAAACTGGTTGCTTCACTTTTTATATTAAAATCCAAGTATTTAAAAATAATTTTTTTTCCCTATAAAGTCTTTGCCAGATACCTGTACGGCAATTATTTCTCACCAAGTTTTACTATTATATTTACTAAGGGAAAATAACTTTCAACTTAGAATTATATTCCTTTTAAAGGAATAATAAAGATATTTGAGAAACACAGAGGTTCATGAAATTTGCTACTCAGTTTCTCACATAGAGGGTTTACTAAAATATGTATTCCTGAAAGAAGATAAATTCACTCAGAAGGAAATCATAGGATAAAAGCAATAATAGATGGCCAAGAAATATTTAAAACATTCTGGTAAATACAAATGAACTTTTAGCATTCAATATTGCTGATAGAAGACTGATATCTAATCTGTATCACATTTAAATCAACTAATTTTTTCTTGATATCTTTTCAAATTTCTTTTTTAAAAATTTTAATATTCTGAAATTATCCTATAACATTCCTAGAAATTGGTTTTTAAAAATTTGCTTTTATCTCATACTGCTCAGTCTTGCATGAGCTTTTGTTTAATCTGAGAACTAACTTTCCTATTATTTTTTCCTATTATTTCTTAGTATAATTTTTGGTCACTGGGTATCTCTTTTTTCCAGTTATGGGACTTGTCTCTTTTAGAACTTCATAAAACTGTTTTCACTTCGAGATTCTAGCTGTAATTTCTCATCTCTTTCATTTGGCATTGATCTATATGTGTATTTAACGTCTATATAATTTTCTGTGAGAGTTCCTTGGTTTGATCTTCTAGAACAGGACCATATGGTTTCTATAGCAACTACTCAACTTTGTTATTGTAACACATAAGCATTCATAGACAATACATAAATGAATTGACATGACTGTGTTCTAATAAAACTTTGTTTACAAAAAATAAGAAATGGGTAGGATTTGGTTCATGTGCTATAGTTTACCGTCCCCTATTGTAGAAGACCAACTTACCAACCTTCAAGCTTTGTTCAAACTAGTGTCCAGGTTTCAAAAGACTGGAATGATTTTAAAATTATTTTAATAAAGAAATGGAAACAAAAATCCAACTATATAAATAATTTCTATATAAATAATTACATTAAATTCAAGTAGAATAAGCACTCCACCGAATATTTTCCATGTAAATATAAAAAATAAATAAACCAAAGTAAGATTTTACTAGATATTTTCTACAAGAGAATTACTTCAGATTTAAAGGTATAAATAGATTGAAACTAAAAGAATGAAAAAATATATTATGTGAATTGTAACCATGAGAAACCTGGAATAGCTGTCTTAATATCATGAAAAATAGGTTTTAACACAAGAAATATTACTAGAGGCGCCCAACGGGTACAATGCACACTGTCTGGGGGATGAGCAAACTCATAACTTTGATTCAAATGGTACAAAAGCAATTTATGTAACCAAAAGGTTTGTACCCTTGTAATAGTCTGAAATAAAATAAAAATAAATAACTAAATAAGAATGATGGAGGAAAAAAAACGAAAGGTGGTAAGTGGTACTACATAGATGCAATAAAATGTTATTAACAGGACTAATTAAAGACAGTCTGAGTTAGTGGAAAAAAGAAAGAAATATTACTAGAGACAAAGAGGGACTGTTCATAATAAGAAAAAGTTCAGCATATTGGGAAGATGTAAAAGTTCTTCTTGTTTAGCCTACATATCTTCCACCCACCAAAATTCAAATTCCAATTTAGCTCCTCCTATTCTGGTGGGACTCTTCCCCTCCCTTATCTACCCAGCCACCTGCTCCCCCCCTCACCCCTTCCACCTTCCCTGGAGTGGAGTTCTAAGAGGAAAGGAAACAGAAACCCCACCAGTTAGTTCTATAAAAAAGGTTCCAAACCTTTGGGGTAAGAACCAATACTGGTCCGTGGCCTTTTAGGAACCAGGCTGCACAGCGGGCGAGCAAGCTAAGCTTAATCTGCATTTATAGCCGCTCATCACCGCATAAGCTCCACCTCATGTCAGATCAGCATCAGATTTAGATTCTCACAGGAGCACGAACCCTACTGTAAACTGCACATGTGAGGGATATAGGTTGTGCACTCCTTATGGAAATCTAATGCTTGATGTTCTGAGGTGGAGCTGAGGCAGTGATGCTAGTGCTGGGGAATGGCCGCAAATACAGATTATCTTTAACAGAGAGGTTTGACTGTACAATAAATGTAATGCACTTGAATCATCCCCAAACCATATCCCCCTCCCCTGTCCGTGGACAATTGTCTTCCATGAAATCAGTCCCTGGTGCCAAAAAGGTTGGGGACCACTGGCTTAAAGGAATGCAAATTGCTATAACCATTTTGGAGAACCATCCACATCTCCTCAAGGTAAGCATATATATATATATCTCATGAATCAAGAATTTCACTCAATATATACATAGCAAAAACTAGTGTTTACATTCACCGAAACACCTAAATAAAATAGGTTAAGAGGAATTTCATTCATAATAGTTAAGCAATGGAACTAACCCTGGTATATTCTGAATTTTTTCCTTCCAAAATTCATATTGAAATCTAATCTCTTTGTGATGGTATTAATAAGAGAGGCTGGCCAGGCACCATGGCTCACGCTTATAATCCTAGCACTCTGGGAGGCCAAGGTGGGAGGATCACTTGAAACCAGGAGTTCAAGGCAGACTGAGCAAGAGCAAGACCCTGTATCTACAAAAAAAAAAAAAAAAAAAAAATAGAAAAATTAGCCAGATGTGGTTTTGCACACCTCTAGTCCCAGCTACTTGGGAGGCTGAGGCAAATGGATCGCTTGAGCTCAGGAGTTTGAGGTTGCAGATCTATGATGATGCCACTGCACTCTAGCCAGGGCAACAGAGGAAGATTCAGAGTCAACATGTTGAGCAAAAGATGCCAGCCATGAAAAGGTTCATGTTGCATGACACCATGTCTATGGAGTTCAAGAAAGGCAAAACCAATCTAACTGCATGGAAGTCAAATGTGTGACTAACATTGAGGAAATATTTGTCTGCATAGGGGTTAAACAGCAGTTTTCTGTGGTAGGGAAAATCTGACTTGTAGTTACATGGGTAGATACATATGTAAAAATTAGTTGAGTTGTTCTCTTAAAAATCTGTGTAATTTATCTTAATTATACTTTAATAAAAGGAAATGTTTAAGAAGAAAATATTTGTGAAGTATATCCACACCTTCTCTTATTGGAAGAAGCTCTAAGATAATTCATTGTTGAATTTTAAATTTCCTCTGTAAATATTTGTTGTCAACAAAAGGACACTATACACATTTATACAAATAAATGTTTAATTATATAATTGTTTCGTGTGTGTGTGTGTGTGTGTATGTGTGTGTGTGAGTGAATGTATTAATATTTTATATGTTATTATATATTTTTCTCAGAGAATAAATAAAAATTTCACTTATTGGGTATTATTGTGGGCACAAAGAATTTGGGGATAGGGAAGAAAGAAGGTATTTGCCTTTTATTAGATATTTTTCTGTAATGTATTTTTAAAATAATCTGGATATCTCTTATATTCAGTTTTTTAAAAACTAGAAAACCTGGGAAGTTCAGTTATAAACATTTTCACTTTTTATATTTTTCTGTATTTAAATACCTAATGAAAGTTATTTGCAAAGAAAATTCATAAGATTATTCTTCTCGTGACTGGGATAATACATTACATGGGCTTTCTCTTCTCATTCTGATATATTGTTTACCTTTTTGATTTCATAATTAATTGGTTTTATGTATTTTTATCATATTTACCCAGTGTATAGCAAATATTTAAAGAATATAATCTTTCCATTTGCTGCTAAATTGAATAAAATGGTCCCTTATTTTATTGAATTGCCCAATATATTCCATCACCTGGGACTAACAGACACAAAGTAATTCTCATGTAAAAGATTGGTACACACTGTTTTCAGTCCAAGTTATATTCATAAAACGTGTAAAATGTATTTATAACCACATTTGGGAAAAATAAAGTCATATACATGCAGAATTTCTATAAAATTTTTATGTTTAAGTATGTAACAATGAGTGATGTAGTTTTTCAGATTCATTATTTGAAATTCATGTGAGTTATAGAATCATTTTACTTTCATTGACTTGAAAATTTAGAGTTGAAATCCTAGATGTGTTTACAGTGATAAGTTTGGATTCAATGCTTTAAATTTTATTTAGAGAGAAAAATTATGTAAAAGCATGATGTAAGGCAATTTTTCAGAAGAAAAATTTAAAACCATTTTTCTGCATATCAACAGAAGATTAGTTACTTAGCAAATTAAACTATGGGATAGCCACACCTGAAATTCCAAGCAAAAAATTAAAAGAATGAGCTAGTTTTATATTTATTTTCACAGACAGATCTGTACAATATGCTTTTAAGTAAAGCAGACAAGCTTTCCAATTTTTGTCTAAAATGATAATAAAAAACAACATATATTTGTGTGAGTATGTATGTGTGGGTGTTTGTTGGTGTGTGTGTGTGTCTTGAAATACTTATGTGAGTGTAAATGAAAAGTTCTAAAAAGAAACATCAAACTGTAACTAATGGCTACCATTGGAGAGGAGAGTAGGATCGGCAGGGGACCAATGTGGAAGGGAAAATAGGCTTTAACTCTTAAATCTATGAACTTGCCTCACATTTGAATTATTTCACAATAAACAAATAGTTGAACAGTGTATTTCCTATGAATATAATGAATAAAAATTAAATCCTGCAGATGGTATATGATTTCCTCAATTACAAATACAAAAAAATAAGAATCTTCCTATATTAAAATAAAACCTCAAACTGACAGTGTCTTCTCAGTCACATACTGTCAAGACAGTCACCCACACAGCCGCTTTAAAATCCATTTTGAAAACACCGTGATGTTCTGTTTTTAAAAATAAATATGTGATCCTCCCCAGTTCGAGAGAAATAATCCAGTGTCCCCAAATCGGGGATGTAGTTGGTGTTTTTCCAGAGTGCTAATTTATCTCTAAAGGCTATCCTTTCTGTGTCATAACATAGATCACTTGTACTGAGTATTTGGGTGTTTACTTACTGTGCATGACTGAAATGGAGATATTTTTTGGTGAAGTGGCTCGAGAGTAAAATGTGCAGTGGAGAAGTGATAAGAATGGTCCTACATCTAATAACCATTTTCTTGCACTGGCTGAAAAGAGATGTCTTGAACTTTCTGATAAGAGCACCCACTCTGCAAAAATAGCCCTTTTAGCTAGCGCAAAACTTAACGGCTGCACTCTTAAACGTACTGTCTTTCATTCTCTGAAATGCATCTTTGAATGAGGAAACAGCTAGCACATGCCGGTGGCTGGGGAGTTTAACTGAGTTATAGCATGGAACCTTACAATGAAAGATTAAATAGAATATATGAGACCCCCCACCCCCAAAAGTAGGGTACAATAAAAGAAAGTCATATGAAGGAAGAAGAAAATCACTGATATCTAAATCAGTTTATATTGCTCCTCTTCTAAAGCATTTCTTGAGGGCTACTCATAGGTCTAACACTGTTTTTGTATATAGCAGGTATTTAAAATATCTTATTCCTTGTCTCATTTCATTTCTTTCTCTAGACCCTAGAGGGCACACAATAATTATAAGGTTTAGTAATTAATCCACAGCCCTGCATTCAGTTTTCCTGTAAAGATTAACACTTCAATTAAAGTATCCCTTTAAGCATAGTTTATAAGAGCTGGCTTCTGCTTATTTTTCATTCTTGTCTTCTATCATTTTTTTTCCTTTTTCACTAACTTCTAGTCACTCTGACTTTCTTTCTATTCCTAGAACTTACCAAGCTCATTCCTCGTTCCAGAATACTTAGCTTTTCTATTCTGCCTGTCTGAAATCCTCTTCTGCTGGATCTTTGCATATTTGAATCTTTCTAGTCCCTGCCATTATTGCTCAAATATCATCTACCCAGAGAGACCTGGCTGATTACCCCATTTAATGTTGTCTGACACAGTCTCTCTTTCATTACCCAGTTTTAATTTCCTCATAGCACAGATCTTTTTCTGAAAATAAATGATTTATTTGTTTATTGCTTATTTTCTGATTCTCCAATGTAATCTTAAAACCAGGAGAGCAGGACTTCTTTTGTTAACTACCTTATGGCTAGATCTTAGGACATTTATTAAAATTTTTTTTTAAAAATCTGATGAATGAATATAAAATAATTATTGTGTAATTTAAAAGGAATAAATTGAATTTCACAGACAATATTAATAGATGAAATGGAGTTAGAGACAGGAGGCTAGGGAAGTAGGGGCACCCAACTGAACAACATTTGATAAGGAAAATAAAAGTCCAGAACTTGTTAGAATAAAGCATTTTAATGTTGGGCTCCACTTTGAGGACCGAGATTTGCTCAATGTTCCTTTGTTAGAAGCTCTCAGAGTTGCAAATCTACTTGAAGAAAAGGGGAAC
Source organism: Eulemur rufifrons (assembly GCF_041146395.1). Taxonomy (NCBI): domain Eukaryota; kingdom Metazoa; phylum Chordata; class Mammalia; order Primates; family Lemuridae; genus Eulemur; species Eulemur rufifrons. The sequence goes on along the minus strand of NC_090988.1, from coordinate 83,759,133 downwards.
TAACATATTTGGCATGCATTGCTATTTCAGGCTATCTTTTGAAAACAGGACCTTTGAAAAAGAAATCACCTATTTGGGTATGCTTTCTATTTTTTTCCTTTTTTTCTTCATTTTTACTTTTTTTTTTTTTTTTTTTTTGAGACAGAGTCTCACTCTGTTGCCCAGGCTAGAGTGAGTGCCGTGGCGTTAGCCTAGCTCACAGCAACCTCAAACTCCTGAGCTCAAGTGATCCTCCTGTCTCAGCCTCCCGAGTAGCTGGGACTACAGGCATGCACCACCATGCCCGGCTAATTTTTTCTATATATATTTTTAGCTGTCCATATAATTTCTTTCTATTTTTAGTAGAGATGGGGTCTCGCTCTTGCTCAGGTTGGTCTCGAACTCCTGAGCTCAAACGATCCGCCCACCTCGGCCTCCCAGAGTGCTAGGATTACAGGCGTGAGCCACCGCGCCCGGCCTTTTTCTTCATTTTTAAAAATCAAGGTGATATTTACATAAAATAAAATTAACTATTTCATGTGTACGATTTTGTGACATTTTGTACATTCACAATGTTGTATGACCACCACCTCCACCTCATTCCAAAACATTTTTGTTATTGCAAAATAAACCTCACATCTGTCAAGCAGTTACTTCACATTCCCCCATCCCTTAGCAACCACAAATCTGCTTTCTGTCTCTATGGCTTTACTTGTTTGCTATAGTATAAATGTTTGTGTACCCCTAAAACTCATATGTTGAAATATTAATATCCAAGATGATGATGTTAGGAAGTGGGGGATTTGGGAGATGATTAGATCATGAAGGTGAAACCTTCAGGGCAGCAATTAATGCCCTTATAAAGATGACCACAGAGAGCTACCTTCTCCTTTCCATCAGGTGAGGACAGAGTGAGAAGTCATCATCTATGAACCAAGAAATAGACTCTCATCATATTCCAAATCTGTCAGTGCCTTGATCTTAGACATTCCAGCCTCCAGAACTGTGAGATGTAAATTTCTCTTGTTTATAAGCCACCCAGTTTATGATATTTTGTTATAACAGCCTTGACAGACTAAGACCCTATTCTGGATACTTTGCATAAATGAAGTCATACAACATGTTTCTGGCTTCTTTTAATTAAAATAATATTTTCAAGACTCATCTATGTTGTAGCATGTATCCACACTTCATTCATGCCACAATTTGTTCAGCTATTCATCCATTGGTGGATATTTGAGTTGTTTCCACATTTTGACTATTGTAAATTGCACTGCTATTGACTTGGGTATAGCTTTAAAGGGATGATAAGTGTGGACCATGCCCTATTCAAAAATAAATGTTTAGGACTAATGGTAAGCAAATTGCAACAAGAACTATGTCTATATTTTTATTGTTATTTCCCTATAACTTCAGTGATAACAATCGATATTTATATATTGGGTTGTTGATAGACTAATTGGAGACCTATACTGGGGGCTCCTATACAAGCTCAGGTAGAAGACTGACAAATTGGAAACCATTGTTACAACATGTTTGCAAACCATTTCTCTTGTATTAAGACACCTATTTAGATATGTTTTCTCTAAGACAGGAACTGGGTCACATTCCTCTTTGTCTTTTTTACTTTCATCTCTGAGCTTGATACATAGGAGATGTTGGATGAATTACATGAATTGAATGAATAAATGCAAGCACCCATCTATGCATAACTAAAGGCAAACTTGATAGGAGTGTAACTCTGAAAGATGAGTTGATTGTAGTAATTTTCAAAGAAGAGAGAAAATAGTATCTGTATCTGCATGGCAGGCAGCTTCTGAAACAGGCATTGAGATTAAAATAGTTTTGCAATGGATTAATCATGTTATGATGTATGATCTCTGTGTGTGGGATTTTTCCCCATGCCAAATGATTCTCCAACTCTCCAGACACTAACTGGTTTTCTTGTAACTCAATTCAATTCTGACACTAACTTCCTGGAGTTAGCATCAGATCCCACAATTTAAAGAGCTTAGTCCCAAAAAACTGCTCCCAATTCTGATGCCAATTTGTAAGCCTTTCCCCATCCACATACTTCTAACTGACTATAAGTAAAGGGTTCCCACAACCCCCACCTCAGGTTTGATAACTTGACAAATCAGCTCACAGAATTCAGGAAATCGCCTAATTTTTACTAGTTAATAAACTAGTAATAAAAAATACAACTCAGGGGCAAACAAATGGAAGAGATACATAGGGTAAGGTATAGGAGGTGAGCAGAGCTTCCATGCCCTCCCTGAGCATGCCACCTTCCTGGGCATTCATTAGGCCAGAAGCTCTCTGCACCCCTTCATTTAGGGTTTTTATTAAAGTTTTATGACATAGGCAGGGTTGATTGTTGACTAAATTGTTAGCCATTGATTATTCCCATCCACTCCCCAGAGGTCAGGAGTAGAACTAAAAGTTTCAACCCTCTAATCATGCCTTGGTTTTTCTGGTGACAAGCCTCCACCCTAAAGCTATCGAAGGGCCCTGAGCAACTAGACATCTAAGTTCCTTCTACACCTAGTTTGTTGAGAGTTTTTAATCATGAAAGGGTTTAGAAATCCTGGCCTCAAGCTATCCTCTTGCCTCAGCCTCCCAAAGTGCTAGGATTACAGGAATGAGCCACCGTGCCTGGCCATATCTCAAAATTATGAAAGCCATAGGCTGGGCACAGTGGCTCATTCTTGTAATCTCAGCACTCAGAGAGGCTGAGGCAGGAGGTTTGCCTGAGGTCAGGAGTTTGAGACCAGACTGAGTAAGAGTGATACCATATCTCTACTAAAAATAAAAAAAAAAAAATTAGCTGGGCACTGTGGTGCACACTTGTTGTCCCAGCTACTTGGGAGGCTGAGGCAAGAGGATCGCTTGAGCCGAGGAGTTTGAGGTTGTAGTGAGCTACAACAATGCCACTGCACTCTACCTGGACAACAGAGTAAGAGTCTGTTTCTATATATATATATATATATATATAGAAGCCATAGGAGAAACCAACAGCCAACATCATACTGAATGGGGAAAAGTTGAAATCATTCCCCTTAAGCACTAGAACAAGACAAGGGTGCCTACATCCCCTCTTATATTCAACACAGTGCTGGAAGTCTGAGCCAGAACAATCAGGGAAGAGAAAGAAATTAAGGGTATCCAAATCGGGAAAGAGGAGGCCAAATTATTGCTTTTTGCTGATGATATGATCCTATATCTAGAAAACCCCAAAGACTCTGCCAAGAGACTCTTGGAATTGATAAATAAATTCAGCAAAGTCTCAGGTTACAAAATCAATGTACACAAATCAGTAGCATTTCTATATACCAATAACAGTCAAGCTGAGAGTCAAATCAAAGACTCAATACCATTCACAATAGCTACAAAGAAAATAAAATACCTAGAGATATACATAACCAAGATGGTGAAAGATCTCTACAAAGAGAACTATGAAACACTGAGGAAAGAAATCACAGACGACACAAACAAATGGAAAAACATATCATGCTCTTGGATTGACACGATCAGTGTTGTTAAAATGTCCATACTACCCAAAGTGATTTACAGACCCAATGCAATCCCTATTAAAATACCAATGTTATATTTCACAGATCTAGAAAAAATAATTCTTTACTTTATTTGGAACCAGAAAAGAGCCTAAATAGGCAAAGTAATCTTAAGCAAAAAGAACCAGTCTAAAGGCATCACATTACCAGACTTGAAACTATACTACAAGGCCATAGTAACCAAAATAGCATGGTATTGACACAAAAATAGAGATATAGACCAGTGGAATAGAACAGAAAATTCAGATATAAAACCATCCACAAAGAGCCAACTGATCTTTGACAAAGCAGACAACAATATACACTGGGGAAAAGAAGCCCTATTCAATAAATGGTGCTAGCAAAATTAAATAGCCCCATGCAGAAGAATGAAACAGGATCCATATCTCTTAACACTCATTAAAATTAATTCAAGTTGGATAACAGACTTAAATGTAAGGCAAGAAACCCTAAGAATTCTAGAGGAAAATAAAGGAAAAGCTATTCCAAATAACGGCCTAGGCAAAGAATTTATGAAGAAGACACCAGTGGAAATTACAGCAACAACAAAAATAAATAAATTAGACTTGATTAAATTAAAAGTTTTTTGCACAGCTAAGGAAGTAATCAACAGAGCAAACAGACAGCCTATAGAATGGGAGAAAATATTCACAAGCTATACATCTGATAAAGGTATAATAACTAGAATCTACAAAGAACTGAAGCAAATCAGCAAGAAAAATCAATCAACCCCATTAAAAAGTGGGCAAAAGACATGAAAACAAGCTCTTCAAAAGAAGATTGAGAAATGGCCAATAAACATACAAAAAATGCTCAATGTCACTAATCATGAGAGAAATGCAAATCAAAACCATAATGAGGTATCACTTAACTCCAGTGAAAATGGTTTTTATTAAAAAGTCCCAAAACAATAGATGCTGGTGTGGATGCAGAGAGAAAGGAACACTTACACACTGTTGAGGGGACTGCAAATTATTACAACCTCTATGGAAAACAGTATGGAGATTCCTCAAAGAATTAAATGTATACTTACCATTTGATCCAACAATCTCACTACTGAGTATTTACCCAAAGGAAAAGAAGTCTTCTTATCAAAAAGACACCTGCGCATGAATGTTTATTGCAGCACAATTCACATTCACAATCACAAAGATGTGGAATCAAACCAAGTACCCATCAATTCATGAGTGAATTAACAAAATGTGGTACATATATACCATGGAATACTAGTCAATCATAAAAAGTGATGAATTAATGCCTTTTGCAAAAATTTGTATGGAACTGGAGACCATTATCCTAAGTGATGTATCTAAAAAATGAAAAAAAAAAAAGCAAACACTACATGTATTCTCTATTAAATTGGAACTAACTGATGAGCACACATGCACACAGAGGGAAGTAAAACTCAGTGGAAGTCAAACGGGGGAGAGGGCAGGAAGGGATGGTTGAAAACCTACCTAACAGGTACAATGAGCACTATCTGAGTGATGGGCACACTTATAGAAATGACTCAAACATTACAAATGTGATTCATTTAACCAAAAACATTTGTACCCCTGTAATATTTTGAAATAAAAAAATAAATAAGAAACTGTTGAAGTTTTACTTTGAAAGAGACGAATGAAAATAAATAAGAAATAGAAAAACACTGTGTAAAACTAAAAATGAAGATCTCAATTATGTATTGAGATTTAAAGAGTAGATACCTCAGCTTCTTGTGAACACATGACACTTAATAGTATGCTGACCATGAAACAAAGATCTATCATGATGAACTGAATATTAACGGGAACTGTGAATATCCAGTAGGTTGTTTGCAGAAATTTAAGATTATTAATTTTTTAAATGTATGTGGTGATAAAACATTTGCTGATCATGAAACAGCAGAGAAATTCATTGACAAACTTGCCAGTGTCAGAGTTGATGAAAATTTGACACCAGAACAAGTCTACAATGCTGATCACTGTTTTGGTGTTTCTTTTTTGCCCCAGAAAAACAGACTACAGCTGATGAGACAGCACCTACAGGAATTAAGGATGCCAATGACAAAATAACTGTGCTAGGATGTGATAAGGCAGCAGGCACACATAAGCATAAACTTGCTGTGATAGACAAGAAAGTTTGCATCTTTAATGTCTTCAAGGAGTCAGTATCGTACCAGTCCATTATTGTGCTAACCAAATTGCATGGATCACCAGGACATCTTTCTGATTGATAATACAAACATTTTGTGTCAGCAGCTCATGCTGATTGCAGGGAAGCTGGACTGGAGAACAACTGCAAGATTCTTTGACAACATTTCTGCTCATTCTTCAACTGAAATCCCTATCAAGAATAATGTTAATGCCATATGTTGGTGGTCCAATGTACACAAACTCTATTTCATGTACAAAATTATTAAAAATATTGTATAAAAGTACATTCAGGTTATGTATATAGGATATATATGACACATAAGTAAATTTCATGTTTAGATTTGAGCCTCAGCCCCAAGAGACCTCATCATGTGTATACAAATACTCCAAAATCCAAACAAACAAAAAAAAAAATCCAAAATCCACAACACTTCTAGTTCCAAGCATTTCAAATAAGAGATACTCAATTTGTATCACAATATCACAAGCTCCTAATCCCTTCTTACATCCATTCCTGAATCCATCCTTTAGTTTATTTCTTTATTTCCAAAACTAAGGCATGTAATTCCAGTATCTGTATCTGGCAGTGAAAAAAAGAGGGTAAATTTGTAACTCCAAAGGCATCACAATGTCTACTGTGTCAAATACAGTGAGTTAGCACAGACCTTCACTTCAAATTAGAAGAATTCCTTAGTCTCAAAAGCCTATATGTGTGTGTGTGTGTGTGTGTGTGTGTGTATGTATATGTATGTATGTATACACACAATTTGAGAAACTTTAATGAAGCTCTTATGCTATAAAAGTTACAGACTACCCTGGAGACAAAGATAATATCATAGATAAGAACAAGTCTTCATTGGCCAAAAGGGAATTCATTTTCTGAGACAAATACAAAAGGAGGATAAAAATCATTAAAATGATTTGATAACTACACTACCATAGTAATGGTTCTTGTCATCTTTAATCACAACCAAAATTGCCTCCAAAAGAGCCCTAATCATTACGGTCTAATTGTTACTTAAAGTGAAAAACAATCATTTCCAGAAAAACCCTTGAAGTATATTCACTTCAAGATAACACAATTACCCAGATTTTTTTTTTCAGAGAATCAGTTGGACAAGAAAAAGATATTCTTGTCAAAACAAATTACTCCATGATTGAAGGGAGTTGGTTTAAATTATTGTTGGCACAGTATACTCATTTAAAAATTTATTGACTCCACATAATATGTGCTCATTCAGATGTTACAGCCACACGAATGTCACACACTTACTTAGAAATTATTGGTCAGCACACATGGGTGCTACAAACTGTTGGATTATTATCTTCTTGAGGAGTTGGCTTCCTATTGCAGAAAACTACTATTTTTCCATCTTTCTATGGTTGATAGAAATTGGCTTCTTGTCTTTACAGTGGTAATCTCCTTATTTGTTGTAAGTTTCACACATTTCTTTTTCATGGTAAGTTTTTTTTATATTGACATTCGCTAGGAACCAAGTTTAAAAACTAGAAACTGATTAATGTATCTCCAAGAAATGGGACTTCGGTCCTTCAATATATTTCAAGATTCTTTTGGTCTCTATCATTTTTCATCTATTTTCTTTTACCCAATTTATATTTTTCTTCTCTCTCTCTCTCTCTCTCTCTCTCTTTTCCTCTCTCCTGTTCATATTTACACATTGCACACACTCTCCTGCTTTATATCTTAAACTTCTTAGATTTATCTATTCCAAGTCATTACAGCTTAATACATTAAAAAGCAAATTAATTATAGTTCTCCACTTACTATAGTGCAAAGATTCTCATTAGCCATTGTTATCTGCATCTGTGATCTCAGCCTGAGTATAAGGGTCCTATTGGAAATGACTGTGCAAACGACATTGACTTCTAAGATGCTTTTTTTTTTTGAGAGGCTATGGATGGAAGAGCTAACTCTGTTACTAAGCTTTAAATTTGAACAGCAGGGATATACTTCTCTGTTGCTACCAATCAGGTAGCCTCCATTAGATCCGTATTTAATTAGTATTCTTTTAAAAACTGAAGTTATTATGCATGCAATGATCCCTCACTCTTCACTGTACCAAAAGTCAGGTTCCAGCATATTGTTTGTATCTTCACCATATGTTAGAGTCATTAGAAAATGATCTGTATTCTGCAAAGCCTTTGCAGAAAAGATGCACATACATTTAAAGTGTTTTGACTTGAGACTAATTGGCAATGCCATTTTTGTGTGGGAATTAGCATATCTGTTATTTTATTAACTGGCTTGAACATCAATGCACTCCCACGGTGTAAGACATATCTCTGAGGTATTGTTCTGACATTTCAGGTTGGTCTCTGATAGGCAGGCAGACTTAATCTGTCAGGTTTTACATGGTTGAAAATCAAGAATTTGGCTCTGTAAATGTTTGCACTGGCTAAACGTGCTGCCTTGTTTTAAGGGTAAGTCTTACCCGGTAACAATTATTAGTACTCATTTGATTGAGTATATAAATATTCTTTTGCCAAGTGCAATTGAGTTATGTGGGATGCATTTCTAGGTATGTTTGGTTTCAGAGGTCCCAAGGCACATGAATGAAATTATTCTATAATAGAATTTGACATCATCACCTTTTGGGAGATAAACTTGGCTTTGACAGAAAATAGTCTCAGGAAAATGTATATGTTACTCAGAGTCCATAAAAATGAGTGAAAACATGACAAATAAAAGAGGTTTTTATCTGAATAGTCTTTATGCAATGGTCAACCAAATCTAAATAGTTTTGTTTGCATATGTAAAATCTGTATTAGTTCTGCTAGAATGGTCCACTTTCAATAGAAACAGTCTAACCTTCCACCATATAGAAGCAAAATATATTGTTCACAGGTGTAGGATTAAACTCAGGTATTGTGAGATATATTGAGAATAGGGTTTCACTAATGTTTAGGCATGTCTTATTAATATTTACCAGCAAACTATCGATCAGGTTTTAGTAGTGCTGTAAAGTCCAAAAGCTAGTAATGCTTTTTAGAGGATCATTGCTTCCACTGCACACTTAAAATAGAGATTGTGAAAGTATCACTCCAAGAGTTTCAGAGGGCAAGATAAACAAAAACTCAACTTCCTCAGTTACTCAAACATAATGGTTTCTCCAATACTTACATTCTGTAATAAAAAGCACTTTCTCTAGATTGGTGAGCCTGGAAACGGTACTTCTTCTTATTTTCTGAGCATCGTATGGTATCTAGTCTAAAAGGCCACGCCAACTCTTGAGCTCTTCAACCAACTACTAATTTGCATTCTAGAGGCGGTGACTTCTAGGGAAAGAAAAGTATATAAGAACTAAATTTGGTTTCCACTTCAAGTTGGATGACTTGCCATCTGATTTTAAATTATTTCTTGATTCTAAATGCCATTGAATGATAGTAAAAATGTACAAACAAGAATAATACATTTATGATATGAATTGGAAGGTGGAACATCAGAATAGCAAAGATTTTGGTGACTTCTGAAAACAAAAGCAGATGGAATGTGTCAAAGATTAAACAAAGGGTACTGCTAGCCATTATCTACAGAAAACGTATGACAAAAGACCTTTAGCTGCCCCATTTTCACCGCTGTAATTACAAGAACAGCATTTCCCATCAGTTTAAAATCAGCAACATAAGATCTACCTGGACCAGGGGAGCAGTTTCTAATATAGATTGTAGCCTCTGAGAAAAAAATCATTCATATTTTACTCTACCTCAAGTTAAAGTCAGCCCTGCTCATCCTCAAGTTAAAACTGCTTTAACTTTAAAATTTTAACTTCAAAGTTTTAACTTTTAACTTTAAAGTTAAAAATTAATACTCTACAACAAAAAGTCTATGGATCAGTAGAAAAAATCCTTAGAGAAAACCAGGTAGAGAGCTATAGTAGATTTCTATTGCTTCTTCAGCAACTTACCATAAACTTGGTGGCTTCAAACAAAACAAATTTATTGTTATCATGCAAGTCTGGAAGTCAGCTCCAAAATGAGTCTCAATGGGCTAAAATCAAGATTTTATGTCAGCAATATTTGCAGGGCTGCATTGTTTCTGGAGGCTGTAGAGGAATATTTGCTCCCTTGTTGTTTTGTATGTTTGTTTGTTTGTTTGTTTCCAGCTTCTAGAGGTTACCTGCTTTTCTTGGCTCATGACTTGTTTCCATCTTCAAAGTTAGCAATGTCAAGGCAAGTCTTTCTTATACTGCATCACTTTGACACAATTTTCTGTCTCCTTCTTCTAAGTTTAAGGATCCTTGTAATAACTTTGAACGTGCCAGACAATCCAGGATGTTCTCCCTATTTTAAACTCAGTTGATTAGCAATCTTAATTCCATGTTACTTTAACTTCTTTTTGTTATGTAATATAACATATTCGATGTTCTGTGGATTAGCACATGGGCATCTTTCAAAAGCCATTATTCTACTTATATCAAGGGTTAATTGTATAACTTACCCTAATATTTTTCCATAAATATGCATAAACAGCCAAGATTACTTTGGAAATATTAGGATCAAAATCAACAAAGGAAACAATTGATACTTGGTGAAACAATAATAATTCAAAAAGCAATTTTCTAAAAATAATGTTTTCAGGAAAAATTGAGGAGACATTGCAGTCATAAAACAAGAATAGGCTGCAGTGAAAAAGAAGCAATCACAAATTAAAAAGGTCTTCTGGATAATTATATTTATTAATAAAATATGACTATCAAACAATAATGAAAGAAGAGTTGGCTGAAAATGTTGAGAAATTTTCTAAACAGTAAAGTGCAATGACACAGCTTTGGAAATACAGATCAAATGCTAAGACAGCTGGGAGTTAATTCAGAATGAAAAAATCTGTCTAATTAGACTTTAAGAAAGATAATAGAAAACTAATAACTTATAGGGGAAGAAATATAGAATAGCAGAAGAAATTTCCCCTGGGTTCCCTGTTCCTTTTCTTCTTGCCTTCCATCTCCCAGGTTGCTTTTCTTTGCTTTGTAGCACTAACCACTATCTGCCATTTTAATAGCAATATTATCATTTATTTTCTCTGTGCCCCAGTTAAAATGTAAACTCCATGAACAGAAAATTAGTCTATTTTGTACCCTAATGTATGGTCTTCTGTTAGAATTATGCTTGACACATTATAAGTGATTAATATTTATTAGTTATATATTAATCAATTTTTGATTAATAGTAAGTTTGTATCTCAAGAAGAAAGACAACCACTGTCCCTTCTCTGCTTGAGAAATAATAAAAAAAGCTAAAGGCATCACACTTCCAAACTTTATTACAAAGCTATAGTAACAAACAGTATGGTACTAGCATAAGAACAAACACATAGACCAATTGAACAGAATGAAGAGCCTGAAAATAAACCCACACATACGTGGTCAACTAATTTTTGACAAAATTGCCAAGAATGTACAATGGGGAAAGGAAAGATTCTTCAATGAATAATACTGGGAAAACTACATAACCACATGCAAAAACAAATGAATTTGAACTTTTATCTTACACCTTCCACAGAAATCAATTCAAAATGAATTAAAGACTAAAATGTAAGACCTAAAATCATAAAACTTCTAGAAGAAAACATAGAGGAAAATCTCTTTGACATTTACCTTAGCTAAGATTTTTTTTTTGGATTTGATGCCAAAAGCACAGGCAAAAAATGCAAAAATAAAGAAATGGTACTACATCACATTAAAAAGGTTCTGCACAGCAAAGGAAAAAAAATCAACACACTGAAATGGCTAACGTAATCTTAAATCTCTTCATAGTCATACAGATTTCAGATATGTTAAAATGTATATAACATACCTCTTAGATTTGAAGAAAAACATACTTGAAACTCCCAGTTGTAAATCTGTCTTTTAGTGATAAGACATCATTAGTAATCTCCTAAAAGCCCCCAAAACTATTCAACTTTGCTTCAATCAAAGATACTCATTCATATTTGCAGAGGCTTATGTCTTGGATATGGTGGATTTATCTGATGAATTCCTGATGATGGGACCTTTCTTCTCTAAAGCCTTTCACAGAGTGATTAACTATTTGGGTTCTTAGGATTACAGGGTTTGTGTATCACATCATTCTTTATTTTGTTGACTCCTGGGAGCAGGGAAGTGAAATAAAAGTGTACTGTACTCTAAAAAACAATGATGATCTAGCACTTCTTGTATTATCCTGGATATAGTTGCCCATTCTACTAGATGAAGTATCACAAGAATGGAAAAGCAAGCACCACATGTACTCACCATCAAATTGGTATTAATTGATCAACACTTATGTGCATATACAATGTTCATCGACTGTCAGGCAGGTAGGAGCGAGGAGGAAGGGATGGGTATATTCACATTTAATGGGTATGGTGAACACTGTCTGGAGGATGGACACGTTTGTAGCTCTGATTCAGGCACGACAAAGGCAATATATGTAACCTAAACATTTGTACCCCCATAATATTCTGAAATAAAATAAATAATAACAATAATAATTGTAAAAAAAGTGTATTGTACTCTAATCTTCATAATTGTTTTAAGTCAGGAACTGAGAGAAGGTAGAAGCAGCAATAATGATTAAATGTGCTTGAATAATTTTTTAATGTAAATCATTACAAGATAATAATAAACAGAAGAGCCTTCTCATAAAAGAACCTCTAGGCAGGAGAACTAAAAGATGTGAGTCACCAGGTGATTTGTTATCTTTCTCTCACTTCCTTTCCATAAAAATACTTTAAAATAACATATTTTTGGTCTGAAGAAATACATAAACTGTTTTTGGAAGTATAGTATTTCATTATTTGAATAAGTCTGAATAAACTCCTACAGTCTTAGGATATTACTAAATTTATATATTAAAAAGACCTCCATTCAATCAGTAATGCCTGTTCAATACTTCTGACAGGTGTGTTCTAAAGGAAGATAATTACCTTACAAGTTAGAAATGATCACAAGATGTGAATACAATAAAGAGCCCCATGATAATGTGGTTACCTTTTGAAGAATGCACACTTAATTCAGAAATAGGCTGAAAATCTTTTACACAACTATATGTTTTTTTGAAATATGTATTTAATATATTTTTGAATATTTTGTTGTACAGGGATAGTACTTTAACTTTTTAATAGAACTGGTCTCAGTCACTAGACAGAGAGAGGAGGTTGAAAGTTTAATATCAAGCCTGTGTCCATCTCTAGTCACCATCAGTCCTCTCACAGGAAGAATAAACTTGACATTGGAGAAGAGAGAGTAGATATAAATCTATTGCATATTCAGTGAAAAGATGATAAGCAATCTCTGGCTAGGCCTTGCAATCATACTATATTCCTTTTTTTATTATAATACTGTTACAGTAGAACATATAAAAATGAGAAAAATAGGAAATATTTTTGAGAAATATTTTTTTTTCCCACTGTAAGTGATTCCTTTAGAATTGGATGTGAGAGTTTCTTTCTCGTGGAGTGCTTTAGCCGATAAGTCATGATTTTCATACTCAAAATGCATAATTTCCTTTGGGAGCACAAATATATATATATTCTTGTGTAGAGAGAATTACCCACTGATCCAAGAAAGTGGTTGGCCAGGAAACCATGGGATATGACCTGGTACCTCTCCTTAGATGTAAATAGTGGATAGAAAATGTAACAGAGAGGAAGCCAGCAGCAATGAGGGGAGAAGCAAGGAGAACGTAATAAATATAGCCTCATTGGGAAGGAGCCCAAAAAAGGGTAATTATTGAGTGAAGAAAGAAGCAGCAACTACATAATAAAACAAAAGGAATGAGAATAATGAAGGGGAGAAAAATACTGTTTAGGAAAAACTTAGAATTCAAATGCATAATGAGTTGCAGTCAAGGCAGTAAAGGCTTGGCAATATATAACTGGAATAGAATAAATGCAGACTATGATAGCATGTCCTCTATGCACCATAAGAAAGGACAATAAAGGTAAAAATCCAAGTTTAAGAAGAGAGCACAACTGAGACAATCAGCTAACCATTATTTATTGGATGACTAGAACAGACAGATTTTTGTTTTGTTTTGCTTTGTTTACACTGCCAGTACCTTTTTGGAAATCACTTCTCTCCCCTCTGACATAAACAAGTTTTATACTATTCATTAAGGTCAACGTTGACTTCACTTATCCTAACTCCCAGAAATGGGTACTTGATTCAGTCTTAATAAATTTAAGCACTCTGTGTAACTTGGCTGCATGCAAGGGTTGGTACCTAACTCAAGTCAGAGAAGCCAGAGATTTCTGAAGGTCTTCACCTGAGCTATTAAACAAAACAAAACAAAACCTTTTTATTCCCCAAGTTCTCTAGGGTAGGAGCATGTTAGACTATTGACGCCAGCACACTAACCACTTGAATAGTGTGTTTATGAGCAATGTTGACAGAGACAGAGATCTGATGACTTTTTGTGATCTTGTATTCACATTTGAAGGTAGTTCTACTCAAGGAATTCAGTTATGTGAGCCAACATATACTTTTTCATTCAACTTGAAATAGTATGTATTTGGTTCTTGGGCTTGCAGTGTAATGTGTACTGGCTTAATCAAGGATGTTTTGTAATTAATAATTATTTTGTAATAAAATATATTGATGAGAAAACTAGATCTGCTTTACCAAAGATCCAGTATATAACGAACATCTTATTTTCTCCTTCATGAATTTACTCCAGAATATATGTATTCTGTTTTAATGTCTACATCTAACAAAAATTCTGTTTGTTTCTATGCACACACCCCTCTCCCCCTCACATACACATCCTCTCAACAGAATTGTCTACACATAGTCTCTTCAATTGATAACTTCTTATTTACTTTTTAGGCCAGTCCAGTTTGACTCACATTCTTACTACTCAACTGAAACTGCCTCATTAATGCAATGGCAACTACCATAGAGAAAAAAAACAATAGTCAATTTAATAAGCAGATCTTTCTCTAACTCAACCTTTCAGCAGCAATTAAAATAGCTTTTCATATTTTCTGTATAAACAAATTCTTCTATCATACTTCCTATGTACAAAAGTGTTCTAAGTTCTTTAAGTACATTAGCTCATTTAATTCTCAGAATAACATTTGACGTTGGTAGTAATATCATCATGATATTACAGAAAAGGAAACTGAGTACAACAAAGAAAGTAAATAATGTTCCCATGACAGTGCACGTAGCTGATGGTGGAGATTGGCTTAGAATCCAGGCATTTTGGTTGCAGTCTGTCCTCTTAAACTCTGTATTGTTCTTTCTTCTCATTTACATTATACTTCCTCTCACAGGTTTCTTTACCTTAATAAATACCATCATTTATCTAGATTCTTAAACTAAAAATCTTGGATTCATATTTAATTGGTATATACTGGTAAGGATTGCCTATTTCCTCTTATGCAAGTTTTACCAAATTGTGTCTTTCAAAGAATTGGTCCACTTCATCTAGGTTATCAAATTTGCAGACAAAGAATTCTTCATAGTATTCCTTTATTATCCTTTTAGTATTTGTGGATCTACAGTGTTGTAGTATGTTTCATTTCTGATAGTAGTAATTTATTTTATTTTCCTCTATTTTTTTTTTATCTTAGTTTGTCTGGCTGGAGGCTTATTGATTTTAGTGATCTCTTCACAGAATCAGCTTTTGGTTTTGTAGATTTTGTTTTAATTGATTTCCTGTTTTTAATTCCATTGATTTCTACGTTAAGTTTTATTATTTCTTTTCTTCTGCTTACTTGGAATTTAATTTGCTATTGTTTTTCTAGTGTCCTAAGGTAAAAGATTATTGATTTTTAATTTTTTAACAAATGCATTCAATGCTATAAATTTTTTCTAAGCACTGTTCTTGCTGCAT
Source organism: Eulemur rufifrons (assembly GCF_041146395.1). Taxonomy (NCBI): domain Eukaryota; kingdom Metazoa; phylum Chordata; class Mammalia; order Primates; family Lemuridae; genus Eulemur; species Eulemur rufifrons. Next base: position 83,743,610 of record NC_090988.1, on the reverse strand, counting down.
TCCACAAATTTGATGTTGCATTTTATTTCATTTAGTTCAAAATCTTTTAAAGTTTTTCTTGAGATTTCTTTTTGATCCATGTATTATTTAGGAGTCTGCTGTCTAAGCCAATTATTTTTTAATAAAATCAAATATCTTACCCAATACTGCTGTCATTAAGCCCTCCTATGGCTCCCCTTGAACTTAGAATAAATGTAAAACTATATACAAGGCTCCTACGTGATCCATCTTCTGCCTACATCTCCTATCTCATCTCCCATGATGTTTCTTTCATTTCAGCAATAATTATTTCTTTGTTGATACTCAACTATGTCAAATTCATTCTACATTCATAGTCTTGGTACTTTTTATTTTTCACTCTGGATGATACTCATTCTTCAAGTCTCAGCTCAAATGTCACCTGTTTAAAGATGTATACTATTCTGTGGCTTTCTAATTACTTTTTATCAGATAAATCTGGTTTATTTTCTTCTTAGCACCACCAGAGTTTGTGATTATGTTGTTTATTTACTCTTATTTTTTCTATTTATTCTCAACACCAGAGTAAAACTCTAATGGGTTAGACGTTATCTTTTTCCCAGTTTTATCTCTTGTCTCTAGAATAATGCCTACAATAAATATAATTACTTTTTCATAAATAAATTAACACACAGATGGAGGGTTTTATGAAGTTAACATAATTAACTTTCTTTTATTTATTTATTTATTTATTTTGAGACAGAGTCTCACTCTGTTGCCCGGGCTAGAGTGCCGTGGCATCAGCCTAGTTCACAGCAACCTCAAATTCCTGAGCTCAAGCAATCCTCCTGTCTCAGCCTCCTGAGTAGCTGGGACTACAGCCATACGTCACCATGCCCAGATAATTTTTCTATATATATATTTTTTAGCTGTCCATATAATTTCTTTATATTTTTAGTAGAGACAGGGTCTCGCTCTTGCTCAGGCTGGTCTCCAACTCCTGAGCTCAAACAAGCCTGACTCAGCCTCCCAGAGTGCTAGGATTACAGGCGTGAGCCACTGCGCCTGGCCTCCTAATTAACTTTCACAATAGGTTTATGAAACAGAAGCTGAAATTACAAGAAATTATTTATTTATTTACTTATATATTTATTTATTTTCACAAGTGCCAGATTTTATAAGTGATAAAGTTATGGTCATAACTCTAACTGGGATTTTCTTATCCACTTCATGCCTTTATTCCCAATCAAGATATATATTTATAATTTGTCTAAATAGATAATTTGACAGTTTAGTAGGTGAAAATTGTGATATTATATAGTAAGTACAACGTTTTCCAATTTTCTGTGGTGCCTCTTTTCTTGAATATCAAAAAAAGTAGCTGAAATCCAACATCATAGGTGACTGCAGGAATCAAAATTATAGTAATGATAACAGTAAATACTAATAACAGTTAACACACACATAGTGTTTGCTATGTGTCAAGCATTATTCCAGGTATTATGTGTAGTTAAATACTCATGCAGCTTAAATTCAGCACCCCATCCTGAAATATTCTCTAAGATTTCATGGATAGTTTCAGTATGTCTTATCTATTATTTACCACCTTTATTATGAATGGCTGTTGCAGGTTCTTCCCACTATTTCCCCTCCTTTCCTCCCCCAAATCTTGCCACGTATTTCTCCAGTGATTTTCATATACTTTGCTTTAAAATGTTCTATTTGTATTTCTTCAATACATAACAAAAATTATCAGAATTTAACAAATTTTATGAAAGACCTGGAATGTTTAGAAGACAGCTAATAAAACACAAGGGGAAAAAAACCCAAACTGATTAGATATCACTGCTTCAAACCTCATTAGCTGACTACATAATAGAGACTTTCCCTTTGTAAAAGGAGGAAATATAATAGGGCATTTAAAAGCAGAAGCCCTGAAGTCATATGTATTTGAGTTTGAATTCCATCTGCACAACTTAACTGCTATGAGACTTCATATGTTACTAAATCTTTTTAAATTTACGTTTCCTCAGCTATAAAGTATGTATAATAATGGCATATATAATACTGTTACGTGAATTAAATAAAATAATGCAAAATAGTACTAGCTTACCATAGATAAATGTTTGTTATTATTTCCATCGTTAGTAAGAAATGGCATACATAGTTACAGGGGTGTAGGAAGGGAAATTCTTACAGTTTCACTGAAAGTCTAGGTTCATGTAAAATATCTCTTTCAGAAGATTCCTCAGTGGAGGCCTGGGAAACTTGTTATTTAGTACTTGAGAGAATCTTTATCCTATTTATGTTACCACTTTGATTCATGCTCTTGTGTTTATTTTCCTTTCCAGCCATTTTACCATTTCTCATGTTTGATGCATCTCACACTGCCAATGCACATGACTATTCAGCCTTATCCATCAGGGAATAATTATTTATTATAACTGCTCATCTTTGTTTCAGTACATCTGAAGTCAAAAGTCAGCATGCTGATAGATATGCATTGAACAAAAAAGGGCTTTCAGTAAATCTAGCATGCTTTCTTTCTTTACCTGGATAATTTAAGTAAGTTGAAGGTGAAGAGTGCTTTCCATAAATGTTATTTAGGTAATATCTTCCACACACTCTAGGATTTTGACTTTGTAGATATAATTTAGGTAACTTACTATATTTCCTTTATTCCAAGAAGAAAGTTGAGTATTTGCTTTTATTTATTTCTCTGATAAAGCCTAATTTCTAAATAATTAATACAAATTAATAACAAATGGGTAATAATGACCCTAATATTGTTATATTTCAATTATAAAATAAGTTTTCTAAAGTAAGAATACATTATAATGTAAATTACATTGCTGTGTCTTTAACTTCTTTCATCTTCAAAATATAGAACATTTCATTCAGCTCTATAGAAGAAAAATTAGCTAGATGCATAATTTGTACATCATATTTAAAAAATGCTGAATGAATGATTGGTTTATCTGGTAGACTGCTTATCTGATTAGACTGATGCTTTTTTTCCTGATGTAAGTATTTTCATTTAAATGGACTTCTCTCAATATCATCTAAAATTAATATGAACTAGAAAGAACAAACTATGTCACAATTTTAGACTTTCTGGTTCTTGATAAGCCTCACTTAATTACATTTAGGTCCATAACATACATATATTGCAAAGCATAAAGAGAATACTTACTACCTCCAAGTAATGTTTGCAGCAAGCAAGAATAACTAGTGGCTCCTTTAACAAAAAATGAAATAGTTTTGCTAACTTCTATCATTAATAGGTTATACTGTCATCACAAGTAATTAATAGCAAAACTTTTAGAGTTTTATAATTAAATGTTAAATTTGAAAATGTTTACTTCAGACCAGAGCTTCTGTCAAGGTTTGCTTATATGAGTACAACTCCTCAAAGAAGAAAAGATAATGAAATGAATAGTCTTGAAATTAGGGTATCAATAGAAGGATGATAAAGTTTATTTTCTTGTTCTTTCCTGCCATAGTAGTCAAGTAGTTTTGCCACATGAATGGTAAAACTTCTTGAATCTAGCATTGCAAATATATACCTTAAAGGTACACTTATAGTCAACTGAACATATAACCAATCTGAATGTTAGGTAAAGAAAACCGTATAGAAGTTTGTACCTCCCCAAGAAAAGCATACAAGACTCATAAAATATTCTGCAACATATATACCATAAATTAGGTCATTGATATTAAACACTGATTCATTCATTCATCAATCCAAAGGCCTATTTATATTTTTTATAAGAGTGTTCCTCCAACTTTATTCATAACAGCCAAAAACTGGAAACAGCCTGGTATTCATCAATAGGAAAATGGACAAACAAACTAATGTATATTCATACAATGGGATACTACTCAGCAATAAAAAAGAAATGTAGTACTCATACAACATGGATAAATGTCATTTCCCACAAACATGAGTCTTAAATGGATTATTAAATATTTAAAATTTTTTCAATTTTAGCTTCTAATACAGTAAATGCTAATAGATTTAACTATTAATAATAGACTTTTAAAAAATACTTAAATGCAAAACATTTTTATTGATATAGTTAGCTTATTTTATTAATATTCTTTCAGGAACATTCATTAAAATTGGCAATAATATCCAACAAAATATTGAGTTATTCTTCTTTACCCTTTTTTCCCCACCCCAAAATCAAAGATAAATTTGAGCCTAGTGAGATCTGAGCTTCTGCGTCATACAGAAGACTAAATTTCAAGTTAGGTGTACCAGTTGGGAAGACAATTAGAAGCTTTGAGAATCTACTTTAATCTATATCTCAAACCACAAAGCTAATTATCTGTTTAGCTGATTAATTATGCATTGATTACATGTCGTTTCTGGTTATTAGTAAATGAGGCTTGGCTTATATTTTACAGATATGAATTCATGTGTTGAGTTTGGCGTTAATCAACCTCAGCTTTTTTTCTCATGCTGCTATTAAGTTGTGGTTTAAAGCAAAGAAAGACCCTTTGACAATTTAAAATACAATCTAAAAGATATTTTAGGATATACTTCTTCATAATTTAATCAATGTTGAAATATGTAATTATATACAACTCAAAAGGACATTTCTTAAATTTTTAAAAATCATATTGTTCTGTTCTCTCTTTTTTTTCCAACTGATCCTAGCATTTTACTTTTCTATTTAACTTTTTAAGGACATTTTATGATTAATTCTGTCTCCAGACACTTATACCCAATTAAATTATTTGCCAACTTCATATCTTTACAACCTCTACTTAATTGCCATATCACAATTACTTGTTTTTGTTTCTACTATGCAACAAGAGCAAAAGTACAATAGAGAAGGAATATTAACAAAAATACTAAACTGCCACCTCCACATTTATCAATACTCATGACTCTTATGTGTCATAATACCAAGACATTATTCAGCAGTTTCAATGGGTTTCTGTTATGCTATAGTCTAGATGAGTTAGAAAACTATTAATAAAAGATTTTAGGATTAAGAGAAATAATGAATGACCAAATAAACACATAAAATAGTAATCTTTGAAAAGAGCATATTCTCCACCTTCTAATTTTCACAATAGAATGAAATAAATATTTCTAATGTGATTTTTATGTAATCTAAGATTATCAATTAGATCATCCATAAAAAATATTCTGAATATCTTACTACATGAGTCCCCCCACCAGAGCAATCAAATACATGGGATTATATTATGGTTGAAATGATTACATCCTAGCAAATTCTTTACAGGAAGTATTCAAGTTTCCTGCCTGTCATATTTATAAGTAACCATTGAAATACTTTTACAATATTTCAGCACTTGGTGACATTTATTCCTGCTTGAGATCGTGAATGAGCTCGAATGGCTTTAGCGTCAAGCAGTGATCATATAAATATAAATTTTGAGGCAAACAAGCAGATTTCTTTTCTTTGTCACACGTTTATATATCTTGCCATTGCCAAGCAAAAAACACTTTCCATGTTCCAGTAGAATCTCTGTATCTAATGGTGACCTTATGTGCTTTTGACATTCTTTTTCCTTTTGATGAAGAGAGGTACTCAAGTTTGCTTTGGAAGAAAAAAGCCTCATGAATAATAGTTTGACACAAGATCTTCAGATATAGCATATTATGCTGTGATAATCAAATCTCTCTGAATTTGCATCTCCCTTTGATTTAAAGGAAAGCCTACACAACAGAGAGAAGACCAAACTCTAGCACATGTTATTCATCAAGTTTTTTTGTCTTCCATATGTTCCTTGCATAAAGTGACTATATCTTTGTTATCATATTTAAAATATTCCTTCATTTTTTTTTTTACATTAACTGATATAGATTCAACCAAATTCATTCAAAAAGTGGTAACTTGCCAGGAAAATAACCTGGATAGAGCTAAGGATCTGAGAGAGCTATAATTGTTTCTGATGTGCATGGCTGATAATGGCAGAACTAACTTATGCATTTAGATGAGTCCTATAATAATGCTGAGACCAGTTCTCTTTCTCCTACACCAAATTTTCATTGCTCAGATAGATTCTGTGTAAATATTTTTTAACTTAATAACGTATTAACAGAGAATATGTATCTTCATAAGTATATTGAATTCATGATTTTACTCAGAGATTTTCAGAGAGAAAGACCAGTGAAATTGATTCATATGATATGTTTTGTTAGTCTTCTATTTTCTCTTTTCAGGTCTAGAACCACAATTGATGATATTGAGGCCATCAATTAACATAAATCTGACAGAAGCTTTATCATAAAATTAAGTAGAATTTTGGTAATGAATAGGGAAATTTTAACAATGTGGGGACAAGCTAATTTAATAACATACAAATTAAAGTACATGGCTCATTTTTATTTGGTGTATTTAACATGTACAAAGTGAAGCACCATTTTTATTATCTCATCAAAGAAATTATGAAAATTGTTTCTATATCCTTTCATTTTTGTTTATATCTTTAGAAGGCATAAATCTAAAGTCCTGAAAGAAATATTTTGACTTAAAAAATAATTGTACCCTAAGTAATACAGAAAGTGTTTGTTGTTTGTTTATATAGAAAATATATACATTTATCTATATAAATAAATATAAAACTATATATATTATAAAATTTTAACCATGTGAAATTACAAGTAAAATGATCTTTATTTAGAGGTTTATGTTACTTTCAGCTTAGGCCAACTGAGTTTGGAATATCCAACTTGTGAGTTTCCAAAGCCTTCAGCAGTTCTAATACTTTGAGTACAAATTTTACTATGTTAAATGCATTCCATTCCCTTTCTACTAATTATTAATCTGATCATATCGTGACATCATACTTCATTAAAGAGGTTTGAACTCATTCAAATTCAGCTATATTGCTCTATCCACACCATATTTTTTTTTATTTAAATATATTCCTTGAAGGTAAGGATTACCAAGTCTTTGATCTCTCACAAAAAGAAACATGGAGGCTTAATCTAGTATACACTGAAGAAAGATTTTTGAATGAATTAATGATTGAATAAAAAAACAGTACCTACCAGTGCTTCAAAGATCTGTTAGAATAAATCAAAATTAATCTTTTAAAATTACAATATTCCTGATTTCAAAAGAAGTCAGTTCTTTAAGTCTAGGCTATATGATTGCAAAGAAAACTCTAAGTTTAGATGACTTGGAAACAAATTAAATATCTGAAAAGTAAACTATAAATTGAGGGAAAAGCTGGGGATTTTTGAATTATTATAAAATATTTCTAAAAGCAAGTTTATAAAGAGATAAATGTAATAATTCAGGTAAATATATAAATCAGATTTTTATAACAAGGTTACACACTTTCCAATTGGCATAGTAACCAGTTTAATTTTAAAGGAACTTCTTATATAGTGCCATAACCAGTAAACATCTTAGTGTAATTCTAATATTTTCAAAAACTTACCTTGAATTTTATATTTATAGTTCTAAAATCTACCTTTATCTGACATTTTAATGCCATAAACAATGACACATTTTCTTCAAACATAAATTCACTAATACTTATTGGAACCAATCTGTGTAGTAGATGATTGCATCATATCAGTCCAGTTGCTGGCCTTGAATTGTAGTGAATGTGAGCCGCAGTGTACAAGAATAGTTAAATGTCATTCTTTTTGTAAAGAATTTAAGAATTCCAAATAGCTACTGAAACTCTTCAGAACTTCTTTTATGCATAATGTCTCAAAACTTTGCTTTTCCCTCAAGTTAAAGATTTATAAAATACTTTATAATTTGTTAATCAATGTCACATTTTAAACAATCCTTGTTTATGCTTTGGATTAATGTTTAGTTTCATTTACATAAATCTGATTTTTCTAAAGCTGGCTTTCTTTTATTTATTTATTTTTTTAACAGCTATCTCACATGCTCACTATTGAACAAGTCTATGCAGAATAAAACATTAGGTCTCCATGAGATTCATGAATTATTCCATGTCAATACAAATTAATTATTAGTGTGCTCATTAATTGCTCCAAAATACTTTGCTTTTTCTAATGTGCTGTTTCTTTATAGGCTCAGGAAATGACATGGAATAATGTAAGCTGTGGAAGCAAAATAGTTTACAGAGGTGTATATTTGTGTTTAATGAGACTATGCCCTTTAGAAAGAGTGAGCTAGCAATAATCTCTGGCTTATAAATTAAGTCACGAAACTTTCTTGGATGAGGAATAAAGGAGTGGGAGGTCACAAATTATTCAAACGTTTTTCAAGACTTTTGGTTCAAGTTGCTCATGCTTATACTTTTATTTCTAAGCTTCTTAAATTTAGTACAAGTCATATATATGTCATGTGGTGTATTAATAGATATAAACTGTTCTGAGTCTCTTTCCAAACTTCTAAGATTTCTGAGATAAGCATGTGTTTGCTACACAGATGTTCAAATTTTTACCCTGCTTCACCACCTAACAAGATGTTCCAATCCATAGAACTGAATTTCTTCCTCTACATCCTAAGCAACACATTCCTTCACAAGATTGGGGTCACTTACTGAATTTAACTCCATGTATCATCACTGTAATACTTTTTTTATCTTTCCCTTGCCATTAAATGCAGACATGAAATAAATAATCAGACTTAATCCGTGTACTATCACCTATCAATGAAAGTATTACTTGCAGATTAGATTCCAAAAGCTGAAATAACTAGAGATAGCACACTATGTACTCATGCATTTTTATTTTGTTTTTTTTAAGTTGTTATAGTGGAATTAATAGTCTAACCACAAGTAAAGCTCCTAATTAATACAGTTTTTAAAGGTTTCACTCTTAATATTTCCCTAATGTTTTAGATGACTGCAGTAAGAATGTGTGTCAGTGTCTATTCTACCATATCACTAGACAGAATGCCATCTCATTTCCTCTGATGTCATGATTATTTGTGCTCTTTCTCACCAGCAGACCCTCAATGGATGACCACAACAGCACCTGGGACCTCGTCTGAACACTGATGACTTAGAATTTATAATGGACTGAATGTCTAGTTTCTTCAGATTTCTGTATTTTACTTTTTAAGGGACAAACAACTATTAATAAACTTTACCCCTAGGAAAACTAACCCAAGTAATGACTTGAACTTAGAGATGGCTTATGCACGTTTCCAAAATTATCTTCCATCTAATTTTCCAGAAAGGTAAAAACAAAGTATTATCCAGTGAGCTAAATTCTCAGCAGGGGAACAAATTTTTAAGCTGGTTGCCATGGTAATTCCATTCCTGTATATAATTCCTACACAACTTAGCTTGATAGCATTTGGGCTGAGTAATGAAATGGAAGGAAAGTACTGATGATTTTACTTGCTTTGAAAATACCCACAATTAGAAATGTGCATATTTTACTCCTTCCGTTTATCCCACCCTCATTTTTTTCTCCAAAAACTTCCACTTTCACATTTAGTAAAACAATTCTAGTGGATGTACCCGTTTAAATGTCTTCACATCAAAATTAATGGTAGGTCAGACAGTTTACTGCTAGGGTTAAATCTCTGGATACTGACTATTCATGGGCCATACCTAGTGGGTTGGCAACATCTTTCTACTTTGAGCTAATTATGATCAATTACAGTATATAAGGGCTGTATTTCATGTCAGAAATAAAGTATTCACCTGATCTCAAGGTGAAGTGTTTGGGCTCACAATACTTATAGTGAACACTATTTTCAGTTATTTTCCAGAAAATCAGATAACTGTATGACCTATGAAAATAAACATATCTTCATAGGTTATTTCTTCTCACCCTTCAGAGGTGAGGTGCCAACAGATGTATTAGAAAAATGTACTACAGATGATTATAATATCTATGAAAATAGGAGAAAACTAAATGACCACCCAGACACCTCAAAAGACACTGAAACAAAAATTTAGGTCATCATTTGTGTGTGGCCTTGGACTCGCTCTTAACTTTCCATCACACATTCATTTTCCTAAAACAGAAAAGGTATTAATTCCACACATGCCTTGTGATACTAGTGCACGGATCAATATAAACATCTCTATAAAAGGTAATAAACTCAGTAAATGTATTTTCTTGTAATTGTAGATGACTACCATGTTGAGTGCAATTACATTCTTTGCAATTCCTAACACTCAAAATTTCAAGCACTCTTTGTGGAAGAATTCTTTGTGTAATTGAGTAAGTAGGTGAGAAAGAAAGATTGTGCCAATGCAACATATAGGATACACAGAGAAAAATGATCCTCATTAAGGCAGTGTTCTGAGAGGGTGCTACTTATCTGATTCACACCCTGGGCATGATGTCTTCACCAAAATTGTGAGTTTGGATTCATCCATTCCAATCCGCTATATTTTACTGACTAGCGAGTTTCCTCAATTTATAACTATATAAGGTAACTAAAAGCTTAACTGATGACAACTCAATCTATATCAAGAAATGAGAACCACACAAATGTAATTCTAGAATTGATTCTAAATATATTTAACACATTATAAATACTAAATGACTACTTATATAAAGTTCTTGTTTCTTTTTTTAATGAATCAAAATGAATATAACCAGAGTCATTAAAGGGAGGTTTGTGGTTTTTGTTATATGTGGCTTTTCTGATTCAGTTTTCATATTTTCCAGTTTCCATTAATTTTTGTGTCACATTGTTCTTGTGGCACACTCAAATTCAGTGAAATTATTTGTTCTCTTTTCTCAAGGCCTCCATTCTATTTGAAGAAAGCTCTCACTCTTTTATTTATTGGGAATGTCTATGAAGAGCTCTTTTCAATATGTTCCATAAAATGTCTACTGGTTATTTGCCAAACCTGAACAGACATTTGTCTCTTCTTTCAGTTCATTGTGTTTCACTTTTATACCATTTCTGTGCTATGTTGAGCTACAGTATATTTTGATCCATGTGTCCAGGAAAGGTACCTACTCATTTGGGTCTAAAATGAAAAATTGTCTCCTAAATTATTTGGCACCAAAGTATTATGATATTATTGATATTATGTCTTGGATCAATTTTAAGTTTAGTCTTTTATGTCTACCATGGTGTGAGGTACATCAGCTCCTAGAGGCTTGCTGAGGAGTGAATGGACCCACTCTTCAGATGGTAAAGAGTAGCATAAGTGTCTATCTCAGCATTCTCTTCTTATCCCTCATTTTTAAACTTAGTTTTACTTTCTACTTTCAGCCCTTCTAGTTTCCTACAAATTCTTTCTTAGCAACTCTCAGAGTTATATTTAATATGTCAAAGTAAACTCTTGTTTGTTCATTTCAGTTTATGATTTCTACTTTTCAATTCAAGTGGAAGCCCACTGGATGTGTCCACAACAATGCCCTGCTGAAAACTTCAAACATACTTAATACATGCTTCCCCTCTCTCCATATATATCTCTAATTCTGGGCTTTCTACTTTGGCTACTTTTCTACATTGGTTTCAGTTAGGTTCTTGGTAACTGAAGCTCTGGGTCTCAATCAACTTTGATTTTCTCTACGTTATTATTTATTTGGTACTCAGTTCTATTGTTATATTTCTCATATCTATTCCCTTCTTTCATTTCATTGCTACCACTTTCTTCCAAATCCTTATTTTCTTGGACTTTTTCATCTCTCACTAACTTGTTATCTTGCTTCTAGAATGTATCAATTTTATCTCATTTTAAATGTTTCTGTAAAATTAAATTCTCCAAAATACTAGTATGACTTTGTTTTGCTTTTCCTGAAAAATAATAAGTGGTTTACCATTACCTATAGCAGGGGCTGGCAGATAAATTTTGTAATGTGCCAGATAATAAATATTTTTATTTTTGTGGTATGTATGGTCTCTGCTATAGCTGCTCAAATCTACCATTGTGGTACAAAAGCAGCCATATATAAACTCTAAATTAATGAGCATACATTATATTCCAATATGCCAATAAAACTTTATTTACAAAACAAGCAGGCAGATTTGATCTGTGGGCCATAGTTTGCTGACCACTGATATAGAATTGTATTTCAAATTTGGCTCCTTCCACACCCAGTAAATCCAGGGATATAGGTGCTCCATTTTGAGAAACACTGGCCTCCAGATTAAAGTTTAACTTTTTATCCTATTTTCAACAACATCCATGCTCATCCTATGACCAAGCTTTCTAAATACTACCATTTCAGGCCTAGTGTGTCTGTCTGACCTTCAGGTGTCCTTTTTTTTTTCTGTCTGGATTATCTCTATAATCTCTTTTCCATTGTCTTAAAGTATATCTTTTGCTTCCTTGCAAGAGCCTGCTCTGATTCCCCCAAACACAGTTGGATTCAGTCTCTTCTGGAACCTCATTAACTTTATTCTATCAACGTTTTAAAAACACTTTGTTATAGTCACTTATTAACATATCCCATCTTCTCAGACCGTAGGATCCTAAGGAAGATCAGGATCTGTAGATGGTGTGTTTTTTAGCCCCACGGAGCCTTGTGCAGAATAAGGCTTCCTAAATGTTTATTTTATGGGTGAATGTATTTTTTTTCCTGAAAAAAGGTCAACAGTGTGTGTTTCTTTCCCACAAATGGTGGGATTATCAAGATGAAAGCCCATTTCTATAAGTCTTTTTTCCTTTTGTTTTTCATTTAACAGATATTTATAAAATACTCATTGGATATTAGGCACTCTTCTAAATGCTAGATTAAATAATTATGAGCAGACTGATGAGATCCCTACCTTCATAGATGGCATCATGTTTAAAGGGATTGGTGGGAAGATACAGTAATACAAACATACATAATACCAGACAGTCATATATGATATGATAAGAAAAAAAATTGATGTTATGCTAGAGTGACTGGATGGGGTATATACCTTTAGACTGGGTGATTGTAGAAGCCTTCTCTGAGGAAATGACAGCTGAGCTGAAACTTGTAAAATAAGGAAGAATGATATATTCAAAGATTTGGAAAAAGAGGATTCTAAGAAGAAATAGGTAAGAGTAAGCATGATTACGTTTGAGGCAAAGAAAGAAGACCAGTGTACTTGGCAATACTCTGTACTTTCACCTACACTAGGGAAAAAAAAATCTATGACATACACACACAGATATGCTACCAGTATTTGAGTATCACCAAACATGCAAAGTAGAGAGCATGGTAATATGAATGGGGTGGTAGTTTACATCCAGTCAGTAGAGAAGAGGAGGCAAAATTTTTCCCTTTAGGTAGTTGGTAAACATCACTAGGAAGAACTTTAGGGGAAGACCTTGTTTTGGGAGTGAAATGGCTCTAGCTACAAGGGAGAAGGGTAATAGAGAGGTAGGTTTAGGAATTAACAGCATCGTGGCACACATGGTTTTCTAAAGAGCTACATTAACTCTGAATGGGCACTTAGATTGTTAGAATCAAAGGTTCGTTCAAGCGCTGGTCATTCTGTAATACCTCCTTATGTATTATACAAACTGAGCCAGGTTCCTTCAAATCTTCATGGAGATTTGAAGGCTGGCATGTTGGTGTGCATCTGTAGTCTCAGCTACTGGAGAGGCTGATGTTGCAGGATCACTTGAGCCCAGGAGTTCAAGGTTACAGTCAGCTATGATTGCGCCACTACACAATTCAGCCTGGGCTACAAAGTGAAACCCTGTATCTGTAAAAAAATAATGCTGAAACAAAATCCTTAGTAGGAAATAAACCAGATCCATTAGGGACTAGAGGACCCGCTAGTTTTGTTGTTGTATGTGTGTCTTTTTTTTTTTTTCTTCTACTCCTCATCTTTAATATTGACGATTCAGGGAGATCCTAAAAGCTATCAAAGCTCCCTGTTGGTGTTCAACACACATCAAATAATAATGAGAGGAAGCTTGAAGGTGACATCTTTCTAATCCAGTTTACAGGGACAAGTTTGTTCTTGCAATAGCACACCATGAAACTTTAATAATTTAATAACTCTGCAAAAGAAAAAAATTGCCTACCTCTAGAGTTCTGTCTTTTTCTTTTCCTGACATCTCCTATGGTACTTTGAGAGAACTTATGCTTATTTTAAATTAAAATGTACTTTGAGATGATTCTACACAGAAAGTAGTAGGGCATTTGCTGAGATTCTTTGTAGCAGGGTAGCTTCTGAAAAGAGAGTGAGAGTTGCAGAGCTCATGTTGACCTTTCTTCTCCTAGGAATATATGCATTTCTTGTTGCTCTTGAGGTTAGCACAAAAAAAAAAAAAATAAATAAATAAAGGCAATAATAAATTTTATTATCATGAGTAAGTGGCCTAAAGGGGAGGGAAATTATCACCAATACCCAAAAGCAGTCTTTGTCACAATGTTACAACCTCAACTAGTCTAAGATTTATGAGACCTAATTATCTTGATACTGAAGAGCATATTTTTGTAGCTGAAGAAGTCTATACATATATGAGGAAAACAAATCTTTCTGTGCACTTGCTCATGGGGGAAGCATATTCACTTTGTTGTTGTTGTTGTTTACGGACACTGACCATCATAGAGATAAAAATTTGTTTACTAAAAATATTGTTCACTGTTACAAAATCATGAAAGCTCAAAAGCGCAGTTGAGAAGAGGTCTTTGTATTTCCCATAAAGATAAAATAATGTCCTGGCTTAGTTCCATGAGGAGCCTATGACTAGACACATTGCTCCAGGTAAATAAATACACATTTGCACACATGTTTTATTATGATTCAGTGTTCAATAGTATAATAACAGAAATGAAGAAAAGTTTAGTTTACTGGATTTTTTATCTTAGTAAACATTTTCTAAGCATTTTTTAAAATGATGAGCACCATATCAGATACTATTAATAAAATACAAAGATGTTTAAATTTTTTCCTGCATTGAGAAAGCTAATAATTTGGCAAAATAGAAAGTTTCTTCAAAACTATAATATAGAAAACAATAGCTAGATCTCCGAATAAAAAATAAACCTATCAGCACCTGGACCTACGGTTTTTGTCTTATTTATTTGTTTTTTGGTTTGTGCTTTTTGTGTCCTAAGAAATCTTTGCCTAATCAAAAATCATGAGGGTTTTCTTCTAGAAGTTATATGGTTTTATCTTAAATTAAGTATGTAATCTATTTCATTTTAATATGTGTATATAGTGTGAGGAAAAGGTCAGGACTTATTTTTTTGCATACAGATATCCAATTATTTGAGCACCATTTATTGAAGATTCATTTTTCCCTATTAAATTATCTTGAAACCTTTTGAAAAACTCAATTGGCCACCTATTTAGGTACCCTAAAGGTTTTTAATATTTCTGTATGTGGCAATGTCTGGTCTTTTTCACTGAGCCATGCAAGTTTCTATTCTATCTGCCCACCTATGCCTTGGATGGCATTTTTTTCTCATTTGGGATATTTAATAAAAGGTTTTATACCTGAAACATGTGAAGGGACTTTATATTTGAGCAATGTAAATTATGGTATTTATTTGGTCACAGTGGGAAGAAGGTTGAGGACAAAGCAGGTAATTGCGCATTTTAAAAAATGATTGAATCTATCACTATAATATCTTGAATTTCTAAGGTTAAAAGACTTTAAATTATGTTTGATCACCCAACAAATTGTCACTTGTTCATCACCATGGGGTGCTGATAATGTTGGTGGCCATCTGGCTCTTATTTCCAATGTCAGGAAGCAGGAACTTGACAGGGCTGAAGCCATGGGCATTTTAGTCAGATTTAAAGGCAAACTGGACATTTCCTTCTCAATTTAAAGCCATAAATTATACAGTTTAACTTCAGAACTCAGACTGGGAAAATAAGGAAATGTTTAATCTTTTTATATCAACTTGGACTTCTCAGCTGAGACACTTAAGCCACTTAGAGCTTATATACTGAAATGCAGACTGAATTGGGATATGTATTTTGTCTTTTTTTTCTCTAAAATTTTTGAAGTCAATCTTTCAAAAATTGCATATGTATGGTATCAATTTCTCATTCTAATGCAAATGAAAATATATCTTCTTATATCTAGAGGCATTACCTTAGTATCAAATTTTTATTAAGATCTTATTTAAAAAAATCTCATAGAAGAGTTCTGTAATTCTAGGTCAACTCAATTATAATTTGGTCCAGAATTATTAGTCAAGCCCTAATGATTCTGTTGAAAATTTGGATACACTAGCATTTTTACTTTATATACTATAGCAGCCTCAAGGCCATCTTCAAAACCCACAATAGGGTTGTGTTTGTTTTTCAATACTTTATTTTCTAGTGCTCTTTAAGGAGAACTTAGATGCTTACATATGCTTGTTATGCTCAAAAAACTCCTGGTGCTCCCCACAGACAATGAAGTAAAATCTCAATTTCTGAGTTTGTCATTCAGGTCCCTGTATGATCTCATTTTACCATCTCATCCAACTGTCTTATTTTCTAAGTCCAACATTTACTTATCTCATATACTAAAAAGAACAAAGTGATACAATATTATTACATGCCAGCTGTTTCCCTCATGCATCATTTACCATAACTTCCTGCATTGGCTCTGTGTGACTAAATTCTAGAAGACCAAATCTTTGAAGACTAAGTTCAAATGGCAATTGACAGAAGAATTACAATTTTGTTAGTTTCAACAAAATAGTATACTTTCTTTATAGTATTTATTTTATTTATACTTGACATAATCATATAATTTTACCCAGATACCTGAGAGCATTGTTCATAACTCACTTAGCTGTAAATTAGTGCCTGTCTCAGGACTGATCATAGTACCTATCTCAGAGACTTGGTTATAGCAGGCTCTCATTGCAAATTTGGTAAAATAGTTTTAAAAAATACTTGATTGTTTTCTCACTTGAAAAATTCACATTAGAAATGCTATAGATACTTCTCCAGACATAACTCATCCATCTTTCCCATTCTAGTTATCAATCATTCTGACACTGACAGTCTCCCATTTTAATAACTCAATATTAAGTTCCTCTAAATGAAACGTATGCATTAATCAGCAACTGATATGAATAACATCTGGCATGGCTTCATGAGTGATTCACTTTCACGGTTCAGGTTCAGCACTCTAGAGTTTTCCTACAATAAAAATTACTCTTGTAAACACCTCAGTGGGTCATGGTTGGTAACAGCAGTTCCAATCAAGCACTTCTCTCACTGAAATATGTAGACCTAAATGTATGCTATCCTCCCCTCCCAACGCCAACGTTAGAGTCAAATGAACCACCATAGATGTACGTATTTCCAATGGCATTTTTGTATTGCTATCTTTAAGAAGAGATACTGAAATCCAAAATAATATTGTTATTGTTCTTATAGATAGACCCTCAGTAATTACTTATCCAACAGCAGAGAGAGATTGGTAGCAAAAGTGCCAATTATTGTCAAGTTTCCTTGTGCAGTGGGTTTTAATAATTAGAATGAAAAGTTTAATTTTTTATTGGTTGTGTCATTATTTGCAATAATTTTTGAGTGTTTGGGGCAAAGTAGACATTGTAGTCCAAGGGGTTTTTGTGCAACTAATCTTGGAATCATTTATCAGACAATTGAATATTGAACAATCTGAACAAAAACAGAAAATTCAAATAGTGGTGATTTTTATGTATATTGGTATTTAGAATATTTAAAGAGAAGTTATTTACAGCATTCAGGAATATTCATAAGTGATAATATATTGGTCACAGAAAACCTGTGGTTTGAAGTGTTAAAAATAAGTTTCCAGTTTAAAAATAAGCAAATCTTATTTTTGTGATCCTTGGTAATTATTTTTGAAAAATGATTAAATAAATAATTATAGGTAGTATAGATGTTCATAACCTCAAACTTTCTAAGATTCAATAAAAAATAATTTTCATGAACAGAATGGGTGGACAGGGGAGGAGGAAGTAGAGTTTATTAGTGAAGTACTAAGCAAGTAAGATGATTTATGCAATGAGAAAATTAAGCAATAGTCAAATTGACCCCTGAATTCCTTTTACACCCCCTGCGACATGAACACCACTGCACTGCAAAGAATGGAAGAGTCAAAGGATGTTCAAGTTAAGTGTTTTATTTTTCTGCCAGCTCTGTAGCCCCTAGATCTAAGCTTATTGACAAAAATTCCAGAATTTACAGTATACCTAATGAGCGACACAAAGTTAAAGAGTTAAAGAGATTGTTGCTGATATTTATATGCAGCTAAATGACAGCTAATTAATATTATTGTTTCTTGGCTGGCTGCTTAGTTCTTTACAATCCCTAAATAGAGTCTCTCTGCCTTGATCAAACTAATACAAAAATTGTATTGGCTAACGTAGACCAAAAACATGAATCCTTCTCTAACCACATAATTCTCATTCAAGATATTCTTATATAAGGGTATTTACATGCTATATTGTATTATATAAATGAGAACATTTGGATAGAGTATTCTCTAATAAAAAAAGTCACATTGAATAGGGGTTCCTTCCTCCAGTGTATGTTGTTGTCTAAGATCAGTTGGTTGCAGGCAGATGGTTTTATTTCTGGGTTCTCTATTCTGTTCCATTGGTCCACATCTCTAATTTTATATCAGTACCATGATGTTTTGCTAATTGGATAGTCACATGCAGGAGAATGAAACAAGACCCCTGTTTCTTGCCATTTACAAAAATGAATTCATGATGGATAAAAGACTTAAATGTGAGGCATAAAACCATAATAATTCTAGAAGAAAATACAGGAAAACTTTTCCAGACATTGGCCTAGGCAAAGAATTTATGACCAAGACCCCAAAGGCAAATATAGCAATAACAAAAATAAATAAATGAGACTTCATCAAATTAAAAAGCTTCTGCACAGCAAGGGAAATAATCAAAAGAGTGAATAGACAACCTACAGAATGGGAGAAAATATTTGCAAACTATACATCTGATAAAGGGCTAATATCCGGCATATACAAAGAACTAAAAATAATCAGCAAGAAATAAATAAAAAAATCCCATTAAAAGGTGGGCAAAAGGCATTAACAGAAGTTTTTCAAAAGAAGATAGACAAATGGCCAACAAACATATGAAAAAAAAAAAAAAACATTCAACATCACTAATAATCAGGGAAATGCAAATTAAAACCACAATGAGATACCATCTTACCACTGTCAGAATGGTCATTCTTAAAAGTCAAAAAATAATAGATACTGGCGTGAACACCGAGAGAAAGAAATACTTATACACTGTTGGTGGGACTGAAAATTAAACAACCTCTATGGAAAACAGTATGGAGATTCTTCAAAGAAATAAATGTAGACTTATCATTTGATCCAGCAGTCCCACTACTGGGTATCTACCTAAAGGAAAAGAAGTCATTTTATCAAAAAGACACCTGAACTGGAATGTTTACTGCAGTACAATTCACAATTGCAAAGATGTAGAAGCAATCTAAGTGCCCATCAATTCATGAGTGTATAAAGTAAATACAGTATATATATATATATATATATATGTGTGTGTGTGTGTGTGTAAATACAGTATGTATGTACGTAAATACTGCGTGCGCGCACGCGCGCGCACACACACACACACACCATAAAGTACTACTCAGGCATAAAAAAGGAATGAAATAATGTCTTTTGCAGCAAATTGGAGGGAACTGAAGACCATTATCCTAAGTGAAATATATCAGGAATGGAAAAAATCAAACACCACATGGACTCCCTAATAACTGGGAGCCAAATGATGGGCTCACATGGGCACAAAGAGATGTAAAGGACATTGGCAACAAAGAACAGGAGAGAGAAAAAGGAAAATGAGGGTAAAATATTACCCATCGGATACAATGAACACTATTCTGGTGATAGGCACACTAAAAGCCCTGACTTAAGCATTTTTCAAGGTATTCACATAACAAAAACACTTGTGTCCCCTTACTCTTCTGAGGTTTAAAAAATGCTTTAAAAAAATCATCTTGAGTTACAAGATAGAAAGAATAAACTAAGAGAATTTGAATTAAAAAACCAAAAAGTTGCTAAGCATGTAGATGAGATACATACACAACGAAGAACAATTTTAAAAATCATATTATACATATATATTTATGTGCTCTAGTGGGACTTACTTCTGAAAAGCTTACATATGAGATTCTAGATAGAAATGTGTTTTAACATGCCCACTATTTTTTAATTTAAGATATATAAATTGTCATGTACACACTGTTCATTAATCTTTGTTTTATTTTTGGGAAAACATATAAAATATATAGTAATATTTATAAATGTTTTCAAATATTCTATGATAAGTTCATCTCCTAAATTATTATTTTTTCATAAAGAGGTAAGTTCCTATACTATTGAATCTTCTCCCATAGAAATTTTCTAAAACTTTAATACTTGGTTTTATAAAATATTTTATATCATATACCTCTGGATCTGACAAAAAATATTTATTATCACTGTCTAATTAATTTATATCTGGCCTAAATAGACTAAATTTGACATTTTCATCCTCCATTTAGGACTTTCCTCTTGCAATTGATGAGTACGTGTGTGTCAATATATAGACAGCTTTTTAAATCCTTTCCAATTTATCAGAATAAAGAAACTTCCCAGTCAGGCTTAAAAATGTTATTTTTCAAGCACTTTATCAGATACACATCATAACGCAAATGAGTGTACCATGCAATAATAATAGTTACAAAATATTTATTGAGAGTCTACTATGGGATAGATATAATACTAGCTATAATTTTATGTTGAACTGTTTAATCTTTACAAAACATTGTAAAGTAGCTATTAGGATTCCTATCTTGTTGAATGAGATAATCAACTGATTTTCAAAGTGTTTAAGCATAGTGCCGAGCAAACAGTAGATGCTCAATAATTGTCATTAGATGTGTGAAATACATGAATGAAAGAATAGATATATAAATGAGTAAAGGAATAAAAAGTAATAAAAGAATGTATTAATGTGTAGACTTGCTTGTGGTGACCCACTTAGTACCTAATGGATTAAGGATTTGGACCTAATCTGTGTGACTACAGAGACCACGGTCTTTTCTCAAAATATTTTTCCTGAATCCCACCGCCTATCTTGTGCTCAGACTTGCTTGAAGCAGCAGAATGTCGTGATTAGGAGCATAACTACTGATTGACACTGCAATTCAAAATGCCTCTATTAATTAATCCTTCTCTGAGCTTCTTATATTGTGTGCAATCTATAGGGTTTGTGGAAGAATTCAATGAACTAGTGCAAGTAAATCAGTAAAAAAAATTATTAGGTTAATGACTTTGATATCAATCACTTGTTTTCTTAGAACATCAGTTCCTCAACTTTTAATCCAATGAAAGTTCTAAAATTTCCCAATCTTCTAGAGATGTACAGAAACTCCAGATTATCCTGGGTATAGAGAGCAAGAGCTATATTTGCATGGTTTATGGCTTACTCTAGTCATGCTGAGGACCACCTGGGTAAAACAAGCAAGCACTTGTATTTTATGGTTTATTCCAGCAGAATAAATTAAAGGTAATGCCTAGGTGCAGAAATTTCTAATACGTTTTTGTTTCTTCTCTTAACTTCATAGAGTAGATAATATGATAGGAACACAAGAAAGGGAAAAGTAGGATGAAAAATTCCATTTTTATGCCAAGAAAAATATTTTTGCTTTGTTCTCCCCTACCTTACCCCCCCCACACACACACCCCATGACTTTTCTAACTACAGTGACAGCCATCTCTATGATTGCTTTACTTTCTAAATTTTGAATTGTTCTTCAAACAGTCCCATAATGAGAGAAACTATTTTGTTTACAACAGTTCAAAATTTGAACTATCTCAGTAAATTTAGATTGATCAGTGTCTGCCAATTATTTCAAATCATTACCTCTGCTCCCTTTTCACTTACCTTTCCATCCAATATTGATCAAGGATTTCAGAAGATTAATAATAATCTTATTTCTTCCTTAAAATGCTCAATTTCCTTGACACTTTGCTGCTTTCTTTACATGCTCTGATCCTAGGCATTAAGCATTACTGAGAAAATTCATGCTATTATATTTTAGGATGCTTTCATTATTCCTCCCTTTTAATATTTTTTCTGTTATTCTGGAAATGACTAGTATATTTTTGAGTGATTCTTCTAAGTTTGCTCTTTTAAAAGTCCCAGCCCTTAAAATCTTATCAATCTAAATTATTTTTGTTATACAATGATATACGTACATGCTTTCACTTTAGAAGATGCCAAGAAACAATGCTTCTTTGAGATAAAGATAATAAACCAACCTCTCCCCTGCCCCCAATACTCTCTCTTACAATCAGTTTGATTTAGGAAAAAATTACAGAAAGGGAAATCTTTTCCAATATTCCAAAGCAGGGGGCGGGCTGGTGGGATCCCATTATGAACAAGCAGGGCTTTGTTTCTATGACTGAAACAGAAGGAAAATATTAAAGAAAGAACTGAGTCCCAGTCACAGATGTGATCTGTCTTCAAATATGTGACTTGCTGAAATAGTGCCTGAAACCTGATCCCTCTTAGCATTCCCTAGAGGAAGAACTTTTAGCATATATCCAGAAAGAGTTAGTCCAAAACTTAAGAGACCATTGTGATTTAAGTCGCAATAATTACATTGTTTCTAACTGCATCAATTCTAACTGCATTTCATTTTTAACTTGTGTGTGGGTTTTTTTTTTTTTTTGCATTTTATTACTAATATAAAATTTGGATTTTAAAAAGCTAAGTATTTTAATCACTCACTGTAGTGGAGGAAATAAATTGATTGTAATACTAACACTGTGAAGGTTTTCTGTTGGTGGTGGTATCAAATCTAAAATTTAATGAATATTAAGATGTTCTAAGAAAAAGGCAAGAGAGCATTGTCTAGCCAAGTCTAAATTAAAGCAAGTGGTCATAAGGGAAACTTGAGGTGACAGGGATAGCATAATGGTAGATTAATGATTTGGATCTGAACTAGGATTAAATCTTGGGAACAGTAGTATAAAAAAAGACTATTTTATGGGAATATTGAAGTCTCTCAGAAAGTGGCCTATATCAAACCTTGAATAGACCACGGTTTGCCTCAGCCAGGCAATTCTCTTACTGCCTTGATCAGAGTAGAACTATCTGGAACAATGGTATAAACAATACTATAAAAATATCTTTATATCTATGTCTATGTATACATTTTTCACTTTCCTTAGGATAAACGATACATAATTAAATGACTAGGTCAAGAGTTTGCAAAATTTAGACTAACTCTTTCACTTTTAATTTCATGACTTTTCCCCCTTTTAATTTATTTAAAAGTTACAGGGATCTGAGGCATCTACCTTTTTATAGATCATGTCAGGACCTGTGAAAAGTCTTCTATTTTATCCTATTTCCAAGCTAACAAGTCAGCCTGCAGCAGTGTCATGGATGCTGGTAGAAGACGTGAAACTTCTGGAGCAGACACAATGGGCTTTATTACTTGTAGTGAAGCAGGAAGCATGAGCTTCATTCAAGAGCTTCAAGTTCACATTGATTCCCTTTGGCCCCCACATCCCCCAGGGACGATGTGGAGAGACCCAGGGGGATAACGTACATACAGTGGGTTTTTGTCACAGCTGAGGAACACTGGAAAAATAATCACCTCTCAACAACATACCTTAGCCTTTCACATTATCTTGCTAAAGATTCTTCAATAATGAGGATGTTCTTTTTCCTCTCCTCTTCAGCTCTGTATCTAGCACATAGGAAATAATCAACAAATAATAGGTACAAAAATAGCTTAGATAAATAATAAAAAGTCAAAGTAGATTAGAATTTCACATATGTGCTGTTACATTTTGAAAGTAATAAGAGCTAATATGGTCTATAATATACTTACTAGTCTTCACAGACCAGAGCAGCAGGAAAAAAAAAATAAAATTCACTCAGAAAATTTACATAATACATTTTCTCTTTCAAGCACTAATTATAGTTGTGAATTTAATTTTTAGGAAACTCTTCAGTAAGCAGGTATGATAATTTCAGTTTCTGCTGTTGCCAGTTATCTCTGGCATTCTTTGGCTTGCAACGATGTAACTCTGGCTTTGTCATCATCTCCCTGTGATGACACCATTGTGCCTTCATATCACCTTCTTATAAAGACACAGTCATATTAAATTAAATATGCTAGTCAGTTAGTGTCTAGGCTTGTACAGTGTCCCTGTTTTAGGAAAGATATCTCTCTCAACATCTCTCTCTTTCTCTCTATGAGTTCTGTCCAGAAAATATCCAGCGATTGTTAATATAATGAGAATGGTTTGTGCGACATTGATGTAACCTGGCAGCCAAGGAGAGTGGACCAGAATATGCATGCATGAACAATGATGATGTCACTGCACTAGTCAGTGGGGTGCTAGATGCCATTAAGTGAGTATGTGTACTGTGTGGCTGTCGCATGCAAAATAAGGGAGCTAGTACAGCAATGAATCTGCATCAAATTTTGCATTAAGCTTGAACATTCCTCCATGGAAACTATTCAGGTGATTCAGAAGGCTTTTGAAGATGATAAAATGAGTGCAGTACAAATAAAAGTGTGGCACAATTGCTTCAAAGATGGTCGAGAATCTGTTGAAAGTGATACATGTTCTGGAAGGCCTGCAACAAGCAGAACACCTGAGAATGTTGACTGTGTATGGGTTAGGTTAAGAGACACCGGGAGAACTGTGTGCGGTCCCAAGGTGCCTACTTTGAAGGGGACTGATGCATCACTGTCCTATGTACAATGTTTCTTGTATCTTGTTTCTTCAACAAATGTCTCTATTTTTCATAGTACATGGCTGGATACTTTCCCGACAGACCTCCTGTGTGTGTGTGTGTGTGTGTGTGTGTGTGCGCGCGCGCGCGCGCTTATATTCACACTCAAATAGCATTGGAATGAGCTGCATTCATCTGACTTAAAGATACAGAAAATTTTAAGCAAGACTTTGGTATGCTTTTCTTGCTGCCTTCTGTTTTATTAGTTAGAAGCTATTATAAGTATAATAATTTTTTATTCAAATACAATTATGTACTTAAAAATAAATGTAGTATAGATGTATTTATGTGTCCATTATTGCTTTACAACCCCCTTTATGATTAAAAAGGTAGCAGAAACACAGACTTTACTTTTCTAATCTTTTTTCCATGTAGGTTTTATGTATCACAATTACCAAGATAGTGAGAACTCCAGAATTCCCCTGAATACTCATAGGGCTAATCTTGAGGTTACAAAACTCAAAAGACTCCTACAGGAAACATGCCAGTGAGACTTTTAAAGAAAAGTGTGTTCTCTCCCCCTCCTCCTGACCTCAGGAAGTTCTCACTGTTTGGTGTAAGATCTTGGTTGTTATGGTGACTATTGTGGGCTGAATTTGAAGTGAATTAGAAAAAGTATTTCATAGAAAAAAAGAAGTTTTAGCCTATTCAATATTCACTGAGAAGTGTAAGTATATGAACTGTGTTTAGAAAGACCATAATAAATATGTTCACCATGACAGGAGATTAGGTTATGCCGTGGTAACAAATAAGCTGAGATCACCATGCCTTAAAGTAACATCTGTTTTTCTGAATAACATCTAGCTGTGGCTATTATAGTTTCTTGAAGACACAGTCATAGAGAGGCTCCACCTACTTATTATATTACCATCTCACTAGAAAGTTTCAGCGCTTATGATAGCAGAGGAAAAGGCATAGAGAAACACTCAATGGATCTCAACAGCTTCCCCTTAGAAATGCTATAAATTATATTTCACTGACCAAAGTAAATTATATAATCAAGAAATATAATCCTCTTTTGGGTCTGGATAAAGAAAATAACTGGAAATAGTGGAGACTACTGTATCTCTGTTATAGTTTTATGTAAACTATAATAAAAAAAAAAAAAAGTTTACTTTCAAGTTGCCCAACCTGAAGTACATATTTTTTCTCTTAGTTATTTTTCTTGCTATTAAAAGTTGTTTCTTTTAATTATAAATGTTCTATTTGTTGCTGATGTATGAAAATGCAATTATATTTGTTGATATTGATATTTTATTCCTCCTCCTTATTAAAAATATTTTATACATTCTAAAAATTTGTATATCATTTTCAGCTTTCTATGTAGATGATAATGCAATTGATGAATAATAACAGTTTAGTATTGTTCCTTCAGAGTATTATAAATTCTTTTTTTCTTTAATGTGTGGTGGCTAAGATTTCCAATGATTTGGTGAATAGGGGAAGCATTGGTATCACTTTCTTGTTAGTAATTTTAAAAAGAATGCTTCTCATATTTTAAATTCAGTGTCACATTAGCCATAAAATTTTAGTAGATCTTTTCAGATTAAGGAAATTCCAGTTTCTGTTCTATATATCTTACATATTTTCTCTTAAAATTTGGTATTAATATGGTTATCCCTTATTTATTTTGCTCATTACAGTAAATCATCTGAAAACATGTCCATAACAATGTAAATTTAAATATAATGCTGTTGAGGTTTAACTACTGTCTATTCTTCTTCCAAAATCTGTTCTTAACAGTTTATGTTTGGTAGTCTATAGGGGATAAATAGGGATGAAGAAGTCCTGATAAGGAAATACAAGGTAACACCATCCCCAGAAAAGAGAGGAAGAAGGCTGTAGTCCTTGAGTTCCCAGTAGTCTAGTTAGACCAACAAAATGAGCTCTAATTTACGAGAATATCATTAGAATCTTTACTTCTCTCTCTAAAATACCAGTTAGTTACAATACCCAGAAACATCCTCGCTGCTATCTAAGCCTTAAATTGTTCCTAAGTAACACTCAATATACCATGGTCCAGGATTTATGTGGATGGCACAGCAGGCCTCCTGGAACTCTGGTAATTTAATTAAATCTACAGTAGCAAAATCTTCTTTATGTTTCACAATAGAATTTCTTGGGACCTGATATCATATTCTGATACGATTTAGTTTAATTTGCTTTAATACGTCATTTTATATCCTATCTTTGTGTGCCATTCAGTATTAAATATATCTCAAGTATTAAGAAGCATCCTTATCTTATTCCTAATTTTGAAAGGAATTATTTTACTATTTCACAAATTATTAACATCTTTGCTGAGATACTCCTCATGACTCTAGCCAATTTAACTCAAATTTGGAGCTTTTCTTATAGTTTGTTTACATGTATTGCAGTTACTTATATGTTTCATAAATTTGATTTATTCCTACCAACGTATTTTGTCCTATTTGCTTTGCTTCGCTCTTATTTTGTCCTATTTACTTGTCCTATTTACTCTTTGGAAGGGGGGAGTTAATTAAGAGGTTTCTTTTATTTTATTTCTTTTTGTATTTTTGTTCTTTTCCCTCATAACTTTGTGGCTTAAGACAACAAATGCTTATTTGCTCATAATTCTGTGGGTTGGCAATTTAGGCTGAACTCAACTCCATGTGAAATCAGTTAGAATCACTCATATAAATCTGACTTCTCTGTCATTTGCAAGCACACATTTCTGTCTTCTAGAGAAAAGAAAAGTGAGACTGTAATATTATAGTAGCAAAAGTATAAGGTCCTAACTCAGACTAGTTCTTTCAACTTGTTATAATAGCAATAAATACTAAAACAGCAGAATTCTGTTATAAAATGAGAGACACAGGTTTGCTTTCAAATACAAATTCAGGAAATTTTTTTTTTTTTTTTTTTTTTAGCTTTTTCCTGAATCAGAATTTCCTAATATCCGCACTTCACTTCTTGCAATATCTACGGCATTATTCAGTAACTTTCGTCAGTTTTTGAACAAATGAGTCTAACCATGGTTCGAGCCTGTGCACTCAGGATTCTGGCTGATCCACTTTAAGACCCAGTCTCCAAGAACACATTGCATCCAAAGCGGGCACTGCCTGTGAGTGAATGTAAGAAAACAAAAATATGTGAAGATGGAGACTGTCTTAAAATAAAACATGCTGGTGAAAATAGTAACTAAGGCAACAGCAATAATGGGAGAACTGTTCAGTACGATCTACAGATGGCCATCTTAAATAAATATTCCAATTATTCTGCAACTGATTTAGCTAGACACATCCAGAGGGAATGAGTTGACTGATAAAACCTATCACACTAACTGTTTCTGCCATAGTCCAGGATGCTGTTTTGGATTATATCAGCTCAAATCTGACAACCCTCCCCATGGCTTGTATGTGCCACTCTGAAGGGATTTATTACACAGAGCAGTTCACTAATATTCTTTGTATGTATGTTGTTCTCTCCATCTGGATATAACGTCCATAATGGAAAATACAATATCATATTAAACCCTAACATCTTAGCAGATAGTGATATCTGTTGGCAGAAAACTCACTGTAGTAAAAGTCAAGAGATTAGGGGTTGAATTTAATGTGTTCACTACTAAATTGTGTGAACATAGTCACCAGATTTTTCCCTGGGTCTCAGATTCTAATATAAAAATGAGAAAACTGTTATTAATCATTTTACTATTATTAGGAAATATTTAGCAGTGTTTATTTTTCAAAAATCGTGTGATATAACTTGATAAATTAAATTATATGATTAATCCCTCATGTATGGTCAGTTTTCCATTGGAATTTGCTATTTTTAACTAAGCATTTTTAATTAACAGTAGGATGGGTATGGTAGCTCACACCTGCAATCCCAGCATTTTGGGAGGCTGAGGCAGGAGGATTGGTTGAGGCCAGGAGTTCAAGAACACAGAGAGACCCTTGCCTCTACAGAAAAAAAAAAAAAGAAAAAGTTAGCTGGGAGTGGTGGCCCATACTTATGGTCTTAGCTACTCAGGAGGCTGAGGTAGGAGGATTGCTTTGAGCCCAGGAGTTTAAGGTTACAGAAAGCTGTAATCATGCTACTGCACTCCAGCCTGGATGATGGAGTGAAACGCTATATCTAAAAAATAAATAAATAAAAATAAAATCAAATAGTAATCTGAATATATTTTGTACTGCATAGTATGTTTTAGGGATTAAGAAACTATGCTCAAGAGTTAGACTATTTGGCAAGTTATTGAATATTGTTTTGCGTCACTTCTCTTATCTATAAAATGACAAAATAATATACTAATATTTATTTTATAGTCTTATTAAGAAGATTAAATAAGAGAATGTCACTAAAGTACTTCAAATGTGCCTGGCATATTAAAGGGCTCCTTATACACTGTATCATATGCTATTATATATTGTTCTAATTTGAGAAGAGTTTAGGTTGCTTGCTAGGATGCATTTTCATTTATCACAACACCAGGGAGAACTAGTAGCCTGCATTGTCGTGGGCTGACTCACAAAGTAATAATTATATAGAAAATTATGGACTGTCTAAAGAGTATCAAATACAGGTTATAGGGTCACATTTAAGAGAAAATATTGCAGGTGTGAGGTGCTTTTTGTTTTTTGTTGTTTCCTTTAACTTTAAGATAAAATACAATATTTTTAAAATGACATTATCCATGCAAAAAGATTTAAATTTATAGTTATTATTAGAACATACAAAATAACTGTTTTGAAGAATTTAGTAAAATTAAGCTTCTATTTTCCTTCAGTAAAAGCAATCTAACACCTCATTTCAAGATGAGTTATGTCATTCCTGAGTTAACAAGTTTGATTCTTGATTTTGAGTCTATTCAATGTTTTCTGTTTTCTCTTGTCTTTTACTTCTACATGGACTAACAGTAGAGGAAGTCCTAACTTGTACCGTCCAGACATTGGGGAAGGGACATCTTGTATTGCCTGGTTTCTCCTGCCCCTTCTGGACTATGTTGAGCTGTAACTCAGAAAGTCCTTATCAGTGTTCATTGTTGTCCTGCACTGATGTCTGTGGCTAAGCATCTTCGGATGCACGTATTCTTCATACCAGATATAAACTACATTTCAACACAGCCCGAAGACTGGATAGAGGCAGGAAATAGGGATAAAGGTATGTGTAGGGCTCTTTCTCAGGAACCCAGACAGTTTTTAATCTAATCACATTCCTACTGCTTCTCTCTCTAGCATGTAGAAACTTCTTTTGAGTTGGAATTAGCTCTGAAGCTCTTAACCTATAGACTGTGAGACATTTTCTTTTCCTATAGATTCTGCAACATCTACTTAAGAACTCAAAAGCCTGAAATTGGACTGTGTTATTCCTCTTATTCATACTATGAAACCAAGGCTGAAATGAAATAGTTGCTGCTGCTTGAGTAACGATGGGAGATCTTAGTGGTAAAAGGATTGTCAAAATAAAAAGTTTGATCTAAAAAAGTTATGGCGTTACTACATCCATAATATGCTAAATATTAGGCAAAGGGTAAATCTAGAGATGCAATATAAAGCTGAACTAAGTGAGATTTTGATGAAACTTCTAACCATGTGGTTGAAGAAAACAGGTTATCAGATCAACATCAGACAAAAGAAACCAGTTGAGATTAGGGCCAAAGACTGAGATCAATGATGGAAGGATATAATGGGGTCTGCTGAACATCAGTAGATAGTTTTCTATTGTTTTATTATTCTTGATTGCTTGTTCTAAAATACATGTATTACTTTTGTGTTAAGGGTTTAGGGAAAAACAATGTTAACTTAAACAGCCATTAATTAAATTTCACCAATGCTGTCATTTATCCTTTTTTCCCCCACCTTTTGCTGTCTTAACCTGGAATATTAATTGAAAGACTGGATCCATAGAGCCAGCATCATTAGTTAATGCAACTTTTCAGATTGGTTTTAAGAAGTCTCCATGTTTGAAAAATCCTTCTTTCTTCTTCTCCTCCTCCTCCTCTTCCTCTTCCTGTCCTCCTTTTTTCCATGTAAAATTATCATTAGCTTACAATACCATCTATGGGATTGTTAGTCATTTTGAAAAATATAAATATCCTGGTAGTCTTTTCTTTTTTTTTCTTTCAAGGAAAAAATAGGATAAAGAGAATCACAGGAAGATTAAGTTTCATTACTGTGCTGTAAGGCCTAAAACTAAGGCTCAATATCATATGTTGCTTTGACATGTGGAGAAATGGGGATTTCCTCATATTGCCTACCCTGAAAATCCCCTCTTCATTCTGTTTCTGTGAATAAAGTACTCTAGCCACACAAACCTTCTTATCAAATGAACCAGGTACATCTCCTGCTCATCCCTGAATGGGTTCCCTTCTAGCTTGTGGAATTATTCAAATAAGACAATTATATCCTCTCATAAAAACCTGGGATACCTCACTTTCTTAATACTGCCTAGCCTGTCTCCCACAGCCCCTGGCTGCTCATTGTGCTCCCACGTGAAACCCTTGTGCATTTCTGCCTGGTCTACAGCGTCCTCCTCCCCAAGGCTATGCTAATATTTAATCATATTAGTGTTATCTCCATTTCACAAGTAAGAAAATTTCTCTATAATTCAGAGAGGTTAAGTAATTTGCTCAAAAGTACAGAGAAAGTATGACTTGAATGAAGATCTTACTCTAAATCCCACAATTTTCACCACTTTACATGATTTCTATTAAAGATACATTTATTCTGTGTAAAAACACATGATAGTATGCTATAAAGTATTTTTCATGACATAGGAAAACATGTTCTTAAAATGGACTTTTAGCCTAATAATTGCATTTTTTTTTACTGATGATCATAATAGATGAAAAACTCACTAAAACCCATATTAATACTAACAATAAAAACAGTGGAATGAAGTTGGAGCAATATTTAAAATCATGGACATTTATTAGTGTGGTCCTTTTATGCTGGAAACAGAGATACAGAAATAGGCTTAAGTCACTGGGACTTCTCCTTTAGCCTCAGGCTTTCCTTCTTTTTCACCAAACTTTTTCAGCAGCTCAACAATAGGCTTGTTCAAGTTGTCCCAATTTATGTTCTTTCAAGCAGGACTGGTCCCTGGGAGGTCTGAGTGAATGCTCCAAAAGATGCATCCTAAAGAGACTTTGAGTCTCCTTGAGGTTTATGTACCAATTGGGCTAAAAGTACAAATGCTTTCTCTTCCTTAATTCTTCTGTTTTTCATATAAATGAGTTCATTCTATTTTCTTCTTCAGTACATTTGACTATTTTAGATATCACATAGAAATGGATTTATGAAGTATTTGTTCTTCTGTGACTGTTTTATTTCATTAGCATAGTCTTCTGGGTTCATCCATGTTGTCACAAATGGTAGGATTTCCTTCTTTTATGAGGTTGAATAATATTCCATTGTATGTATATGTAAGATTTTCTCTATCCTGTCATCTATAGATGGACATTTGGGTTGTCGCCGTATCTTGAGCATTGTGAGTAATGTTGCAATGAACGTGGGGTGAAGATATCTCTTCGCAATCCTGATTTCAATTCTTTTAGATATACACCCAAAAGTAAGATTACTGATCATCTAGTTTTTCAATTTTTGAGTAACACCTATACTGTTTTCCATAGTGGCTGTACCGTTCTATATTCCCTCCAACAGTGTATGTGTTTCAATTTCTCTACACCCTTAACCAATGCTTATCTCTCGTCTTTTTGATAATAGCCATTCTGACAGGTGGGAGCTGATATTTCATTGTTGCTTTGATTTGCATTTCCCTGATGATTAGCAATGTTGAGCAGCCTTTCATATATTTGTTGGACATTTGTATGTCTTCTTTGGAGAAATTTATATTCACATCTTTCCCATTTTTAAAACCAGCATTTTTGGGGGGTTTTGTTGAGCTTTTGTTTTTGTTTTTTTTGCTATTAAATTGTAGAAGATTCTTGTATATTTTTGATAATAAACCCTTATTAGATATAGATGGCTTGCAAATATGCTTTCCCATTCCCTAGGTTGCTTTTTCACTTTATTGATTATTTCCTTTGCTGTGCTAAAACTTTTCAGTTGGATATACTATGACTGGTCTATTTTTGGTTTTGTTGCCTGTGCTTTTGGTGTCAAATCCAAGAAATCATTGTCAAGACCAATGTCAACAAACTTTTGCACTCATATAAGTTACTTAAAACTGTCAAACTCATAGAGGCAGAGAATAGAATGGTGGCTTCCAGGAGCTAGAGGGAGGAGGACATGGGGAATTGTTTCGTATTGGGTATAAAGTTTCAGTTATGCAAGATGAATAAGTCCTAGAAATCTGCTGTACAACATTGTACCTATAGTTAATATTTAGTACCTTGATTGTGGAGTTGGTATTCCAGATGTATACATATATTCAGACTCATAAAAGTGCATACATTAATATGAGCATTCTTGTATTGAAATTATATATTTCAATAAAGATTAAAATAAATACCATGAGCTAAAAAATAAAAATATCACAGGACACTATTTATCTGTCTCTGAAACTTATTCTCTTTCCCCACAAAGAGTGAACTAATGGACACGTGGATCTGGGAAGATTCTGTTTACACAGACACTTCTAATTAAGGATATACTTAACACATATAATCCACTCCCTAATTTCAACCTCTCTCATGACTCATTTTCACTATTATAATGTATCGAGAGTGTGATATGTGATAGACACCACATTTCTCGCTATACATACATCATTACATTTCTGCATTCAATTATGGTCTCATAATAATTATTTTCATTTATTGTTGACTAAATCAGTGCTTAGATATGTAAGAATATGTTTCGGTCATGTGACTAGCAAATGGAGGAGCCAGGAGTAAAACCCAGGTCTGACTCTGCAACCTATACTTGGCTCACATGATTGGACTGAGTGATTTGGAAACAACACAGTTTGCTTGAAGGCAGAAGCTGCTCATGAACACATTTTTCGGTAGAGGTAGATCTTTTTGCTGGTTTGGCTGCTGCCTACTTGGTTCCTAAAAATACACTGTTGATTGTTCATGGCTTCAGAGAAAATCACTTTTCCATAAAG